>NC_133529.1:26279211-26947987 GCF_048544455.1 Silene latifolia
ATTAAATTTTACAACATTTCCGGAACTAAATTCCAACACCACCATGCCACGACCAACAATAGGAGCGGTAGACTCGTTGCCCATAAATAGAATGGATCCATCCTTCACTAGTTCATAATCCTTGAACCAATGTCGATCCTTGCAAACATGATTGGTTGCTCCCGAGTCTATCTACCATGCCACTACATCATCCTGCACATAAAATGCCTCAGAAATTAATGGTACATAATTCACAACCCAATTAAAACCAATGTCTAAAATATGACCTTGATTAGTGGGTGGACCTTGGTCATTAGACCCTTGTCCTCCTTGGCTAGTACTTGCACCCTTTTTCTTTTTGTGCTTTCCAACCTTGCAATTTGCTTTCAAATGCCCGGTCTTTCCACAAATCCAACAAGCACCTTTCGGTGTCTTGTTAGACTCGTCATTGGTGTTGTTAAAAGGGCGTTTCTTCCCCTTAAATTTGTTCTTGAAACCCTCTCCCTTTCCATCATATTGACGGAAGAGGATCCCATGACATCCTTACCTTTTCCTTTACCACCATCTTGCACCCTTAGAGATTCCTCTATGCGCAAGTGACTACCAAGTTGAACAAGACTCAACTCTTCCTTTCTGTGTTTAAGCATATGTTTAAAATCCTTCCAAGAGGGAGGCAATTTGTCTATTATACTAGACACCAAGATAGATTCATCCATCTCCATCTTATGTTGTGCAAATTGCCCTAAAATCCGGAGCAATTCATTATATTGTTCCATTACCGGTCTAGAATCAACCATTTTATAATTCATGAAATTTCCAACAAGGAACTTCTTACTAGAAGCATCCTCATTCATATATTTAAACTTAAGTTGATCCCATAAATCTTTAACGGACTCAACATTTTGATAAATGTCAAAAAGAGAGTCGGACATACCATTCAAGATGTGACCACGACAAATGTAGTCATCATTCTCCCACTTGCTTCTCTTTCGTTGAATTTCCGCAAGAGTTTCATCCCTCACAATCTCCGGCATAGGAGTACCAGGGATGTCTAAGGCCACGTGTGACCACGGGCGTGGGAACCGGGCTTCTGCTTTTAGTCACCGGATTACAAGCTTATATTAATGAAATTCAATACAAACATCGAACTATAATAGACTTGTGCATTCATATTTAGGGTCTCATTTTTCTGTGTCGCACTGGGCCTCCATTTGTTTTAAGACGCCCCTGAGGAGTACTCAACACATACACAACCTTCAAAGCAGTGAGAAGGAAGTGCATGCATCTTCTTTTGCCAACGACGGATATCGACACCCTCGAATTTCTCCAACTTTCCAAACTTGGTAGTTATATCCTTGATCAAATCCATTTCCAAATGCAGAAAATACTCTAAGAATGTTGTAATTTTTGTATTATAAAAGATTACAAACAAGTAACTAATACAAACAAAGGCTCTAAAAAGAAATGAAAACAATATAAGACGGTATATTAAACCCAATCGAATCGTGTTGAACACACTTCCCTTAGAATATTTCGACTCTATAGCCTTTGGGTATCACGAAATCTCGGTAGGATAAGACGATTCCTTTGTCTTAAGGCAAAGAGCAAAGAACATAGAACAATAAGAGAGTTTGGTTTTACTTTGTATTTGTCAAAAAACGAAATATGCAAATGTACAGAGCAAACTTATTTCTCTGACATTCTATGTGTGTGTGTGTGTGTGTGTGTGTGTGTGTGTGTGTGTGTGTGTGTGTGTGTGTGTGTGTGTGTGTGTGTGTGTGTGTGTGTGTGTGTGTTGTGTGTGTGTGTGTGTGTGTGTATGTGTGTGTGTGTGTGTTAGTGAATGAAATTCACACACATTCTGACAAAAAAGGGGATAAGAATGTCGGTTAATATATTACCAACCAATGAAAGCCAATGACAACCGCCGAATATGTTGCTTTCACGCGCGAAAACAGAGAGAGCAATATAACCCATGTCGGGGCCATGTTACCCCGATCGGGGATGTGAATAAATCTTTTAATTCACAATTTTTGCTTTTCAGTTTTCGCTAAGTATAAGATATACTTGACCCCAAGTATATAACCCCGATAAGGTACATAATATACTACGGCAACACTTTTATAGTGTCCCTTATCCATTACATACATGAACTCGATATACGATTATATGAGCATACAGTTCGTATTTCCGACTCACATTATATCCATTACGAGCTCAAACCGATTTGACATAAGAAACCCGAATATACTTAAATGTAATGTGATCAAAATCACTAACACAGATTAGCTACTGGTATTGAGTTATGGAGCCGTTGTGCCATATTGTCCTTTACGGTCCAGAGTGACAATGGCTATTGAATAATATTTTGATTTTGAAATTGACATTGAGATGGAAATATTGTTTCGCGGTCTTATCTGTAACACCCCCATACTCCAAGTGCCTTACCAGGACCACCCAGGTATAAGGATGTTACCATCTCGGTTACCCGAGGCAATGATAATCAAATAAACAATAATGAAACAACGTTTAAATAGAAATACTTTAGTGAAAGGTTACAATCTCAAAACCCAAACCAAAAGTATGAATACATGTTCTCAAACTGACTATCGACTGATCTAACTGAAATGTTTATGAAAACTACTAGCTATAGCGGAAGACTTCTATCATCAGACCGTGGCACATCCCAGCTATCCCAGTACTCAACTCATACCCGCTCAATATCTGCTCACCATCCCCGAATGGATCACCGCAGGTTTTAAAACAATAAACAGGGTCAGTACTATTTACATAATTTACATAACCAACAACACAGTAACCAATATAACTCAAACAATCATACACAATCATCCACTCCACTCCATCTCCGTCACCGACTGTCCACTGGACCAGCCCTGCCAGTGGGGGACCGCAGCCGTACCCACCAAATCCCCGCTCATCATACCGAGCGATAACCGTGTCCCATTAATGTGCACATCCCCTTCCGTGGCGGGTTCCACGAAGGGCGAAACTAGGGCGTGAAGCCACTCCCGCAAGTGACTCCACTCACCCGAGAACGTATCTCGAGAACCAGAGACAAACAATCACAATCACAATGCAACATCAACAACCGTCTGAATCTATCAACAATATATAATCACAACCGTCTGAATCAATCAACAATCACTAACTACAATACAATCACCACACATTATGTAAATAATACTGAGTAGGGAAACCCTACCTGGAAAGCACAACAATCAGACGATCTCACAGCTGATATAAAAAAGTTTCCTCTACGAATCCTCTTCCTAATATACAAACACATAATCACTACCAATCATACAAACAACAAAACCCCCAAATCCCCAAACTAGGGTTTAACCAACTTTAAAGCAACATCATAAAAATGGTATATAGGTCTTACCCTCGACGCAAGGATCACAACGGTATAAAGGAAAGTGAAATCCGACCTTCCAAGCTCCAGGATTTGCCAACAATGCGATTAAAACGAATGACGTAGTTTGATTTCTCTTCTCACAGTAATTAGGTTTTGAAAAGTGATTTAAGAACAATGACGGAAGTATTATATACTCTAATCGCATTATTAACAAAACCCGAGAAAACAGCCCCCGTAAACCGGCTACTCGATCGAGTAGCTAAGATACTCGATCGAGTGCCCCCTTACTCGATCGAGTACCCACGTTACTCGATCGAGTACCCAATAGGTCAGAAACTATTTTAATCCGCAACTCGCCCTTACTCGACAGAGTAAGGCCTACGCGATAGAGTACCCCAAGACTCATAAATACGTAGTATTACAGTCTTCCCTCCTTAAAAAGTACTCCGTCCCCGAAGTTCAAACCACAACAAAACAAAGACACACACTACGCATTCCCGACTCAACAACCAAAACAAAACTCAACATAAAACATGTTACTAACCCAAACTCAACCCGACTCAACGACAACAACTATACCGACACAACATAAGAAAGGTATAAAACTCATAAAAACTCTTTGCGATCATCTCCTACCCCCTAAAAGAAACAAGGTTACGTCCCCGTAACCATACATACCTGATCAAAAAGGAAAGGGTAACGCTCTCTCATGGCATCCTCTGCCTCCCATGTAGCTTCCTCAGTCTCGTGGTTAGACCAAAGGATCTTAAGCAAAACTGTCTCACCACTCCTAGTCTTCCTAACCTTCCGATCAAGAATCTGCTTAGGTACCTCAAGATATGATAAAGACTCATCTAGCTCTAAGCTCTCTGCCTCTAACACATGTGACGGGTCACTCACATACTTCCGCAGCTGCGATACATGAAATACATTATGCACTCTCTCTAACGCAGCAGGTAAAGCCAGACGATAAGCAACTTCCCCAACTCGCTCTAAGATCTCATAAGGACCGATGAACTTCTGACTCAGCTTGCCTTTCTTCCCAAATCTCATAACCCCACGCATAGGAGACACTTTCAGAAGAACCTTATCCCCAACCTGAAACTCTATATCCCGGCGATGTAGATCTGCATAACTCTTTTGCCTATCCTGAGCTGCTCTCATCCGTTCCCTGATCATCTTAATCTGTTCAACCATCTCATGTACCATCTCTGGTCCTAGAACCACTGCCTCAGCACTGTCGTCCCAACAAATCGGACTCCTGCATCTCCTCCCATATAAAGCCTCAAACGGTGCCATGCCAATACTAGTGTGATAGCTGTTGTTGTAAGAAAACTCTATCAAATCCAACCTCTGTTCCCAGCTACCACCAAAGTCCATCACACAAGCTCGTAACATATCCTCAAGAGTTTTGATTGTTCTCTCAGTCTGACCGTCTGTCGCAGGATGAAAAGTTGTACTCATCTTCAAAGTTGTTCCCAAAGATTCCTGCAACTCTTTCCAAAACCTTGAGATAAATCTCGCATCTCTGGTCGACACTATGTCCTTAGGGACTCCATGTAACTTAAGCACATTCTTCCGATAAGCCATAGCCAATTGTGCTTTAGTCCATGTATCTTTCATTGGCACAAAGTGAGCTGACTTGGTCAGTCGATCCACTATTACCCATATCATGTTGTTACCCTGTTGACTCTTTGGCAAACCCACGATAAAATCCATAGAAATGGATTCCCACTTCCACTCAGGTACCTCTAAAGACTGAATCTTACCTTGTGGTCGTCGTTGTTCCCCTTTAACTCTCTGGCATGTCAAACAACGGGCCACAAACTCGCTTTGTTTCTTTCTTCATCCAGTGCCACCAAAACGTGTTCTTCAAATCCTTGTATAGCTTGTCACCACCTGGATGTACTGAATATGGTGTAAAATGTGCCTCTGTCATGATTGTCTTTTTCAGCTCCTCATCATTAGGGACACACCACCTACCATCGAACCTCAAACTACCATCTGTATGAATGGAGAATCGAGACACTGTCCCTTTCTCTACTCCAGCTCTCCACTCAACCATCTTAGGATCCAAAGCCTGTTTACCACGAATATCCTCATAAAGATCGGGCTGTACTGTCAAATCTCCCACAGCATCTCCTCTCTACATCATATGTATACCAAACTTCCCCACCTCATCTCTCAACCTCATCAAAGATAGAGCTGTACAAAAGGAATGTACACTCTTCCTACTCAAAGCATCTGCAACAACATTGGCTTTCCCTTCATGGTAGATAATATCCATGTCATAATCGCCAATCAGCTCCATCCACCTCCTCTGTCTCATGTTCAACTCCTTTTGAGTGAAGATGTACTTGAGACTCTTGTGATCCGAAAATACCTTAAAGGTCGCCCCATAAAGGTAATGTCTCTAAATCTTGAGAGCAAACACCACTGCACCCAACTCTAGATCATGTGTAGGGTAATTCTCCTCATACAGCTTCAATTGCCTAGAAGCATAGGTAATCACCTTACCGTTCTGCATCAACACACATCCCAACCCATTCTTTGAGGCATATGTATAAACCTCAAAGTTCTCGATCCCTTCAGGAAATGCTAAGATATGAGCTGTGGTCAAACGCTCCTTTAATGTTCGGAACGCCTTCTCACAACTCTCATCCCAACGAAACCTTTTCTCTTTCCTCATCAAAGTTGTCATAGATCTAGCTATCTTGGAGAAATCTTTCACGAACCGTATGTAATATCCAGCTAAACCCAAGAAACTCCTAATCTCAGCAACATTCTTTGGTGCTTCCCACTTTGTCACTGCCTCAATCTTCGCCGGATCCACAGCTACTCCCTCCTTAGAGATCACATGCCCCATAAAAGCAACTTTCTCTAACCAGAACTCACACTTGGACAGCTTAGCATACAACTCATGCTCCCTCAGAGTCTGCAACACAATCCTTAGATGCTCCTCATGCTCCTCCTTAGTCTTAGAGTAGACTAAGATGTCATCGATAAACACCACCACGAACTTGTCCAAAAACTGTCTGAAGATTCTGTTCATCAAATCCATAAACACAGCCGGTGCATTAGATAACCCAAACGGCATCACCACGTACTCATAATGACCATACCTCGACGTGAAAGCGGTATTTGGTATGTCCATCTCTCTAATCTTCACCTGATGGTATCCCGACCTCAAATCAATCTTGGAAAAGACTGATGCACCACTCAACTGATCAAACAGGTCATCTATCCTTGGCAAAGGATACTTATTCTTCACTGTCACTCGGTTCGGCTCTCGTAATTTTGCGAACCTCAAACTCCCATCTTTCTTCTTCACGAAAAGAATCGGTGCTCCCCACGGCGATACACTAGGTCTAATGTATCCCTTCTCTATCAGATCATCTAACTGTTTCCTGAGCTCCTCCATCTCTTTAGGACCCATCCGGTACGGTGCCTTAGAGATTGGCCCCGTCCCCGGTTTCAACTCAACGGTGAAATCTATCTCCCTCTTCGGTGGCAACCCCGGAATCTCCTCTGGAAAAACATTTGCGAACTCTCCCACCACTGGTATCTGATCAACTGTCGGACTCTCTATCCGGTCATCTCTCACATGGCACAAGATCAAAGGGCATCCCTTCCTCAGATAAGACTTCAAGGTGACAGCTGCAATCAACTTAACTTTGGGTTTGACTAGAAACCCACGATAAGACACACTAATACCCTTAGGCCCTCTCAAGGATACTTTCTTTTGATGACAGTCTATCTTAGCTTTATACTTTCCTAACCAATCCATCCCGACTATCAACCCAAAACCGTCAAAAGGAAACTCTAGCAAGTCTACAGGTAGGTCAACTTGCCCAACTATCATAGATACATCTCTAAACAACCTCCCACATGATACAGACTCACCCGAAGGTATAAAAACTTTCTCACTTACAGACTCATATACCCTCTAACCCAACCGTTTAACATGACTCGAAGATACAAACGACTGAGACGCCCCCGAATCAAACAAAACAAAGGTAGGAATACCGTTAACAAGAAAAGTACCAGTGATACCATGTGCATCCTCCTCAGCTGCTTTCTTGTCCATCATGAACAGATTTCCATCGGTCTTTCGTCCACCTCCCGGACAAGATTGGTGATGTGGTCGGCTTAGCACCCGACCCCTGATTGTTGTTGTTGTTCGTAGCTGGTTTCTGATAAGAATTACCGCCATTGCGGTTACCTCCACCCCGATAGCTCGACTTCCCGGTTAGACCATGACCCACCTGGTCTGTTGCTCGCATAACTCTGTGCAGGTCCCTGAGAATAGCTCCCCCGAGCCGACCCCTGAAAAACTCCCGGTGCACTCATATCTCTTGTGGCCTACACCGCCACAGCCATAGCAGGTCATCCCCCAACTACCACTACCACTCACACGGCCACGCCCAAAGGAAGCCCCAGCACTGAATCCTGACCCAGAAGAAAACTCCTTAACTTGATTGTGGTTGCCTTTATTGTGACTAAATTGGCCTCCACCCTCACTCTCAACCTTTGTTTTCTCATTCACTCTCTCCTGAGCCATCTCAACCAGCCTCTCAGCTCTCCCAGCCCTCTCATAAGCTTCCTTAACATCGGTAAGGACTCCCACGGGTAACTTATCCATAATCTTGGGTGTCAACCCTCTCTCAAACCTCAGCGCCAGGTTCTCCTCACTCAAACCCATATCCTCAGCATACCTAGACTTCTCATTAAATCGCTTGTAATACTCAAAGAATCGACATATCGATGTCATCTTAAACCCATCAAACTCCTCTCTCAGCTTACTCCTCACATGTTCCGGTACAAACTCCTTCCTCATAGCTCTCCGAAACTCGTCCCAAGGTATAGCAGGTAAGCCCTGGTTCGCATATATCTCCCTAGCACTCACCTTCACCGTATCCCACCACTTGCCAGCTGCGTCCCTCAGGTAGAACGCAACTTGTTCTACTCTCATCTCATCAGGACAATGAACCAGGTCCAGAATATTCTCCATCTCACGATGCCAGTTGTCAAGAAGGTTTGGTTCCCCGGTTCCCGTGTACTCTTTTGGGTTAAACCTCGCTATATAGAGACTGATCTTAGAGTGATCAACCTTCTTATCCTTATTCACTTTCTTTAAGGCCTCAGTAAGAGCATCTTGGTGCTCCAACATCTTAACGATATAATTTATATTCATGGTCTCAGCTCTCGCATAATACGCGTTTCTCTTGGGCGGCATCTTGAAACTATATAAGAAAGGGTAGACATAAACACACGCACTAAAACCTCAAAAGACGAAAACAGGCTGCCCAGAACACACTCGATCGAGTACCCAAACCTACTCGGTCGAGTAAGAGGCTACTCGATCGAGTGCCCAACATACTCGATCGAGTGCCTCGACTCCAGAATCCAAACAGACCTTCTGACCTCTAACATACTCGACCGAGTAGCCCGGCTACTCGATCGAGTGACCCCCTACTCGATCGAGTGCCTGAGGTACTCGATCGAGTGCCCAAAAACACGATTCTGGATTCAAAATCGTCAAATACCCACTCGATCGAGTTAAACCCACTCGACCGAGTATCTCACCTACTCGATCGAGTACCCCCCCTACTCGATCAAGTCATGCTGACTCGCATAAACTACCCGCATGTTATCTCATATCTCCCAACATACTAAGCAACATTATAAACGCAACATGTGATATAGCTAAGCATGCAATTCTACCAAGCTTTTCATATAATCAACGAAATAGTTATGTCATATTATCAAACGCCACATAGTAATCATCCAACAGGCTTTTCTATTCCAACAACAGTTGTATATACTTCACCAATCTTTCATTCATAAACTCAACCTCCTACTCCAAACATCCAACAATTACAACATACTTCATCACATCCATACACAAGCTAACAAACAACACATACGACTTGACATACACCCCCCCCATGTGACCTGTTCAAAATTGTAGGGCGATTTCGCGACTTTAGGACGTCTCCCAAGCCTTTGCATTAGCTCCTACAACCTTTACCCCGGGTTCATTTTAATTGACTCCCTATATTCATTAGGTTCATTGGTTACAGGTTTAAGGATCGTCGCTCTGATACCATTTTGTAACACCCCCATACTTCAAGTGCCTTACCAGGACCACCCAGGTATAAGGATGTTACCATCTCGGTTACCTGAGGCAATGATAATCAAATAAACAATAATGAAACAACGTTTAAATAGAAATACTTTAGTGAAAGGTTACAATCTCAAAACCCAAACCAAAAGTATGAATACATGTTCTCAAACTGACTATCGACTGATCTAACTGAAATGTTTATGAAAACTACTAGCTACAGCGGAAGACTTCTATCATCAGACCGTGGCACATCCCAGCTATCCCAGTACTCAACTCATACCTGCTCAATATCTGGTCACCATCCCCGAATGGATCACCGCAGGTTTTAAAACAATAAACGGGGTCAGTACTATTTACATAACCAACAACACAGTAACCAATACAACTCAAACAATCATATACAATCATCCACTCCACTCCATCTCCGTCACCGACTGTCCACTAGACCAGCCCTGCCAGTGGGGGACCGCAGCCGTACCCACCAAATCCCCGCTCATCATACCGAGCGATAACCCTGTCCCATTAATGTGCACATCCCCTTCCGTGGCGGGTTCCACGAAGGGCGAAACTAGGGCGTGAAGCCACTCCCGCAAGTGACTCCACTCACCCGAGAACGCATCTCGAGAACCAGAGACAAACAATCACAATCACAATGCAACATCAACAACCGTCTGAATCTATCAACAATATATAATCACAACCGTCTGAATCAATCAACAATCACTAACTACAACACAATCACCACACATTATGTAAATAATACTGAGTAGGGAAACCCTACCTGGAAAGCACAATAATCAGACGATCTCACAGCTGATATCAAAAAGCTTCCTCTACGAATCCTCCTCCTAATATACAAACACATAATCACTACCAATCATACAAACAACAAAACCCCCAAATACCCAAACTAGGGTTTAACCAACTTTAAAGCAACATCATAAAAATGGTATATAGGTCTTACCCTCGACACAAGGATCACAACGGTATAAAGGAAAGTGAAATCCGACCTTCCAAGCTCTGGGATTTGCCAACAATGCGATTAAAGCGAATGACGTAGTTTGATTTCTCTTCTCACAGTAATTAGGTTTTGAAAAGTGATTTAAGAACAATGACGGAAGTATTATATACTCTAATCGCATTATTAACAAAACCCGAGAAAACAGCCCAGAATGCAGAAGCGGCTACTCGATCGAGTAGCTAAGGTACTCGATCGAGTGCCCCCTTACTCGATCGAGTACCCACGTTACTCGATCGAGTACCCAACAGGTCAGAAACTATTTTAATCCGCAACTCGCCCTTACTCGACAGAGTAAGGCCTACTCGATAGAGTACCCCAAGACTCATAAATACGTAGTATTACATTATCCGCCAGTTCACTCACCCTTTGTCGTTGGCATAGGGTCGACGATGCGAATACGATACTTGGTTACTGGGAGTATTATAGTATGAGACAGAGTAATGAGTAAGACGGAGCAATTAGTGACACGGAGTAATGAGTTGAGACTTGGTTAATTATTGGGATAAGAGAGTTTAATTAATATAATATGGAATTAGAACTGAGATGGTCTGAGGTACTAGTTAGTTACGGGGGAGTGTTTTTATTATTCTCGCTGTTTCTATTTATTTTTACGTGCCTGTGTTTCCACGCCATGACCAAAAATTACGCTGCTTAAGCTTTCCGGCTGACGTGTTTTCTCCCTTCTGGGCTACTCGTCATGGAGTAGTTCCTTTCTGTCTTTTGGTTTTATTTCAGGTTACTGTTTAGGTATTTTTACCCAAGTCGATTGATTAGGGTCAATGTAGTCTATATTCGTTGGTCGATTGTGTAATAGTTCGTATGTCAATAAGTAAAGAGGAAAATAAAGTGCGTAATGTAAATTGACACGAGAGATTTGGTGACGCGGAAAACCCAATGTGGGAACAACCGCGGGAGGGACGATACCCTGCCAAGTATTGCACTATATGAATAGGGGGATGATTACAATTATTGTATGAAGCTAATCTATCTGACCCCAGGTGTCAGGCCTGCAAGATCTAGAATGAACGTATATTATATGCTGAGATGTGATCTTGAATGTTGGTGTATGAATGCCCGTGGATGAATGAATTCTTGATTCGCTCCCTTGGCTATTTATAGGGTAAGAACCCTAGATATGTCCTACCTTGAATATGGAAAGGGAATATAATTTCCATAAGGACTCTTTCCAAATCCGGACTCCCTTGTCAATTCTCCTTGATCTCCCTGACTTCTCCCTAACTTCTCTTTCCTTAACGTGGGCGCCCTCTATGATGGGCTCTTGATCTTCCTTAAGTCCGTTTCTCTACTTCCTTGTCCGCGGGCTCCCTTCCTCCTTATCACTCCATCCCTAGCCTTTACCTTATTAAGTGGGCCTCCTCCATTATGCTATTTTTAGCCCAAACAGTTTGCCCCAAATTTCTTGTGAAGTACGCTTTCAAGTATCGAGCAAGAAATTTTACGTAACCAAATGTTAAAAAACCCTACGCCGTCTTTTACTCCTTCCCATGCAAGTCATCATTTCCAGCCGCCCTACTCCTCTTTCTTCGCACCCAACTCCCTCTCTCCTCTTTATAACTCCAACGTTCCTCCTCCACTCTCATTAATCACTTCAAATTATTTCAAAAATTCTTCTCTCTTAAACCCTCAACCTTCCTCCTCTTTCACTCCTTGCCGGTTTTCACTGTTCCCCTCCCCGTCTTCATTATCAGGTAATGCATCTTCTCTTCTTCTTTTAATCTTTATTTTCTCTCTCCACCATGGGCAAAACTCGTCAATCCTCCACACCTTCTGATCGTAATCTCGACCCCATTTTCCCTTCTCGGGGGCATTTTAAGCACCCCCACGACTGTGACTCTGCTTTAACGCCGACCGACATCCCCACGATCAAGAATCTGCTTGGTCTTGGTGACGGGGTGGATATTGCCATCCCTGAACCGGGACAAAAAGCTGACGCCCTTCGTCCAGGGTGGGTTAGTTTCTACTTGTACCCGTTTAGATATGGCCTCCGTTTTCCTTTCCCTAAACTCATTCAAGATTTTATCTTCACCAACAATTTCGCCATGGCACAAATCTCTGCCGCCATTTGGAGAGTTCTTCTCTATTCTCTGGCCACTGGTCAGAGTACTGGCAAATCTATCACTCTGGGCGATCTGGCCCATATGTACAACATCAGATCCCTGGGCAGGGGTCAATTCTCATTCCGGGGCCGTGGAGAGGCTCCTTTCAGACACGTGTCGAAATCTCGCGATGAGAAATGGTTTGAGGACTTCTTCTACGTGAGGGAGGACTCCATCCAGCCTCCTGCCGATTATATTTTCGAGAAATGGGTTCTGACTTCGAGTAAGTAGCCTTCCTGTCACCTGATTTATTTCATCTTGCTGCTTACTAGCTTACTTCATCGTCTTCGCGCAGGCCCCTATGACCTTACCCGTATCGGTGCCAAGATCCCTGCCTGCAGCAAGCTGTTCAGTATTTCCGAATCTGAGAGAAAGTTCCCAGACCTGCTTCCTGGTTTTCACCTGCTTCTTCCTCCAATCCTCCTCAATTAGCCCACAGCATGTCTTCTGGTAAGACTTCTGCAACCACTCTATATTTCCATGCTGTTTCTGCTGACGTTTTAAGTATTCTGTCGCCTGAGGCTATGTGTGCTTGCAGGTTCAAAAGTTGATCAATTGGAACTCATCCTCCAAAGTGCTAAAAGAAAGAGACCTTCTGCCAGCCCCGATGTGGCCTCTGCCTCCAAGAGGAGTGCTCCTGCTGCCTCTTTTCAGACTCCTCCCACAGTTTCCAGTTCTGCTGCACGTGGAGGTTAACCCGTTATCTCGTCATCCGCCTACTCCTTCTGCCAGTCCTCGGGCTTCATCTAGCGGAGGCATTATTGCTCACTTCCCAGAGTGCTTTGGGAACGTGGAAAAGGTGCCCTACTGGCCGAAGATTGATCAGCTGCTCTTTCCTCCTGTTGAGGAAACGTTTTCGGAGTTCACCCCAGAGGAGATGGCTGAAAATGACGTGCACAACGCCTTCATGGTAAATATCCTTCACTTTCTACCTGTCTGTCTGTCTGTTGGATTCTGCCTCCTGACTTCTTGCTGACTCTTGATTTGCTCTGCCCCAGACCCTCCAGTCTGCACTCTACAATAGGAAGATGATCAACATAGTGCAGACGACCAGCCGTCCTACCAGTGCCAAGAACCAGGAGCTGAAGGAGACTGTTGCTGATTTGGCACAAAGCAACGGATCGATCGAAGGAGCGTGTGGTGGAGTGAAGACGAGCTTGTCACCAAGAAGAAGTCGAAAGAGGGTCGATCGGTGGCGCGTACTCGGGCGGTGTGCAATACTTTCTCGACTCCCTCAAGCGCTCGATGAGAAAATCGGTGAGTGATTTCCCGGCCACCAATGTTGTTGCATATGCTACCCGGCGGGGAAAGATCGTGGGATGCGTCTTCGCCCTCGAGGAGGCTCCCACCAAAGGCCATAGAGGAAGAGGAGAAGCATCCGGAGATGCTCTACCCCGCTCAACCCGATCCGAGTATCTTGATGCCCGAGGTTGGTGAGGTGAATTCTCTCGTTGCGTTGGCCGAGCAGTCGTGGGGGTGATCTTTGGAATATCCCGGAGATGCCGCCGACGGAGCTCAGGGAGCTATGGCGGCTGAGGATATGCAAGCTGGTGCAGTACCTGAAATGAGCGGTCAGCAGGCAGAGGAGGTGCCAGAGGTGGAGGTCATTAATGTGACCGATAATTAAATTTTTATGTTTTGATGAACTTTTTTGGTAGTCTGTGTGGGAAATAATCTGTATACTTCCCTTTAACATGAAGGATTATAACGATATAATAAAGATGATCTATGGTCATAAAATAAAATACATAAGCATAAGTAAAAAGATTTAGAATTAACCTCGGGTCCTTGCAAAATTGACCTAAGAACAATATCAAAATTGATATTCGCCTATTAGTTGCACCCAAGACGATCTGAGATATACCCTTTGATTATGCTAGAAATCAATCTAAAATTTTCTGTAAAATTTTATTGTCTTTGTGTTTTGTGATGAGAAAGAGGAGGCAAGGTCAGAAAAAGAATTAGGTTAGAAATAATTCTCTACCTTTCTTTTTATATAGACCGAAATCCGAAATTAATTAGGAAAGAAAATTACTTCCCTAATTTTCGGCCATCAGACCGAATTATGGAGCAAAATTTTCCTTATTTTGGTCTTTCCAAAAATATATAATATGTGTTGAATTGTCATCTAGTGAGGATCGAACCCATGAAATCTTGGTATGTGTACCCTCACTATTACCACTATGACACATTCAACTTGTTGATATTAAATACAACTGATTATATTTAACTACGAATTAACAGATTAATTCGTCCAAACTAACTTTATATATATATTTAATTAAATATAACTTATTATATTTAATTTACTTAATTGACAGATTAATTGTCTCAACTTAATATTATTTTATTTTCATTAAATAATTATCTCATCAACACATTGACTAACTTTTTAGTCATTTTGGGCATCAATGTAATTATATTTCTATAACCACATTTCTCAAATACGTCCTATAGGTGTGACCTTTAGGGACCAGTTGATCACCGCCATCTGTATGATAATAACGTCAAACTTTCTAGCAAGCCAACCGTTATTAGGTAAACGTTAATCAACTGATTAAATATACGAAGTATACCCTTGTGAACTCGTAATGATTTACAAATGTTATCACACTAATTTGTGGAGGACACCAGCTCCAACAAACTCCCACTTGTCCTCACAAGTGTATGTGCGATAACCGATTCTCATATCCTTTAAAATTTCTCCCACTCAATGTAAAACAATTTTCAAATCCGAATTCACAAAGGTCGTATTTTACAAGCGATCAGTATCAAGAGTGGTTTTCTCGAGTAGAGAGTAACTTAACTGATAAACGAATCAACATTCGAGCATGGCCATGCATTTCAGTTACAACTCCTCGAGTGGCCCTGAGAAATAACTATACCTGATAAGGGATGGATATTTTCCTCAACTCAAATCTTGCAGATGTAAGCACAAAGTATGAAATGACCAGAAAAAATCTACTTAGCCCCGATTCACGGTGAGACCGTGAGAAAGAAACCAAAGTCACCCAAAAACTGCCTTAATCTCAAGAGACAGTTGATAGCCAAAAGAATCGACTCTAGGTACACAATAGATGTCCTATCCACGACCTGGCACCGAATGTTATAAAACATTTAGGACTCCATTACGTTGTCACAAATAAAAATTGTCCTACGAGGTATCGTCATAATCTCGTATCTGTGATCGATTAGTTAACCGTTTAACTTATGGCTCGTTGAACCCACCATCAATCGACTGCACAATATAATAGCCGGAGTTATCAGCTCACATTGGCGATTACGGACCAAAACAAATATAATGTAATTCAGTTCACTTTGTGGCGTTCAATGTTGTCAGTACAATCCACATGAAAAACAAAATATTATATATATAAAACGATGAAGTTATAAATAATATATGAAAAAGATAATGTATCAAATCCATAATCAAGTACTACAACTTAGGAACATGTTTAATTCCCATAGAATTAACATGCCCTACATGCTTATCATAATTCAACGGTTTGGTGAGAGGATCTGCGATGTTATCATCCGTCGCAATCTTGTCAATCACTATCTCTTCTTGCTCCACGTAATCACGGATCAGGTGAGCCTTCCGAAGTACATGTCTAGATTTGTTGCTAGACTTTGGCTCCTTAGCCTGGAATATGGCACCTCTATTGTCACAATAGATGGTAATCGGGTCATTCGAACTAGGAACTACCGAAAGCCCTTGTAAGAATTGACGCATCCATATCGCTTCCTTTGCTGCCTCCGAAGCGGCATAGTACTCGGATTCAGTAGTAGAATCTGCTACAACACTCTGTTTGGAACTCTTCCAGCTGACCGCAGCACCATTAAGAGTGAAGACGAACCCGGACTGAGATTTTGAATCATCTCGATCCGTTTGGAAGCTAACATCTGCGTAATCGGTTGCGCATAGCTTAGTATCGCCTCCATAAGTCAATACCCAATCCTTAGTCCTCCGTAGGTACTTAAGGATATTTTTGACTGCTATCCAATGTGTTTTACCTGGAGTCTTTTGGTACCGACTCGTCATACTCAATGCATATGCCACGTCTGGACGTGTGCATATCATGGCATACATGATCGATCCTATTGCAGAAGCATAAGGAACACGACTCATGCGCTCAATACCTTCAGGCGTCGTGGGTGACTGAGACTTGCTCAACTGCATCCCAGTCGTCATAGGAAGGTTCCCCTTCTTGGAGTTGGTTGATGCGTGTCTAAAATATGATGTTTCACACTTTATTCTACACGCATTTCAGAGCTCAAATGTGCAATATATGCCAATATTTCTCTATTTTCCTCTACTTTCGTGTTTTTGTACATTATTGCAGAAATGTGAAGAATTCAACGGGAAATCAAGCCAAATCCGCCCCCGAGTAATCTGCATTGCAAATAACGTAAAGGAATTGCTTAAGGAACGAGCTTGGTGCGCAATCCAAGGCCCAAAAGACAAGTCCACGTGTTTTAAGAAGTCAAGTAGCAGCTCATCCAGTCGATCGACCGTCACCTTCAGTCGATCGACCAATGCTCGGGTTCCGAAGCTCGTTTGTTGAGGAGCAGTCGATCGACCAGCCTTATCAGTCGATCGACCAGATTTCTATTCCAGACGTGAATTGAAAGACCGTGAATCTTGAAGCCCGTGAAGTTTAGG
Organism: Silene latifolia; assembly: GCF_048544455.1. NCBI lineage: Eukaryota > Viridiplantae > Streptophyta > Magnoliopsida > Caryophyllales > Caryophyllaceae > Silene > Silene latifolia. Next base: position 26,296,498 of record NC_133529.1, read on the forward strand.
TTTAGGAAATAAGATGTTACGTTGATAGCTATATAACGTAACATAAAACCATCAGTTTGATTATCTAAGTTTTTATCCAAGTTTTTATCACAATACAGTACTTTCAAGTTTTAGTTTATTTCGAGTAACTAGGGTTTGGGTTATCGATTTTGGCATTGGAATTCTGCCCTTGTTCTTAATCTTTCCTCTTAAATCTCGGTATTCATTCTGCCCTAATCTGAGTTTATTGTTTTACTTTCGTTATTAGTATAGATTTGATAGTTAGTGTCCCCAAAGCCAATTATCGTATTATCATTGTTGTTATTTACTTTAAGCATGAATTCAGTAATCATTATTAGTTTTATTGTTGTTTTTACCTTTAGCATGAGTAGCTAATTCCTTAGTGCTAGGATGTAGGCGATTTATGGCAGAGGCGGCATTAGATTAGGAAGGACTGTTTCGCGTGTTGGTCGATCGACTGACATTACCAATCGATCGACTGACCTCGTAGGGTTTTATATTCGTTTTAATTGTTTTAATCTTGTATTTAACGAATCGAATGCATGCGACCAGTTGGATACCTATTTCGTGACTGACCCATTAGATCGAAAGGTAGGGGAGGTTATTAGACCATCAATTAAATCGACTAGACTGTGCTAAGATCGAAAGATAGGTATAGTTTAGACCGTTAGTCACTTTTCAGGACGAAAGTTAGTATTAGTGACATTAGGGACCTATAGCGAGATCGAGAGATGCTATTTGTTAAGAGTGGACCGAGAGGACCTCTTTATTTCCCGCCTTACCGGTGTTTGATTCAGACCAACTTAGTTTGTCGCCGAAGCTATAATGAACCGATCATCCTAGTACCCTTCTTTTATCTGTTTAAATCGTTAATTTAGTTTATTGCCTTTATTCTCTTTTAGCTGTAGACCAATTCAAACCAACCCCCACATTTGTTACCTTTGACTAAATATAGAGCAACTAGAATTTACAACTGCCTCCTTGTGGTTCGACCCTGTTACCACTAGCCTAGGTTAGTCTTAATAGGAGATTATAAATTTTATCTTTGGTACTCACAACGACGGGTATCATTGGTCATGCTGAACCTCTCAAGAACCTTATCTAGATAAGACTCCTGACTAAGTGATAACGTCCGCCGTGATCTATCTCGGTAGATACGGATTCCCAAAATACGATGTGCCTCACCCAGATCTTTCATCTGGAAATGGTTCTTCAACCATTCTTTAACCGAAGAAAGGAGAGGAATGTCATTCCCAATCAAGAGTATGTCATCGACATACAATATCAAGAATACAATCTTGCTCCCACTCGACTTGATATATAAGCATGGTTCTTCGACCGATCGAGTGAAACCATACTCTTTTATCACTTGGTCGAAACGATGATTCCAACTCCGAGAAGCTTGCTTAAGTCCATAAATGGAACGCTTAAGCTTGCATACTTTCTTAGGATATTTAGGATCTATGAAACCTTCGGGTTGCACCATGTACAACTCTTCCTCCAAATAACCGTTTAAGAAGGCGGTTTTCACATCCATTTGCCAAATCTCATAATCATGAAATGCGGCAATCGCTAAGATTATCCGAATGGAACGTAGCATGACTACAGGTGCAAAAATCTCATCATAATGCAATCCTTGCACTTGAGTTAAACCTTTTGCCACAAGTCGTGCCTTATAGATATCTGGTTGCGCGTCTACAGAACGCTTTATTTTGTAAAGCCATTTGCACTGTAGAGGTTTTACCTTATTAGGCAAATCAACTAGATCCCATACGTTATTCTCATACATGGAGTCCATCTCGGATTGTATGGCTTCAAGCCATAGCTTTGAGTCGGAACAGGCCATAGCACCTTTATAGTTTGTGGGTTCATTACTTTCTAGAAGTAAAATGTCATTCTCCTCGACCATACCAATGTATCTGTCCGGAGGATGAGAGTCTCTACCCGACCTCCTAGGTTCCTCAGGAATATTAACCGTATCATCAGTTGGAGGTACAGCTTCCTCCATCTGTTCCTCGGTTGTTGGTTCTGGAATCTCCGACAGCTCGAAGGTTCTATTACTCGACTTGTTCTCGAGAAATTCTTTCTCTAAGAACGTCGCACTAGCCGCAACAAAAACTCGATGTTCGGTTGGCGAATAGAAGTAATGACCAAATGTTCCTTTTGGATAACCTATAAAGTATGTCTTGACCGATCGCGGGCCGAGCTTATCCTCGTGTCTCCACTTGACATAAGCCTCGCAGCCCCAAACCCGAATAAAGGACAAGTTAGGTATTGTTCCCTTCCACATTTCATATGGAGTCTTGTCGACAGCTTTAGACGGACTTCGGTTAAGTATAAGAGCAGCTGACAAAAGAGCACAACCCCATAATAAATCAGGCACTACGGTGTGACTCATCATGGATCGAACCATATCAAGTAAGGTTCGATTTCTCCGTTCGGACACACCATTTAATTGAGGTGTTCAGGTGGAGTTAATCGTAGAGCGATTCCACGATCTTTCGGTGTTGATCAAACTCATTTGAAAGATATTCGCCACCACGATCTGAACGGAGTGCTTTAATCTTTCTACCCAGTTGGTTTTGTACCCTATTCTAGTATTCCTTGAATTTCTCAAAGGACTCACTTTTATGCTTCATTAAGTAGACATATCCGTATCTACTTAAATCGTCCGTGAAAGTGATAAAATATCTATAGCCATCTCTAGCGGTAATTGACATAGGTCCACATACGTCCGTATGTATGAGTCCTAATAGGTAGACCTGGCAAAATGGGTCAGACCCGAAAAGGCTGACCCGAGACCCGAAAATGACCCGAACTTGCTTGACCCGAATATGACCCGAAACCCGAATTGACCTGACCCGACCCAGACCTGACCCGAACATTGTCTGACCCAATGTTGACCCGACCCGAGGTGACCCAATCCGAAAAGACTCAACTCCTCATGACTGAACTGATCCCAAATGACTTGAAGTGACCCAAAATGACCCGAAACTAGTACTAACTCATATTAATACTATATATATCAAAATATAGTTTCATCGGTTACAATAATCCCTAATAAATAGTTAAATTTGCAAAATAGTATTTCTTAATCAAAATATATTAACTTAAGTGCTTAGCCATTAACTCAAAAGCAACCCGACCTAAAATGACCTATACCCGAAAATGACCCGACCCGAAATGACCCGACAACAGGTCACCCGAAAGCGACCCGAAATCCAAAAGTGACCCGACCCGACCCAACCCGACCCGAAATATGTGACAGACCCTAAATGACCCGACCCAAACTGACCCGACCCGTACTCGACCCGAGTGACCCGTTTTGCCAGGTCTACTAATAGGTCACTAGCGCGCATTCCAACACCTTTGAAGGAAATTCGAGTCATCTTGCCAATGAGACATGATTCACACGTGCCATATGCAGAAAATCCGAATGAGGGAATAGTCCCATTATCGACGAGTTTCTTTACGCGTTTCTCATTTATGTGTCCCATTCGACAATGCCATAGATAGGTTTGATCTTTGTCACCAACCTTTAATTTCTTATTATTCATGTGTAATATTTCCGTTGTTTGATCTAAGATATAAATTACATTCATGGAAACTGCTTTGCCATAAATCATTTCATTAAAAGAGAAAATACAACTATTATCCTTTATTGAAAATGTAAAACCGTCTTTAGCAAGTACGGAAACAGAAATAATATTCTTAGATAAAATGGGTACATAGTGTGATTATTTAAAGATAACTCAAAACCACTAGGGAGTTGGATTACATATGTTCCCTTCGAGGCAAAAAGAACTCGTGCTCCATTCCCGACTCGCAGTCCACATCACCTTTTTCGAGAGGTATGATGTTCTTTAGGCCCCGCAAATGATTACACAGATGAGAACCGCAACCAAGTATCTAGTACCCAAGTTCAAACTTGCATGGTTAATCTCAATCATATGAATATAAGATGACATACCAACAGAACGACGCGGCTCGCCTTGATGTCCTCACGGTAGACGGGACAGTTCCTCCTCCAATGTCCAATCTTGTGACAATGGTGGCACTCTATGTCACCGCCCTTGCTCTTTGTCTTACCCTGTGAGCCACTAGTCTCACCAGGCGCACTCTTACCGTTTCCTGGCTTTTTAAACTTTGGCTTACCCACAGCTAGGTCGCCATGAGTCTTGCCCTTACCTTTACCTTTGTTGTGAATCGTGAGAACATCCTGCTTCATGCTCCCACTCAATTTCATATCCTTCTCGGTCTGTACGAGAAGGGAGTGTAGCTCATGAGGACTCTTTTTCAAGTCATTCATGTAGTAGTTCGCCCTGAAAAGGGCAAAACCATCGTGAAGAGAATGACGCATTCGGTCAATGACAATGCTCTCACTGATTCTACAATTCAGTGACTCCAGTTTCTCGACATTCTCAATCATGTGAAGAATGTGTGGGCTAACCGGTTGGCCCTTCTGGAGTTTCGCATCAAAGAAGCGACATGTATGCTCATATGTAACGATTCTCGGTGCCTTTGAGAACTCGTTAGTGAGCGTGGTGAAAATCTTGTTTGCACCTTGGGCAATGAAGCGTCTCTGCAAATTGGTTTCCATTGCAAAGATGAGTACGTTCTTTATCGCACCCGCTTCCATAATGAAATCACTATAAGCGAGTGACTCGTTGACTCCTGCATTTGGGCCTGGGTTGACCGGTATTGGCTTAGTTAAATACCTGAGCTTACCGTCAGCAGTGGCAGCATTCCGTAGTGCCGCCTCCCAGTCCGCAAAATTGGACCCATCATTCTTCAGTCGAGTGGACTGATTCATTTGGTCCATGAACATTTTAAGCCAGGACGAACGATCTAGTGTGGCACTAGGCATTGGGATTGCGTTATTTCCAGCCATTTGTTGTAACAGTATTATTGATAATAAGCGTGTTCTACACTGCGAAAGAAGAATAAAATAATAAGCATGCATCGTTTTTATTTTAAGTCTAATGAACTAATGTCATAACGCGAAGACTCAAAAACATTTATACAATTGACCTCCCTCAAGAATTATATAAATGACCCCAAGACTCAATTCTCTGTAAATTGATAAGCTAACCTGTTAGCTAATTCTACTGTTAGAATTCTTGGTCGATAAATTTCTGTAAATACTATCTTTAGTCCATCATAATCACGAGAAACTCTTCGGACTACAATGTTGAGGTAAACTAAGTCAACACAACTACTTACCCAACGTAGAAGGGGTCATATTAGGCCTACCGACGAAGAAGGGATTCATAGATGTTTGCCCTTATAAAGACTAATCTCAATTTCCGTTTTAGAGGAAGATCCCATCAACTTTTTAATTCATTTTAAGTGATCTATAATCTAGCATGCGAGAATGATTTAAACTAAGGTGATGGCTTAAAGACTGTGACATCTGCATGTCCATGAAAACTAACATAAAACCTATATGAGTCAATTTTCATGCATTTTAGTAGTAGGTGGTTTGGTTTTAGGCGGAATATGATGCAATTACTAGCATGTGAATGAAAAGGAATAAAATGAAAAACGTAAAAAAAACAAAGAAAAGTCCTAGTGTGGCCTATCCTATCAAAATGAACAATAAATACAAGTTTGGAATCCATCCTTGGACCCGAGAAGCTTGTCTTGATGTTCCATCTTGATCCATGTAGCGGGAGTGAGCTTGAATCTTCATCTTTAGTCTTCTTTGAAATTACAATAATTAAAATTACATAATTGACCTATTAATTACATTCTAATTTCAAAACCCAAAACTAAAATAAAGGAGATTCGAGATCTCATAATTACATAAAAATTATGTTTCCTTCATTACGAAAACATAATTGACTAAGGCCACACTAAGTATTACAAATTACAACCGATTGCAAAATTAAATACGTAAATAAAATTCATTCATACGATTCATTCAACATAATTAAAAGCATCAACTAAAAATAAATTAAACATACATAATACAATAAATTAATTATGTTGATTAATTTATCCAAACCACCTATTTAAATTAAATTAAGTGACAATTCCGCAATTTAATCACATTAATTTCATACTTAATCCATATTATGCTTGTAATATGAATTCTATCCGTCAAAAATTTTAAACTGCTTTAAAATAACTCGGTATCATTAAATTGTGAACCGATTCACAATAACTAATTGGCCAAAATAAAGAAAAATAAAATCCAATTCTCTAAATATGTCTCGGCCAAAAAAAAAAAACGAAAAGGTTTTTTTTTTTTTTTTTTATTTGTCACGGCTGAAAAAAACAAAAAAAAACAACTCCTTTCCTATTCTAATTTGATAAATAGGAAAAACAAGGGAAAAAAAAACTTTCCAAAAAAAATTTTCTCTATTTTTTCCGGCAAAAGGCAAAAAAAACTTTCCTGAATTTTTTTTTTCTTTTTCACGGTTTACCAAAAATAAAATTAACAAAAATTTTTTTTTTTTCTTTTTCGGTAAACCCTAAAAAAAACAGCCTCCTTTTTTTTTCTTTTCTTTTTGCGGCAATTATGCCCTAAAACAAGATTTGATGATCAATTGTTTACCTTTGCTATTAGAACATGATTAGCATATGAAATAATAAACATGATTAATTTATATGCCAAAAACTATATAGCAAAAACAATCTTTTAATCATAAACATGACGATTCCATTTGATTTTAACTTAATCTGCATTAAATCAAAAACTACCAATTCTTCATATGATAATTTTAACTGATTATAAACTATAATATGAAAAATAGAATGGAAACTATCATCAAACAAAAAAAAACGGCACGACAAAAACGGCATAAAAAATTTCGATCCAAAAAATCGAAACCCTAATTTTTTTTCTTCTCGAAAATCTGATCGTTTACATACAAATTTTATGAAAATCATCAAAATTAAAATCGTGGCCTAGTGCTCTGATACCACTTGTGGGAAATAATCTGTATACTTCCCTTTAACATGAAGGATTATAACGATATAATAAAGATGATCTATGGTCATAAAATAAAATACATAAGCATAAGTAAAAAGATTTAGAATTAACCTCGGGTCCTTGCAAAATTGGCCTAAGAACAATATCAAAATTGATATTCGCCTATTAGTTGCACCCAAGACGATCTGAGATATACCGTTTGATTATGCTAGAAATCAATCTAAAATTTTCTGTAAAATTTTATTGTCTTTGTGTTTTGTGATGAGAAAGAGGAGGCAAGGTCAGAAAAAGAATTAGGTTAGAAATAATTCTCTACCTTTCTTTTTATATAGACCGAAATCCGAAATCAATTAGGAAAGAAAATTACTTCCCTAATTTTCGGCCATCAGACCGAATTATGGAGCAAAATTCTCCTTATTTTGGTCTTTTCAAAAATATATAATATGTGTTGAATTGTCATCTAGTGAGGATCGAACCCATGACCTCTTGGTATGTGTACCCTCACTATTACCACTATGACACATTCAACTTGTTGATATTAAATACAACTGATTATATTTAACTACGAATTAACAGATTAATTCGTCCAAACTAACCTTATATATATTTAATTAAATATAACTTATTATATTTAATTTACGAATTGACAGTTAATTCGTCTCAACTTAATATTATTTAATTTTCATTAAATAATTATCTCATCAACACATTGACTAACTTTTTAGTCATTTTGGGCATCAATGTAATTATATTTCTATAACCACATTTCTCAAATACGTCCTATAGGTGTGACCTTTAGGGACCAGTTGATCACCGCCATCTGTATGATAATAACGTCAAACTTTCTAGCAAGCCAACCGTTATTAGGTAAACGTTAATCAACTGATTAAATATACGAAGTATACCCTTGTGAACCTGTAAGAGATTTACAAATGTTATCACACTAATTTGTGGAGAACACCAGCTCCAACAGTCTGGCCCAGAGGTGGCAGACTTTGTAAGTTTCAAACTTGTTTTTTTTTTGTGGTTGCCCCGCCAAGGTGGCGGTTAAACTTTGGGCCGTACTTTTGGCCATATTTTGAAATGCCCCTTGTCATAGTTTGGCAAGGTTTTAGCTTACATATCGTGTGTTTGTTGTTTATCTTCCCTGTTTTTAGGAATTTTTTGCCGTGTCAGTCTGTTTGACTGATTTAGGCGAGTCCTGTCACCCTGAAAAGGCTAACGTTCTGAATCAGCTAGCTGCCGTGTCAGCCTGACGGCTGATTTAGGCGTATGCCGCAATGTGAGGAGGAGTGGTCGTGTCAACCCAGGAGGCTGATTTAGACCAGCCTGGCCAGCCTGAAAATACTGATCCAGACTAAGCTAGCTGTCGTGTCAGCCGGATGGCTGATTTAGGCGTATGCCACAGTTTCGGATTACTTAACCTTGTTCATGACGCAAGGTGTGTTCATCTCGTTTTAAGCCAATAGGGGCGTCATTGAGGCAAGTTTATCGTCATTCTAGGACCAGATGGAGACGCTGCAGGATTCTGGTAGCGCAGATATCCCTACGTTCCATGTTCGTTTGTGCATGCATGCTGGGGCCCTGATTAATTGCGATTAGTGCGAGCTACGTCCAGGGGGTGGTATCAGGGGTAGCTGGATAAGCGTATTCAGCTGTCAACCAGGCTCCCTTTTGTATGTTCCACATCCACTTTGGTGAGGGTGCTCCTTGTGGAGAAAATAGGTTAGGCATGTTGGAGTGCCGTGTGCCTTGTCACCCCGCGTTGGCAGTTGACAGTCCTGCTAGACATCCTTTCAAAGTACCATAGACGTTAGGATTCAAAGTGATGTACTAAGAGAAGCCTGAAAATAAGAAAATCTATTAGAATGATGTGAAGTACTTGTCGCCATCTCATGGGGTACCAGAGCAATTGTGGTCCCAGGACGCTGCCAGACCACACCATCCAATAGTAGTTTAAAATCTTAAAAATAACTAAAGACACCAGAAATAAGAGTGAAATTGGCAGTATGCCTACTACCGGATTTTTATTTTATGTTTTAAAAATGATTTGGGTTCTCTCACAAGACATTATTTCGAAAGCTAAAGTCTACTTATTATTAAAAGTAATATCTCTTCAGGTGAAGTATGTTCCATGGGCGTTGTATGATTTGACCGTCCATAGTCATCAGTCTGTATGCAACATGGCCAACAACTCCTTATACCTGGTATGGTCCTTCCCATTTGTAGGCGAATTTGCCTGCTTTTCGATTCTTGGTGTTTTGAAACACCTCTCGGAGAACCAGGTCTCCTACCTCCAGGAGCCTGACTTTTAAATTCTTGTTATAACTCCTGGCCACTGACTGTTTGTAGGCAGCCAGACGGATTTTTGCGCTTGCTCGCAGCTCGTCAAATGTGTCTAGGCTTTCGGTCATCTCTCGCATCTTTTCGGTTCCCTTGTCATATTTCCATACCGTGAGTGGGAACCGTAACCTCTGTCGGAATGATCGCTTCGTGCCAAACACCAGTGAAGGGTGTTTGACTGTTGCTATCTTTGGTGTCGTTTGTCCGACCATAATACTAGTGGCATTCATCCGCCCACTTTCCTCCTAACTCCCGTAACCTCCTTCTCGATTGTCCATAATGATTTTGTTCTTTGGATTCACTTGTCCGTTGGACTTTGGAGTCCTAGGTGCTGACTTTTTTAAGGTGATGCTCCACCTGGCATAGTATCCCTCGGTGTCGTTGGAGATGAATTGTGAGCCGTTGTCACATATGATTTCTGATGGGATACCAAATCTGCATATAATGTTTCGTTTTATGAATGAGATGACCTGTTTGTCTTTTACCTCCGTGAATGCTTCTGCCTCTATCCACTTGGAGAAGTAATCTGTCATTGCTAACATCCAGGTTCTGTTTTTTGTGGCCCGTGGTAGAGGGCCTACTATGTCCATGCCCCATGCCATGAACGGCCAGGGAGAAATGATAGGGTGCAGGGGCTCTACTGGCTGATGGATCATGGGCGCTGAACGCTGGCAGGCGTCACATTTTCGTGCGTACTCTCCTGCATCTGCCTTCATTGTAGGCCAATAGTATCCCTGTCTGAGGGCTTTATTTGCCAGACTCCTGCCCCTTGCATGGTTTCCACATTCGCCACTGTGGAGAGCATGCAACACAGTCTGTGCTTCTTCTTTATCCAGGCACCGTAAGTAGGGGCCTGCTAGTGATTTTCTGTATAAAGTATCATCAATGAGTATGAATTTGGAGGCCTTCACTCTGAAAGCTCTTATTTCCTTCTTGTCATCTGGTAGCTTGTTATAGCGCAGCCAGTCTAGGTAAGGTGTACGCCAGTCGTCTGCCTGGTTGACTATTTGGCCTGGCTGCCCGTTTGGCTGGGAGCTCTCACCTTCCTCTGTAACTGCTCAGATTTCTTTCTCGCTCTGTGGATCCTCCAGTTCACCCCTGCCTATTTCGTCTGCTTTCTGAATGGAAGGTTCCAGCATATGTGATATTGGGATGCTGGATAGCTCTGTTGGTTTGAATGTTGCCCCCAGGGTTTTTAGGGCGTCTGCTTCCACGTTCTGATCTCTGGGGATCTGTTTAAGCTTGCAAGTTTCGAATTTGTGTTTTAACTCCTTTGCTACTTTTAGGTATGCAATCATTTTCGAATCTCTGGCTAAACTCATCATTCACGTGGTTGACTATTAACAGAGAGTCACTAGATATGAGCAGGTGCCTGACCCCCAACTCCAAAGCTAGCTTCATTCCCAATATCAAGGCCTCGTATTCTGTCTCATTGTTGGTTGCCTTGAATTCGCATCTTATCGCTTGCGCTATCGGGTCTCCCCCGTGGTGACCGTAGAATTAATCCTACGCCCGCCCCCTTTGATTGGAGGCTCCGCCAATGTGCATCCGCCATATTTTCGCCTCCTTGCTTCCTCCTAAAGTGAGGATCTCTTTATCTCGTTAGATTCTCGGATGGCAGGATCAAGTCCGACACGAAGTCGGCCAATGCTTGTGATTTGATTGTTTTCGGGGTCATATTGGATGTCGTACCCACCGAGGTGTACGAGACCATTTTGACATTCCGCCCGATACTTGGCTTCCTCATGATAGCTTTTAGCGGGTAATTGGTCACGACATGTACAATGTAGGACTCAAAATAGGGGCGCTAGATTTGCGAGATACCGGTATCAATGCTAGTACTAACTTTTCAAGGGATGTGTACTGGTCTCGCCGGCACAGCGGGGATTTGCTCACGTAGTATACGGTTTTCGCTCCCTTTCATGCTCTCGACCAGGATCGCACTCATTGCTACCCGTGACGGCTAGATATAGGAATAGTGGTTCTCCTAGCTCTGGTTTCGACAGCAGAATGGCATGGTCTGCCGAGGTAGTGCTTGACTCTCAAGGCTTGCTCGTGTTCGAGGTCCATTCAAACTTCCGGCTTTTCCTTAGTACGTCGTAAAATAGCCCGCATTTATCCGAAGATCTTGAGATGAACCTGTTGTTGGTCGCTACCTTCCCGGCTAGTCTTTGAACATCCTTAGGCTTCTCGGGTGACTCAAATTGTAAGATGGCTTTAATCGCTCGATGATCTTTGGCCTCTATTCCTCTTTGAGTTACGATATAGCCCAGAATTTGCCGGAAGATACTCCGAAGGTGCATTTAGATGGATTTAGCTTCATCTTGTATTCCCCGAGGGTGTCTTTGAACGTTTTCGCCGGATGTTGCATGTGATTTCGGCTTTTTTCGATTTCACCACCATGTCATCAATATACACCTCCATTGTTCTTCCTATCTGCTCTTTGAGCATGCGGTTAACCACCTCCGATATGTGGAGCCTCGCATTTTTAGGCCGAATGGCATGACGTTGTAGCAATATATTCCCCTCTCGACATAAATGTGTCTTCTCTTGATCTCAGGATCCATCTTGATCCGATTGTATCCACTCCATGCGTCCGGGAATGTTAACATCTCAAGTCCGGTTGTCGCGTCCACCATTGCATCAATATGAGGCATCGGGAATGGATCTTTAGGGCATGCTTTGTTGAGATCGGTGAAGTCCACACATACTCTCCATTTCCCATTCTTTTTAGGCACCACCACTACGTTGGACAGCCATTCTGGATATTTTACTTCTCTTATTTTCACGCGCAGGCTATCTACTTCCTGGTTGATTACCTTATTTCTCTCCGCTGCAAACTTCCTTCTTCTCTGTTGGATGGGCTTGCACTTTGGGTCTACACTAAGCTTATGTGTTATGATGGACGGATCTATTCCTGTCATGTCATCGTGTGACCATGCAAAATAATCCATGTTATCTTGTAAGAACTTGACTAATCTTTGTCTTAAGCTTCCCGTACATCCCGCTCCAATGAGCACAGTTCGTTCGGGTGCAAAGCTTATCCAGGTTGATTTGATCCAGTTCTTTTGCTGGCGGTTCGATGTATTCGTCCTGGATAGGCTGCTTCTGTAATTGCTAGCCGTGGGGGGGGGGCAGTGCACTTGAGTGCTTTCTTATAACAACCTCTAGCTTCCTCCTGATCTCCTCTTATCGTTTCTACCCCCCATGGGGTGGGGAATTTTATGCACTGGTGGTATGTTGAGGGGACTGCTTTCATCTGGTGCAACCATGGTCTTCCTAAGATGACATTGTAAGTAGAGGGGCCATCTATGACCAGGTATCTGACTTGCTTGTTGACTCCCCCCACATAGGTGGGGATGACTATCTCACCTAGCGAGCTGGCTGTTTCTCCACTGAAGCCTACTAGCGGAATAGTCTTCTTCTGTAAATCCTTCTCGCTGAATCCCATATTTTCTATAGTTTTCAGCATGATCAAGTTGACCGAGCTTCCTGTATCTACCAAGACCTTTCTAACTGTGCAATTGGCCATTGATAAGGTGATAATAAGTGCGTCATGATGTTCTCGTTCATCGTATGTATCTCCTTCATCAAAGCTGACCGCTGGCAGGTCACTGTGAGAAATTCTGCATGAATTGGCTAGCCTATCTCCTTTGGTCTCTGTAGCGTGTCTCTTGGCTACTGAATATGTCAGTCCGCTCAAGTCTGAGCCGCCTGTTATCACGTTTATAATTTTGGTGCATGTGGGTGGGTCTGCTGCCGGTTTGGCGGAGTCTACCTTATCTTGCTGCTTGCCCCCACGTGGTAATAGGTAGCTCAGCTTTCCTTGTTCGTACAGGCGCTTGATCTCTCTTCGTAATGTATAGCAATCCTCAGTGTTGTGCCCAATATCCCGGTGGAACTCACACTTCTTCTTGCTATCCTTCCTCCATGCCTGCTCTCCTACCGGCGGGTTAGGCCACCTGACTCCGTCTCCCATCTCTCTGAGTGCCTTCAATATTCCTCTGATTCCTCTGGTGAATCCGTATTCTGCCAGAGTGGGGAGTAACTGATTTCCTTCGATTCTGTTGACTCCCCTCCCATATGGTCTGTACCTCTCGTCCTTCTTGCTAGTGGTTTGCTTTCTTCCTGATTTCTCTATGGCTGATGTACTGGAGATACTAGGTGTGCTTAGCAAGCTGGCTCTGGCTAAGACATCTTCCTCCAACCTGATTGCGGCAGCTGCCTTCTCCTGTACTGCTTCGAAACTATGGCATGAATGCATAGTTAACTGCTTATATAGGTCGGAGTCATGGTGGAGGCCCCTTCTGAAGGCTTCTACTGCTGTTGAGACATCACACTCTCGTACTGCTACCTTCTCATTGTTGAACCTAGTATTGTATTCTCCAATGCTCTCTCCTGCCCCCTGGACGATTCTGTACAGGTCTCATGCGTGCTTCTGTGGCTTTCTGCTGCTTGCGAACTGTTGGGTGAATGCGTTCACCAATTCAGCAAATGTAGATATCGACCTGTTGGGCAGGCTCACAAACCACCGAAGTGCTGGTCCTGTTAGGGTGGACCCGAATCCTTTGCACATGCAGGCCTCCTTAACTTGTCCTATAGCTGTTACCGTCATCATTTTCTGTTTATACTGGCTGATATGATCAAAGGGGTCTGCTGTGCCGTCGAAGAGAGGCATATTTGGATTCGTGAATCCCTTTGGCATGGCTGTGATGGATATGGTGTCCACGAATGGCGAGTCGGCATAACTGTCTAGAGCTGCTTTCTCGAGTGGGGGTGGTAGCCCTGGGACCCGCTCAAAGATCTCTTTTAGTTCTAAGTAAATCGCCTGATTAGTTATACTGGCCGAATCTGGGGTCCGTCTGTCAGCTATCTGCGTATTTCCTCCTGATCCGGGTTCTTGAAGATTCTGATAAGCTCCGGCGGTCAGGGGGGTTGTGGTAACGATCGTCCCCTGCTGCCAGTTCACTTGCTGGTTTGACTCGGATCCTGCTGCGGGTGTCTGCCCGATTGCTGCGGGGCTGCTGACGGAGAGGCCACCTGTTTGTGTCCCTATGCAGTTAGCCGGCTGCCAGCTATCTGGTGTGAGGTATCCTAACCCTCGTGGGGTTATTCTTCCATCTGACGGTACTGTAGCCAAATCTAATCTTGTTATTAGCTCGGCTGGTATCTGCCTGCTGCCCGATACTCCCCGTGTCAAATCTATTAATGAAGATCTTCCTTCACCTGTCCCACCTGCTGGGGTGACAGACTGCTGTTTCAGGATATCAATATGTGCCCAGAGCTTTCTGTCCCTTCTTCTTGCCTCAGCATCTGCTCTCCTTTGGTCTTCTCTCATGTTTTCCAGAGCTTTCTGAAGATTTTCCACGCCAGTGAGTAAGATTTGTGTGGGACTAGGTGGCGGAGTGGTGCCTGAACTTGCTATTCCCTTCTCTGATCTAGGGTGAGTTGTGACAGCAGGAGTCTTAGGAGGTAGAGTAGCTTTTGTTGTCGGTATGATTCTTGAGGTATGTCCGGGAGCCTGCGTGGCCACCGTTGATGTTGGATTTTGGGTAGATAGTGGTGGTGGCGATGGTTGCCTGCTCCCTGACACGGCTTCAGATGCTTGCTTTTCCATTGTATATCTAGAATATCAATGATTGACGACCACAATGCCCCACGGTGGGCGCCAAACTGTTTAGGTATTTTTACCCAAGTCGATTGATTAGGGTCAATGTAGTCTATATTCGTTGGTCGATTGTGTAATAGTTCATATGTCAATAAGTAAAGAGGAAAATAAAGTGCGTAATGTAAATTAACACGAGAGATTTGGTGACGCGGAAAACCCAATGTGGGAACAACCGCGGGAGGGGCGGTACCCTGCCAAGTATTGCACTATATGAATAGGGGGATGATTACAATTATTGTATGAAGCTAATCCTGCTGACCCCAGGTGTCAGGCCTGCAAGATCTAGAATGAACGTATATTATATGCTGAGATGTGATCTTGAATGTTGGTGTATGAATGCCCGTGGATGAATGAATTCTTGATTCGCTCCCTTGGCTATTTATAGGGTAAGAACCCTAGATATGTCCTACCTTGAATATGGAAAGGGAATATAATTTCCATAAGGACTCTTTCCAAATCCGGACTCCCTTGCCAATTCTCCTTGATCTCCCTGACTTCTCCCTAACTTCTCTTTCCTTAACGCGGCGCCCTCTATGATGGGCTCTTGATCTTCCTTATGCCCGTTTCTCCACTTCCTTGTCCGCGGGCTCCCTTCCTCCTTATCACTCCATCCCTAGCCTTTACCTTATTAAGTGGGCCTCCTCCATTATGCTATTTTTAGCCTAAACAGTTACTCTCACTGCAGTTGAAAAGGATTTTATTTCAAGTGAATATTTTATTTAAAGTTTTGTAAAAGTTTGTTTACATTTTTTATTATTTTATATTTAAAAGGATTTGTAATAATAAACTTTATATATTGATTATAATACCTCTCTATGTTGGCTCAGTATTGTTTATAATTATAAGTTTTTAATTAGCAGAAAATGAGGGGTGTTACAGATGTCACCACCTTGGTTTCCCGAGCCAGTGAATCTAAACTTCAATTATATTAAGCAACATTTTATATAAATAACATGTTTAATGAATTACATAATAAATAAATGAATAGTAAATGTGAATTATACATTATACAACTCGACTAAGGTCTATGTCAACTACCAAAGGACTATGCAATTCGACTCCAAGTATCTGTAGCGCGGCCCGAATCCCGATCAACGTCACTAAGCTGAACCTGTACCCAAACTGCACCCCATCTAAACGAAAATATCATATGGTTCATCACAGATCATCCCAATTAAAGCAGGCGACAATTACACACAACTAACACCCGCCAGTTACAATAATACAAATGCTCACGACATAACATGTAGACATGACTATCTAATGCATTTATGAAGCACACAATCACAAGTCTCTATACACCACACAACACCTCCATATATAACCCGGTGACGGCACCACAGCACCGCCCACCAAACTGCCGGACCGTAACCTGTAAAACAGGTACTCGGGACACGCCCATGGTACCAAGCCCCGGGGCTAACCGGACCTCTGCCAGACGTCGCGATACCACACGAGTCCCTCCATACTCAAGTCATTAACGTGCACATCCCTTAATTAAACCATATAATTATTACAATTAATCAAATAATACTTATCACAAACATGTCCTACAATAATAATAATATTAGAAATCCCTTAATTAAACCATATAATTATTATTCAAAACCCTAATTAAATCTCCATAAGACACAACCCCCCAATTTCTAGGGTTATTACTAAGACTTCAAAAGGAGGAAAAAGCATAAATAATAACAACTTACAAATGTAAAGAAATGAGAAAGGGTGGATCTTAAGCACAAATCTTCAAGATAAGGTGAAATCTCTAATGGACAAGGTTTGAAGAATATTTTAGAGTGGTTTTGTAATACCCCGTATTTATAATTATATATAAAATATTATATTGCATTTATACGAGTTATGTTATAATACGGATAATATAAAATAATAAGGATAATAATACACTCCCACCTACCACCATATATATCCCTCACCTTATCCACCCGTCACCCTTATCCTTTCATAATCCAACAAAATCTACCAAAACATGAGAGAAGAAAGAATGAGAAGAAAAGGGGAGATTTCGTCCCTCCGCCTCAGGATCGTAAGGTAAAAGCCATCTCACACTAGTTTATATATTATTTTAATTAACCCGCCTTGACCTTGACCCACCATAGAAGCCCCGTTGACCACCCAAATTAGGGGTTTGACCAAGACATTTTATGGGTATTTGTTGTTGTTATGTGACCGTCTTAAGATGGATTTTTAACCCACCTATCGTGACTAACTTGGGCTGGTTTTGGAGTGGTTGTGTCGAGGGTTGAGTGAAGGTTTTGGTGGTGGTAATGGGTGGTGTAATGGATGGTGCTAGGTGGTCGAAAATAGGTGTCAAAGAGAGGAGCACGGGTTGGGTGTATGTGTCGTGTTTGTTGTTGTTGTCGTGTATTGCTGCTGGTGGTGACTGCCGGCATGGTGGCTGTTATTGGACCCAGCGTGTTCAGGGGGTGCCACGGTGGTGGTGGTGGCCATGGTGGTGACGATCTTTGGTGGTTTGTGTGTGTGTGGTGCGAGTTTATTGGTTATGTGTTGGTGTTGTGGTTGGGTTATCATGAGAGGGGTAGGCCGTGGGGGCTGTGAGGTTGGCCGATGGTGGTGGTCCACGGTGGCAGCGGGAGTGGTGGTTGTAAGGAGGGAGTTCAGGTGTGAGTACAAGTCGAGATTTGAATAGCTTAAGACGGGTTTTTATTTATTTAATTGAATTCGTATTTAATTTAATTAGATTAGATGAGTTAATGATTAAATATATTTAATTATTATATTTAGGTGACGGTTTTTGTGGAAGATTATTATTAGTCGGATTGCTTACGGAGTATGCCAAAAGGTAGGTTAATCCTACTCAGTTTTAATATATGTTTGAATGGACATGTGAGTCGTATTTTGGTGGTCTTTGCATTATAACATGATATTGGTTACGATGACTTGATGAGTCGGTAATTGGCATATTGTGTGGTATCTTGTATTTATTGTGTTGTCATGTATATTGGATGATATGACGGTTTGTGTTGGTTACTTATTGTTGAGGAGACGTGAAGCGGTTGGGAGACTGTCTCACGCTCGGGTCCCCTCTTGGAGCTTCCCACTCCAAGAGGGATGTGCACATTAATGACTTGTGTTTGGAGGGACTTGTGTAGTTGAGACACGACGTCTGGCAGAGGATCCTGTTGGCTTCCGGACCCGGTACGTCTGGGCGTATCCCGATACCTATTTGTGGTTGTCGGTATGTCTGGGCATGTCCCGATACCATGGTGGTTGTGGGTACGTCTGGGCGTGTCCCGTACCGGAGTGGTGGTTGTTTCATAGCAGTTCATTCATGTTATAGTCATGTTGTATACTCACACACTTTGAGTTATGTCACACTTTATTTATTTATTGAAACTGACGTTTGTGTGTCTGTGTAATTGTCCCCTATTTCCGGGGTAGCTTGTTGACTTGATCGGGATTCGGGCCGCGCTACGGACTTTGGAGTCGATTACATAGCCACTAGGTGGATGATATAGTCATAGACGAGTTGTATTTCATTTATTCATTAGTTTATTTTTGTAATAACTAAACTTGTTACTTATTTAAAGAAGTTTCTTAATTATAATCCCGATTTCACTGCCTCGGGAAACCGAGATGGTAATATTTCCTAATTACCTTGGCCGGGTAAGAAGGGGGTGTTACAGGTTTTGTGGTGAAGAAGGAGTTGGTAGGTGTTTAGGGTATAAAATGAAGAAGAAAGCTGAAAAGAAGGTATTTATATCAAGGCCCAACACGCGAAAACAGGGTCTAGTCTCGTACACTCGGTCAAGTGTTCGGTGGCACTTGGTCGAGTGCACCAGCCACTCGGCCGAGTGACACACAACCAGGAGCTGGATTTCTGCACAGAAGGCACTTGGTCACCTGACTCGGTCGAGTACTTTGCCAAACTCGGCCGAGTTCACAGCTACAAATTCTGGGGTATTACAATCTTCACCCCTTAAAATGAACTTCGTCCCCGAAGTTCACACCGGACCCTCACAAGACACCTCTAACACTCCTCTCTACGTCCCCACAACATCCCAATGGGAAGGTCTCTTCAACACATAGCACCAACTCAACGGACACGGTCAACCTCGCACACGACTCACACTACCACAACACTCTACCTATCAAGCTTCGCAAATCAAAACACTCGCCGCAACACTCTACCTATCAAGCTTCACAACACCTACTCCCAAGCATTACAACCATCATCACGTTCAACCTATCATCGTTGTTATGCGTCCCACAATACTAACACCCAAATACTAATGACATTCACCAAGTAAGGACATCTACCAAAATGAAATGTTACAAAATGTCATTACAATTTCACAATTTTAGGAGGAGAGGGATTATAATTTAGGATCTATTATCCACTATATTTTTGCCTAGCCATTTGGAATGGAAGTGGGCACACGGGTCATTGGGCTAGGATGCCCAACATAGCTCGTAGCACATTTTAGCACGACACGGCATGCCATGGGTTGTGCCTAGGACGAAGTTTGAGAAAGAAGATCGTGCCTAGCTCAGGCACGGCACGCTTGGTGTCATGGTCCGAACTTTGAGCCGGGTCGTGGAGCGCATCCTTGTCTAAACACACGACAATAATGCTAGCAAGAGCATCAAGCACTAATGTTTGTCAAGCACTAGAGCATTTGTAATCGGTCTCGGTTTACGTGTGTCGGGATCCTAGTCTCGATCATCAACGGTCGACACACACATGCTTGTTAGTAGGTTATGAAGGCAAGAGTCGTTCATAAGAATGAAAACAACAAGCAATAAGAAGGTAATTGGGTGGAAAGCATATTGATTGACTAATACTCCCCAAAGAGGGAAATTTCATATTACAAGCCTGGCAGCAGGAAACATTGAATGTGCAGAATAGCGATATGTTTTCTATACGCCTAAAACGGTATATTAAACTAAAAATCTAGCTCCAAGATTCGACAAGCAAGAAGTAATCTTGGAGTACTACATGACTATAAAAACAGAAATGAAAATACATAAGTAGAAACATAAAATCTAAGGGCTCAAAGTGAACGGAACACACGCTCAATTTTTAGGGATTGACGGCTCGTTACACTCTCCCCCCCACCTAATCTGTTGCCGTCCTCGGCAACGCTGTAAGTCTTCAAGGCTGGTTCAGTCGGCTCATGCTGCTGGAAGTTGGTTGGAACGGATGTTTGCATGCTTGCTTTTGTTGCGGGTAGGATCTGCTGGATCTGGATGGTACGGCTTCAAGCAACTCACATGGAACACCGGGTGACACTTCATCCAGGTAGGGCGCTCGAGCTTGTATGCCACTTCTCCAATCTGCTTGATTACTTGGATTGGGCCTTCATACTTTCAAACCAGCCGCTTGTCTCGTCCCCTGAGGAATCTCATCTGTTCTTTATTCAACTTCACCATGACCGTGTTGCCTACTTGGAACTCCCTTGGTCTTCGGTTCCCATCTGACCATTTCTTCATGCGGCGTAACGCCTTCTCCAGATAAGCTCGAGCAATCTATGCATTCACATTCCATTCTTTGGCGCACTCGTGAGCTTTCTTTGTGCGACCTCCATAAACATCTGCAACTTTGGGAGGCAATAAAGGTTGTTGACCTGTAACAAGTTCAAATGGGCTCTTATTGGAAGAGGAGCTCGTCTGAACATTAAAGCAGAATTGAGCAACATCAAGGAGTCGCACCCACTCCATTTGAGTTGCTCCTACAAAGTGTCACAGGTATTCTTCTAGCATGTTTTTGCCGTTCTGTCTGGCCATCCGTTTGGGGATGGTAACTTGATGACATCCGGAGACTTGAACCTAAGAGCTTGAACCACTATCCCCAAAGTAGTCCCGTAAATCGAGAGTCGCGGTCACTGACTATACTTTGAGGTAGCCCCCAATATTTCACAACATGCCTGAAGAACATCGTGGCAGTTTCTTCAGCGCTACAAGCCTTCAGAAGAGGGATGAAGGTTGCATACTTTGAGAATCGGTCCACAATGACATGGATTACACTCAACATCCCCACATTCGGCAACCCAGATATGAAGTCCATTGAGATGTTTTCCCATGGTCGGGTCGGCATTGGTAACGGATTTAGGCATTTAGCAGCCCTCCCGGCTTTTGTTTCTCTCCCTTATCTTGTTGGCAAATAAGGCAAGTCTTAGTGTACTCCAAAATATAATCCTTCATCTGTGGCCAGTAGTAGCTCCGCTTCAGTTCGCATAAGGTTATTTGCCATCCCGGATGACCCGCCTACAATGTATCATGGCACTCTTGTAGGAGAATCTTCCGCAATCCTGCCGCCTTTGGAACAAAAATCCGATATCCCTTCGTGAATAGAAGTTCATCCTCCATCCATAACTTGCGAGTCTTCCCTTTGATGGCTAATTGTTTCAGAGTCCTCGCTACTGGGTCTTGATCGAGGTGCTCTCTCGCCTGATCTCGAATATGTGTGGCTAATGTGTGCAACGTACAGAGGTCGCACCTTCGACTTAGGGCATCAGCGACCCTATTTGACACTCTTGGTCGGTAAGCGAATTCCACATCAAACTCGGCCAACAATTCCTGCCATCTTTCTTGTCGGCTATTGAGCTTGGGCTGAGTTAAAAAGTGGGATGCTACAGTGTTGCCAGTCTTGACGACGAACTTCGACCCTAAGAGATAGTGCCTCCATCCCCGTAGGCAATGAACAATGGCTAGGAGTTCTTTATCTTGGACAGCATACCGAGTCTCGGCCCCATTCAACTTTCTGCTCTCAAAGGCCACGGAGTGACCCCCTTGGAGGAGTACCCCCCCTAAGGGCAAAGTCGGACGCATCTGTCTCGACTTCGAAAGGTTTCGTGGTATCTGGTAACGCCAACACCGATTCTTGTATCACCGCTTTCTTGAGCCTCTCAAAGGCTCTTGTTCTGTCGGTAGACCACTCCCACTTGACATCTTTCTTCAACAAATCGGTTAGTGGAGCAGCAATATTTGAATACTCTCGAATGAATCTCCGATAATAGTTCGTTAGCCCCAAGAAAGAGCGGAGCTCGGACACGTTCCTTGGAGTTCCCCAATCCTTGATGGTTGTAATTTTCTTCGGATCCATTCTAAGTCTCCCTTTTCCCACGATATGAGCGAGGAAATTGACTTCGGGTTGGGCAAATTCACACTTTTCTCTTTTGACAAATAAGTGGTTGTCTCGGAGCTTCGCGAACACAAGCCTCAGTTTTCTGTGTGTTCGGTCAATGAGAGGCTATACACAATGATATCGTCCAGGTACACCACTACAAATTTGTCCAAGTACTCGTGAAACACATGATTTATCAACGTGCAAAACGTCGCAGTTGCGTTAGTCAAGCCAAAAGGCATGACCAACCATTCAAAAGACCAATATCTCGTCACACAAGCAGTCTTTGGCTCATCTCCTTCGGCAATTCGAACGTGATGATACCCGAATCTCAGATCTAACTTGGTGAAGTACACGGCGCCTTATAACTGATCAAACAGGTCAGCTACCAAAGGGATGGGATAGCGGTTTCTCATTGTCAGCTTGTTCAAGGCTCGATAGTCGATACACAATCTCAGACTACCGTCCTGTTTCTTTTGAAAGAGTACGGGAGCCCCATATGGAGCTTTAGAAGGTCGAATCGACCCCGAGCGAAGTAGATCATCTAGCTGCTTTCGTAGTTCAACTAACTCTAGGGGTGCCATCCGCTATGGCCCTCGAGCATGAGGTCTTATCCCTGGAATTAACTCAATTTGATGGTCCACCAATCGTCGTGGCGGTAGGCTCATAGGCAACTGATCTGGCATCACGTCCTTGTTGTCCTCCAACACTTCCTGGGCTTATGCTTCCACGGATTCAGCGGAAGTGTCCTCTTTCATGGACACGGTACACAGGTACGTCAGTTCTCCCTTTTGGAGTCCTGAACCGAATGTGGCAACCGTCTAAATTGTGCTAAAACAGCCGGTATTTGCAAGAGAAATGAAGAGCACAATTGCAAGATTTCATGGACAAAATGACATCATATGGTCCCCTTTTTGTCTCCTAAAGGTGCCAAGTAAAACAAATTAAAGAGAAATGAACAACTTTGCAAACAAATAAAGAGGGCTCCAAGGGCTGCTACCAGCCATGTAAGAGGCTGTCATTGTTGTCCATTTTGGACCCATATGACTAGTTATTTAGGTGTACTTTGTCAACTTTATATTTTGTTTTGTTCCTCTTTAATTTGTAGCCTTTAGATTAGCTTTTTAGATGGATGGCTTAGATGCATTTTGAGCCTCTATTTAAAAAGCTAATATCCCATTGTAACAATCAGATTTGAAGTTTATGAGAAATGAATTTATGAGGTTTTTGAAAACCCTTTCTTTAGTTATTTGCTTTGTGCTTGAACAACCTTCATTACTTAGTGTTTGGAGATGAACTCTATCCATTTTCTTAGTGCTTTGGAAGAGTATTATCCTAGGCTTAAACATGCTTTGTGATCTTGTTTAAGTCATATCTTTCTATCTTTCATTTTATGTTGCTCAAAAATTCACTCAAATAAACCCAAAACAGCCCCCTTTAAAACTGAGACAATACTACACAAAACAGCCCATTTTCGCGTCTTTTTTTGTAGTATGGTTGCACCGTATTAGTAGGTTTTTGTTGTTGGGTCGAGCCCCACCTCCATGTCGTGTTTGCTCATGCTAATGCGAGGTTGAGGAAGAGCTAAACGGTTTCCGGGGCCGTCCTATCCTTAGCCCGGTTTTAGGTCTCTTTTATTCTTGTTTTTGGGTCATTTGTGACGGTCTTAAATTATGTTGCAATTGTTGTTGTTCTTGCTGCATTTTTGTGGCCTGTTTTGGGCTGATTATGGACCACCTAATCGTTTTACTCCAATCCTCTTCAATTGCATCGCTGAGAGGAGCGGTCCTTTCAGCTTTCTCTCGCCTTCTACGGCTTTCACAAGACATGGTTTTGACCCGACCATCATTAGAGACCCATTGTGGGGCACCAACAAGGTCGGGGTTCGCTTCAAGAAATCCATTCCGAGGACGATCTTGAAATCATCCATCGGGACGCTGGTGAAGTTAAGTTTTCCAGTCCAATTGTAACACCTCCATACTCCAAGTGCCTTACCAAGACCACTCAGGTATAAGGATGTCACCATCTCGGTTTTCCGAGGCAATGATAATCATAAGACAATAACGAAACATACTTAAAAGTAAATAATGTTTAAAGTGATTACATAGCAATTCCAAACTGATAAAAAGAATTACAAGATTCTCAGACGGTCTACTGCTAAAACTATCAAAGCTACAAAACATCGTCCGACACACGGAAGACTTCTAATCGCCACGTGATGACTCATCCCGGCTATCCCATACGCGTCATATCATACCGCTCAATAATCGCTCACCACCCCGAATGGATCACCACAGTTTTTAAAACATTTAAACGGGTCGCACCAATCACACAATTCAATATATCAACAATAAGATAAACAGATGACTTAATCGTCACACACACACACAATCACACCAATCCCAACAATCTCAATCACCGATCGTCCACCTTTGGACCCGCCAGCTGGGGGACCGCACCCGTACCCACCAAATCCCCGCTCCTCATAATGAGCGATAACCCCGTCCATTAATGTGCACATCCTTCGTGCCGAGTTTCTCAGAAGGCGAAACTAGGGCGTGAAGCCACTCCCGCAAGTGACCCTACTCAGCCGAGGACACGCCTCGAGAGCCATAGACAACAATCACAATCACAATCATAACCGTCACAATACAATTACTATATCAAACAATCAATCTCAACACATCATCAATCATCCCATTATGGGACTAATACTGAGTAGGAAATCCTACCTGGAAAGCACAACTATCAGACGGTCTCTACAGCTGTATCAAAAGCTTCCTCTACGAAACCTCCTCCTAACATACAACACATAAACACTACCAAATCACAATCTACTCAAAAACCCCCAAATCCCTAGATTAGGGTTTAACCAATTAAAGGAAAGACAACAAAAAACGTACATAGATCTTACCCTTGACGCAAGGATCTCAACGGTATAACAAACGATGAAAACCGACCTTCCAAACTCCGGATTTGCTAACAATGCGATTAAGATGATGAACGTACTTGCTTTCTCTTTGTGATAAATTAGGTTTTGCAAAAGTGTTTAGAATGATGACGGAAAAGGTTATATATCTTAATCGCATAATTAACAAAACCCGAGAAAAACTCCCCGTAAACCGGCTACTCGATCGAGTATCTAAGGTACTCGATCGAGTACCCCCTTACTCGATCGAGTATCCTAGTTACTCGATCGAGTACCCAACAGGTCAGAAACTATTTTAAAACGCAACTCACCCTTACTCGACAGAGTAAGGCCTACTCGATAGAGTACCCAAAGACTCATAAATACGGAGTATTACAGTCTTCCCTCCTTAAAAAGAACTTCGTCCCCGAAGTTCAACCCATACATAAAAAAAAACCTACCAACTTGACTAAGACACAACAACGCAACTAAGACTCAAAACAAAACCTCACCCTATAACACATGAACTCTTAACACCAACTCCACCAACTATACTTACCTCCACAACATGTCTCACGATATCGTATCGACTCCATTATATATCTCTCAACACTAACTCCATACACTACCAACTAGCTCCGTAATACATCATCTAAAGCCAATCCAATATCAAAATACCCCTAACATCAAATGGAATGTTACATTCTACCACCCTTAAAAGGAATTTCGTCCTCGAAGTTTACTTACACTCATAAACATCATCATGCCACTATCAAAACTCTCGAACTCCTAAACATCACACTACTACAAGCACGGCCATGGCCTTTTAACAACATCAACCACAAAACAAATCCCTCCTTTACGCTATGCTAACACTCTACTTCCAATTATTTTACAACATGCACAACCATGAAACTCACTTTTATCGCATCCTACTCCTCTTAAGACAAATGTTACGTCCTCGTAACTCACTAATACTAAATCCTTAGTTAAATCATCTCATCATCCTCATCACCACCACATGTCAAAGATAACCGCTTATAACCTCATTTCTATAACCGTTCCTATTTCCAAGGCTTTCTTACTTAAACAGTTCTCATACTTCAATTCACTCTGCACTCCATCTAACTAATACCGCAAAACCCTTAGCATAACCAATACTCCAACACTTCCACATTACCGCAACATGACATACCTCTCTATATAGACTATATAAAACTTCTATCGCCAAAAGCATAACTCATGGTCCACACGTGTTACGTACACTCACACAAGATCCTCAAGTTCTTTTCTTTCATCACTGCAAAACTCATACATGACTTAACAAGACACTAAATCCAAACACCCTTCCCTCACTGGCCCAACGAAAGATTAACACCACCGCACTTTCGGATCATTACCACACATGTTTTACGAATCACTTGCCATGACTATGTGCACCGATGTCTCATCTACAACAAGGTCAACTGCTCGCATACAACCTCTTACAATCGTGCCCTATCAACAGAAAATCACTATACCATCACAACAACAAACATACACAACTTTCTCCCATATCATACTCTACCCTCACACCCAAGTTGAAACTGGTAAGAAACATCAACAAACAAAACAACAGTCTACATGTTCAACCAAAACTCACAAAGAACAACAAGCAAAACAAAACAACAATCTATGTATAATCTGGTATGCACTTTCGAAAACTCGTATCATAATCATCCCGCCTACTCCACCACAACCGGTGACGGCATCACAACACCGTCACCAACAACCGCACCGCAGTGCGAAAATACCCGCATCACAACACGAAGTACCGTGCCCGGATCACCACCCGAGGCACCACAACCGCACCGATAGACATCACAACTTACTCAAACCCATAAACACTGACTCAGCATAACTTCTCAGACAAGAAAAACTTACTCAAATCCACTTTATTAAATCACAACGCAACATATTATATGGATAAACGGATAAGCACCTCATGAACATCATCTCTACCATTTCACGAAATACGCATGTGTTATCAATGCACATAAAATTATAACTAGCCATGCCAAATCAATCAAGTTATTACCTTTTTAGCCTCATTCCATCAGATTGTCGTACCCTACATATATCACAAACATTCATATAACATCTTTATAACTATCATACCATACCGCTTCTCGTGAGGTCAGAACCTCACACAAACATTTATACACATCATAGACCCATAATCACATCCAACTAGTCAATCCTGATCACGTAAGTTACCACTCGATAAAGGTTACCTGTCGCCCGAGCTTAACTCATATGCCCCTCATAACATATTTTCCCATTCGCATAACCATCACCTCATGCCATACCATTAATATTCAACCACTAGCGCTCGCCTCATATAACCACATCTTATACTCCCTTACAACCATACATATCAATCCGGCCTTTGTAAAATCAACCTCTCTAGGACTGCCGTCTTTCTTATCTATCATCACCTTTAACCACTAGTGACAACACCACAATATCACCACTGCTCGTATACCAAACCTCTTATACTCATATCAAAACAACATGGTTTTTCTCCTATCTTTGGTTAACATCCCCAAATAAAGAACATCAAATCCATCAACAAAATTACCTCAACATTATTCCCAATACTATCTTAATTGTATTGTCATCTAACTTTCCACCAAAAATCTCATATCGTGTAAATACTCCACCAACTCTTACTCCCTTAATTCCTCGAAATTCATTATTAATCATGTTGTCCTGAAGCTCCCATATAACCATTAATTAACATCCTCATGATAATATCACACATTTCGATGATTCCTTACCTTTATATCACATAACTCCGGTGAAAATTTTCCTTAGCTTACTTTTTACTCTTCTTTTCTCTTCACATTCAACAATACCATTTAATAGCTCAACTCCTTATTACTTCTATCTAATTCTTTAGTGCTCCGGTTACCTTCTCATTCCGCCAAAGCTCAATCCCATTATTTCATGTCGATATCATCTCACTCTTTCTTACCATGGACCTTCTCTTATTATGCTATCGCTGACACTTGCCACTAACCTATCCATAAACTCAACGTTCATTGTTTAAACAACTTCATTTCATGTCGTTAATTGCCCAAGGAAATCACACCTTAGTTTCACCTCTTAATAAACCAAATCTCCCAAACTCACTCATTGTCTACAAGTCCATCTCGCGGCATGTCTCCATCTCAGTTCACTATAGACCACCATTCTCCATCCCTCTACAACGACCTTTCATTATAGATATTCTTAACCAACACAATCTAACCATCTCCATCCATAATTCTTACACATCTCAAGTTGCCACTATCCAAACCTTCCTTTCAATCTTTTCATTCTCACGTTCCTTAGACCCACATCATCCCTTACCACTTTCGCTTACTTTTACATCACTCAATTTCGTGAATAAATCACTCACCACGTCTCACCAAAACTTGCACCATGCCTCAATCAGCTCATCAATATTCTTTTTCTTTTTCCACTTCTCAGCACAACCGCATATAGCTCATCTCCTCCCACCAAACTCATACTCACCATAAGGTGCCACTCACCACCCCATAAGATTGGGTAACTTACGTATCAAGACCAACTTACATGTAAAACAATGCATAAAGAAGTAAAATAACAACTTTGAATTAAACATAATATGCAACGAATGTCAAAAGATAAGCATATGACCCAAAACAGGGTCACTAGATCGAAATCGCCACTCGATCGAGTAAGGGACTTATTCGATCGAGTAGGTGAAGATCAGAAGCACGTAAAACAAATCACCAGGGCTACTCGATCGAGTAACTAACGTACTCGATCGAGTCCCCCCTTACTCGATCGAGTACCAAGGCTACTCGATCGAGTACCCGAATTCTCAGCACTGTCTAGTTTTCGTAAAACAGTCATAACTCACTCATTACTTGGTCGTTTTGGGCGTGTGACCTATCGTTAGAATCGTAAAAGGACAACCTATCACCTCCAATTGGAATCACATCAAAATCATTTATGAATCTCAAGTTATAACAGTTTAAAGACAACCTCTTTATAATCAAAAAAAAAACACAACTACTTGATTTTACTTCCAAACAACTTAAACAACAACCAAGCAAACAATACCAGTCCAAAACTCATAAAACCAGTATTCATAATCATATGTTACTATTTTCAAAAGCCAAGCAACAACATTAATCATGCACATAGATTATTTAACTTGTCAATCACGATTTACCCACATGCTTTTATTTTATAACTTTACGTACACAATAACATAATATACGACATAAAATCCCATATTCACATGTTAGAAACATTGCAATATTATTAAAATCCATTACCCACATAAACATGTTCCACACATGATTTTCATATTTTTATGCAATTACTTACTTAATCTCTTCCAACCAATTCATCCATTACAGCTACACACTTCTTACTACATATACACATGAACAATAGTGGACAAGTACATAAACTTATCATACAACCTTATGCAAACCAAATATACGTATACGACACAACATTCCTATGCACATGTTATTATTATGCCACATTATGAATCATCCATCCTGCAACTCCTTATTACTTCTATCTAATTCTTTAGTGCTCCGGTTACCTTCTCATTCCGCCAAAGCTCAATCCCATTATTTCATGTCGATATCATCTCACTCTTTCTTACCATGGACCTTCTCTTATTATGCTATCGCTGACACTTGCCACTAACCTATCCATAAACTCAACGTTCATTGTTTAAACAACTTCATTTCATGCCGTTAATTGCCCAAGGAAATCACACCTTAGTTTCACCTCTTAATAAACCAAATCTCCCAAACTCACTCATTGTCTACAAGTCCATCTCGCGGCATGTCTCCATCTCAGTTCACTATAGACCACCATTCTCCATCCCTCTACAACGACCTTTCATTATAGATATTCTTAACCAACACAATCTAACCATCTCCATCCATAATTCTTACACATCTCAAGTTGCCACTATCCAAACCTTCCTTTCAATCTTTTCATTCTCACGTTCCTTAGACCCACATCATCCCTTACCACTTTCGCTTACTTTTACATCACTCAATTTCGCGAATAAATCACTCACCACGTCTCACCAAAACTTGCACCATGCCTCAATCAGCTCATCAATATTCTTTTTCTTTTTCCACTTCTCAGCACAACCGCATATAGCTCATCTCCTCCCACCAAACTCATACTCACCATAAGGTGCCACTCACCACCCCATAAGATTGGGTAACTTACGTATCAAGACCAACTTACATGTAAAACAATGCATAAAGAAGTAAAATAACAACTTTGAATTAAACATAATATGCAACGAATGTCAAAAGATAAGCATATGACCAAAAAAACAGGGTCACTAGATCGAGAGTCGCCACTCGATCGAGTAAGGGACTTATTCGATCGAGTAGGTGAAGATCAGAAGCACGTA
The DNA here is from genome assembly GCF_048544455.1 of Silene latifolia. Classification (NCBI taxonomy): domain Eukaryota; kingdom Viridiplantae; phylum Streptophyta; class Magnoliopsida; order Caryophyllales; family Caryophyllaceae; genus Silene; species Silene latifolia. Next base: position 26,326,923 of record NC_133529.1, read on the forward strand.
AAACAAATCACCAGGGCTACTCGATCGAGTAACTAACGTACTCGATCGAGCCCCCCCTTACTCGATCGAGTACCAAGGCTACTCGATCGAATACCCGAATTCTCAGCACTGTCTAGTAAGGGACTTATTAGTACTAACCCCGTTTAAATGTTTTAAAAATTGTGGCGATCCATTCGGGGGTGGTGAGCAGTTATTGAGCAGGTATGATATGACGCGTATGGGATAGCTGGGATGAGTCATCACGTGGCAGTTAGAAGTCTTCCGTCGTGTCGACGATGTTTTATAGCTTTGATAGTTTTAAAGAGAGACCGTCTGAGAGTCTTGTATTTCTTTTTATCAGTTTGGAATTGCTATGTAATCACTTTAAACTTTATTCACTTTTAAAGTTGTTTCGTTATTGTCTTATGAATATCATGCCTCGGGTAACCGAGATGGTGGCATCCTTATACCTGAGTGGTCCTGGTAAGGCACTTGGAGTATGGGGGTGTTACAAATGGTATCAGAGCGACGATCCTGAAACCTGTAACCAATGAATTTAATGAATATAGGGAGTCAATTAAAATGAACCCGGGGTAAAGGTTGTAGGAGCTAATGCAAAGGCTTGGGAGACGTCCTAAAGTCGCGAACTCGCCCTACAATTTTGAACCGGTCACCATGGGATATGAGTCGGGATCGCTATGTGTTTATCTTGTGAATTGTGTACCTATATGGTGATGTGTGGCATGAATCGGTGGGTGTATGTATGTGGAGAATGGGGAATGTGTAGAAAAGATGGTGATGATGTGATTTCGTAAGCTATTGATTGAAAGCATGATAGTTGGTTTACAATGTTGTTTTGAATTGTAGGAAAAGTATATGAGAATGATGAATGATGTGGTAGAAAAAGAAGTAGTTCATATGTGATAATATGTGATGAATGATGATGTTGCAGGATGGGTGATCCATAATGTGGCATAATAATAACATGTGCATAGGAATGTTGTGTCGTATACGTATATTTGGTTTGCATAAGGTTGCATGATAAGTTTATATACTTGTCCACTATTGTTCATGTGTATATGTGGTAAGAAGTGTGTAGCTGTAATGAATGAATTGGTTGGAAGCGATTAAGTAAGTAATTGCATAAAAATATGAAATTCATGTGTGAAACATGTTTATGTGGGTAATGGATTTTCATAATATGGCAATGTTTGTAACATGTGAATAGGGGATTTTATGTTGTATATTATGTTATTGTGTACGTAAAGTTATAAAATAAAAGCATGTGGTAAATTGTGATTGACAAGTTAAATAATCGATGTGCATGATTAATGTTGTTGCTTGGCTTTTGAAAATAGTAACATATGATTATGAATACTGGTTTTATGAGTTTTGGACTGGTTTTGTTTGCTTGGTTGTTGTTTAAGTTGTTTGGAAGTAAAATCAAGTAGTTGTGTTTTTCGATTATAAAGAGGTTGTCTTTAAACTGTTATAACTTGAGATTCATAAATGATTTTGATGTGATTCCAATTGGAGGTGATATCTTGTCCTTTTACGATTCTAACGACAGGTCACACGCCCAAAACGACCAAGAAATGAGTGAGTTATGACTGTTTTTAAAAACTGGACAAATCTTGAGAATTCGGGTACTCGATCGAGTATCCTTGGTACTCGATTGAGTAAGGGGGCACTCGATCGAGTACGTTAGTTACTCGATCGAGTGGCCCTGGTGATTTGTTTTACGTGCTTCTGATCTTCACCTACTCGATCGAGTAAGTCCCTTACTCGATCGAGTGGCCGGTACTCGATCTAGTGACCCCTGTTTTGGGTCATATGCTTATCTTTTGACATTAGTTGCATATTATGTTTAATTCAAAGTTGTTATTTTACTTCTTTATGCATTGTTTTACATGTAAGTTGGTCTTGATACGTAAGTTACCCAATCTTATGGGGTGGTGAGTGGCACCTTATGGTGATTATGAGTTTGGTGGGAGGAGATGAGCTATATGTGGTTGTGCTGAGAAGTGGAAAAAGAAAAAGAATATTGATGAGCTGATTGAGGCATGGTGCAAGTTTTGGTGAGATGTGGTGAGTGATTTATTCGCGAAATTGAGTGATGTGAAAGTAAGTGAAAGTGGGTAAGGGATGATGTGGGTCTAAGGAACGTGAGAATGAAAAGATTGAAAGGAAGGTTTGGATAGTGGCAACTTGAGATGTGTAAAGAATTATGGAGTGAGATGGTTAGGAGTCGTGTGGGTCAAGAATATATGTAGTGAAAGTTCGTTTTAAAGGGGTTGAGAAGAGTGGTATATAGTGAACATTATGGAGACATGTTGCGAGGTGGATTTGTAGACGGTGAGTGAGTTTGGGAGATTTGGTTTATTAAGAGGTGAAACTACGTGTGATTTCTTTGGGCATTTAACGGCATGAAATGAAGTTGTTTAAACAGTGAACGTTGATTTTATGGATAGGTTAGTGACAAGTGTGAGCGATAGCATAATAAGAGAAGATCCATGGTAAGAAAGAGTGAGATGATATCGACATGAAATAATAGGATTTGAGCTTTGGCGGAATGAGAAGGTAACCGGAGCACTAAAGAATTAGATAGAAGTAATAAGGAGTTGAACTATTATATGGTATTGTTGAGTATAAAGAGAGAAGAAGGATAAAAGTAAGTTGAGAAAAATGTTCACCGGAGTTATGTGACATAAAAATAAGGAATCGTCGAGATGTATGATACTGTCAAGAGTAAGTAAGTTAATGGTTATACAGAAGTGTCAGGACAACATGATTAATCATGAGTTTAGAGGAATTAAGGGAGTATGAAGTTGGTGGAGTATTTGCACGATACGAGATTTTTGGTGGAGAGTTAGATGATGATACAATTAAGGATAGTATTGGAAAGAATGTTGAGGTAATTTTGTTGATGGATTTGATGTTCGTTGTTTGGGATGTTAACCAAAGATAGGAAAGAAATCGTGATGTTTAGAGATGGGTGTAAGAGGTTTGATGTCCGGACAGTGGTAGTGTTATGATTTGTGACTAGTGGTTAAGGGTGATGATATATTAGAAAGGTAGCAATCCTAAAGAGGTTGATTTTGTAGAGACCAGATTGATATGTATGGTTGTGAGAGAGAGCATAAGATGTGGTTATATGAGGCGGTTGTTAGTAGTTGAGTAATAATGGTATGGTTATATTTGGCATGAGGTGATGGTTATGCGAATGAGAGAATGTGTTATGAGGGGCATACGAATTAAGCTCGGGTGAGAGGTAACTTTTATCCGGTGGTAACTTACGTGATCGTGGATTGACCGGTTGGATGTGATTACGGTCCGTGATATATAAATGTTTGTGTGAGGTTTTGACCTCACAAGACGTGGTATGGTGTGATTATCATAAAGTTGTTATTTAAATGTTCTGTAATGCATGTTGAGTACGCTAATCTAATTGAATGATATTCAAAAAGGTAATAATTTGAGTGATCTGGCATGATGGTCGTGTACTTGTATGTATTCATGATACATGTCAATCTGTGATATGGTAAGAGGATGATATTCACGAGGTTATTACCTGTTTAATTCATAAAATATGTTGTGTTATGATTTAGTAAAGTGGATTTGAGTAAGTTTTCCTTATCTGAGAAGTTATTCTGAGTCGTATTTATGGGAGTTGTATGCGATTGTGATGACTATCGATGTGGTTGTGGTGCCTCGGGTGGTGATCCGGCACGATATTTAGTGTTGTGATGCGGGTATTTTTCGTGACTTGCGGTGTGGTGTTGGTGGCGGTGTTGTGATGCCGTCACCGGTTGTGGTGGAGTAGGCGGGATGATTATGATTCGAGTTTCAAAGTACATAAGTCATACATAGATTGTTGTTTTGTTTGATGTTGCTTCCGTGAGTTTCAAGTTTTGTACAGATAGACAGTTGTTTTGTTATCGATGTTTCTTACCAGTTAAGTTTTGGAATGAGGGTAGAGTATGATATGAAAGAGAGTTATACATGTTTTCGTTGTTGTCATGGTATAGTGACATTCTGTTGATGGGACACAGTTGTGAGAAGTTGTTACAGTAATTTTTATCTTGTTTTAAGATGAGGCATCGGTAGTCATAGTCATGGCAAGTGATTCGTAGAACATGTGTGGTAATGATCTGATATATGCAGGTGGTTCATAATCCTTTGTTGAGACAGTGAGTGTAGGGTGTTGAATAATAAGTGTCGTGTTAAGTTATGTATAAGTCTTCATAAAGAATGAAAGAAAGCAACTTGAGGATCTAGTGTGAGTGTACGTAACAAGTGTGGATCGTGAGTTATGCTTTTGCCGATAAGCGTTTTATATAGTTTATATAGAGAGGTGTGTCATGTTGCGGTAATAGGGAACAAGTGAAGTTTTGGGTTAAGCTAAGGATTTTGTGGTATAGGTTAGGTGGTGTGACGAGTGAAGTGAAGTATGAGAGCTGTTTAAGTAAGAAAGCTTTGGAAATAGGAACGGTTATAGAAATGAGGTTATAGGCGGTTATCTTTGACATGTGGTGGTGATGAGGATGATGAGATGTTTTAACTAAGGATTTAGTATTAGTGAGTTACGAGGACGTAACATTTGTCTTAAGAGGAGTAGGATGCGATAATAGTGAGTTTCATGGTTGTGCATGTTGTAAAATAATTGGAAGTAGAGTGTTAGCATAGCGTAAAAGAGGGATTTGTTTTGTGGTTGATGTTGTTAAAAGGACATGGCCGTGCTTGTAGTAGTGTGATGTTTAGGAGTTCGAGAGTTTTGATAGTGGCATGATGATGTTTATGAGTGTAAGTAAACTTCGAGGACGAAGTTCCTGTTAAGGGTGGTAGAATGTAACATTCCGTTTGATGTTAGGGGTATTTTGATATTGGATTGGCTCTGGATGATGTATTACGGAGCTAGTTGGTAGTGTATGGAGTTAGTGTTGAGAGAGATATAATGGAGTCGATACGATATCGTGAGCCATGTTGTGGAGGTAGGAATAGTTAGTGGAGTTGGTGTTACGAGTTCATGTTTGGGTTGGAGTTTTGTTTTGAGTTCTTAGTCACGTTGTTGTGTCTTGATCGAGTTAGTATATTTGTTTTGAGTATGGGTTGAACTTCGGGGACGAAGTTCTTTTTAAGGAGGGAAGACTGTAATACCCCGTATTTATGAGTCTTTGGGTACTCTATCGAGTAGGCCTTACTCTGTCGAGTAAGGGTAAGTTGCGTTTTAAAATAGTTTCTGACCTGTTGGGTACTCGATCGAGTAACTAGGATACTCGATCGAGTAAGGGGGTACTCGATCGAGTACCTTAGATACTCGATCGAGTAGCCGGTTTACGGGGAGTTTTTCTCGGGTTTTGTTAATTATGCGATTAAGATATATAACCTTTTTCCATCATCATTCTAAACACTTTTCCAAAACCTAATTTACTGTCAAAGAGAGAAAGCAAGTACGTTCATCATCTTAATCGCATTGTTAGCAAATCCCGGAGTTTGGAAGGTCGGTTTTCATCGTTTGTTATACCGTTGAGATCCTTGCGTCAAGGGTAAGATCTATGTACCCTTTTTGTTGTCTTTCCTTTAAGTTGGTTAAACCCTAATCTAGGGATTTGGGGGTTTTTGAGTAGTTTGTGATTTGGTAGCATTTGTATGTTGTATGATAGGAGGAGGTTTCGTAGAAGAAGCTTTTTGATACAGCTGTAGAGACCGTCTGATAGTTGTGCTTTCCAGGTAGGATTTCCTACTCGGTATTAGTCCCATAATGGGATGATTTGATGTGTTGAGATTGATTGTTTAATATCGTAATTGTTTTGTGACGGTTATGATTGTGGATGTGATTGTTTGTCTCTGGTTCTCGAGATGCGTTCTCGGCTGAGTGGAGTCACTTGCGGGAGTGGCTTCACGCCCTAGTTTCGCCCTTCGTGGAACCCGCCACGGAAGGGGATGTGCGCATTAATGGGACATGGTTATCGCTCGGTATGATGGGCGGGGCTTATGGTGGGAACGGCTGCGGTCCCCCACTGGCAGGGCTGGTCCAGTGGACAGTCAGTGACGGAGATTGATGGGAGTGGTGTGTTTGTGCGTGTGTGACCGTTTGAGCTGTGTTGTTTGTTGTGTTGTTGGATTATATAAATTGTGTGATTAGTACTGACCCCGTTTAAATGTTTTAAAAACTGTGGTGATCCATTCGGGGGTGATGAGCGATTATTGAAAGGTATGATATGACACGTATGGGATAGCTGGGATGAGTCATCACGTGGCAGTTAGAAGTCTTCCGCTGTGTCAGACGATGTTTTATAGCTTTGATAGTTTTAGCAGTAGACCGTCTGAGAGTCTTGTATTTCTTTTTATCAGTTTGGAATTGCTATGTAATCACTTTAAACTTTATTCACTTTTAAAGTTGTTTCGTTATTGTCTTATGAATATCATGCCTCGGGTAACCGAGATGGTGGCATCCTTATACCTGAGTGGTCCTGGTAAGGCACTTGGAGTATGGGGGTGTTACAGCCGAGGACACGCCTCGAGAACCATAGACAACAATCACAATCACAATCATAACCGTCACAATACAATTACTATATCAAACAATCAATCTCAACACATCATCAATCATCCCATTATGGGACTAATACTGAGTAGGAAATCCTACCTGGAAAGCACAACTATCAGACGGTCTCTACAGCTGTATCAAAAGCTTCCTTTACGAAACCTCCTTCTAACATACAACACATAAACACTACCAAATCACAATCTACTCAAAAACCCCCAAATCCCTAGATTAGGGTTTAACCAATTAAAGGAAAGACAACAAAAAGGGTACATAGATCTTACCCTTGACGCAAGGATCTCAACGGTATAACAAACGATGAAAACCGACCTTCCAAACTCCGGGATTTGCTAACAATGCGATTAAGATGATGAACGTACTTGCTTTCTCTCTTTGACAGTAAATTAGGTTTTGCAAAAGTGTTTAGAATGATGACGGAAAATGTTATATATCTTAATCGCATAATTAACAAAACCCGAGAAAAACTCCCCGTAAACCGGCTACTCGATCGAGTATCTAAGGTACTCGATCGAGTACCCCCTTACTCGATCGAATATCCTAGTTACTCGATCGAGTACCCAACAGGTCAGAAACTATTTTAAAACGCAACTCACCCTTACTCGACAGAGTAAGGCCTACTCGATAGAGTACCTAAAGACTCATAAATACGGAGTATTACACCAATCGCCCATTTTGATCGCTACCTCTTTCGCTACACCCTGAATCGGCTTGGCACTGGAATTGACGGCTTTCATCCTACCACTTTCTCGGTTCAACTTCATCCCAAGTATTTTCGCCTCGTCGGGGGTGACGAAATTATGGGAGGCCCCTGTATCTATCATGGCTCGAGTGAACTTCCCATTGATGCTTATTTCCACGTACATTAGTTCTGTGGACTTGGTCTCGGAGCGCTCGACACCTTTTCCCATTGAACACATCATATGTACCGCACCAATCCGAGCCTCTTCCCCTTGTTCACTCGCCTTATCATCATCACACCCCTCTGCGTCGTGGTCTGTCCCCTCGGGGTTTGATTCCACCGACATTTTAGACAAACTCTTCTTGAGATTGTTGAACTCTCCTTGGCGTGGGCACTCGGACATTCGGTGCGGTCATTTACAAAGGAAACAGGCAAATGACTTTCTAGCAGTGGACGCTTCTGAAGTACCGCTTCTGAAGTACTGCCTTTAGAAGAGGTTGGAGTAGAATTGGTCATGCCCCACCTTCTATTGTCTCCCCCTTGACGGAACCGACTGTTTCCTGTAGAGGGAGGTCTTGGTTGTGGAGTCGTTCCTCCAAATTTTGGGTTACTTCCGCCCGCTACAGAGAATCCCTTCTTTTAGGCGGCTTCACGCTCCGTGTAGTAATCGACCAGTCTTTCGGTCGCTGTCATCGCAGCCGAGAGGGATTCTGGCCTCTGTCGCATGATCTCTCGTTGAGCCCACTCCTTCAAGCCATTGATAAACGTGAACACCTGATCCTTCTCGGTCATGTAGGCAATCTCCAACATACACGCCGAGCAAGCTTTCACGTAATCACGAATTGAGCATGTATGTTTCAAGCTCTTTAATTTCCTTCGAGCTAGAAAATCGATGTTCTCCGGGTAGAATTTCTCCTTGAAGAGCCGTTTCAAGTCGTCCCATGACTCTAGCACAACGGTCCCTGACTCGATCTCGGCGTATTTCGAGCGCCACCACTGTTTGGCATCATCCATTAAGTACATACTCGCAGTGCTGACTTTCAGACTCTCGTCGAGCATGCTCACTCGGAAGTACTGTTCCATGTCGAAGAGGAAGTTATCGACCCCATTCGAGTCTCTCGCCCCACTATACTTGTGAGGTGTAGACGGCTTCACCTTGGGAGCAACACTGAAACTCCCGTCTGCGACCACTTTCATCAAGGTATTACACATGTTCTCAAGTTGAACGAGTTTTTCGTGGAGGTAGCCCACCTCCTCGTTATATTCTTTTGGAATCGCCTTTTCAACGGTCACCACGCGGGCCTCGTGCCTCCTTATGGTCTCATCTACGGCTTTGAAGCGGGCCTCATGCCCCTTTACCGTCTCGTCTAAGGCGTGGTGAGTACTCCCCAAACTCACAAGGAGAGCCTCTAACGATGGAATTTTCTCGTCCATCAATTTCTCTAAGGCCGCCACTCTAGCCTTAGTGTCGCTTTTGTTCCCACTCGGTTCTACGGTCCTTTCTGCCATCGTATGCAACAGCCCGTCGTGAAAAACTGGCTCTGATACCAAATGTCACGGTCCGAACTTTGAGTCGGGTCGTGGAGCGCACCCTTGTCTAAACTCACGACAAGAATGCTAGCGAGAGCGTCAAGCACTAGTGTTTGTCAAGCACTAGTGTTTGTCAAGCACTAGAGCATTCGTAATCGGTCTTGGTTTGCGTGTGTCGGGATCCTAGTCTCAATCATCAACGGTCGACACACACACATGCTTGTTAGTAGGTTATGAAGGCAAGAGTAGTTCATAAGAATGCAAGCAACAAGCAATAAGAAGGCAATTGGGTGGGAAGCAGATTGATTGACTAGTACTCCCCCAAAGAGGGAAATTTGATATTACAAGCCTGGTAGCAGGAAACATTGAATGTGCAGAATAGCGATACGTTTTCTAAACGCCTAAAAACATATCTTAAACTAAAAATCTAGCTCCAAGATTCGACACGCAGGAAGTAATCTTGGAGTACTACATGACTATAAAAACAGAAACGAAAATACATAAGTAGAAACATAAAATCTAAGGGCTCGAAGTGAACGGATTACGCGCGCAATTTTTAGGGATTGGCGGCTCATTACCGAGACAGAGGGAGTATATATTATCGCAAATTTTTAAGGATTGGTGGCTCATTACACTTAGGCACACCCAAAACATAAAGAAAAAAGGTTTAAGTGGAGAAATTGCTTAGGCATGGCACGTCATACGTCACGCTATGGGCTGTACATCGTGCATAGGTCGCCATTTCATTTTACCGACATAGAATGAATCCCACATTTGCAGGTCTGTGTCGTGCCATTTTATCCTCCAAGCACAGTGAACCGGCATGAGGCATGACCCAACATAGCCCACTTCCATCTCTACCAGCCACTAAGACATAGACAATGGTATGGCCTTTTTGGTTGGTGATGGAAAAGCCTTTTTGTTGGTAGTAGAAAAGATGCAGTGACACATCACTTTTGTTGGTAGCATGAATCCTCTGAAACACAAACCATTTTGTGTCTCATTCCATACACATTTTGACACATTATCTGTTGCAAAAAAAAATATATAACAAATATATTAATGTGTTGATGTATCAAAATGTATATGAAGTGACACACAAAATGGATAATAAACTTTATTGAAGATCCTCAACAAAAAAAGATGTGTTGATGTAGGCCAATGAATGAAATTAAATGCTAAACGTATATTCGAAGGAAAAAAAAAGAAGAAAATAAATTCTCACAGTTGGCATGACTAGTACACAAAATATATAGGGCTATGTTGGTACGTACGTATCATATATCACATGAAGTAGCTATTTCAGTATTACATCGTCAAACTTTGAGGTGGGAATATAATACATCATCAAGTCTCCTTTAACACGGATATGTCCGTCATAAAGGATAACAATTGACTGAGACACCCTAAAATAGAAAAGGACAATAAATGATCGGGACAGAGGGAGTAGATCATACTCCATATATCATACGGAGTACATGTTTAGGAGTAGTTCACTTTCCTCACTTTGTCACCCTCTATTTGTTTTGCTCCTACTTCAATTTTCTTTCATGGATGCACCAACCAACAACAATGCTAAGGAACTTCATAATCTCTCCCTCATGAGAGCCTTTGTTGAGTCTCATGATCCCTCTTCTAAGGTACGTCGTACTTCTTTTCGACACTATTCATTCTGTTCTTGTAGATAAAACTCGTATGAGACTGTCTTGTATAATGAATTTGTTGTTACTTGTTACTTTATTTCACCTTTTAATGGCTTATCGCCTTATCAGGTAGCGAATGACTTTTCTTTTAGTGAAAAAAGAGTATATACTTTAGAATAGATGTGTTCTTGTAACATTGTCTTACTATGCCCTCGAATCTTTCATTTGGGTGTTTGATTTTGGAATCGATGTGTACTGTACTCGAAATTTATGATGAGGGTCTTCATATAAAGTAGAATTGTGAACTTTTACAATATTGTGGAAGAGATAGGAGGAGAGTTGTACAACACTCATTTTGATGGGATTCGAAATACTGAATCACTGATGTATGGACCAGGAGGTGGATGACTCTGAGCTGAGTCGATTTCTAAGAGCTCGAAATCTAGACGTGGAGAAGGCCGGCTTGTTATTCTTAAAGTACTTGAAATGGAAGAAGAGTTTTGTACCCAAAGGTTATATCTCCGAGACTGAAGTACAGTGTGATATCGCTCAAAACAAAACGTTTCTTGGAGGTTTCGATAAGAAGGGCCGACCTATTGCACTCGTTTATGGAGGCAAACATTTTCAAAACCCGAAACCAGGAGGTGTTGACGACTTCAAGCGTATGTTTATTTCCTCCTATTATTACCATCTCCTACCCGTATATATCATCAGCATTTGGATATTACCAAGATCTCAACTTTGTTGTTTTAAGCAGGATTTTGTGTCTACACTCTTGATAAGATTATAGCAAGGTTCGTGTTTTAGATCTGTCATGATCTATTTTTCCAGGATTTCATAGTTTACGAGATCTGGGTTTGGTGAACTGAAGTATGTCGATTTTGTTGTGATTATGAACTCAGGATTCCGGCGGGACAGGAGAAATTTGTAGCAATTGGTGATGTGAAGGGATGGGGATACTCTAACAGTGATATCAGGGGATATCTTGGAGCTCTCTCTGTTATGCAGGTGAATGCTTCCTCCTGTCCTGAATATTAGCATTAGGGGTGTGAAAAAAACAAACCGCATCCAAACCTAATCAAATTAAGGACTCGATGCACTGAACCGTTTTCACAGACCCCTAATTCCATTCCCTTCTCTTTCAACAAAATGCTTAATTAACATGCCTCTTCTCAGAAATTCGAATTACAGCTATAATACTCGGTAAATTGTTTTTCTCTTGTTTGGAGCAGCATTTTTCCAATAGGTTCCGTCAAAAACGGTCTCTTCTTAATTTTATCAGATGGGTGCGGATGTGTGCATCCAACTTCTGATCAACTATGATCATACTGAAATGTTGATATGTGCTGCCTATGTCTGTGAATTTGCAGGATTGTTATCCAGAAAGATTAGGGAAGCTGTTCATAGTTCATGCACCCAAAATATTCATGACAGTCTGGAAGATGATCTACCCTTTCATTGATGATAACACAAAGACCAAGGTGATTTGCATGAAAACCCTGTATAAAGTCACACTTACATCATGCATTCAACAACTTCCCGGCGAAAATTTTATTATTTTTCTAACTGGGGCACTGGCCTTTCCTTGCCTTCTCTCCTTCCAGATAGTTTTTGTGGACAAAAAGCAGTTGAAACCAACATTGCTAGAAGAAATAGAAGAAAGTCAATTACCAGACATATACGGAGGAAAGCTGCCATTGACGCCTATTCAAGACGCCTGATTATATAGAGCCTAACCAAGCCGGCTGGATACACTCAGAGAGACCTGGATCTCCGTAAGAGCTTACGTGATTTGAACCACAGTGATTACTTCTCTAAATAATAATCCAACATCTTTGTGATGTTAATTATATATGAAGTTGAACTGTCATCAAATGTGAAATGACAGGCTCATTGTTAGGGTAACATTGGCTCGAGCTGTAATCTTACCATTAAAATGTATCAGTAGTAAGACACTATAAACGAGCTCTGCTAACATAATGTAAACCCAGCTGATCGCATAGCTGGCTTGAAAAAATGTCGTGCATCAATCTTTATTCAGAATACACCTGCTGTTTTGAGTTGAGCTGATATAGAAACTCAGGTTGGATTTTATAAAATTTGTCTAATGTAGGTCTTTCGTAGAATAGCAAATAAGTCGAGTTCAATTTAGAGACTTTCTACAACATATTTTCGCTAGTACTCCATACAAACCTAACTTTGTCTAAGATTTCACGAGTTTAAGTCAATTCCTGATTCGCTTTAGGTCGAATCAAATTCCGCTTAAACTTGTGGCCCTTTTTCAAGTTTCAGCAATCCCGGTTGAGTTAATTCATACAAGTACTTATATCGGATCATAATTGTAACATCTTTTATCCGATATATACCCAATTATCACATTCTTATTTAAGACGCATATATCCGTCTTAAACTTAGAGAGGTCAAATAGTTAGAATAAAATAAAAGCAAAATGCATAAGGAAAAGCAATAGATTTGTCTTATATGCACGAGTGGCATGATACTTTACCCGTTTTAATAATAAGACTGCTCAATTATAGATTTAGACATTTCCAAAGAGTCTAGATATACATGTGGCCTACAATCCTGCATCTGCCCTTCAGAACAAACAAATACATACAACAAAATCTTGCAAATCCTACATGGCAGCAGAACAGCCTCTCTTATGGTTTATCTACTCAGAAAAAATCAGCATGAAAATCCATCTAAAGCTATTGACCAATAAGAAAGAGCTGATGTGTATTCTGTTCATCCACAACATATCCCTTAATTCCATTTATAAGCAAACATCATTATTCTACAATAATTATAACTTACAAACACAAACATACAGAGTAATACTTACAGCAAGGAAAGAAAGGCATGGCCACCTCTACCATCCAACAATCTGCATTTGCTGGGCAGACCATCTTAAAGCCACAGAACGAGCTCGTTCGCAAGGTCGGTGGAAATGGTGGTCGTGTCTCCATGCGCCGCACTATTAAGAGTGCTCCCGAAAGCATCTGGTATGTTTATCATTTATTCTGATCTTCAATATTGCAACTACTTAAATTCATGTGATTAGTAGATTATGACTCCCAACAAAACCTAATTGAACTGCAGGTATGGTCCAGACCGTCCCAAGTACTTAGGCCCCTTCTCAGAGCAAACCCCATCATACCTTACAGGTGAATTCCCCGGTGATTACGGTTGGGACACTGCTGGACTCTCAGCTGACCCAGAAACATTCGCTAAGAACCGTGAGCTAGAGGTGATCCACTGCAGATGGGCAATGCTTGGTGCCCTTGGATGCGTTTTCCCCGAGCTCCTGGCTAAGAACGGAGTCAAATTTGGAGAGGCAGTTTGGTTCAAGGCAGGGTCTCAGATATTCCAAGAGGGTGGTCTTGACTACCTTGGCAACCCAAACCTGGTCCATGCTCAGAGTATTCTAGCCATCTGGGCTTGCCAAGTTGTCCTCATGGGCGCTGTCGAAGGGTACCGTGTTGGTGGCGGCCCACTGGGCGAAGGGCTTGACCAGCTTTACCCTGGTGGAGCTTTCGACCCACTAGGGCTCGCGGAAGACCCAGAGGCCTTTGCTGAGTTGAAGGTCAAGGAGATCAAAAATGGAAGATTGGCTATGTTCTCCATGTTTGGTTTCTTTGTTCAGGCCATTGTTACCGGAAAGGGACCCGTCGAGAACCTCTACGACCATCTTGCTGATCCTGTCGCTAACAATGCCTGGGCTTACGCCACCAACTTTGTCCCTGGCAAGTGAAAACAATTACAATGTATAATCAGATGATTTAGCCTTTGTGTGCTTCAATCGAAAATGTCCAAAAAGTTATCTTTGTAATTCAAGAAGCTTAAGCGTACCCTTGAATAAGCTCAAAACCACTAGAAGTAAAGTAACAGACTGCTCCATTAGGTTGACGTGCACCAAAGGACATCAACCCTGAAATCACATGCTTTGAATCAAATACGAACGTACCTACAGTTACTGTTTTAACCAAATTGTCATAACATTAAATCAAATACAATCATACCTAGAACACAAATTCTCATTGAAGACGGGCACTATCCGTCACAAGCTGAAGACGGATAGTGCCCCTCTCACAATATGCAAGTGGCAATACTATGGGGTGCTCTCACACACACTTGCCTCATTGTGAGAGGGGCACTATCCGTCTTCAGCTTGTGACGGATAGTGCCCGTCTTCAATGAGAATTTGTGTTCTAGGTATGATTGTATTTGTGCCCAGGATAGTGTCCGTCACAAGCAAGACGCTTTGGTAGAACACAAATTCTCATTGAAGACGGACACTATCCGTCACAAGCAAGACGCTTTGTACCTAGAATTACTTTTTTTTCAACCAAATTGTCATAACATTAACATTAAATAGACAAATAACTTTCACCAAGCGCTTTCACTCCCCCACCTCAGTTTGATTTAACACCTAAACCATCAAAAATCAAAATCAAACCAAACAAACTCTAGTTATTCTCTGAGTTATACACGTCAGACGTCACCAACCGGCAAAGAGATGTGACACAGAAGGAATTTCAGTACACTTGATTTAAGTTACCCAAGTTCAAAGGACTTTGGTTTAGTTCGATGTAAGTTGTTACTCAATATGTTACATCATCCGCCGATTATATCATTTTCTTTTGACCGTGGTGGTTAAATGAGAGCAATTTCAACCAAGAGTTTCTCAAATAATATACTTTGTTACTATATATATATTCTCGCTTTGATTTTACACGGAAGCCAATATATTACAGAAAATGAGAAATAAATTAAAATGGACAAAGTTGAAATCATAAAGACGAATGTGTTATAAAATCATGACAGATTTTGTAAATGATGCATGTCAATTAAAACAATTAAGGATAAAAAGATTTACCGGAAAATAAAAGTGGGGAAGTTAAGCAGCCTAAATGGTGGGAGTCTGAGATACCCTAAAAGGGTAAGAAAGAAAGGAGATAAAATCGGGACATAGAGAGAAATATACCCTATCAACAAAACTATTACAATATTCCATGTTACTCAAACTAAGTGTCGAACATGGGAACATATGCAAGTGTCGTTCAATATGACTTCTTTTTAGACGTGGGGATTCTAGTCTCTTCTATAAAGAGCAAACCGTGCGGGGACAGGTTTGAAAATTCAATTTTTGGTGGATATTTTCTTATCTTAAAAGTACATGTAGGAAAATTCAGTTGTGTGGTGGACAGTTGTCTGATTGCCATAACTTTAGATCCAGCTTTCCTTCAAATCCAACTACTGAAAACCAGCGAAGTGAAGCAAAGCAGTGTAAAGCTCAATGGAAGAAGGGATGATGAACCTGAATGAAACGGATTACGGAAACGAGGCAAATGCAGGCAACCTGAAACTATCAGAGAATGATAATGAAGGAGAAGCAACTACACTCAAGGAACAGCAGAATCTCTCCCTCATGAGAGCTTATCTTGAATCTCATGATCCGTCGTCTAAGGTTTTCCCTTTAATACATCTTCCCATTATCTTTTGTCCTCATATTTCATTATTTTCCTGAAAATAACCCAATAGTGTCAACAAACATTCTAGTGATCATAGTTTTCCACTAGGAATAAGTTTCAGTGTGTGTTAGAATCTTAGAATTAATGCTTAAGCTAAGTGTTTCACATCCGTATCAACGCTTTTTCCTGCAATCACCAAATTGTTTTAAGATAAACGGATTAAAACCCACTAGGCTTACGGACACAAGTACTCACTACGGGCATGATCCCAACGTAAAAACGAGGATTAAACGGGAGCTGAAATATTAGCATAACCCTCATCCATACAAGAACTTCCTGCATACCTAGGCCATCAAAGCATGGAAAATTAAAGTTTACAAGTATTTTGGGCTTTTATCTTGCTTTCGGTCAAAACCGTACTACTATACAAAAATCTAATTATACGCATCAGTCTCTGAAACTCCAGTAAGGTTTATGTGCCAGGAAGTGGATGACTTGACGCTGAGGAGATTCCTAAGAGCCCGTAATCTAGATGTGGAGAAGGCGGCTTTGTTCTTCTTGAAGTACCAAAACTGGAGGAACAGCTTCGTACCAAAAGGTTATATCTCAGAAGCTGAAATACAATATGATCTTGCCCAAAACAAAGTGTTTCTTGGTGGATTAGATAAGAAGAAGCGGCGTGTTGCAGTTATATATGGTAGTAGGCATACTCAAAACAGCAAAGCAGGGGGTCTTGATGAGTTCAAGCGTATGTTTCTTCCTACTATCACCTCGTACATATATCTCCAGCATTACAGATTTACCAACATCTGCATTGTGTTCTTTTATGCAGGGTTTTGTGTTTACCTTTTGGATAAGATAATCGCAAGGTTTATCTCTAAACTGTGGACTGTAATTTGCTGATTTCTGAGATTCATTTCATCTTTCTCAATAGCAACTATTTCGGATTTGTTTACCATTTAACTGATTATAAAATCAGTATCCCAGACGGACAGGAAAAATTTGTAGCTATCGCGAACCTCAAAGGATTTGGATACTCTAACAGTGACATCCGTGGATATCTTGGGGCTTTCTCAATTCTACAGGTGAATGATGTTCCCTGGTGATTACTAACATTGATCTTCACAACACTCAAAGGTCTATCCTTGGTCGACATCTTGTTTTATTATTAATCTTCACAATCCTCTTCTACAACATATCCCCTTACTAATCCCCAAACATCAATAAACTTCCATTCTATTTGCCTGAGAGAGTGAGAGACTGAGATTCTAAATCACCAACTTCTCTCCTTACCTGCCAGAAAATTGTTATGTCAGCCATCAAATGAGGGTATGTTACGGGCAATGATAAATCACGAAGTGGCTGAGCCACAGACTCCTGTGAGATGGGCGTATATTACACACGCAGGTTCTGTGGGCCGTGACCCAGCCACTTTACCCCCATGGAAGCATGTGTATGTCGAGTACCCTATGTTAAGTACTCCATATATTCCTTAATGCACCAATCATGCAAACCTATCCAACTGAGTGTCCTCTTTTTCTTACTTTCAAGAAAACGTCTTGTACATGTCATTCCTCATAAACATGACCAACAAGCAACAACATCAAATTCTTTGATGTAATCTTTCGTTGTACTTCTGCTTAGGCAATTTATTTCATCATACTTTTATCATTTCGAATGGGATAATATGACGCTTGCTGAGTTGTTTTTTATGATGGTGCAGGATTGTTATCCGGAAAGATTAGGGAAGTTGTTCCTTGTCGATGCACCAAAACTTTTCATGATAATGTGGAAGATGATCTACCCTTTCATTGACAATAACACAAAGTCGAAGGTGATTTAGACAAATATAAAATGCAGTTTACACAGCTTAAAATCATTAGTTTCTGAACCACCTTGAATTTACAATAAGTGCAAGAGTATAGTGAGCAGAGGGCTAGGTCAGACTCCCAAAACTATACGAAACATGTTAAATTGTAGGTAAACATGGAGAACAACTCATCATATTGACGAAACGTTTTTGTCACTGCTCTTTGCAGATAGAATTTGTGGACACTAAGCAGTTGAAATCAACCTTGCTTGAAATTATGGAAGAAAGCCAACTACCAGACATCTATGGAGGAACGCTGCCCCTGAATCCTATTCAAGACGCCTGATAATATTGGGCATGAATAAAGCAGAAAGGTACCCTCGGCAACCTGGACTTCTTGAAGAACTTAAGTGATTTGACCAACAGTCACTCCCACAGACAAGTCAACTACTTACCAACTGTTTGTGTTGAGTTTTTTCAGCTCATCGTTACTTTACTAAGGCTCCTTCATTTGGCTGTGTGTCGGGCTCACATTGTAACTTTATCCTCCAATAATGAAAGGTAGTTTCAGTAAGGGTTAACCATTCTTTTACCGGCAGGAGTAACTCTCTAACGACGTAGATACTAGAGAAAGGTCCCTTCCAAATCCCAATTTGACAATTTCCGCATGGGTTTTTTGTCACTAGTTTTAAATCCAAAGAGGTTTTGCAAACATCAAGAGCATGTTGAAGCAAGTGATAGTCTAAAACAATTCTGTATCAAAGCAAACATGAATATTTACGACTATACTTCTCTAAAAGAACCTAAACCCCCAATCAAATATAGGAAGAACGGATTTTTACTCCACTTCACAAACAATACAGCATTGGGTATATAATGTCGTATTGTCGTGTATGAGACAGTCTCATGTGTGACACTAGCTTATATTCACCTATAAGGGCCATATGCTTACGTATTTCTTATACAATTAAAGGGTCATTGGGTTGATCTCACATGTAAGACCGCCTCATGCAAACATGCCTATAATCTATATTGTGTATTTCGCGATGAACGCCATTCTACTAGCTCAAATTAATAAGTTTGCATAAATAAAGACCTACCTTTTATCCAATTTTCGATAGATTTTTACCAGATAATTGTCGTTTACAAAAGGGGTAATTTTCGTCTTTCGACAGGCGATTTATGCATTACTAAACTACTGCACCGTACTGGGTAACCAAATTGAGCAAAAACCAACCATTCAAAAACTAACAAGGACATATATAAATCAAAAGATGAACAGTGTGAAGAAGAAGGAGAAACCTGTAGGAGACTGGAGGGTATGAGCAGGGAAAGCGCGAAAATTGGGATGCGAATTGAATAGAATGGAGAAATGTGAATGGTGTAGTTCGTGATAAGAGAGGAGAGACTGATTAGCATTTCCCCATTTTTGTTTCTCCATTTTCTTTCTTCCTTCGTTGTTATTTCATCCTCTTTGGAAAGCAGAGTCTGGAGATGGCAATCTGGGCCGGGCTAAGGCGGGTGACACGGGCACGGCACGAGTCCGAAACGGGCACAGCACGGATGAACAGTACTGACGGCACGGGCACGGCACGAACGGGTTAGAGGCGGGCCACGGCTGCTTTTTTTTTGGGAATTCTCGTGCCCAGACACGGCACGGCCCAAGCACGGAGGGTCCGGCACGAACCAGGCACGGCACGGCCCGAGATTTGGCCAGTTTCTTAATTATTTAATTAAATTCCTTTTTTTAAATATCGTTTTTTAATTATTTAATTAAAGCTAATACATTAAAAATACAAGTAATCAACTAATCAAAATATCAAGTACATTAATATTTAATAAAATATATATTTAAATCATTAATATTCATTATTTATATAAATCAAAAGGTATTTAGAAAAAAAAAATACTAAGGCTATTGGGCCAACCCACGTGCCAGGCATGATTAGCTCATGGGCTAGGCACGGCTCGAGCACGAAATTGGGCATGCCAAGAGCGGGCCGCGGCGGGGGTTTGAGTGAGTGGGCCAGGCACGGCCAGCCCAATATTCGTGCCTAGGCCAGGCCATTTTTTGGGGAAGGCACGATGGGCTGGGCCAGCACGGCCCAATGCCAACTCTAAGCAGAGAGCTGTTCATGGACGGGATGACCCATTAGGGCCGTCCCGCCCGCTAACAAAACGGGCTTGGACAACGTATTTTCCAAAAATTACAAAGGCCCGGCCCACAAACCTGCCCAAAACCCGCAAACCTGCATGTATGTCCATGGCCAAAAATATCACGCTAGCCCGGCTTATGTCTGGCCCAAGCCCGTATTTGGCCACCTCTAGAAAGCACTCACGGTAAGCGTTCACGGTTGTCCTTAGAGTCACAATTGTGAATATGATGCTGGCCACCTTTTTGAAATCTAAGCTCAATCGATAATGTTTTAACCCGGTTAAACTATGTCCAACACTGTAACAAAAACAAAAAAAACCCTAAAATATAAAACCCTCAACCAATCTCTTCAGCGACAAACTCATTCTCGTCGGCGGCCTCATCATAACCCATCAAGTCGTCGGCGGGAGCCTCTTGCTTCCCTAAATCGCCTTTATATCGTCCTATATATTATCTCCCTTCAGTTTGGAAGTTTTTCGGTGGTTGTTTGACTAAACTTTGTTGGGTTGTTGTCGGCGTTTGCTGTATTTTTTGACTTCGTCTGACATTTCGGATTCGGTTTATGCACTTAGGTAGCATTCGAGCAAGATATGTCGCCGCAAGAGGGATCACTTCAAGGGTCGAGATCAAATGGTTAAGGCTGATGGTAAGTTGAAGACCAAATCTTTGGTTTCTGTCGAGCATTTAAATGTTGTTTGCATGTACACTAAGAGGACGTCTACAGATAAGAAGACTAAAAGAAAGGATGTCAATCTGATCCTTTTCGACAACCATTATCATCCACCTTTCAAGAAACGCCGGCTTTCTTCTTCAATTCCGTCTATTTCTAAGATTAGCTAGGATCGTTGGATTTAAAATAGTTTTGGGGTCTCTAGTACGCCTAATAAGGCTAAAGTCGTATCACCTTAATGAAAGAAATCCTATCTCAGTACTAACAAAATAGCTAGTGGTAAGACAAAGTATCGAATCCACAAGGAGGCGGTAAAATTCAGTTTGCTAAAATTTAATTGTCTTAAAGTAACCGATTTTCTTGGGGGTTTGTTTGGTTTGTTTGTTAACAACTAATTGCAAGTAAAATAAAGATTGTAAACAATAATATTAAGAAGTATAGGGCGTCGGTTCACTAGGTCAATTATACGGGGGTGTAACTTAATCAACTATTAGGTCAATCAAACTATCTAAGGTCACAAGATTGATTAATTCTATTATGTCTTTTAGATTCAGTTTAACATGCAATCGCTATAATTAAACACAACCTATCTGATTATCGCAGCCTATATTAATCCTAACCCAGTCGGTGAAAGTACTAATTCGCTACACTAATTATCGATTCAGGCCTTAAATCAAATAATCAACCGATAGTTTAAACGATATTACTAACAATCAATTCATAATCCCCTTCGAATCAACCTAGATCCCCTCTACCTAGATGAAATGTTTAGCTACTCATATTAAATAGATTAACAACAATAATAATTGATAAAAGCATGACCAAAGACATATAACAAGAACATAGGAATAATAACATGAACTAGATTAACAATTAATGAAGAAAGATTAAAGTACCTTAACGAAATTAATGAGGAACGATTGTAGATCTCAATATATGCTAGCCAACTAAAACTTAAAGTATTTTCGAGTTCTAAAAGTAATGAAAGCGTACCCTAATAATTCTCACGAGTTTAGAATATATAATACAAATAAGACGTGTTTTAGGAAAATTCGGAAAAGTGTGTAATATAAAAGATCCTCGATCGAGCCTTAGCATACTCGATCGAGGACACCTCACTCGATCGAGCCTGATGCTACTCGATTGAGGATTCTGTCTTCTCAGCCTATCTTCGTCTAATCTTCACTGATAAGGTTATTTTCAGTCGTTGGCCTATCAAAATAAATCCTAAATTACTACTAACTGGTAGCTAGTGGCAAGAAAGGGTCGAATCCATAGGGAGGCGAGTTAATTGTTCTAGTTTGCTAATATTTAAGTTTGTTTTAAAGGTAACAGTTTTATGGGGGTTTTGATTGGTTTGATTTCTAACAACTAATAGCAAGTGAAATAAAGATGAATAGCAATAATAATAAAAGAGTTTAGGGATCGTGTTCACTAGGTAGTCATCCAAGGTTAAGGTTTAATTCGTTGATTGAGCAATTTATATTGTTGAAAGTCATATGATCGGTCGATTCTAATATGTCTTTTTAGATCTAAACTTAACATGCAATCGCTATCATTAAGTCGGTCTAATTCAATTATCATGGCTTATACTAGTCTTAACCCGGTCGATGAAAATCCTAGTTTATGCAAGACTAATTAATCAATTCTGATCAGTAATTAACTAATTAGAAATAAGACGATAATTAAACAACAATCAAAAGCAGTTTAACAATCAATTCATAATAACCCCTTTTCTAACAACCTAGATCCCCTTTCTCCCTAAATTATGAAATTAGCTACTCATGATAAAGGGAATAACAACAATAAGATTAATGAACAACATGATTAAAGGCATAATATGATGAACAAAACAATTGAATGAAATAGAACTTGAATTAATAATAACTAAAGAAAGATTAACGAAGTACCTTAATTAAAGAGCAATAGATCCGAAGCAAAACTAATATAAACTAATCTAAGAGTATTCTAAGAGAGTATTTAGAGTAGCTATACGTCCCTAGGTAAAATAAAGCGTAAAATAAATTAGGGTACGGTTTAGGTATTTAAAGTAAAACATAACCGACTTAAGGAAATTTGCGGAAAATACTGAAACAATGGTTCCTCGATCGAGCCTGTTGTCACTCGATCGAGTACACTTTGTCCTCGATCGAGCCTGCTCACAGTTGATCGAGGCACCACTCTATTTCAGCTCTTTTCTTCGTGTTGCCTTCTTAGCTTCTCTTCCTTCATTCTTATAGATTCCCGTGCTATACTTCGTGTATTCCTTCATGCCCACTCGGGGATGCCCATTTCATTCCTTTGCTCCTCAAATGCATCATTCCTGCATTAAACATCAAATAGCGGAAGTATCGACATTCTAACATAAAAGGCATGTAAATAATATAATTTAGCACGAAATAGTATCAAAAGCAACTAACGAGAGGCATAAATATGTATATAATTTTGACTCATCAAACTCCCCCAAACTATCTCTTTGCTTGTCCTCAAGCAAAGCATCACACATTACAAAAGGCAATCATACAAATGGCGAATAAACAACTCAGAGCTAATGTTTAATGCACATACAAATCCCATGCTATCCGTATCTGTAACAAAGCAATGACCAAAGTGTACCAATAAAACAAATTCAAAGGTACGGGAAATAGAAAACGCAGCTCAAGTCTCATGTCACCATACTATAGACAAATGCCAAATACCTTTCGATCTTGCAAGACAAATTAGTCGGATTCTCGCGGATTCACTCATGCACTCATAAGTATGTAATGGTGAGTTATATGTGAAGATAGAAAGAAGTAAAAACACTCACTCAACTTATGAAACATACATGCAATCTAATGTGATAGAGATTTCCCCAACTAGTATCCATCCAATATGTAGACAAAAGTACATGTATCAAGGACAATAAGGGTGGCAAATGGGATAAAGGGATAGAAATGGTTTGTGCCAAGGCACGTTATTGAAATGAGGAACTAAGACGGTAGTCGCAGCGCTAAACCAAAACCGATTCTAGACAAAAGTAAACATGAATACAACCCATCTAGAGAAATCATCTCAACTTTACAACACATGAGAGCTTATGAAGCACTCTCCAAATATGCATTAGACTCTAGTGACCATCTTCTTGATCCTTGACAAAACCAAATGAAGCAATCAATTTTCTTTTCTTTTCTTCTTTCAATTCTCTTTTTTTTCGATTTTTTTTTTTCTTTTGCTTCATATTTTTTCTTTTTCCAACACAATTGCTAAAAGTACTTTGCTATACCCACATAAATAAGTCCCAACCCAACCATAATAGCAAAATAGACATGATAAACAAGCAACTGCGACTGTCCCTAAAAGGTAGGCAAATTCTTGGATTGTAGCTCATAAGATGCAGTTAAGATTGGCTACAAGGGTTCAAACGAGTTAACAAAAAGAATAATGTAAGGCTTATTTGAACGGTAAGAACCGCCTATCCACATGTACTTAATCAAATGAAAGCAATAAAAGTATCAGGAAATCAATGTCACACTTATGCAGTATGATATTACATATTCCACAAGGAGAAACCACACTCAAGCCTAATTAACAATGAGACCAGTTTATTGATGTTCCTGGCCTAGGAAGCTCTATATACCTCAGAATTTAAGTAGCTTACCAACATAATTTTGTCAAATCTAATTAGCATAAGGCATGTCAATACGATCAAGACTCGAAGTATGAGTTTTGTTTCCATGAATAACGAATCAAAACAAATGTACATGGACAACTATTTGAGACCCAAATGCAAAAACAATGCAATTTAACATCATTGTTATTAAATTCACCAAGACTCGACCTAAAATAAAGGAAAAACATGTTTTTGTATTTTGCAATTTTTTAATTTTTATGGATTTTTGATATAAAAGCACACAACATAAATAAATCACACAACATAATAAAGACTCCTCCACAAAACCTAAATATCACAGTGTCCTCATTGTGACGCCTACAGCATAGCAATCACACAAAAATTTCAAGCAACCTAAAGGACACATCTAACAAAAGGAATGAGAAATAACAACAGATAATACAATAATAGAAGGTACAAGGGAAGAGAATACCAGGTAAGAGTAGGGATGGCAATGGCCCGGGTCTGGGTCGGGTCCGGTAGGATTCGGACCCGGACCCCAAACATTGGACCCAGACCCGACCCAAACCCTAAAGGGTCTAAAATTATTGGACCCATACCCATACCCAACGGGTTCGGGTCCGGGTCGGGTCTACCCACGGGTATAAGGTTGAACAAGAAAGAAAACCCAAGAAAGAGGTCATATGAGCTAATAGAATTGCCTGAGTAAATGAAAAACAAGATTGAACACATTAAAACGCACTGTTTGATACATGAACAAAATCAGTAGCAAGAGCATGACGGCAGTACGACTACGAGTACATCAACACACAACTTAGAGAAGAAGAAAATGAAAAACAAGATTATATTCACACGGAAATAATGAAATCGAAAACAAAACCTAAGATCTCTACATAATGAAATCGAAAACAAAAACATAAGATCCGTACATAGTAATTTAAAGGAAGAATGATGAATACTCCATACAATTTAAAAATTAATTGAGACCAATTTTTGAAAAAAAATAAGACAAAAAAAGAGGGATTTAACTTTCTTGTTGTTCAAACTTCTATTCTGGTTGGTCGTCGTCCTTGCTGATGACTGTTGTCGTCGCTGTCGGTCGCCGTACAATCTCAGTTTAGGATTTAGGGTTTGAGTTTAGAGGTGAGTTTAGGCTTTTTAGAGTTGAACAAGAATGAAAGAATGAAATGTTATGGGTCGTTTGTTTGTTTGGTTAAAACATAGAAGTTTTTTTTTTTTTATACGGGCCCACGGGTCGGGCCCGGGTCCCATAAATCAGACCCAGACCCGGACCCTAAATATTTGATCAGGACCCAGACCCGACCCATACCAGTTCGGGTCTCAAAAATTCGGACCCAGACCCGACCCATTAGGGTCCGACCCTAAGGGTCTGGGTCGGGTACCCGACCCACTGCCATCCCTAGGTAAGAGCGTAGGAATTCCCCCAAACCAGCTGCAAAAAGAGAGGAAAATATCAACCGCGCAAATCATATCATCGTCTGGCTACGAATTAAACCCAAAACACTTGGGTACTCGATCGAGCCTATGCGTACTCGATCGAGTACTCATCTGGCGAGCAATTCCCGCATTCAAAATAAATGCCCATCCAAGGCACAATCAATACAACTTAAAGCACGTAATAGTAAATTAAAAAGTAGCACATGTGCTACACACAAGCATAAGTAGCACCAATAAATAGTCCAAGCAAAGAATAAAAGCAATGAATAAAGTTTTGGCTCATCAAACTCAAAGTCTAATATAACATATGAGCAAGTATATTCATCGCTCTTCAAGTCATCTTCTTGAGGAAGGAGATACGACACTTCATCCATCATAGGAGCTTGCTTTATCTCATAAATTCCGATGGGCTCCTCTCTGAATATATCTGCTTCCAAAGCATCCAACTCGGCCTCCAAGTCAACACTCTCACCACAGCATTAAACCATCTCAGGAGGAGGTTCATCTCCATAAATCAACATTTCTATCTCATCCACTTCTTTGCTCCATGGATATGATGCAGCAGCAGGGGCGTCAAATTGATTCCTGTAAAAATAATAAGCAAGGGAATCATCAATAGTAGGAGCAACAACATGAAGCATATAACAAGGAGCTACTGGAAAGGGACGCTTTAAAGCATTATCAAGAACAAATTCAATATTGTCATCCCCAATAACTCTTAGTGTCAGACTACCATCCCTAACATCTATGAGTGCTTCTAGAGTGTGAATGAATGGTCTACCAAGAATGATGGGTACTTGAGAGTCCTCAGCCATATCCATAACAATAAAGTCAACTGGAATGAAATACTTCCCTACTCGAACTGGCACATCCTCTAAGACACCCAAAGGCTTCTTTAAAGATCTATCGGCCATTTGCAAGGTCATATTAGTCATGATACGGAGTTGACCCATATTTAACTTTTTTACAAATTGAATACGGCATGACACTAACACTAGCCTCTAAATCACCAAGGGCCTTATCAATAGCTATACTACCAATATGACAAGGAATAGAAAAACTCCCTGGATCCTTTAGTTTCGGTGGTGAGTTAGCTTGTAGTGCGGTCGCGCACTCCTGAGTGAATGCTACCGTCTCAACTCTCAACTTCATCAAAAGACCACTTATTGGACAAAATCTCTTTCAAAAGTTTAGCATACGCCGAAACTTGAGTGACCAATTAAGTAAATGGCACACTCACTTGAAGATTCTTCACTACCTCCATGAACCTTCCAAATTGTTGTTCAAGCTTAGATTTCTGCAATCTTTGAGGAAAAGGTAAGTGAATTTTTATTGGCTCGAATTCTTTAGCTTTAGAAGTACATTTAGAAGCATTATCGTCAGTTACAGGGGTGCCTCGATCGAGTCCAATGGTCACTCGATCGAAGAACCTACTTTCTTCCAATGCCGTAGCTGAAACACGCGAAATTTCATCAACAGGGGGGTCGCCTCGATCGAGCCCGTGGTGTACTCGATCGAGCACGCTGGTTCCTCGATCAATCCTGGACTGGCTCGATCGAGTACTCACGTCAGTCTTCTGTTTTTCGTCTTTTTGCTTATCCCGTGTTTGATCTTTGCAAATTAGTTCCTCGTCATCGCTCAACTCGAGATTGCTCTGTCCCTTAGGATGCATATAGGGAACTTCATCTTCATTAATGGGCATGTCTGGACCTTGATAAGAAGTACCGCTCCTCAAAGAAATGACATTAACTTGCTCATGTGCTTGTTTATCTTGAGGAGGAAGATTGCCGGACTATTTTGAAGGATTTTGAGCCGCCATTTGAGCAACTTGAGTATCCAACATCTTGTTATGAGCCATTAGTTCGGAAATATGAGCCATTTTCTTTTGTTGAATCATCAAACTTTGTTGCAATGGAGCTTTCATCTCGGCCATCTCATTATTTGGAGCTTGAGGAGGAGGTTGCATCTGTTGAAAACCTCCTTGATTTTGCCTAACAAAGTTTCCTTGTGGTTGATTACTACGTTTTGGAGGAATAATATAAGCACTTTGTTGTGGAGCTTGAGCATAAGCATTCTGACTCCTTTCAGGGAAGAAGTTAGAATATGGAGTACCTTGCTTGAAAGATTGGAAAGCATGAACTTGTTCAATGGTACTCATACACTTGGTCGCAGTGTGGCCATCTATCCCTCATCTCTCGCAGGACACCTCTTGTTGAACCATGTGAACCGTTTCTTGCTTACCCAAAGACTGAGTAGTCTTCAACTCGGCTATTTGAGCCGTTAAGGCCTCCAGCTGTGCCGCAATAGCATTATCAGAACCACTTCCTCTCTTGCTACCTCTGGGGTTACCATACTCAGCTGTGTAACCATACTCCCGCAATAACATTGTCTGTGATATTCGGGGCGCGTCCCTGGCTGAGTGGAGTCACTTGCGGGAGTGGCTTCACGCCCTTGATTCGCCCTCTGTGGAACCCGTCACAGAGGGGATGTGCACATTAATGAACTTGGGTTTATCGCTCGATGGAGATGAGCGGGGATTTGGTGGGAACGGCTGCGCTCCCCCACGGGCGGCGTGGAGTACTTGTTGCGATGGGTACTCTGGCAGGACTACACACTTTAGTGTGTAGTCAGTTGTGTGGAGTTTGGAGATGGAGACTGTGGGTTTGTGTGAACTGCTTGAGCTAATTGTGACGTTGTTTCTTTGTGGCATTTGTTTTAATGTAATCAGTACTGACCCTGTTTAAATGTTTTAAAAACTGTGGCGATCCATTCGGGGGTGGTGAGCAGTTATTGAGCAGGTATGAGACGATGCGTAAGGGATAGCTGGGGATGAGTCACCGCGTTGCAGTTTAGAAGTCTTCCGCTGTGTCTGACACTTTTATAGTTTTGATAGTAGACAGTTTTGAGAATTTTGTATTTCATTTAAACAGTTTTGGAGTTGGCATGTAATCACTTTAAACTTTATTACTATTTCAGTATGTTTCCTTATTGTCTTTTGATTATCATTGCCTCGGGAAACCGAGATGGTGACGTTCTCATACCTTAAGTGGTCCTGGTAAGGCACTTGAAGTATGGGGGTGTCACACGAGTACACTGTACCCTCGATCGAGCCTTCTCACAATTCATCGAGGCACGACTCTATTTCAGCTCTTTTCTTCGTGTTGTCTTCTTAGCTTCTCTTCCTTCATTATTATGGATTCCCGTGCTATACTTCGTGTATTCTTTCATGCCCACTCCGCTATGCCCATTTCATTCCTTTGCTCCTCAAATGTATCATTCCTGCATTAAACATCAAATAGCGGAAGTATCGACATTCTAACATAAAAGGTATGTAAATAATATAATTTAGCACGAAATCGTATGAAAAGCAACTAAGGGGAGGCATAAATATGTATATAATTATGACTCATCATTCACTTCTTATCTTCAATTCCTCTAGTTTCTCGTGCCATGCCTCGTGTATTCCGCTATGCCATATCCGCAGTGCTCATCTTCACTTGTTTCACCTCGCAAATGCGTCATTTCTGCATTTAAATACAAAGTAGCGGCAGTATTGACATTCTAATGTAAAAGGCATATAAATGACATAATAAGCACGGAAACCGTATCAAAACCAACATGAAAGGAGTCATAAAAGTGTATATAAAAGTGATACATCAAACTCCCCCAAACCAACTCTTTGATTGTCCCTAAGCAAAGTATTAATCACAATACAAAAGACAAACATACAAATGGTGAATGAATAACTCAGAGCTAATGTCGATGCACATGCAAATCCCAAGCTATCCATATCTATAACAAAGTAATGACCAAAAATTGTGCCAATAATACAAATTCAAAGGCACGGGTAATAGAAGAACGCAGCTCAACTCAAGATGTGACATGATACCGTGACCCAGCCAAATACCTTTCAATCTTGCAAGACAAATTAGTTGGATTCTCGCGGATTCACTCATACACTCATAAAGGGTAAGTTATATGTAAGATAGAAAGAATTAAGACACTCACTCAACTTATAAAGCATGCATGCATTCTAATGTGATAGAAATTTCTCCAACTAGTACGCATTCACAGCAAAGATAAAAGTACATGTATCAAGGACAATAGAGTGCCAAATGGTCAAGGGTATAGAAATGGTTTGTGCCAAGGCACGTATGGATATATGAGGCTAAGGCGGTAGTCGCAGCGCTAAACTAAAACCAATTCTAATCACAACAAACATAAACCATCCCAACTAGAGAAATCATCTCTACTTTGACAACACATGAGAGAATATGAATGACTTTCCAAAAATGCGTTAGACTAGTCTAGTGCACACCACTATAATCTCTTAACAAAATCGAATGAAGCAATCTTTTTTTTTCTTTTCTTTTTTTTTCGGTCCTTTTTTTTTTTCTTTCTTTGCTTCATATTTTTCTTCTTCTTTTCAACATAAGAGATTAACACAATTGTTATAAAATTTAAGCTACTACCCACATGACATAAAAGTCCCATTCCCAACTAAAGTAGCAAAAATAGACATGAAACTCAAGCAACTGCGACTGTCCCGAGACAAATTCTAGATTGTAGCTATGAAAATAGGGTATGAAATGGCTACAAGGGTTCAAACGGGCTAACAAAAAGGATAATGTATGGCTTATTTGAACGGTAAGAGTCACCTTTCCTCATGTACTTAATCATATGAACGCGCAAAAAGTTAAGAAACTAATGTCACACTTTTGCAGTTTGATATTACACATTCCACAAGGAGAACCGCACTCTTTAGCCTAATTGACAAATAAGACCAGTTTATTAATGTTCCTAGCCTAGGAAGCTCTATAGACCTCAGAAATTTAAGTGGTTTACCAACATAATATTGTCAAATTTACTTGACATAAGGCATATTATTATGGTCAAGACTTTAGTTATGAGCTTTGTTTTCATAAATAACATATAAAAACAATGTACATGGACAACTTAAGTGGGATTCAAATGCAAAGACAAAGCAAATTATCATCATTGCTAAACAATTCACCAAGACTCGACCTAAAATAAAGAAAACATATTTTTGTATTTTTGAAATTTTAAATTTTTATGGATTTTTTATTTTTAAAACACACAACATAAATAATGGACACAATTGAAAGTAAATCACACAACAAAAATAAATATACTTCCCCAAATCTAAATGTCACAGTGTCTTCATTGTGACACCTACAGCATAACAATCACACAACAAACCCAGCAACCTAAAGGACACTACTAACAAAGGGAATACGGAAATAAGAAATACAATAAAAGAAATTACAAGGAAAGATAATACCAGTCGTAAAGCAAAAGCTCCCTCAAACCAGCTGCAAAGTGAGGGATGTAGTGACCAGCTGTCACTACTGCGCATCTCCATCATCATCATCATTGCCACCATGGATGGCCTCATCATACCCATCAATCTCCTGGAATAGAACATCAATCTCTGGGTCAGGAACACGGAAAGAACGGCCTCCACGTCGACCACCACGTCAACCACGGCCTCTAGTACGACCACCTCTAGAACCACCAGCTGACCCAGAAGTAGAAGCTGCAAACTGTCCAAACTGTCCTCTCCGAGAGAGGAATCCCAACATCCTCAGCAAAATCACCAACAGGCCGACTCGGATGAATAGGCGTATAAAATGGACGACCAAGAGCACCAAAGTCCCGACTGAATTGCCCAAACTCCGTAGGAGTAACACCATAGAGATGAAAAATATGACTATCATCTCCAGGATTAGTGTAGTAAATCGGTTTAGTGCCAGTGTACTGACCTCCCCCAAACAAAGTAATAGCCTCCATCTGCTCCCACAACCACTTTTGAGTCAAGGTAGTGTTAATCCCCTCATGTATCCTCACCTCCCTCTCAATAGTTGGGTCAAAGTGGTAACCATAATGGGAAGTAGAGGCAAAAGAAGGAGCAGTAAGCTGTGGTTGGTAAGAGCCAGGTAAGTGGGTAGGGGGTGCTCGGCGTGGTCTAGGACGCCCGCCAGTAGTAGTAGTGGTGCTAGAAGAGGGTAAAGTAACCAGTAGCTCATCAGGTTCAAGTAAGTCTGGGGCGCAGGTCGCTCATCAGACTCATCCTCCTCTAGATCATAAATAGAAGGCAGCTTAACATTAGGCAATAGCATATAAAAATTATCCCTCACCCTCCAGTAATGAGCGGTACCACCAAGAATGTCAATATAGTGGATACCATAGCGCAAGTAGTCACCATCCACCAAGGGCTCATGATCAAGCATTAGCTCATAAGGAGCCTCACTCTGAAAGTTGCACAGCCGACGTGCAAACCTAGTAACAATGGCTCCACAATCTAAGTCCGCATGTTTCCCAGTCATATGGTCAAGAGCCATGCAAATAAGAGCCGGAGGACTGAACTGGAATGGGGTTTCCTAAAATGGGTTAAGATAGCTAGCTAGCAACAAAACCTCTATGGACTGAGCTTTACCCCTATCATGCCTCCCAAACAATAAATAACTCAAATATCTCAAAAATAGCCTCAGACAAACATGTTGCACATCAAGTAAGGCCATAGAACTGACATCTGCGTCAGCATAACCAGTAAACAGGGGAAAGAGTCTAACAGCAGACAAACCAGCGTGAGTAAATAAATCACCATCAGTGTAGAGGTCAAGGCCTAAGTACTGATAAATTTGGTTAAAAGTCAATGAACGCTCAACATTAAGCAACCTAAACCAAATCATATGTTCTTGTGGGAGATAGACATATGAACTAAGAAACTCAAGTGTCAATGGTTGGTAGGATAGCTCATGTAAATCAAATAAACCAGTCAACCCAATTTGGAAGAACATATCATACATGGCCGAGTCAATCTTCAAAGTACGCAATACCTTCCTATCCACACACCGAGTATGAAACATATGATGTGTTTCCATCAATTCCACAAACTTTACCCTTTGCTCATTGTCCCGAAATTCAACAAATGGAAATTCATCAATTGGTCCAAGCTCTTCTTTTTCCTCCTCGGAAGTCTCTACTACTACCGGTTGACAGACGGGAGCGCGCCTCTCCTGTGGTCTCTTGTTGCTTTACCCTCGGTTCGACATACCTACCAAAGACAATCATATAATCACAAACCAATTTAAGGCCCAAAACAGTCCACGTTTTTAAGACTAAGTTAGTCGGAAATTTCGATTTTGAGGTCGAAAATCACACATAAACTATGTAAATGGCAAGGAAATTGTAATTATATGACAAATAATGAAGATTCCAAGCAAATAAACACAATTACCAACCAATTTAATGCATATATTCAACCCGGATTTATGAACCCTAATTCCCAAATTTTCGAAATTAGGCCTTTAATTCATCAATTAATGGGTTAAAAAGCAAGGAAATAGCAATTGTATATGAGCAATGGAAGATTTGAAGCAATAAACTCAAGATATAAGCAACAAACGTCAGATTTTAGGACCAATTTGTACAAAAAACGTGACACTTACTTAAGGAAATATGAGCAATTCATCACACAAATCAGCACAAAGGAGTGAATTAATTCACAATAGATCAATTTAGCACAAATTAGAATGAAGTTTGATGATGATATGAGAGATTTAGAGTAATGGCTGATGTAGATTTAGGGAGAGAATAGCAATATAGGGTGACGAAATTAACAAGGAGAAGCAAAAGAATGAGAAAAGGAAGAAGGGTCTATCGTGTTATTAGAACACAGAACCAGGTTCATCATGGTTCCTCGATCGATCCTGCATACACTCGATCGAGGCATCAATTTTCAGAAACGCCAACTCTCGACATTGCAATTTTAGTTAATTCTTCCTGGTGCCTCGATCGGGCCTGATAATACTCGATCGAGTGCTCTGGTTCCTCGATCAAGCCTGCTTACACTTGACCGAGGATTCAATTGCTATCCACTTTCTCGCTAATACGTCAATTTTCCGCCTTGCAATCCGTCTCAACTGCAAAAATACTTGTAAATGCATCAAATTCTCTTCCTCACATCACTCAACATATATGAAATAACATAATTAAAATGCGATTAATGAAATTTAAATTCCTAAATTACAAAATATTACAATTTAAACTCCGAGCTGCCTCTCGGTAGCGCTGGTTTAAGCGATCTGCACGACCGTATTACCTCATCAGTGAGAGGAATCAATGGTGAAGAGGTCAACAACCTCTATCACCCCAACATGGGCACCTTCATAGTAGATTTTCAAACGTTTCCCATTCACTTTAAATGTCTCACCTTTGTTAGTTTGCAGTGTAACTGACCCAAATTTGTTCACCTCAGCAACTGTGAACGGTCTAGAGCATCTACTCCTTAGCTTACATGGGAACAAACGCAAAAGAGAATTAAATAACAATATCTTTTCATCAACATGGAATTCTTGTTGCAAGATATGCTTGTCATGCCACTTCTTTGTTCGTTCCTTGTACACTTGAGCACTATCATAGGCATGCAGTCGAAACTCATCAAGCTCGTTCAACTGCATCAATCATCTTTCACCCGCCAGTGAGGGATCCATATTTAGCTCCTTTATGGCCCACATAGCCTTATACTCAAGCTCCACAGGTAGATGGCAAGATTTGCGATAGACTAGACGGTATGGTGATGCTCCAATCGGGGTCTTGTATGCAGTACGGTAAGCCCATAAAGTATCATCAAGCTTACGACTCCAATCCTTTCTATTTTTGCTCACTACTCCAAGATTTGTTTCAATTCTCTATTAGAAGCCTCCACTTGCCCACTAGTTTGAGGATGATAGGCTAATCCTCTACGGTGTATAATGCCTTATTTCTTCAACAAAGAATTAAGATGACGCTCATCAAAGTGCTTACCTTCATCACTAATCACTGCGCGAGGTACTCCAAACCGTGGAAATATGATTTTCTGAAATAGCTTCACAACTGACTTAGCATTACAAGTGGGAGTGGCAATGGCTTTCACCTATTTAGAATATAATCAACATCTACTAGAATATATTGATTCCTATGAGAAGTAGGGAATGACCTTTGGTAGTCAATACCCCAAACATCAAAAATCTCTACTTCTGAGATCCCAGTTTGAGGCATCTCATGCCTCTGCGAAATATTACCTGTCATTTGACATGCATCACAAGAACGGACAAAAATAGTAACATCCTTCAAGGGCCAAAAGAAACCCAACTGCATTACCTTAGCAAAGGTCCTAGATGGACCATGATGACCACCATAAGAAGAAGGGTGCCAGTGAGAGAGAATGGCATGTACCTCACCCTCTGAACTACACCGTCTATAAATACCGTCTGCACACTCTCGGAATAAGTATGGATTATCCCAGAAATACCACTTCACATCATGCAAAAATCTCTTCTTCTGCTGGTAAGATAAGTCAGGAGAAGAATACCTCCAACCAAGTAATTGGCATAGTCTGCGAACCACAGAGTGGCTGTAGTAATAGCTAGAAGGTGGTCATCTGGAAAAGAATTATCAATAGGCAAAATTTCTTTTCCTGCAAATCTCAAACGAGATAAATGATCTGCAACAACATTCTCAGCACCCGACTTATCACGGATTTCCAAGTCAAATTCTTGCAACAATAAAATCCATCTAATAAGTCGCGATTTAGCTTCCTGCTTAGTCAAAAGATACTTCAATGCTCCATGGTCAGTATGAACAATCACCTTAGAGCCCACAAGATAAGCTCTAAACTTGTCTAAAGCATAGACAACTGCAAGAAGCTCCTTCTCCGTAGTACCATAGTTAATCTGCGCATCATCAAGAGTCTTACTTGTATAGTAAATAACATGCAACACTCTATCTTTTCTCTGACCTAAAACGGCTCCAACTGCATAATCACTGGCATCACACATAATCTCAAAAGGTAGACTCCAATCCGGAGATAGGATTATTGGGGCTGAGATAAGAGCCTGTTTAATCTTGTCAAAAGACTTAACACACTCATCAGTAAACACAAAAGGTGTATCCTTATGGAGAATCTGGGTTAGAGGTTGAGAAATTTTTGAAAAATCCTTAATATAGCGACGATATAATCCTGCATGATCAAGAAAACTACGCACACTTTTAACATTCACCGGGTACGGGAGTTGCTCAATTACCTCAACCTTAGCTTTATCCACTTGGATACCTTTACCTGACACCAAATGACCAAGTACCACCCCTTCAGTAACCATGAAGTAGCACTTCTCCCAGTTGAGCACAAGATTGCTCTCCTCACAGCGCTGCAATATCTTAGTCAAATTTCTCAAACAAACATCAAAGTTAGTACCATAAACACTGATATCATCCATAAAGACTTCCATAATAGACTCTATGTAATCAGAAAATATTGTAACAATACGGATCTTCTTTGGAGCCTACTCGACCGAGTATAGCCTACTCGGCCGAGTACTGCTCTTAGTGCGTGTTATTTCGGTTCTGCCGAGGAACACTCGGCCGAGTATAGCGAATACTCGACCGAGTATTGGACACTCGGCCGAGTGTTGCTGCACTCGACCGAGTGTCCGGTTTGGCGAAGTTATATTTCGACGGTTTGATTAAGGAATGATTAGGGTATTTTATAATCCCGCGTCAGTTTCTAATATCACTTTTCACAGCGTTAACATTGCTACGTACCCTAATCCTACCCAAATCATTCCCTAATCATCCCTTTGAGCATTTCGTAGCATCTTTGTGTCGATAATTTGCGGTGATTCTTGCGTCAAGGTTCTTGTTGCACTGTTGGTAAGTACATCTTTGTAATTATTGCATCGTTTCGGGTTGCTATACATTTATATGGAAGGGGATGTTTGGAATTGTTCAAAGTGTAATTGTGTTGTATGATCTTTGTATAGGAGAAGACTTCGTAGAGGAGCCTTTTTGATTGTCCGTGTTGCTTTATTGTGATTGCTAAGGTAGGGTTTCCTACTCGATTCTTTGTGCTTTACATGACATATTGTTGTATTTATCGTTGTCTATTGATCATCGTAATATGGAGATTGTTGTGACAGTGTTGGTGTGAGGGGATTGAGATGACAGTAATGTCATGTGATTGTGATTGTGGTGGAGTCACTTGCGGGAGTGGCTTCACACCCTAGTTCGCCCTCCGTGGAACCCGCCACGGGAAGGGATGTGCACATTAAGGGACAGGGATTATTGTCGCTCGTTGAGGAGCTGGACTAGGTGGGATCGGCTGCGGTCACCCACTGGCGGCGAGGATTACCTGTTGCGATGGGTAATCTGGCAGGGCTACACACTTTAGTGTGTAGTCGGTTACTATGTGAGACAGGGTGATTGGGAGTTGACGATGATCGGACGAGTATTGCATTTGTTTGTCTTGTTGTTGCATAACACTGACCCCGTTGTTGTTTGTGTAATCTGCGGTGATCCATTCGGGGATGGTGAGCAGGCTTGACAGGTTTTGCTAGTGAGAGCTTGGGGATTTCATTGGGAGAATTGCCACCACGAGTCATAGCATCACTGTCTGAGTCTTAGCGAGTTTTCTTTTATTATTAAGACTTTGAAGTTGTATTTCTTTAGACAGTATTGGTTTTGGATATTGTAAACTTTGCATTTTACATTACTTTAATAAATGTGCTCAGTTCAGACGCTTTTGATATGTACTAACCTCGGGCAACCGAGATGGTAACAGTCTTTCATACTTGGGTGGTCCCTGGTAAGGTACCTTGGTATGAGGGGGTGTTACAAAGTGGTATCAGAGCCGAAGATTCCGGCACCTAAACAAAATGAATTAATGAACCTAGGGAGTCTAAATAAAATGAACCCGGGGAGAGTTGTCTGGAGCTACCGCAAAGACTCGGGAGACGTCCCGGAGTCGCAACTTGGCCCTCACTAACTCAAACCGGTAACATGGGGAAAAGTGGTGAGAGTAGGTTTTGTATGTACATGTATGTGATGATGAAGGCTAGTAAAAGTTGATAGTTGAATGTATATATGTGTTAAAGTTGTGAAGGTGATGAAGGGAGAAATGATAGAAGAGATGGATTGTAAATAATTGTTATGTTAGAAATCGAATAAGCATGAATAGTATGCTGATATGTTTACAATGTGGCATTAAAATTTTGATATATGCATTGCATGTTGATATGTTTATAACATGGCTTTTGCTTTCTTACGTATTGTTATGAGAATACTGAGTATGATAGAGGGATCGTAAAGTGTTAACCTGTAAATAGTGTTACTCGGCCGAGCATGATAGGCACTCGACCGAGTATTGAGTACTCGGCCGAGCATAAGGGAACTCGACCGAGTGTTGTTTGAAGGAAAGTAGCAATCGCATCATCGTTTATGGTAACTCGACCGAGCATGGGGTACACTCGACCGAGTATGGTCCACTCGGCCGAGTGTTGTTATACTCGACCGAGTGCTTCTTTTTGTGCTTTGATGTTTGTCTCTGGAGTCGATACTCGACCGAGTATCTGAGAGGATACTCGACCGAGTGACCTTTACTCGACCGAGTGTTATTTATACTCGGCCGAGTGTTCTTATGGCGGAGGGATGTTATATTTTGAGCATATGTTTACGTTTCTTTCATTCTTACCGGCTCAAAATGCCGCCCAAAAGAACTCCCGCGCAGATCCAAGCTTCGGAGATGTCTGTTGATGAGGTTGCTCGCATGATTGAGCAACAAGAGGCTCTCCTTGAAGCTCTCAAAAATGTGGGAAAAGGAAACGAGAGAAATGTGGATGCAACCCAGCTTAGCATCAACATCGCTCGTTTCCACCCTCCCACATATGACGGGGTAGGCGAACCAAAGCTGCTCGAGAAGTGGCACCGTGAGATTGAAGCTCTCATGGAAATGGTTAAGTGCCCCGAGGATATGATTGTTGAACAGGTTGTATACTACCTAAGAGGGGAAGCTGCAGTTTGGTGGCAGAACGTCAAGGATGATGCTAGAGCTTACTACCAGGAGGAAGGGGCTATCCCGTGGTCTGGGTTGAAGAGTGCTATGAGGGAACAGTTTGTGCCGGAGCATATCCGACACAAGATGAGATCTGACTTTGAATCTTTCACTATGTCAGAGCGAGGAGATGACGGTCACTGATTACTATCATCGGTTTATGGAGCTATCTGGTTATGTGGAAGATTTGCAGCTCGGACAGAGAGGTTTGGCTCTCCGATTTGAGAGGGGTTTGTCTGCTAAGATCGTGAGTCGTATGCCTACCGGGGTTGCTACCGACCTCAAGGAAGTGTATCTGAGAGCGGGTCAAGCTGAGAGAATGGTGGATCTCTCAAGGGAGATTGAGGAGAGGACTGCTACCGAAAAGAGGAAGGCTGATAGTGGGAACAACAATCAGCCAACCAACAAGAAAGGGAATTTCAACCATGCTAAAGCTTTCTCTAGTGGAGTGGTTTCTCCGGGAGGTTCTCGTGGTCTGGGGAAAGAATGGAGGTCGGGTCGTAAGTGACAACACCAACCTTACGTGCTTCAACTGTGGTGGTATAGGCCACAAAAGGCGGGAATGCACGAGCTACAAGCCCGCAATGGTTCGGGAGCTCGATCAGAAATTTCTCTCGGTGGGCCGACTCGAGTTTTGCTAGTAGCCGACCGGGAGGTTCATGGGGCAACAGAGGTGGGGGGTAGCCAGGGCGGTTACAACCGCGGTGGTGGTGGATCTTATCGTCGAATAATGGTGTCACCCAGATTCGCGCAGCTAAGCCTAGTACCTCCAATGCTTTGATTGGGGTGGAGGACGGAAGAATAGTGGAAAGCTCTTCATGATGGATAAGGGAAGCACAGGATGATGCTCATGTAGTTACCGGTACCTTTCTTGTTAATAATGTACCGTCCTTTGTTTTGTTTGATTGGGGCTACACATTCTTTTGTGTCTAAAAGTCATGCTGTGTCTATGGGTTTGGGTAAGTTTGAGGTTGTAAAAGATGATGTGTTCATACCTTCTGGGAGTCTCGTGTCGTGTCTCAAGTTATATAAGGGTATATCCATGGTGATTGGAGGGTAGATTTACCAAAGAACTTGTTAGAGTTTCCTAAGGATGGATTTGAGGTGATCGTTGGGATGGATTGGCTAGGTAGGTATGATGCCAGGATAGATTGTAGACAGAAGAGAGTGTCTTTAAAGAGTCCCAAGGGTGTTAAGGTGTCCTATAGAGGGTTTGTGGTAAAGCCTAAGTGTAGGTTTATAGCGGTTATGACTTTAAAGTCATGTTTAAGGAAAAAGTGTCCCTTAATCCTTTGTCATGTGAGAGATCACCGATTAGAGTCGCCGACAACTTCTGAGATTTCTGTGGTGAAAGAATTTGAAGATGTGTTTCCTGAGGAGATACCAAGTTTGCCTCCCAAGAGGGATGTCGATTTCAGCGTGGAGCTTAAACCGGGAACGGGTCCTATATCTAAAGCACCTTATCGTATGGCACCTAAAGAGTTGGTTGAGTTGAAGAAGCGACTACATGAGTTGTTAGACAAGGGTTATATCAGGCCTAGCGTGTCACCGTGGGGAGCTCCAGTTCTTTTTGTAAAGAAGAAAGATGGGAGTATGAGATTGTGCATTGACTACAGAGAGCTCAATCGGGTTACAGTGAAGAACAAGTATCCGTTGCCGAGGATTGATGATTTGTTCGATCGCCTTAGTGGAGCCGGTGTGTTCTCTAAGATTGATCCGAGGTCGGGGTATCATCACCGAGGATAGCAGACGAGGATATTCCTAAAACAAACATTCGATCTCGCTATGGTCACTACGAGTATGTAGTGATGCCTTTTGGGTTGACCAATGCGCCAAAGAGTTTTTATGGATTTGATGAACCGGATCTTCACACCGTTTTTGGATAAGTTTGTGGTTGTTTTCATCGACGATATCCTGGTTTATTCCAAGACTAAAGAAGAGCACGAAGAGCACTTGAGGATAGTTTTGCAGACCTTGAGAGCAAATCAGCTCTATGCCAAGTTATCCAAGTGTGAGTTCTGGTTAGAGGAAGTGGCTTTTCTAGGCCATGTAATATCCAAGAAGGGGTATCTGTGGATCCTAGTAAGATTGAGGCCGTTACCAAGTGGGAATCGCCGAAGAATGTTGCTGAGATTCGGAGTTTCTTAGGCCTTGCCGGCTACTACCGGAGATTTGTGAAGGATTTCTCTACCATAGCACGGCCTATGACATCCTTGATGAGGAAAGAAGTCAGATTTGTTTGGGATGAGAGTTGTGAAACGGCGTTTCAGACCTTAAAAGAACGCTTGACCACAGCTCCTATCCTAGCCTTGCCAGAGGGTTGTGAGAACTTTGAGGTTTATACCGACGCTTCAAAGAACGGTTTGGGTTGTGTCTTGATGCAGGGAGGAAGAGTGATAGCCTATGCTTCGAGGCGGTGAAGCAATATGAGGAGAACTACCCTACTCATGATTTGGAGCTGGGTGCAGTTGTGTTCGCACTTAAGATTTGGAGGCACTACCTTTACGGCGCAACTTTTAAGGTGTTCTCTGATCATAAGAGTCTAAAGTATATCTACACTCAAAAGGAGCTTAACATGCGACAGAGGCGGTGGATGGAGCTGATTGGAGATTATGATATGGAGATCATCTATCACGAGGGTAAAGCTAATGTTGTCGCAGATGCTTTGAGTAGGAAGAGCGTTCATTCGCTATGCACAGCTATGTCCTTGCTGAAGTTGAGAGATGAGATGTCTAGATTGGGGATCTTTATGATTCGAGAGGGGAATACCATCGGGGATTTGACGATCGAGCCAGAGTTGTATGAAAACATCAAAGGTAAGCAACAACTTGATCCTAAAATCCAGGAGTGGAAGTCAACGGTAGAGAGCGGCAAAGATCTAGGTTCTCTATACATCCAGATGGGAGTGTTCGTTTTGATGGGAGATGGTGTGTTCCCCGACGATGCGAGTTAAGGAGAATGATCTTGTCCGAGGCTCATTGCACTCCTTATTCAGTTCACCCGGGTGGTGACAAGCTTTACAGAGACCTTAAGAAGATTTTACGGTGGCCGAACATGAAGAGGGAGGTAGCCGAGTTTGTGGCTAGATGTTTGACTTGCCAAAGGGTCAAAGGTGAACAAAGGAGACCTCAAGGTAAGATTCAGTCCCCGACAAAGTGCCCGAGTGGAAATGGGAGTCGATCTCTATGGACTTTATTGTGGGGTTACCTAGGTCACAACAAGGTAACAACATGATTTGGGTGATTGTTGATCGGCTAACCAAGTCAGCCCATTTTGTTCCAATGAAAGATACTTGGTCTAAGATGCGGTGGCTTTGGAGTTCTGAGAAAGCATGTGGTTCGGTTACATGGTATTCGAAAGATATTGTTTCCGATCGCGATGCGAGGTTCATATCAAAGTTTTGGCAAGAACTGCAAGAGTTGATGGGCACAACGCTGAAGATGAGTACTGACTTTTCATCCGCAACCGATGGTCGACAGTAACGGACCATCAAGACCTTAGAAGACATGCTAAGGGCATGTGTTATGGACTTTGGAGGCGATTGGGAAGACAGACTTGATTTGATCGAGTTTTCATACAATAATAGTTATCATACAAGTATTGGGATGGCACCATTTGAAGATTTGTATGGCCGGAAATGCCGAAGTCCAGTTTGTTGGGATGATAGTTCCGAGACAGTGGTTTTAGGGCCACAATTGGTTCAGGATATGGTTGAGCAAATCCAGTTGATTCGCCAAAAAGATGAGAGCACTCAAGATCGCCAAAAGAGCTACGCCGACTTACACCGCAGGGACATTGAGTTCGCGGTAGGTGACAAGGTGCTTTTGAAAGTGTCACCTATGCGAGGTGTTATGAGGTTTGGGAAAAGGGTAAGCTAAGCCAAAAGTTTATAGGTCCTTATGAAATTCTGGACCGTGTTGGCGAGGTAGCCTACAGGTTAGCTTTACCACCAGCTTTGGATAGAGTTCACAATGTTTTTCATGTGTCGCAACTCCGGAAATATGTGAGTGACCCGTCGCACATCCTCGAGATGGAGAACATCGAACTTGATGAATCCTTGTCCTATGCCGAGATTCCTAAGGAGATTCTTGATCGCAAGGTTCGTAAGACCCGGAATGGTGAGACGGTCTTACTCAAGGTCCTTTGGTCTAATCATAATGTGGAGGAAGCAACATGGGAACCCGAGGAAGCTATGCGAGACCGCTTTCCTAACCTTTTTGATCAGGTATGTTTGGTTACGGGGACGTAACCGTTGTCTTTTTAGGGGGGTAGGAGATGGTCGCGATAGTGTTTTGTGTTTTCTTTGCTTTGTTTGATTCGTGTCGGGAGGTGCGTTGTGTGTAGTTCCTTGGAGTTGTCTCATGTGAGTGTTAGAGTCTTGTGTCGTGGTGTTGTGAGTCTTGTGTCGTGGTGTTGTGCTTGTGTATAGCAGAGTGTGAACTTCGGGACGAAGTTCTTTTTAGGGGGAAAGATTGTAACAATACGGATCTTCTTTGGAGCCTACTCGACCGAGTATAGCCTACTCGGCCGAGTAGTGCTCTTAGTGCGTGTTATTTTGGTTCGCGAGGAACACTCGGCGAGTATAGCGAATACTCGATCGAGTATTGGACACTCGGCCGAGTGTTGCTTTGCACTCGACCGAGTGTCCCGGTTTGCGGGTTATATTTCGACGGTTTGATTAAGGAATGATTAGGGTATTTTATAATCCCGCGTCAGTTTCTAATATCACTTTTCACAGCGTTAACATTGCTACGTACCCTAATCCTACCCAAATCATTCCCTAATCATCCCTTTGAGCATTTCGTAGCATCTTTGTGTCGATAATTTGCGGTGATTCTTGCGTCAAGGTTCTTGTTGACCTTTGTTGGTAAGTACATCTTTGTAATTATTGCATCGTTTCGGGTTGCTATACATTTATATGGAAGGGGATGTTTGGAATTGTTCAAAGTGTAATTGTGTTATATGATCTTTGTATAGGAGAAGACTTCGTAGAGGAGCCTTTTTGATTGTCCGTGTTGCTTCTTCTTTGTGATTGCTAAGGTAGGGTTTCCCTACTCGATTCTTTGTGCTTTACATGACATATTGTTGTATTTATCGTTATCTATTGATCATCGTAATATGGAGATTGTTGTGTGAGTGTTGGTGTGAGGGGATTGAGATGACAAGTAATGTCATGTGATTGTGATTGTGGTGGAGTCACTTGCGGGAGTGGCTTCACACCCTAGTTCGCCCTCCGTGGAACCCGCCACGGGAGGGGATGTGCACATTAAGGGACAGGGATTATTGTCGCTCGTTGAGGAGCTGGACTAGGTGGGATCGGCTGCGGTCACCCACTGGCGGCGAGGATTACCTGTTGCGATGGGTAATCTGGCAGGGCTACACACTTTAGTGTGTAGTCGGTTACTATGTGAGACAGGGTGATTGGGAGTTGACGATGATCGGACGAGTATTGCATTTGTTTGTCTTGTTGTTGCATAACACTGACCCCGTTGTTGTTTGTGTAATCTGCGGTGATCCATTCGGGGATGGTGTGCAGGCTTGACAGGTTTTGCTAGTGAGAGCTTGGGGATTTCATTGGGAGAATTGCCACCACGAGTCATAGCATCACTGTCTGAGTCTTAGCGAGTTTTCTTTTATTATTAAGACTTTGAAGTTGTATTTCTTTAGACAGTATTGGTTTTGGATATTGTAAACTTTGCATTTTACATTACTTTAATAAATGTGCTCAGTTCAGACGCTTTTGATATGTACTAACCTCGGGCAACCGAGATGGTAACAGTCTTTCATACTTGGGTGGTCCTGGTAAGGTACCTTGGTATGAGGGGGTGTTACAAATATGGCCATCATACAACTAGAGGTGTTCAAATACGGGATTAGACCGGACATGGGCCGGGCTCATGTTTAATTTTTGGCCCACGGACAAGCGGGTTTGGGACGGGTTAGTGGGCCGGGCCTTTGTATTTTTCTTAAAATGCCTTGTCCGTACTCGCTTTTTTAGCGGGCGGGATGGGCCGAGTTAAATGGACGGAACGACCCATGAACAGCTCTACATACAACGTTGAAAGGTAGTTTGGGCATTGCATAAACCAAAAGGCATTATCCTATAAGCAAATACACCATATGGACATGTGAAAGTAGTCTTTTCCTGATCGTCAGGATGAATGGGTATCTGAAAGAAACCGGAGTAGCCATTTAGGTAACAGAAATAAGTATGACATGCTAGTCTTTCTAACATCTGATCAATA
This sequence comes from Silene latifolia, assembly GCF_048544455.1. Taxonomy (NCBI): domain Eukaryota; kingdom Viridiplantae; phylum Streptophyta; class Magnoliopsida; order Caryophyllales; family Caryophyllaceae; genus Silene; species Silene latifolia. The sequence goes on from NC_133529.1 coordinate 26,371,633, forward strand.
TAAGGAAGTGGGAAGTGGTCTTTCTTAGTAGCTGTGTTCAGCTTCCTATAATCAATACACATTCTCCAACCTGTAACAAGTCTAGTAGCAATTAATTCATTTTTATCATTCTTTACTACTGTAATACCTCCCTTCTTAGGTACAACTTGGACAGGATTGACCCACTTAGAATCAGAAATAGAATAAATAATGCCAGCATCAAGTAATTTATGTACCTCTTTCCTTACCACCTCCTGCATTGGAGGATTTAACCGTCTCAGACCTTGTGCACTAAGCTTATGACCTTCTTCCAAGTGAATACGGTGCATACAAAAATCAGGACTAATACCTTGTAAATCATCAATGCTATACCCAATGGCCTTTTTATGAGTTTTCAAAATGGTCAATAAAGCAGAAAGTTGGCCTCCAGTTAGGCTAGCATTAACAATGACTGTGTTCATTTCACAGTGACAAGGTTATTTTCAGTCGTTTGCCTTAGTCAAAGTAAATCCTAAACTACTACTAACAAGATAGCTAGCGGTAAGTCAGAGTCGAATCTACAGGGAGGCTAGTTAATTTATCTAGTTTGTTTATATCTAAGTTTGTCTTAAAGTAACCAATTCTGTGGGGGTTTTGATTGTTTTCTAACAACTAATAGCAAATAATGTAAAGGTTGTAAACAATAATATTAAAAGGTCTAGGGATTCGGGTTCACTAGGTAGTCATACGGGGTAGGATTTAATTCATTGATAGAGCTAATTATGTTGTTTAAGGTTATATGATCAGTCGATTCAATATTCCTTTAGATCTAATTTAACATGTAATCGCTACCATTAAATTATCTCTATTCGGTTATCGTAGCCTATATTGATTCTAACCCAGTCGGTGAAAGTCTCAATTCGCTATATTAGTTAATTAATCCTGGCCAGTAATTAATCAACTAGATGAAGAACAATAACATGAACAACAACAAATAAGCAATTTTAACTATCAATTCATCAATATTAATCCCCTTCTAACAACCTAGATTCCCCTTCACCCTAGATGATAATTTTAGCTACTTATATTAAAGTAAAGAATAATAATAGCAATAATGATAAGAAACATGATTAAAAGCATAATAAGATGAACAAAGCAATTGAATGAAATATAACTTGAATTAACAATATCTAAAGAAAGATTAATGAAGTACCTTAATTAAAGAGCAATAGATCCGAAGCAATAATAAATAAACTAAACTAAGAGTATTCTAAGAGAGTTTTAGAGTAGCTATGCTAAACCTACGGAAAATAAAGCGTCCATAACCTAGGGTACGAGTTTAGGTATTTATAGTAAATCATAACCGACTTAAGGAAACTTGCGGAAATTATATAACAGACTGGTTCCTCGATCGAGCCTGGCTTTACTCGATCGAGTCATCACTTCCTCGATCGAGCCCAGCTCTAGTTGATCGAGGAATCATCCTTGTTCAGCTCATTTCTTCATGTTTTCTTCTGAACTTCTCTTCCTTCATTCTTATGGATTTCCGTGCCATGCTCCGTGTATTCTTCCATGCCTACTCCGCGATGCCTATTTCATTCCTTTGTTCCTCAAATGCATCATTTCTGCATTAAACATCAAAAGACGGAAGTATCAACGTTCTAACATAAAAGGCATGTAAATGATATAAACTAGCACGAAATCGTATCAAAAGCAATTAAGGGGAGGCATAAATATGCATATAATTATGAGTCATCACACAGTCATCCAAAAACTCATACTTAAGATGAGAGGGAAGGGGTTAAGTCCAGGTTTCTTTACCTCGGTAGCTTTAGATGGGCTACCTAAGTTATATACCTTTTGCTTTGGCCATTCCTCCCCAGTTAGCAACTTCTCAATCTCATTAACTTCTTGACTCCATGAACCTGTCTCAGCAGCTGAATCAGAAACAAGGGTAATCTCCAGAGAATCCATGTTCAAACAAATAGCAAGACACTCATCAATAGTAAAATCAACAATATCAATACTATGACAACTTTATTCTATCATGGGATGTTTCAAAGCTTTTTATAAGTTCAAAAAAATAGTATCATCCCCCCACAGCTAATGTCAGTCTCCATCTCTTAACATCTGTAACCGCCTCCATTGTGTGAAGGAATGGTCTACCCTTGATTTTGCCTTTGATAACCTCCTTGTGGTTGATTACCACGATTTTGAGGAACAATATATGTGTTTTTCTGTGGTTGTTGATGATGTAGATTTTGCACATTTTGACTAGACCATTGAAGGAAAGGATGCTCCTTCGTTCTTTTATTGTAGAAGTTTGAGAAAGTGTACCTTGCCTGAAAGATTGATAGGCATTAACCTGCTCCAATGTGCTCAAACACTCAGCTGCATTATGACCATCCATACCACATCGCGTACAAGACTCCTCATGTTGAGTCATAGCATGAACTACCTTCTTATGAGCCAAATATTGGGTAGTCTTTATCTCAACAATTTGGGTAGTTAGAGCCTCTAACTGCGCCGCAATACCACTATCTGCCCCACTTCCACGTGTACTTCCCCTAGGATTTCCATACTTAGCAGTATGGGTAGCAATCTGATCAATCAACTTCCATGCATTATCATCATTTGTGTTGTCCTAAAACCTCCCATTAGCTGAAGAATCTAACAAAGCATGATAATCATCATACAACCCATTGTAAAACTGGTTGCAAAGAAACCACTTTTGAAAGCCATGATGGGGAACTGAACGGACCAATCTTTGGAAGCGAACTCATGCGTCATTCAAATCTTCAGTGGGTCCTTGTTTGAAGCTGGTGATCTGACTCCTTAATGCATTAGTCTTCTGTGGTGGAAAGTATCTCTTGTAGAAAGCAAGGGCTAGAGTATTCCAGTCAGTAACTCCATGATCCTCCATATCCAAATCTCGCAACCACTCCACAACACCATCTCTTAAGGAAAAAGGAAACCGCACTTTTTTAACCTGATCTTAAGTTACCCAAGCAATTAAAGGGATGGAACAGCAATAGTCAGTGAATTTATCCATATGTTTTGCAAGGTCTTCATTAGCTCCCCCTCCAAATAAATTTCGTACAACCAAATTGACGTAAGATGGACGAATCTCAAAAGTGCCATTGTCTGTGATAGGGAGCTTGAATTCTTTAGGGATGGAAGCCAAGGTAGGCTCGGAATAACTTGCTAAAGTAGGCATATTGGTAATCATAGGAACTGGAATATCAAGGTCAGAAATAATGTCCTCTTCAAAGGACGGATTTTCTGAAGTAATTGAATGCTCTATCTCAACGTCAAGTATACTCAAGTCTTCTACTTGACCCACTTCTTTCTGAAACTTTCGTCTGTAGTGAAAAGTCTTCTCTGGACCGGGATCTAATGGTAGAATCTCAGACCTAGTCGACCTAGGCATACACGAAATTAGCAAGAAAAGTGTGATAACGGTCTCAAGGAACTAACGTTCCCTGAGACAAAAGAACAAATAAACAAAAACAAACAAGAAAATTGTTGCCTCCCCGGCAACGGCGCCAAATTTGATAAGGCTAAAGTCGTATCACCTTAATCAAAGAAATCCTGTCTCAGTACTAACAAAATAGCTAGTGGTAAGACAAGTATCGAATCCACAGGGAGGCGGTAAAATTCAGTTTGCTAAAATTTAATTGTCTTAAAGTAACCGATTTTCTTGGGGGTTTGTTTGCTAACAATTAATTGCAAATATAAAAAAAGATTGTAAACAATAATATTAAGAAATCTAGGGTGCCGGTTCACTAGGTCAATTATACGGGGGTATAATTTAATCAACTATTAGGTCAATCAAACTATCTAAGATCACAAGATTGATTAATTCTATTATGTCCTTTAGATTCAGTTTAACATGCAATCGCTATAGTTAAACACAACCTATCTGATTATCGTAGCCTATATTAATTCTAACCCAGTCGATAAAAGTATTAATTCGCTACACTAATTATCGATTCAGGCCTTAAATCAAATAACTAGAATAAGAACAATAATCAAACGATAGTTTAAACGATATTACTAACAATCAATTCATAATCCCCTTCTAATCAACCTAGATCCCCTTTACCCTAAATGAAAGGTTTAGCTACTCATATTAAATATATTAACAACAATAATAATTGATGAAAGCATGATTAAAGACATATAACAAGAACAAAGGAATAATAACATGAACTAGATTAACAATTAATGAAGAAAGATTAAAGTACCTTAACGAAATTAATGAGGAACGATTGTAGATCTCAATGTATGCTAGCCGACTAAAACTTAGAGTATTTTCGAGTTCTAAAAGTAATGAAAGCGTACCCTAATAATTCTCATGAGTTTAGAATATAAAATACAAATAAGACGTTTTTAGGAAAATTCAGAAAAGTGTGTAATATAAAAGATCCTCGATCGAGCCTTAGCATACTCGATCGAGGACACCTCACTTGATCGAGGCTGATGCTACTCGATCGAGGATTCTGTCTTCTCAGCCTATCTTCGTCTTATTCACTTCTTATCTTCAATTCCTCTAGTTTCTCGTGCCACGCCTCGTGTATTCCACTATGCCATATCCGCAGTGCTCATCTTCACTTGTTTCACCTCGCAAATGCGTCATTTATGCATTTAAACACAAAGTAGCGGGAGTATCGATATTCTTATGTAAAAGGCATATAAATGACATAATAAGCACGGAAACCGTATCAAAACCAACATGAAAGGAGTCATAAAAGTGTATATAAAAGTGATAATCAACGCCCATATTTGTAGGGTAGCTAGTTTTTGATGTGTAATCATATACTATGTAATATCTTTTTAAAGTTCTATAAAATAGTACACGTTTGTCTAAAAAAATAAACGGTTAAAACTAACATGAAATGATGGATTGGTAGTAGACCTCTTAAACGGGTCGAACGGACGGGTTACATGTTCGATCATTTTAGGTGCGGGTAAAATACAGGTTGGGTATATTTCGGGTTTGAAAAATACGGGTTTGTACAGGTCGGGTTTATATGGGTTTCGGGATCGGGTTTGGCTAAGGAACGGATCTGGTTAACGCCTTTTTACAAATGTTTACCTATTTCCGGGTCGGGTCAAGGTTTATCGGGTCTTGACCCTAAATGTGTGGGTTATTATCAGGTCTGGTCGTCTTCAGTTCGAGTTGAAAATAGTGGGTTTTTTCGGGAGAATTTCAGTCGATTTTTAGGTCATGTTATCTTTTGACAGCTCTAATTGGTAGCAACAAAATACTATTTTTTTGTTGATTTTTTGTTAATTGTAGTGGTTTTGTGTCTTTTATAACACCAACAAACCCAAAGCATTTTGAATTTCGTTAGGTTTTAAGCTGCGTTGAATTTTCTTTAAATTCAATTTTGGGTGTTTTAAATTAATTGAATAGATAAAAAGCATGAGTTAAGATTTAAGAATAAAATAACTTTACTAATAAAACAAAGCAACACTATCTACCCAAATGACCACAACTCTTTCTTTCTTTTTCACAATGACATATTTAAGAATATTGATCCCCTTTTTTATCGTATGCGATATGCTTCTCGGATAAGCATGGTCAATGGATCAATGTAAAATAATAATGTCATCAAAATTATCTTACAATAAATGACTACAAACTATGAAGACGATTGGCGTTTTAGTATTCCCAGTGAGAAATACTCGTATAACGTTTTCTTTAAAATCAAACTAAACTATTCACGCTACATTTTATAGGGTTGTGGAATGATTTAATTCAATCGACCCCGAAAATCGAAGAGAAGGTAAGGCACTAAGAGGAACAATAATAAAACAGTAACCTAATTTAGTCATTATTTTGTCGTCACATGTGTGTCTTGGCATTTTTCTCCAACCAATGTAACATATAAACCACAAATCTCCTTTAAAGTATACACGAAATTTGAACGAAGAATATGTGATCGTCCAGCCTAAGGTCGTAGGCATTTCTCTGGTGATTTTCAAATGTATTAGTATTGTATTAGAACTTTATTATTTATCCTATGATATCAGAAACTTGTAAGAAAACATGAAGTTGGAATGTACGAGGCAAACTCGTGTCTATCTCACTTGAAGGTGTATTGACTAGTGAGGACTGAATGATTTGGATCAAATTGGCTTAACGTGTTTGCAAATATTTATTTCAAGTACTTGATCTACATAATACATCTTATGATTTGAATACTGTGCTGGACGATGTTCAAAAAGTTTGACATTCATATCATTTTGTATGCACTTTCATTCGATAACCTCAAACTAAAGAATACGATTGAAGATCGTATGAATTTCTTATAATAAGAGAAATTTTGTTTTCTAAATAATATCTTCATTTATATTTTGTTTGTGAAATAAAATGATTAAAAGGGTGCCACGTTTCATACTGTTCGTTTTTCTTTATTTTAGATCTTTCTTAACAAAATCTATCTGAACATGTACTACAATAATAGGTCTTTGGTTTTCTTAAGACAAATATATCATCTTAAGAATAAAATAGGTTAAATAAGTGAATAACACCCTACATAGATGGGACAAACCTTTTGCTAACCTCAATGCATTTTAATTTATTCTTGTATTATGTGCAATGAACAGATATATCCATCCTAAATAACAATTTGTGATGATACTACAAGTCTGCAATTACATGACAAATTAAGGGGGTGTTTGGTTCAAAAAGTCGGAATGAATTGGAATAAAATTAGATATCATGGAGGGATGGATTTAGAACCCTATACATACTAATTACTGGTTGGTTCACTCTAGAACTGGTGAAATTCTAAAATGTCACAACCAAACATTAGAATGGCTGTAAGGGAAAAGGTGTGTATGAGATTCCAAGGGGTTAGAGTAGAATTCCAAAATACCGCAACCAAACACTAAAAGAACTCAAATCCCTTCCATTTCATTTTAACTCCCCCAAACCCCAACCAAACACCCCCTAGAAGTTAACACTCAGGAGAGTCATCGATTGATCATTAATTTACCTTGTCCCCTTAAAGTCTTCAACTCAACCAAACAACTAGGGGTGTTCGAATAAACCGAACCACAATAACCGAATCGAAAAACCGAAAAACCGTGCCTTTTTTAGGTTCGGTTAACCGAACCGTTTTGACAAAGTGGTTCTGTGAACCAAACCGTTAACTCTATTATGGGAACGGTTCGGTTAAAGTTCGCAATTTTAGAAAATCCGTTAACCGAACCGTTTCACAAAAAAGTAAGCAAAAAAATTTAAATATTATATAAAAAATTCTTCTCTCGTTTAATTTTCTTAGTGTATCCAAATTATTTATTACTTAAATTGATTAATACTAAAGTTTATCTAATTAACTTTATTTTTAAGTATAATATATAATGAACACTTAATTAAACTATTAGATCTGAAAAGAATATGATAATACAAGGTCCAAATGTTGATGAAGGGCGAAAATTTAAAAATGTTCATGAAGTTACAGAGATCCCTCCATTGCCTCTGCCGGATACTGATGGTTGGGTAGAGGATGTGGATGAGGAGGCTGAATCTGAATCTGAGATGGAGGCTAATAAAAAAGGGGCTTGGTTTCAAAGGCATAGGAAGAAGATAGTGCAGATGATTGATGAAGATGCGCCTGATTTGCTTCAGCTTACTGATGATGATGTCCGGGGAGAACTTGATTATTGGAAATAGGCTTTATATGGCTTTGTCATTGGTGCTAATCCTCCATGGCAAGTGCTAGAAGGCTTCCTGAAAAGAATTTGGAGTAAGTATTCTATAGACAAAATATCATTCTTACCAAATGGAGTTTTTCTTGCTAGATTTGCTACTGAGGAGATGAAACATGCCCTACTAGGGAGTGGTCATTTTCTATTTGATAACAAACCACTAATCCTTAAACCTTGGAAAGCTGATATTGAAATAACTAAAGAGGAAGTCAAAAGTGTTCCTGCTTGGATAAGACTCCAGAAGTTGCCTCTGAAGTTTTGGGGCAAGAGTTTAACAAAGATATCCAACCTGGTGGGCACATACATCAAGAGTGATACTGCAACAGAACAAAAAACAAGATTAGGGTTTGCTCGAGTTATGGTGGATCTGAAACTTGGACAAAAGTTCCCTAATAGAATTAATTTTCTTGATGAGAAACATCAGTTAAATGAAATACAAGTGGAGTATGAATGGAAGCCTAGTATTTGTAGCAAATGCAAACTCATAGGACATGAAAAAGAGACTTGTAGAAAAGGAAAACCAGGTGCTAGACCTGGAGTGGAAAAGAAAGTCCAGAAGCAGGTTTGGCAACCAGTAAAGAAAAGGCAGATACCTGAGCCAGTGGTCATTCCTAGTTGTAATCCTGTTATAAACAAAACACCAGAAGAGAGTCCTCGTCAGAATATGTGAGATGGAAGAGAGATGCATAAAGAAGACACAAGCCCTGTTCTGATCATGGATACAGACAGGACTACTGATATTAAGACATCCATTATGGATGATTTTATATCCCCTGTCAAGCATATTAGGGCAACTAGATAGGGGATGGGCAATGTCAGTAGAGTAAATCAACATTCTCCAACTTATATGGAGATCTTGAGTGGTCCCAATTCACTCGAGCAAGGCATTGGAATAACTGGTATTGATCCCCTCAATCTAAACCCATGATTAATTTTGGTTTTTGGAATGTAAGGGGCATGAATAGGGTGGAGAAGCAAAATGTTGTAAATAAATTTCTTATGGCTAATAAAATTGGTTTATTTGGTTTATTAGAGACTAAAATAAATGCAGACAATGTTGCTCAAGCTGTGAATAATATTTTTAAAGAATGGAGTGTCTCCACTAATAAATCTTATCACAAAGGAGGCAGGGTTTGGATGCTTTGGAAACCTCAGATGGTGGAGGTCCAGTTCTTGGAATATGATGCACAATATATACATTTACTTGTAAGAGACAAGACTACCAATGAGGATATGTATACTAATTTTTTCTATGCTTTTAATGAAGTTAAGGAGAGAGAGAGAGAGCATGTGGTCTAACCTTATGAGAATTGCAAGATGTTATCAGGGGCCATGGGTAATAGCAGGAGATTTCAATTATGTTACTCAAGCAGATGATAGGTTAGGGGGATCATTTTCTATTGCTGAGGCTGAACCTTTTCAGAAATGTCTTGAGGAGTGTGAACTAATGGACATTCAATCTACAGGAGCATACTTCACCTGGAATAATAAACAACCTACTGAAACTAGAGTGTATAGTAGGCTAGATAGATTGCTTGCTAATCAGGACTGGTCTAATCATTTCCCAGGTTTTTTTTGCCAATTTCATGCCTGAAGGGCATTTTGATCATACTCCATGTGTGGTGACCAAGCCTACTATAGGGCAGTTTAAACATAATAAGCCGTTCAAATATTTCAACATGTGGAGTGCATCACCAGGATTTCAGGAATGCATTAAAAAGGTATGGGATAATCATATTGAGGGGATAAAAATGTACTCAGTTATAAAGAAATTGAAGCAGTTGAAGCCTGTTTTAAAAAAGCTCAATCATGCTCATTATGCTGATATTGAGAACAAAGCAGATATTGCCAGTGCAAAACTTCAATACTCAGCAGCAGATAGTTACCATGCCAGGGGATGGGGAGTTAATAGCACAAGAATATGAGGCCAATAAAATTTCTGTGTCATTGCAGCAGGCAAAGCTTAATTTCTTAAAACAGAAGGCCAAGGCTCATTGGATATCTGAAGGGGATGCTAATTCTTCCTACTTTCATGGGGTGCTTAAGGCCATGAGAAATATCAATTTTATCCAGCAAATTAGAGACCAAAAAGATAGATTGTGTACTGATGAGCAGGGAATCCAAGATGCCTTCTTTGGATATTATCAATTTTTGCTAGGTACCCAGAATCCCACCCAAAAAATCAACAAAGATATAGTCAGGGCAGAGAATACTTGCACAAAAGAGCATAAAAATCTGTTAATGGCTCAGGTCACTAAAGAGAATATCAAAGAAATTATTTTCCACATTCCTAATGACAAGGCTCCAGGACCTGATGGATACTCCAGTAAATTTTTCAAAGATACTTGGGATATTGTGGGAGAGGTGGTGTCTAATGTTATTCTTGATTTTTTCCACACAGGTAAACTCCTTAAACAGCTGAATTGTACCCTTATTACACTCATTCCCAAGGTGGAGAGACCCTCTACTATGCTACAATATAGGCCAATAGCTTGTTGCAATGTTATTTACAAATGTATATCCAATATCATAAGCTCAAGACTATCAGGAGTACTACCTAATTTGATTTCACAAACTCAGGGAGGTTTTGTCAAAGGAAGAAGTATCATGGAGAATATTCTAGTTTGCCAGGATATTATTAAGTCTTATGAGAGGAAGGCTATCTCACCCAGGTGTTTAATTAAAATGGATCTTCAAAAAGCTTATGATACCATAGAATGGGAGTTCCTTGACCAAATGATGAAAGCTTTAGGTTTTCCTACATAATTCGGGAATTGGGTTATGGTTTGTGTAACCACAGCTAGTTACTCCCTCAACCTTACAAGGCTTCTTAATTATACTACTACTCTGGAAGGTTTCAAATATCACCCATTTTGCATACCCATGAAGTTGACCCACCTGATGTTTGCAGATGATTTGTTGTTGTTTTGTAAAGGGGATATTAAGTCCATAATGCTCATGTTAAGGAGTTTTTCAACTTTCTCTATATCCTCATGCCTTAAAATGAGTAAGGGGAAATCCAATGCATACTTATGGAGTTACTGAAGATACTAAAAAGGAGATCTTACTGGTTTCAGGGATGGTGGAGGGTTCTCTTCCATTCAAGTATCTTGGTGTTCCTATAAAAACAACCAGGCTGGTTAGCAGGATTAGGACTATTGGTGCCAGAAAATTATCATATGCTGGCAGGTTAGTACTAGTCAGATCAGTGTTAAAAACCCTTCACAATTATTGGGCCTCTATGTTCATCCTACCAAATGAGATCATACATAGAATTGAAGCTATTTGTAGAAACTTTCTGTGGGATGGGGGGACTGAATACACTAAGACCCCTATAGTCTCATCGGAAAAAAATATGTAAAGCCTAAAAAGGAGGGAGGGCTTGGACTCAAGGACAATACTTTATGGAACAAAGCTGCGATAGGGAAATTAGTTTGATGGATTGCTTCTAAATCTGATCATCTCTGGGTTAAGTGGGTTAGTCAGATCTACATTAAGGGGATTGACTGACATACTTATTCCCCTCCTCCATCGACTAGTTGGTACTGGAGGAAAGTATGTCAAGTTAAGGATACCTTCAAAGAAGCATATCAGAATAATCAATGGAGCACAAGTCAGGAATAGTTTATAGCCAGAGGATATGAGTATCTGAGGGATAAGGGGACAGAAGTAACATGGCACAGAATAGTCTGGAATTTAATCTCTATTCCTAAGCATAGTTTTATGTCGTGGATCTTTTATCACCAGAATATGAACACTATAGATAAACTTTACAAAATTGGTATAAGTACAGAGGATACATGTTGTGTCTGCGGCAATAGATCTGAGACAATAGACCATCTCTTTTTTGAATGTGAGTATAGCAAAAGGGTTATTGCTCTAGTAAGTCGATGGATGGGAGTTTTACTACCTACCCATAACATTCTTGACTGGAGCTTGAGGAGAAAAGGACACAAAATCAAGGTAGACATAATTTTTGCTGCTATCAATGCATGCATCTATCATATCTGGCAACAAAGGAACAGAAGCAGGTATGAGCATACTCTTCTAAGACCCGGCAAGTTGCTCATCTGTTAATGGAGGAGATGAAGGTCAGGATGAGAGGATGCCTGATTTCGAAAGTAGACAGTGAGACTTTGATCCGACGGTATATTGGATCAAACTAAGGTAGACAGAAACGGATGTAGAAGATGCAGGATTGATGATTGAGATTCTTAAAGACGAAATCGCCATTTGTTGTCGGAATTTGTTAGGGTTCTTTCTCCGTCTTGTTTGTTTAGACGGTTCAGCTTGGTGTTGTTAGATAGGTGGGCCTTGTGCTGGGCTCGCATTCTTTTGTGTTTTAGAACGATCCCGAACGTCTATATCTGGTCCGTTCTAAATGTATGGTTACCCTCTCTTTTTGATATAATACACTTACATTTTATCAAAAAAAAAACACTTAATTAAACTATTACAAAAAAATAAGCGGAAACTGAAAAAAAGTACATATAAAACAATTATTGGTTAACCGGTAATCGAACCGCTAATAACCATTTAAAGCGGTTAACTGGACCGTTTATAACCGTTAGAAACAGTACAATTTAGGTTCGGAGTTTTGCCGAACCGAACTGTAAGCGAACCGAATTAAATTAGCGATTCGATGAACCGAACCGTGAATGAACACCCCTAGCAAACAATAGTTGCATTAATCCCCGATTCCCCCAAAACCAAATCCCATACAACCCACTGAACCCAGGTAAATAAAAGTGAAAATTGTTAATTACCACCTAATATTTACCGTATTTTACAAACTACCACCTTGTATTTTATTTATTACAACTTACCACCTACATTACATAGTATATATCTCCTCTACCACCGTATTTCATTCCCGATCATCAATTTACCCAAGTCCCGACTCGTTAAATTAATAAGGTATAAAATAACTAAAATACCCTTACTTTAATTCACTTAAAACCCTCACTACCAACTAATTAAAATACAAACAAAATCAAAGTCTGTGAACCCAAAATACAATCAAAATCAAATTAAGTCAAATTAATTTTGAAGAATCAAAATCTATCTGTCAAAATTGTGAGCACCTTCAGCCAGGAGAAACAACAAACCAACAATCATTCATCATCAATCTCACCACATTATACAACTCCATTATCCCCTTTCTCCTCCAATCCACCATACATCATCCCTCCCACCATCTCCTTGCGACTGTCACCTCGCATTCTCACCACAACTACTTCACCGTAGCCACACGACCACCACCCTCCGCATCGCTATCCTAGACGTACCGTTTCATAGCACCACCAGATTTTCCACCCTTCTCACCACGACCTCCAACTTATCGCCACCATCACCCGAACCCACGAAATCCTCTCCCCCTCTTACGAAAACCCTAGATCTACAAATTTTGTGGGTGGTGGAGCACTTTTAAAGACGGGTGATGGATGAAGAGTTAATTTATTCCCAATCCAGCCATCTATATTCTCCAGACCTACCATCTTCTTCATCATCTTCTTCTTCTTCTTCATTCTTCTTAGCTGTTTATGGCGGAGAATTGATGGGTTACCTCAGCAAAATTGTGCCGTGATATTCTTGGCTAATAGTTTTAACAGCGCAAATTGAGCGTTAGTGGTGTCGATAAAGTTGGTGGAAATTAACAGAAGATTGTAAGATAAGGTTGATTATGATGATGATGATGATGATGATGATGATGATGATGATGATGATGATGAAAAGAGTTTTCCATACTAATTATTTAGAGTGCTATTAGTTGTGTTTATACTGCAAACATTTCTTAGGATTCTTTCAATTCTGGGGGTTTTGCGTTGCAATTCTGTAATTCACAACTCATTTTTCTGGTTTTTTTTTTCTTTTTGGAGGATGAAGGTACTGATGATGAATGAATGATACGATCTAAATTAACACGGAAAAAAAAGGATTGGAATGTAGCTGTTTAAATATAAAATCCGATAAGCTACGAGAGTAAAACTGTGATGGAAATTCCACCTAGATTCTAAATGGCCGAGAAATCTCAAAAATTGTTCATAATTTCATTCATAATCGATAAAAGAAAACTATAGCCAAGAAATGCTTATATAGCATGAGGAGGATAACTAAAATAAAAGCTGAAATTGGGTGAACGGTTACACAAGTGCTCCCTAGGGTTTCTAGTGGAGATTTCGTCTAGGGTTTCCTTTTTCTGTCCTTTTGATCCAGGCTCCTCCTTCTCTTTCAACTACAAAGGTGAGGGTTTTCTTACTTCTTCTTTCTTAATTATCATTTTTTCTTGTGCGAGGGGATGTATAAATATAAGGGGAAAAGGGTAGAGGGATGAGAGGAGGAGGGAGAGGAAGGATTTGTCTGGGATGTGGGTGGAAAACCGTCGGACAAGGGACAGCATGCGTTCATGTTGGTTGGTAAACTGTGGGCGTCGAAAGCGATTAACACCAAAGCAACAATTGATACTATGACAAAATTATGGAACCCTAAGGGTTCGGTGGTAGGAAATGTAATTGATGCAAAAGAAAAAAATATTTGTCTTCAAATTCACGGAGGCTAAGGATATGGAAAGGGTTGTTGCAGGCCAGCCTTGGCATTTCGATAAATTTGTCTAGGGTTTGAATGAACTAATTGTGACACCCTTATATAACGCGATAATTAACACCTAAAATCTACGGAAAAACTGGTAGGATATGTTTGTAATTGGTCCAACTATATAAAAACCTGTAATTTCAAAAAATTTTCTAAACCAATCACAACATTTCCAACATTCCCAAGAGGCGGGTGCCAAAACCTGCAATGCTAACGAACTAATTTACATGCCATAGCTAACGATAAGAAAATGTAATGATACAAACCCAAAATAGAAAAGGGAGACATATGTCCCTTAAAATTATATACAAAACCAAAAGTTAAAAAGTTTACTATAAGAATAGCCAAAACTAGGTCCAAGGTTCCTTATGCTCACTAGCTCGTCTGTGACCCCAACAAAGCATCAACAACCTGTCAATCGCATTTTATACAAACACGAAAGCCACAATTCAGTGGGGAGTAACTTCGAGTCCTCCCAGCCACGAATCGTCATAATTAATGTAACATGTAATGAAACATGTAAACTATATGAAAATTTAATCTAATTTCCAAGTATCCTAACATATGAATGCTAAATTGACTGATTTAAACTATCATGTGAAAAATATAACAAGTAGTAATCCAAACTCTATCAACCATAGCCGGGTTGCATCTCACCTTCTATGATTCATAGAATCATCAAACAAGAAAGGGCAATATATCAAAGACAGGCATAAGTTCTTAGTACCGTCAATAGTCACTCTGTAACTCGAGTCTATACCACGAGGTAGGGAAGGTAATCGAACCGG
Organism: Silene latifolia; assembly: GCF_048544455.1. NCBI lineage: Eukaryota > Viridiplantae > Streptophyta > Magnoliopsida > Caryophyllales > Caryophyllaceae > Silene > Silene latifolia. The sequence continues at coordinate 26,386,692 of NC_133529.1, forward strand.
TATCTTAGCTCAGCGGTTAATATTAATAAAACATGGCCAAGACACAACACAACCCTAGCCTAAAATCTGCGCAGACCTAGACATGCGGATACACACCACCGCACCCAAGACCCACAATTTTTCTAAAACAAAGTGAGTACCCTAAGGAGTCCACCAAAGGGTTGGCTAGTACTTAAGCTGACCACTTACTATCAAAATAAGTAACGAGGTCATGCCCCAACTTGGATATAAATCCACTAGTCAGGACACAAAGGCTATTAAGCAGTGAACATATACTCGTCAGAGACTATAAAGACCTATCTATGACAAACACAACAACCTGCAAGAGATATTCAATACCCATTCCAATTCTAGCAAATTTTAACAATATTAAAGGCTTTAGGGGAATCTAGGGCCATTTCTACAATACAAGACACTATTAAATTCAATCAGCTATACATGTGAACTAAAGCTTGATAAATGGCCTAAAACAAGAAAAAGGCCAATTATCTAATTCATATAAAATTTCATCCAACCGAATTTTTACCCGCATGACCCTGCGGACAGTGCACGGGTTAAATTGCGGTGACCAATCACTCAATTAATCGACATCGAATCATCAAAGGGACTAAGGCTCGCTGCACAATCATCAAAACATTACCATTATAGCTATATAATTCATTTTGAGCCTATTAATTACAATTTCATTTTGTAAACTATCCTAAACATGTGATAACTATCAATATAACATAATTTTTTTACCATTAACATAATTTTTAACTACTATTATGATTCATTTCCTAAGTTTAACCATATGTTACTTAGTCTAATTATATCATTAATGAACCTAAAATGACGAATAAAGCATGGAAAACCGCGAAACAAGTAACGGGCCGACCCGGGCCAGCCGTGGGCTTGCCGGGCTGCTGCCGGGCCTGCTGCCGCCACCCCCACACCTCCATTTTTCCATTTTTGTTCAGTATAAGACCGTCTGAAACATAATTAATCGTTCCCAATACTAACATGTTAACTAAAACTAACAAAAATACATGGATTAAACATGCATGCAATCATTTTAACATGTGAAATTAACTACTTAATTAAAAATAACAAAAACATACCAAAATCAAAGCATGTGACGATTTTTCGTCGAGTAACTCGAAATATGTTACCTTAAGCTAGAAAATGAGCAATTAGCACCTTAAAACCCAAACCCTAACAAGCACTAGCCGCTATCCTCGACAATATACGAGTCCCCAAACTCGTCCTCCAAATCTTCACCTAAATAAACAATAAAAACACAAAAATAAGTATATAAAACCGAAATTACCCAAAATTCGTCTTAAAACAACTTCAAGAAAACTGAAATTAAAACATACTAGGTTGTAGATCTCGACGAGAGGATTCCGGAAATGTAAATTTTGCGAAAATCCGATAAGAAACGAGAAAGATATGGCGATTTTAGCTTGAAAAGTAAGAAAAATGGTGGTTTTTGGTGAGATGTTGATGATGATGAACATAAGAACAAAAAAAATCAGAAAAAGAAAGGTAAAGGGGGAGGGGTGCCGCGGGTTAGAGGAGAAAGAGAGGAAAAGAGCGAGTTTGAGTCGGGATTTTACGAGTCGGTTTTGGCTCGTTTCGATAATAATTAGAACCGTTGGTCAAATGCAAATTCCGACAAGACCAAAGTTCTTAAACACGAGATTACAAGAAAATTGAATACTCATACGACCCATTTCCAAAATCGTTTACCCAATGTTCAAAAGAATTGTCATTTTCCCCCCGATACGCCCTTATTTCGAAATAAAAAGTTTTACACGGTTTAAACTATTTTTAAACATCTCGAAACTATCAAAATAAATACTTTACCTCAAAATATAATAAAATTATATTTCTTTGAATTATTTTTACTTTAAATACTTAAATATCAAATTTTATTTGATTAACAAATTATTTCCGGAATATACTAACGGTCCGAAATTACGGGGCGTTACACTAATTCTTGATGCTAAGCTGACTGAAACGGCGCTTCATATGGTTCCATTGTGGGCGCGTATTTATGATTTGCTCATCAAGGGGAGATCTAATGAGCAAAATTTGAGGAAGATGGGGGCGCAGATAGGGAAATTTGTTAGCATGGAACCCTTACCAAATTCAGAGATCGAGAGAGCGGTCAGAATTCGAATTCTACATGATGTTAGGGTTCCCTTTAAGAAGCATGTAGTCATACGTATGCCAAATGGTAAGACCACAAATTTTGACGTTAAATATGAGAGAATCCCGACGTTTTGTATGGTTGCGGGGTATTAGGGCACGGGGAAAAGGATTGTGATGAGGGTCCTTACGAAGAAAGGGAATTTCAGTTTAGAGAATGGCTTCGTGCATCACCATGGAAGGTCACAAAAACCGAGGCTGATATCCCTTCCAAGGCCACAAAGTCTTTGACTCGTTGTTTTGATGAGGAGTGTAGGAGGAAGGAGGATGAGGAGGTTGAGAAGATGATTGAGAGACTGCAACAAATAGCGATACAAGGGAGGGGCAAGACGGGTAAGGTTAGTGCAGACCCTAAGGTGGTCATCCCATATGACACACATACACAGCCAGGTAACGGTACAGGGAGTGATCTGGTGGGCATTGAGCAAGGGGAAGTGGTGATGGAGATAGGTAGAGAAGAGGAGTGTACAGAGGTTGGGGATGTAACACCCCCATACTCCAAGTGCCTTACCAGGACCACTCAGGTATGGAGACATCACCATCTCGGTTGCCCGAGGTATGATAATCAAATAGACAAAATAGAAACAACATTTATTATAAGTGCTTTAATGAAAAGTTACAATCCTCAAACCAACTGAAAGTACAATACATTATTCCAACTAACTGTTCTCAAATGAAATGTAAATAAAGACTAAACTACAAATGAAGACTCTATCGTCATGTCGTGGCCATCCCGACTATCCAAGACCATCTCTATACCGCTCAATATCCGCTCACCATCCCCGAATGGATCACCGCAGTTTTACAAAACAACACCGGTCGTACTAATCACACAATCAAAACAGATAATAACAATAAGGCAAACAGACAAATTGAATCATCACACATACACACCACACCAACTCCCATCATCATCTCAACATCGACGTCCTTTGGACTACCGCCATGGGGAACCGCCGTTCCACCTAAGCCCCGCTCATCGTACGAGCGATAACCCTGTATCATTAATGTGCACATCCCCTTTCGTGGCGGGTTCCACGAAGGGCGAACCTAGGGCGTGAGATCACTCCCGCAAGTGACCCCACTCAGCCGAGAACGCATCTCGAGAACCATCACAACCAATCACAATCACAATCACAATCACAATCACAATCACAATCAAAAACTAACTACAAAGACATCACCAATATCCCATTATGGGACTAATACCGAGTAGGAAATCCTACCTGGAAAGCAAACACGCAGACGATCTAAACAAATTGCCTCAAAACGGCTCCTCTACGAATTCTCCTCCTATCACACATAACACATAAAGGCTACCAATTACTTACTACTCATAAAACCCCCAAACCCTAAATTAGGGTTTGACCAAAACTAGCAAAACATTATAAAAATTATGTTAGAAGCTTACCCTCGACGCAAGGAATCCAACAATACGAAAAACAACGAGAATCGACCGTCGAACTCCGGAATCGTTAAGGATGCGATTAGGAAGAAGAATCGCCGCTTTCTCTCTTAAACAGGTTTTAGGTTTTGGTAAAAGTGTTTTAAAACAAAGACGAATTGGTTTAAATACCCTAATCGCATAATTAACAAAACCCGCGAAAACTCCCTCAGTAAAAGGGCGCTCGATCGAGTACCCAAGGTACTCGATCGAGTACCCCCTACTCGATCGAGTGCCCCAGCTACTCGATCGAGTGCCCAACAGATCGAAACTATTTTGTCGCGACACTTACCCTTACTCGACAGAGTAAGGGCTACTCTATAGAGTACCCCTAAGACTATAAATACGGAGTATTACAGTCTTCCCTCCTTAAAAGAACTTCGTCCCCAAAGTTCAAACCACTACTAAACAAAGGTACTCCCATAAGCCTCCCGACTCAAAGGTCAAACAAAACACAACGTAAAGCATGACACTAACCCAACTTATCCCGACAACATACCGACACAACATGAAAAAGAAGGGTGTAAAAGCTCTTAAAAACTCTCGCGATCCTCTCCTACCCCCCTAAAAGAAACAAGGTTACGTCCTCGTAACCATACATACCTGATCAAAGAGAAAAGGGTAACGCTCTTTCATGATATCTTCAGCCTCCCATGTAGCTTCCTCAGTCTCGTGGTTAGACCAAAGGATCTTAAGCAACACTGTCTCCCCACTCCTGGTCTTCCTAACCTTCCGGTCTAGGATCTTCTTAGGCACCTCAAGGTATGATAAGGACTCATCCACTCTAAGCTCTTGCCTCTAACACATGTGACGGGTCGCTCACATACTTCCGCAGTTGCGATACATGAAACACATTATGCACTCTCTCCAATACGGTAACGCCAAACGATAAGCAACTTCCCGACTCGCTCTAAGATCTCATAAGGCCCTATAAACTTCTGACTTAACTTGCCTTTCTTCCCAAATCTCATAACTCCACGCATCGGAGATACCTTCAGAAGAACCTTGTCCCCAACCGGAAACTCTATGTCCCGACGATGTAGATCTGCATAACTCTTCTCGTCGATCCGGGCCGCTCTCATCCGTTCCCGATCATCTTAATCTGCATTCCACCATCTCATGTACCATCTCTGGTCCTAAGACCACCGCCTCGCCGCTATCGTCCCAACAGATTGGACTCCTACATCTCCTCCCATACAAAGCCTCAAACGGCGCCATACCAATGCTTGGTGTGATAGCCGTTGTTGTAAGAAAACTCTATCAAATCCAACCTCCGCTCCCGATTACCACCAAAATCCATCACACAGCCCGCAACATATCCTCAAGGGTCTTGATTGTTCTCTCTGTCGCCCATCATCTGCCGCAGGATGAAATGTCAGACTCATCTTCAAAGTCGTTCCCAACGATTCTCGCAACTCTTTCCAAAACTTCGATATAAACCTCGCATCTCTGACACTATGTCCTTAGGGACTCCATGTAACTTAAGCACGTTCTTTCGATAGGCCATAGCCAATTGTGCCTTAGTCCATGTATCTTTCATTGGAACAAAGTGAGCCGACTTGGTCAAACGATCCACTATCACCCAAATCATATTGTTACCTTGTTGACTCCTCAAGCAAACCCACAATGAAATCCATGGAAATGGATTCCCACTTCCACTCGAGTGCACCTCCAAAGACCGAATCTTACCTTGTGGTCTTCTCTGTTCCCCTTTAACTCTCTCGCATGTCAAACAACGGACACAAACTCAAATTGTCTCTTTCTTCATCCTGTGCCACCAAAACGTGTTCTTCAAGTCCTTATATAGCTTGTCTCCACTGGATGAATCAATATGGTGTGCAATGAGCCTCTGTCATGATTGTCTTTTTCAACTCCTCATCATTAGGCACACACCACCTACCATCAAACCTCAAACTACCATCTGTATGAATGGAAAACCGGGACACTGTCCCTTTTTCTACTCCAGCTCTCCACTCAACTATCTTAGGATCCAAAGCCTGCTTATCCCGAATGTCATCATAAAACTCCATATGTACCGTCATATCACCCATGACATCTCCTTTCTGCATCATATGAATTCCAAAACTCGCTACCTCCTCCTCTCCTCATCAAAGATAGAGCCGTACACAAGGAATGCACACTCTTTCTACTCAAAGCATCAAAGAACAACATTGGCCTTCCCTTCATGGTAGATGATTTCCATATCATAGTCGCCAATCAACTCCATCCACCTCCTCTGTCTCATGTTCAACTCCTTCTGCGTGAAGATGTACTTGAGACTCTTGTGATCCGAAAATACCTTAAAGATTGCTCCATAAAGGTAATGTCTCCAAATCTTGAGAGCAAACACCACAAAGACCCAACTCCAGGTCATGAGTAGGGTAATTCTCCTCATAAGGCTTCAATTGCCTAGAAGCATAGGCAATCACTTTACCATTCTCCATCAACACACATCCTAGCCCATTCTTCAAGCGCCTCGTATAAACCTCGAAATTCTCGCTCCCTTCGGTAATGCTAGGACAGAGCGTGGTCAAACGCTCCTTTAAGGTTTGGAACGCCTTTTCACAACTCTCATCCCAACGAAACCTTTTCTCTTTCCTCATCAACGCCGTCATCGGTCTAGCTATCTTGGAGAAATCTTTCACGAACCGTCTGTAATATCCAGCTAAACCCAAGAAACTCCTAACCTCGCCGACATTCTTCTGCTTCCCACTTTGTCACCTTCAATCTTTGCCGGATCCACGACTACTCCATCTTTAGAGATTACATGCCCTAAAAGCAACTTCCTCTAACCGTAACTCGCACTTGGACAAGTTTTAGCATACAACTCATGATCTCTCAAGGTCCGCAACACGACCCTCGGATGCTCCTCATGCTCCTCCTTAGTCTTAGAATAGACTAAGATATCATCGATAAACACCACTACGAATCGGTCCAAGAACCGTACTCAAGATTCGGTTCATCAAATCCATAAATACCGGTGCATTAGATAACCCAAACGGCATCACCACATACTCATAGTGGCCATACCTCGACGTGAAAGCCGTCTTCGGTATATCCACATCTCTAATCTTCACCTGATGGTACCCCGACCTCAAATCAATCTTAGAAAAGATTGTTGCACCACTCAACCGATCAAACAGTCATCTATTCTTGGCAAAGGATACTTGTTCTTTATCGTCACACGGTTGGCTCCTCCTCCCGTAATCGATGCACACCTCAAGCTCCCATCTTTCTTCTTCACGAATGAATCGGTGCTTCCCAAGGCGATACACTTGGTCTAATGTATCCCTTCTCTATCAAATCACCCAACTGCTTCCTAAGTTCCTCCATCTCCTTAGGACCCATACGGTATGGTGCCTTAGAGATTGGCCCCGTCCCCGGCTTCAACTCAACGGTGAAATCTATCTCCCTCTTCGGTGGCAACCCCGGAATCTCCTCCGGAAAAACATCCGCAAACTCTCCCACCACAGGTATCTCATCAATCTTTGGACTCACTATCCGATCATCTCTCACATGGCACGGGATCAAAGGACATCCCTTCCTCAGATAAGACTTCAAGGTAACAATCAACTTAACCTTGGGTTTGACTAAAACCCACGGTAAGACACACTAACACCCTTAGGACCTCTTAGGGACACTTTCTTTTGATGACGGTCTATCTTAGCTTTATACTTTCCTAACCAATCCATCCCAACTATCATTTCAAAGCCATTAAAAGGAAACTCTAACAAGTCTACAGGGAAATCGACTTGCCCAACTATCAAAGACACATCTCTAAATAACTTCCCACATGGTACAGACTCACCCGAAGGTATGAAAACTCGCTCACTAACGGACTCATATACTCTCAAACCCAACTGTTTTACATGACTCAAGACACAAACGATCGAGAAGCCCCCGAATCAAATAAAACAAACGTAGGAATACCATTGACAAGGAATGTACCGGTGATAACATGCGCATCCTCTCTCCGCCGTCTTGTCCATCATGAACAACTTCACATCGGTCTTCCGCCCACCTCCCGGATAAAGATTAGCGATGCGGTCGGCTTTTAGCACCCGACCCTTGATTGTTGTTGTTCGTCGGTGTCTTCTGATAAGAATTACCGCCGTTGCGGTTGCCTCCACTCGGTAGCTCGGCCTCCTCGGTTTGGCCATGATCCGGCCGGCTGTTGCTCGCGAAGCTCTGTGCGGGTCTCTCGAAAAGATCCGGTGCACTCGTGCACTCATGCCTCTTGTGGCCTACGCCACCACATCCAAAGCAGGTCACTCCCCAACTATTACTCACACTCCCTCGGCCACACGCCCAAAGGAAGTTCCAGCACTAAATCCAGATCCAGAAGAAAATCCCTTAGATTGATTATGGTTGCCTTTCTTGAAATTAGATTGGCCACCACCCTCACTCTCAGACTTCCTCTTCTCTCCTCCCGACCTCTCCGAGCCATCTCCACTAGCCTCTCGGCTCTCCCGGCCCTCTCATATGCTTCCTTTACGTCGGTAAGGACTCCCACGGTAACTTATCCATAATTTTCGCAGATTAGCCCTCGCTCAAACCTCAAAGCCGATTCTCTTCACTCAAACCCATATCCTCAAGATATCTAGATTTCTCATTGAACCGCTGTAGTACTCGGCCACGGACATCTCGGTGACATCTTAAACTTATCAAACTCTTCCTCAACTTACTCCTCACATGCTCCTCGTACGAACTCCTTCCTCACGGCTCTACGAAACTCTCCCCAGGTATTGCGGGTAAGCCTTGGTTGATGTATATATCCTTAGCGCTCACCTTCACTGAATCCCACCACTTGCTCGCGCCTCTCCTCGGATAAAATGCACTGCTCCACTCTCATCTCATCGGGACAACGTACCAAATCCAAAGATGTTCTCCATCTCCCTCAACCAACTATCAAGAAAGTTAGGTTCCTCAATCCCCTTGTATTCTTTCGGGTTAAACCTCGCAATGTAGAGGCTGATCTTAGAAGGATCAACCTCCCTCTCCTTACTCTTATCTTTTTCCTCATTCACTCTCTTCAAGGTCTCAGTAAGAGCATCCTGGTGCTCTAGCATCTTAACGATATCATCTGGGGTCATAACCTCAGCTCGTGCATACAAGGCATTTCTCTTGGGCGGCATCTTGAAACTATACATATATAAGAAAGGGTAGATATGAACATACGTACTAAACTTCAAAACACGAAAACACGATGCCCAGAACCCACTCGATCGAGTACCCAAACCCACTCGATCGAGTGACGGGCTACTCGATCGAGTGCCCCTATGTACTCGATCGAGTACCCAAACTCCAGAACCAAACAGACCTTCTGATCTCTAACCCACTCGATCGAGTATCTTGGCTACTCGATCGAGGGCTCTACTCGATCGAGTACCCCGTTACTCGATCGAGTGCCCCAAAACTCGATTCTCGCCTTGAAATTGCAAAAACCTACCCGATCGAAGTCGGCCTCACTCGATCAAGTATCACTAATACGTAAAAGCTACCCGCATATTACGTCATATACTAACATGATAACTTTATAAAATCACATTACATCATAACATTCATGCTATTAATTGCCACGTTATAAAACATTCCATCATGCTATCAACAATGTTTATATATATATCATCACCTTCCTTTCATCTCATCAACTTTCAATTTAAACATCCATCCATCATCACATTCCATCACATTGTTACACAAGTTACTAAGCACACACATGACTCAACACATATTTACCCCACGTGACCGGTTCAAAGTCAGTAGGGCGACCCCTTGCGACTTTAGGACGTCTCCCAAGCCTTTGCACTAGCTCCTACGACTTTTACCCCGGGTTCATTTTAATTGACTCCCTATGTTCATTAAGTTCATTGGTTACGGTGTTTTGGGATCGTCGCTCGATACCATTTGTAACACCCCATACTCCAAGTGCCTTACCAGACCACTCGGGTATGGAGACATCACCATCTCGGTTGCCCGAGGTATGATAATCAAATAGACAAAATAGAAACAACATTTATTATAAGTGCTTTAATGAAAAGTTACAATCCTCAAACCAATCGAAAGTACAATACATTATTCCAACTAATCGTTTCTCAAATGAAATGTAAATAAAGACTAAACTACAAGCGGAAGACTCTATCGTCATGTCGTGGCCATCCCCGGCTATCCAGTACCATCTCTATACCGCTCAATATCCGCTCACCATCCCCGAATGGATCACCGCAGGTTTTACAAAACAACACCGGGGTCGGTACTAATCACACAATCAAAGCAGAGATAATAACAATAAGGCAACAGACAATTTTAACTGAATCACACATATCACACCACACCAACTCCCATCATCATCTCAACACCGATCCCTTTGGACGGACTACCGCCGATGGGGACGCTGCCGTTCCACCTAAGCCCCGCTCATCGTACGAGCGATAACCCTGTATCATTAATGTGCACATCCCCTGTCGTGGCGGGTTCCACGAAGGGCGAAACTAGGGCGTGAGATCACTCCCGCAAGTGACCCCACTCAACCGAGAACGCATCTCGAGAACCATCAACAACCAATCACAATCACAATCACAATCACAATCAAACACTAACTACAAAGACATCACCAATATCCCATTATGGGACTAATGCGAGTAGAAATCCTACCCGGAAAGCAAACACGCAGACGATCTAAACAATTGTCTCAAAACGGCTCCTCTACGAATTCTCCTCCTATCACACATAACACATAAAGGCTACCAATTACTTACTACTCATAAAACCCCCAAACCCTAAATTAGGGTTTGACCAAAACTAGCAAAACATTATAAAAATTATGTTAGAAGCTTACCCTCGACGCAAGGAATCCAACAATACGAAAAACAACGAGAATCGATCGTCTGAACTCCGGGAATCGTTAAGGATGCGATTAGGAAGAAGAACTCGCCGCTTTCTCTCTAAAACGGGTTTTAGGTTTTGGTAAAAGTGTTTTAAAACAAAGACGAATTGGTTTAAATACCCTAATCGCATAATTAACAAAACCCGCGAAAACTCCCCCGTAAAACCGGGCGCTCGATCGAGTACCCAAGGTACTCGATCGAGTAGTTCCCCTACTCGATCGAGTGCCCGAGCTACTCGATCGAGTGCCCAACAGATCAGAAACTATTTTGCTGCGACACTTACCCTTACTCGACAGAGTAAGGGCTACTCTATAGAGTACCCCCAAGACTATAAATACGGAGTATTACAGGGGAGATGTGGACCGATGTGGGGTTCAATGGACATATGCACAAGGAGTGTGAGGGAGGTAGATATATAGAAGTGCAAGATGGGGCTGGTAGGAAATGGAGAAGGATCAGAAGACAGGCTATGGGTGGGAGGATGAAGGAGGAGGGTATGGATAGAGAGGGAGAGAACGTCTGCTTGGTGGCTCACACCAAGCGTGGGGGGTCAGAAGTTTATGTCGAGAGTGAGGAGGTGAAGCGTCAGTGTTTACTCATGGGTGTCAGTTCACTTGAGGCGGAGGTTGAGGGCGGGCATTATGAATTTCTTGAGCCTTAAATGCAGGGGGATGGGCAACCCCGATGCAGTAGGCGGCTTATGAAATTTGCTCATAGGGTAGGTTCCTAGTGTGGTTTTTTTTTTTTTTGTGAAACTAAACTTAGTTGCAGTGAGATGAGGAGAGTATGGCGGAATTTTGATGGATACGAAGGTATGGCTGTAGATAGTGTAGGACGCTCAGGGGGGTTGGCTTTCCTATGGCGAAATGATGTTAAGTGTACATTCAGGTCAGCAACCGTTCATTACATGGATTTTGATGTGGAGGTTGGGGTTCGTAAAATGAGAGTTACGAGGTTCTATGGATGGCCATCGGTCCAAGATAGACATCTCTTGTGGCGTCAGCTACGAATTCTTGCAGCGGAAACTAATGATCCTTGGATATGCTTTGGTGATTATAATGAGATACTCTACTGTAATGAGATGAAGTGGGGGGGCAAGAGCTCAGTGGCAAATGAATAACTTTCGTGATGATGTGGACGAGTGTGGTTTGAGGGATATTTCTTTTGAGGGGTACGAGTTTACGTTTGACAATGGGTAGGTGGGAGATGATAATAGGCAGTCTAGGATCGATAAAGCCATGTGTACTGAGGCTTGGACTGAGCTATTCCTCTATGCCAAACTGATACATTTAAATAGGGAGTGGTCAGACCATGTCCCGATACAGATAATCCTTGATAAGAAGGTAGAAGAGGAGGAAGGAGGTCGTAGAAAACGGTTCCGTTTTGAGCATATATGGGTAGGGGAGGAGGGATGTGAAGACACCATAAAGAAAGCATGGGAGGGAGATGATGCAAACCTTATTGGCACGATTGAGCGGTGTGCTAGAGAGCTAAAGAAGTGGAAAGGCTTGAGCATTGGTAAGATTACGCGGGATCTTAGGAATAAGAGACGAAGGTTGAGTGTGCTAAATGAAGGGGTACGGTCGGCTAGAGCAGTAAACGAGAGGAGGAAGCTGGTTGATGAGATAGCTAAGTTGCTTAGATAAGAAGAGGTCTTTTGGCGCCAAAGGTCTAGAGCCTTATGGTTGAAAGATGGGGATAAAAATACCAAATTCTTCCATCGACGTGCGAGCCAGAGGAAGCAAAAAAATCATATCTCAAAGCTAGTTGATGATGAAGAGCGAGTTCACGAAAGCACGGAGACCATTGCTGCTACGGCTACTAACTACTTTAGGGCCTTCGAGCGAATTATGGTGCGGAGGATGTGATCGAAGCTTTAAATCAAATGAACCCGCTAAAGGCCCCTGGCCCGGACGGTATGAATGGTCTCTTTTTCCAAACCTATTGGCACATTGTTGGTCCTTCTGTCATTCGACAAACCCTTAGTATTCTTAATTGGGCTCCGTTCCCAGCTGCTTTCAACCATACCCATATTGTGTTGATTCCGAAAAAGAAAGCACCGGATACGATGGTTGATTTCAGGCCTATTAGCTTATGTAATGTGATCTATAAAATTGTTTCTAAAGTCTTAGCTAACAGTCTGAAGGTTTTTTTTGGCTGATATTGTATCGGAAAACCAAAGTGCTTTTACACCCGGTAGGCTTATCAAGGATAATATTCTTCTTGGCTTTGAGATGTTTCACTATATGAAGAATTCTAGGGGAGCTGGGGGGGCATATGGCCTTGAAGCTCGACATGTCTAAAGCATATGACAGGGTAGAATGGATTTTTTTGGAGAGGGTTCTTGGAGCTATGGGGTTTGACGGGGCCTGGATTGACCGGGTTATGACGTGTGTTAGGTCAGTGTAGTTTGAGGTAGTAGTGAATGGCTCTACAGGGGAAGGTTTTGTACCGAGTAAGGGTCTCCGTCAAGGCGATCCGTTATCACCATATCTCTTCATTCTTTGTGCAGAGGTTATGTCTAGCTTGCTTAGAAGCGCGATTGAGAATAGCTCCATACACGGGATTCGTATTGCGCCTACGGCTCCAATCATTTCACACCTACTGTTCGCGGATGATAGCATTTTTTTCGTTAAAGCCAATGAGGGGGAGGTGCTGCGGATTAAAGCTATTATTAGTAGCTATGAGATGGCTTCGGGGCAACTGGTTAACTTTGATAAGACAACGGTCTCTTTTAGCAAGGGTACGAGTGTGAGGAGAAGGCAACGTATCACGGAGGTTCTTGGGGTCCGGGCTGTTGATACTCAAGAGAGATATCTGGGCTTACCTACGGTTATTGGGCATTCGAGGCAGGTGGTTACTAAAATTGTCCGGGATAAGCTAAGTATGAAGTTGCAAGGATGGCGGGGAATGTTACTCAGTAAGGCGGGTCGGGAGGTTTTGATAAAGGCAGTAGCCCAATCTATCCCGACATATGCGATGAGTGTATTCAAATTGCCGGCTAATTTATGCGATGAACTACGGTCTCTTTTCTCGAACTTCTGGTGGGGCTCGAAGGATGGAAAAAAAAAAGATGGCATGGGTCGCTTGGGAGAAAATCTGCCTTCCAAAAGCAAAGGGTGAGCTTGGGTTTAGAGGTTTTAATAAATTTAATGCTGCTCTGTTAGGTAAGCAAGCATGGAGATTGATGAATGAGAAGGAGTCGTTGATGGTCCGTGTGTTGCAAGCGAAATACTTCCATGGGAAATCGTTTATGGAGTCGGAGTTAGGAGTTAATCTAAGTTATACTTGGCGGAGCATATGGGAGGCTAGGGAGGTGGTGAAGTTGGGAGCCAGGAAAGGTATAGGTGATGACACGAGAGTCTGGATCGACCCGTGGATACCTGGTACGGAGTCAAGACGAGTTCTATCTCCTAGAGGGAATGCGGACATCGATATGCGGGTGGCTGACTTGCGAGAAGAAGGGGCAGCTCGATGGAATTACCAGTTGGTAAGTACTCTGTTTCTACCTTTCGAAGTATATAGAATACTGAGTATCCGGATAAGTGATAGAGTGCACAAGGATGAATGGTGTTGCGACTTGACGAAGGATGGCAATTACTCGGTAAGGACGGCTTACTGGAGATTGGCCGAGGGTGTGGAAGAGAATGGCGAGCAGTCTAATTATGCCCGCGAAAAATGGCTTTGGAATAGGATATGGAAGGTACCGGTTCTCCCTCGTATCAAGGTGTTCTTCTGGCAACTGTGCAACGACGCTATAGCCACAAAACGGAACATAGCTAGACGGATCCGTGGAGTCGATTATAGCTGTCCTTTGTGCGGTTACGATGTGGAAACTTGTTTCCATGTTGTAAGGGAATGTGGGTGGGTGGAAGGGATTTGGGAGGGGTTGGGACTGGAGATGACGGAGGACACAGGGTTTGAGCGGGTGAGGGAGTGGGTGGAGGTTGTGATGAGGGAAGCGGGGGTAAGGGAGTGGATGTATCTTATGTGTGGATGCTGGGCCATTTGGGAAGCAAGGAACAAAGCGGTGTTCGAAGGGAGGAGATGGTGTGTAGCTGACGTAGTGCGCAGAGTTAGGGAGCTTGTGGATGAGATGAAGGAGGAGGAGAGGGTAGAGAAGGGGCAGGAGAGGCAGATCGAGGAGGACGAGAGAGGGAAGAAACCGAAACAGGGTTGGTATAAGATAAATGTTGATGCGGGTTGATCTGAGGGAGTTGGGTTGGGGCTCGGAGCTGTGTGTCGTGATGAGACGGGGACGGCGCTGTGGGGAGCTGGGTGGCAGGAGCAAGCTCAACGGGATACGACGATGTTGGAGGCTGAGGCGGTGCTGATGGGTTTGAAGGAAGCTCGACGAGCAGGTTTATCGCGCATCATTATCGAAAGCGACTGTTTAACAGTTGTGGAAGACTTAAAGAAGCGGAAGAGTGGCAGAAGTGACATTGGTCTAGTTTACGACGATATTTACGATTTATGTTTGTCTTTTTCTGAAGTTGAATTTGTGTTTGGTAGACAGTCTTCTAATAGGGTAGCACATGAGATGGTCCATGTACGTCCTTCGGAAGCAGGCAGTCGGTTTTGGCTGGGTGCACTCCCTCCATACATTAATGACGTTGCGGCGTCGGAAATCGGTAATTTAATATAATATAACCCTTGTGGTTTTATTTCAAAAAAAAAAAAGCTGAAATTACTACACTATCCTTCATAATAATTTTGGTGTATATCAATGACTTATAGGGGTGGTGGTGATAGTCTGATAGATGAAGTAGTTTATCTTTTAATTTAGGGGTTTTGAGTGAATAAAGTAAGGGTATTTTAGTTATTTTATAGCTTATTAAATTTAACGAGTGGGGACTTAAGTAAATTGATGATTGGGAATGAAATACGCTGGTAGATGGAATACGCGAAAGTGGTAATTAAGCTCCTTAACTCTGTTCATTGTGAAATTAGGCCCCATAAGTTTTATTTGGAGCAATCAAGCCCCTTAAGTTTCACCAAAAGTGAAATTCAACCCCATTTTTTAAATTTTCACAAGAATTTTAATTAAAAACATTTTATATTAGTATTAAAAAATTTATTAAATAATTAAAAACTACTAATTGCAACTTTACGAATTTCTACATAATTTATTAATCATTGAAGAACACTTTTACATACATATTTAGTAAATTGTTTATAATTTATATAATATTCATACATATATAATAAAATGTCCACTATAAAATTCAAAATAAAACAATTCTCAATATTTAATATAAATATAAAAGTTCTAAAATCATAAAAGAAATATCTTATATTTGATAAATTGTATCTGATTTTAATATAAGAACTAGGTTAGATCCCGCGCAAAAGCGCGGTTTTTTAGATTGTAATTTTTAGAGAAATTTAGCAATTAAAATTTTAAATTTAATGTGTAGTAAATAGTAATAAGTGACCCAAAAATGAAAATTTATGGTAGTCCGAGAGATTTTGGTAAAATATACCCCGTATTCCTCTATTGATGATAGTGCCAAAGAATTATGTTAGGCCCAATATTTGTATACACGAAAAGTTTTAAGCCCAACATTTGAGAATAACATAACATGTTAAGCCCAAGTTTGTATGTTAGAGTAATTTGAGCGGGAAAAATCATAGATTTGCCTATTCTTTTAGTAAATAGAGGATTTGGTGAAAATTATAAAAATGGGGTTGAATTTCACTTTTGTTAAAACTTAAGGGGCTTGATTCCAAATAAAACTTATGGGGCCTAATTTCACAATTGAACAAAGTTAAGGGGCCTAATTACCACTTTCGCGGTTGAATATAAGTGGTAAGTTGTACGTAATAAACAAAATATAAGGCGGTAATTTGTAAAATACGATAAATACTAGCCGGTAATTAACAATTTTCACGGAATACACAATTCCACAAATCCCACTCAGTAAAAAAATCAGTGTCACACTCCACCACACCAAATCCCAAAAATTCAAATCAAACTCCTGACGGCGGCCTTGTTGCGGCGAACTCCACCCTGTCCGTCGTGGACAACGCTAGGAAGAGGGAAAGCGGGCCAGGGTGCTGTGTCTGATGTGGCTGCTGGTGTTATGGATGATTATGAGATACTGGATATTTTGGGGGAAAATATCAAGTGTTCCTTTCGTATGCTGCTCCCTCACCGCCCCGTCACGGTATCATCTCTTTCTATGTCTTTTCTTTTTCGCTTTACGTTCTCTGTTTAATTGAATTGTATACGTTTTTAAAATTGTGCTGACATTTATGATCTTTAAACGCGTATACTCCCTCCGTCCCAATCATTTGCTCAACAATTCAATACAAGTATAGACCATAGTAATTTATTTATTTTCTTGTTGTGTTAGTATTGTTGCAGTTAGTCTTGTATGAAACCTCCTTAACTCGTTTAACATATTGTCACCAAAAAAAGACTTGTCTCATATGCTGCTTGTTTTATGGGTTTGTGGTATAGCTTACCATGTATACACATCAGACATCACCAACCGGCTAACGGAAGCGAGACACAAGTAAGTTTCAGTACACTTGATTTAAGTTACCTAAGTTCAAAGGACTTCCGTCTTGTTCAATATAAGTTGTTACTCCCTCCATCCCGGTGAGAAGTTATGTATTTCCGTTTTGGGGTGTACTAATCAATAGTTATCTAATACGGAGTATCTATTTTCATTTTTGGTACTCCGTCCATCCCATTTTTATTGTCCCATTTTCTCCAAAATTTATCCCGCAATCATTGTCCCCTTTCTAAATTTAGTAGAGAAAAGTTGTAAACCTCCAATATTGCACCTAGATTATCTAGCTATCACCATCCTCATCCCAATGATATTGTCTCCATTCCCTTTAATTCAAGGGATATGATTGGTATTTCATCCTCTTTTCTTAAATCATCCCAAAACGGTAAGGGGGACAATAAAAGTTGGATGGAGGGAGTATATTTTTGTGGCAAGTGTGAGATTACTGATTTGTGTGGTCCAAATCAATCTCTTCGTATTTTACATAATCCGCCCATTTATATCATTTTCATTTGATCATGGTGGTTAAACAAGAGCAATTTTGACCAATACTTCCTTTATTCCTATATACATTCTCGCTTTGGTTTTGCACCGGAAGCCAATATATATAGTACTCCCTCCTATTCCAGATAACCTTCCCTATTCATTGGTGGCACGGGAATTAAGGGTGTTTGAATTAAATAAGTTAAAGTATTGTGGTGGGGTGAGATAATTGGAAAGAGAGAAGGTATTGTGGGATGAGGTGTAAAATAAGTATTGTTGTGGGGTAAGGTGATTAAAATAAGATAAAGTATGGGTATTGTAGGGTATTGTTGTGAGGTAAGATGATTAAAATAAGTATAAAACTTTACTAAATAAGGAAAGAGGGAAGGTATTGTGAATAGATGAAAAAGGAAAGAGGGAAGGTTATGTAGAAATTAGAATAGGAGGGAGTACATAAAATGAGAAATAAAGTAAAATGGACAAAGTTGAAATCATAAAGACGAATGTGATATAAAGTCACGAACCTCGACACATTTTTGTAAATGATGCACGTCATACTTTTTCTTTTTGTCGCCCGAGTAAATGACCATATTACCCTTTCCTTTAATCTCCTCCCCTCCAGTAATTTTGAAACCCTTATACTTCCCTATCTTATCTTCATCCTATCTTAGACCACCATCTTTCAAATAAATTTGCATCTCAAACAACGTCATCTAGAGAATCAATTATGTTTGTTAATTTGTCTAATTCGTACTTAGATTTGTTTTAAACTTTAAGCAATTAGGATAGAAAAAACAAAATTTGAATTGAACTTGAAAATTGAAATTTTGGATAATTGAACTTTGCAACTAGAGTGTGTTAATCAGATTCATGCTTTCACTTGTAACGAATTTGCTCAAAATGGTTAGAAATTGATTGAAATCTCGAAAGCACGATGAAACTGTTGTTCGTGCGCTGTACATCACCGCCACTTAGTGTGCCATACACGAACAGACCACTGCCACTTCGTGCGTCACACACGAACACACCAAGGACGTCTCGTGCACCACAAACGAACATGCCGTGGTGGTCTCGTGCGCGCTACACGAACTGAGTACGGCGGTCTCGTGAACGACTAACAATGACCTTGCCTTAAAAGAAATAAGCGTCTTTTCTCTTACATCACATGGGATAATACCCAAAGCATCAATTTTGCTTCGTGTTTTTCCTTGATTGATCAGTGAAGTAAGATTGGGTGCGTCCTCTTTTGATTGTTTTAGGTATTTAATTACGACATGTGTACCCACATGAAGCCTCAATGAAAAAATTAATGTTATTTTTTTTTGTTAAGTTGGTGATTTAGCAACGTCGTTTAGCAAATTCTGCATCATCTAGTCCGAAACCAATTATGCATAAATTAGTTGTAAATTCATTGGCTTGTTAAGATCATAAATCGAATAAAGTGTAGAAATCGTAAATTCAAAGAAGTTATATGGATGGAAAAGCATGTTTGGCCTCACTTTAGGAAAACTGTTTCTGTTTTTCAAAATGAGTTTTTTAATAAGCTACTTCTTGATAAAAATGGAGGTGTTTGGCCTATCATTTTATAAAACTACTTTTCAAAAATAGCTTTTTACGTAAGCAAATGGAAAATGAGAAATTTATGTTCGAAAGTATATCAAGATGGATCTCGATTTGTAGAGAATGAAAAAATATGTATTAAATATCTTAAAAGTAGAAGCAAAAGCTAGAAGCACCAAATTGATGCTTCTACTCTTAGGTGATGTTTGGCCTTATTTGTGCAAAATAGCTTTTCATTTTTAAAAGGAGTTTATTCATAAGCTACTTTTTGGAAAAGTTTTGATTGTTTGGCCATACTTTTGTAAAGCGGTTTCTTATAAAATTTATATGTTTGGCCTAACTACTTCCATCCAATTTTTTTATTATTATTTTTTTTTTTGCTTTTTTCATAATCATATTATTTGTAGATTTATCATTTGAATAAAAATCAACGTTTAAAATTTTTATGTAATCACTCGTCAATTATACTAAAACTATATAATTACCCTTCAATTTACTCCGTATAATTTTACACACCCTTCTCAAATCAAAAATTATGTCAACCAATATTGTGTGAGGAGAGAAACAAATCAAAACTAATAATTTTACACCCCTTGTACTTTCATGGTGTATGTGAAATGAAAGAAGCAAATATTATAGAGAGAAGAGAAAAAGTGAAGGTACAACATATATAAAGAAGTAATGGTTTCCTAAGGAAAAAAAAGCGCATAAGTAATGAATTTTTGACACTTTATGTGAAAAGTAGAAGTAGAAGTAGAAAATACCTACTTCTACTTTTGGAGGTAAATTATGAGCTTTTGACTTTTTAAAAGTAGCTTTAAAACTCCATAATTTAGGGTGTTTGGCCTAGCTACTACTTTTTCAGTTACAAAAACACTTTTAAAGCTTGGGCAAACAGCACCTTAGAGAGGTAAAAAATGATTACAAGCTTTTTAAAAGTAGTTTTTAACTTGCAAAAAATGTGTGTGTAGCCAAGTTTAAGCTTTTAATAAGTAAAAGCACTTCTAAAAACTAGGCCAAACACATACTAAATAAAGTGTATGAATCAACTTCTATTGATTTACCTCGTATCCCACTTGTAAATTGTTGTTGTCCATGATTGAAAAGTTTTTAGTTATCTAATTAAGGTAGTTTATGCCTCGTATCCCACTTGACTTGTGACTTGTGACTTGTGACTTGTGACTTGTGAGCTAGTATGGAATATGAAATATTATATAATAAGAGATGATATAGAGATAATGAAGGTTAGAATTGGAAATTTATGCCATAATTTCGATAATAGTAAAACTCGGGCAATAAAAAGTACACTACCCCAATTAAAACCACTTGGGATATTTAAAAAAAAAAAGATGAAACCCGGATTGAGAGAGTAATATACCCTATCAACAAATTGATTAAGGAGGTGTTTGAGTCTTTGGGAACTAAAATTTCATTTCAAATTGTTCATTTGAAATAAAAAATTTCAAATTAAAATTAAAATCTAAATCAGCCGTTAGCCGTTTGGATAGTGATTTTTAAATTATAGAATGTGAAATCCAAATTTCTTGTTTGGGAAATTATGGAATTTATATATCCGAATTTCAACTCAGAAATACAAATGAAAGGCTAGCAAGTTCATGGCCTTTTTTAAATTTTGAGTCTAAAAAAATGTAAACTGAATAGCAAAATAAAAACTAAGAACCTAATTTTCGAAAATAATTACGGAAGAACCCTAAATTTTGCTTCCTAATTCATAGTTCATGCACAAATTAATTAAATAGTGCAACTATTTTACCTGATAAAAATTTGTAGTTTCAATATCATGAAACCATTTTTGAAGAAGATAAACCCCAAATTCAGCATTCAAGATAGAATTAAAAATTGAGAACACTTACCGGTCAAATTGAAAATCATGAGCAACTTTTATTCAATTTTGGAGCAGGTAGATACAATCAGGCGTGGCCGCGTGGGGGTTGAGAGTATGAGAGAGAGAGAGAGAGAGAGAGAGAGAGAGAGAGATGAAGTGGGAATTATAAATACGTAGGGGTAGGGTTGGTATGTGAAAATGAGGGTCTTTTCTCATTCTATAAATAAATCCAAATCCGAATATTGTTAACTTTCCAAACAATCAATTTGAACCACGTATGTTTTGAAAATAAATCCCCATTGCCAAACAAGCTATAAATAATATTCCATGTTACTCAAATTAAGTGTCAAACATGGAAACATATGCAAGTGTCTTTCAATATGACTTGTATTTAGACGTGGGGATTCTAAACTCCTATAAAGGGAAAATAAGTGCTGGGACATGTTTGAAATTTAATTTTTTGGTGGATATTTTCTTATCTAAAGTACAACATTTAGGAAAGAGTAAGTTTCCTGAGAGACTATTTTACAATTTTAAGAAAAAATGGTACTAGAGTTAATAAAATAGGTGTAAATCATGATTAAAGATAAAATGGGTACATTTACTATTTAAATAGGTACGAAATTATTATGTCACGATCAACAATAAAAGGGTCACGAAAAACAAATTAATGGGTACGGAATTGGTCTCTCAATAACTTAGTGAGAGACCGCCTCTCCTAAGTTTTGGTGTATAGGAAAATTCAGTTCTGTAGTTGACAGCTGTCTGGTTGCCATAGCTATAAATCCGGCTTTCCTTCATATCCAACTACAAGAAACCAGTGAAGCAAAGCAAAGCAGTGTATGTACAGCTCAAAGGAAGAAGGGATGATGAACCTGAACGAAACGGATAACGGGAATGAGGCGAATGCAAGCAACCTGCAGGCAACAGAGAATGATAATGCAGGAGAAGCAACTACAACTACACTTAAGGAACAGCAGAATCTTTCCCTCATGAGAGCTTATCTAGAATCTCGTGATCCGTCGTGTAAGGTTTTCCCTTTCAACCACATCTTTGCATTATCTTTTGTCCTCGATTTCATTATTTTCCTGAAAATAACGCTGGAGTGTCAACAAACATTCTAGTGATCATAGTTTTGGACGAGGGATAAGTTTCAGTTTGTGTTAGACTTGATGCGTAAGCTAAGTGTTTCACATTCGTATCAATGGTTTTTTCTGCGATCACCAAATTGTTTTAAGATAAACAGATTAAAAACCCACTAGGCTTACGGACGCAAGTACTCATGACTGGCATAATCCCAACGTTAAAATGAGGATTAAACCGGAGCTGAATTATTAGAAGTTTAAACATATTTCGCCTTTTCTGATACCTTGCTTTCAGTCAAAACCGTACTACTATAAAAATTTCTAATTATACGCACCAGTCTCTGAAACTCCAGTAAGGGTTAATGTGCCAGGAGGTGGATGACTTGACACTGAGGAGATTCCTAAGAGCCCGGAATCTAGATGTGGAGAAGGCGGCTTTGTTCTTCTTGAAGTACCAAAACTGGAGGAACAGTTTTGTACCAAAAGGTTATATCTCAGAAGCTGAAATACAATATGATCTTGCCCACAAAAAAGTGTTTCTTGGAGGATTAGATAAGAAGAAGCGGCCTGTTGCAGTTCTAGTTGGAAGTAGGCATACTCAAAACCGCAAAACAGGGGGTCTTGATGAGTTCAAGCGTATGTTTATTCCTACTACTACTGATTTACCTCTACATATCTCCAGCATTACAGACTTACCAACATTTGCATTATGTTGTTTTACACAGGATTTTGTGTTTACATTATTGATAAGGCAATTGCAAGGTTTATCTCTAAACTGGGGACTGTAGAGTACTTTCAACCTTTCGAAATTGCTGATTTCTGAGATTTATTTCTTCTTTCTCAATAGTAACTATTTCCTGTTTGTTTACTATTTAACTGATTATAAAATCAGTATCCCAGACGGACAGGAAAAATTTGTAGTTATCGGGGATCTCAAAGGATTTGGATACTCTAACAGTGACATCCGTGGATTTCTTGGGGCTTTCTCTATTCTACAGGTGAATGAATTCTTCTTCCTCTGTTTTCTTGCTTCCAAGAAAATGCGGTGTGCATGTCATTCGTCATAACTATGACCGACGAGCGATGACATAAAATTCTTTGATGTAATCTTTGTTTGTACTTCTGCCTGGACAGCTTTTCTTCAACATTTACTTTTTTTACTCTAGAACGGAGAAAGACCCCGTGTGAGAGCAGGGGTTCTTCAACAGTGAGAGAGCATTTGGGTTGAACTAAAAGCAAATTTTAAAATTCGTGTTTGAGTTATCTGAACAATTTACTCGACTTCTAATGGCACAAAATGATATTTGTTGAGTTGCTTTTTATGTGCAGGATTGTTATCCGGAAAGATTAGGGAAGTTGTTCCTTGTCAATGCACCGAAAGCTTTCATGTTAATGTGGAAGATGATCTACCCCTTCATTGACAATAACACAAAGACGAAGGTGATTTAGACAAATCTAGAATGCACTTTACACAGCTTAAAATCATTAGTTTCTGAACCACCTTGAATTTACAATAAGTGCAAGAGTATAGTGAGCAGAGGGCTAGGTCAGACTCCCAAAACCATATGAAAGACATTAATTGTAGGTCAAGATGGAGAAAAACTTATATGACATGATCATTTTGACAACACTTCTTTTTTCTCAATTGCTCTTTGCAGATAGAATTTGTGGACAGTAAGCAGTTGAAATCAACCTTGCTAGAAATTATGGAAGAAAGCCAACTACCAGACGTCTATGGAGGAACGTTGCCACTGACGCCTATTCAAGACGCCTGATAATATTGGGCATGAATAAAGCAGATAGTACTGCTCCTAAAAACATCCGGAGTAATAATATGGAGTAATAATTGGACAAATAAAATATACGTAGTAGTTAAATTAGTGGAGTCATTAACAGTAGCTGCAATATCAAAGTATTTGAGCGCACACAGTCATTTGTATAAATGAAGAAGAAATAGAAACCTGTACGAGAGTATGACAAGGGAAGGCGCGAAAATTGGGATGCAAATTGAAGAAAATGGAGAAATGTGAATGGTGTAGTGCGTGATAACAGAAGAGAGACTGATGAGTGTTTCCTCATTCTTCTGTATCGACTTCCTTGCTTTCTTTTGCAAGGAAATAAATTATTTATCTACAATTTATTAATACTAAAAAAAAATTCATTAGTATTTGTTCACTTTTTATTAAATTAGAAGGAAAAAAAACCTTTAATATATTTATAATATCCAATTTTATGACAACTTCCGATTAAAAAAATGAGGTATTATGAGGCTAAAAGGCCCTAGGCCGAACTGGGTTGTGACAAATGTGCACAAGTTTACCACAAGTTGAACATTGTGAATAACCATTGTTTGTGATTAGTTCCAATTATTGAGTTCAAATAGTCATTAGTGTTTAGTGTCTTGATTAGTCCATAGAGTCCTAATTAGTAGCTATATAGATAAAATTCAAGCCTTTAGTTCAAAAGCCCTTCTCTTGGGTTGGACACTAGCTTGCCAATTTATACCTTTTTGCTTTAAGTTAGTAGAGTTTAGTTAGGCTTATAAATTGTTAATTTGGTAGTTAACTCTAGTATTGCGACAACTAGTATTTTCTCTATCACTAATCGACCCGTTTTTTTACATAATCCAACCGAAAACCCATTGAAATTATTCTGTACCCAATCCGAAATACACTTAGCTGTTTTTTACTCGGACCTAAAATTATCCAACCGACAACCGCTGCGTTCAATCCATTTAACAGGTCAATTTGCACGAGAATATAGCCAATGAGTCAATATGACAATTGACAACTATGCAATACTCCACTATCACAAAAGAGAACTTCATGAGAACAATGGTTAGCCTAGGTAATAAGAGCTTTTTTACTTTAACTATGGAGTCGGGGATTCAATTCTCGCCCATAGCATAAATGTGGTCATTTGAAACAAAAAATAAAATAAAAGAGGACTCCGTAAAAGATAATTAAATGAGTAAACATGCATGAAACAACATGTAACAATAATTGTTGAAACAATTCACAAGGATTATATATGAATATATGATCACAATGGGGTTTCTTAATTTTCACAAGAAAAATTGAATATTCCTACAAAGCCAACGATTTAGCAATGAACTCCAAAGCACAGTCTGATATTCCTACAGTTTTCTTAATTTGAGAAAGTCTAGTATTTAAAACAAGAAGAAACAGATATGTCAACCAAGAAACTTGGAAGGATTAGGTGTGAACCATATAGGAGGTTGAGGTTCCCATGGTCGTAGCCATGGCAGAATCCAGCTCCAATTCCCAAAACAGCTAGGCAAATCTTCAATGTGGCCATTACTGAGATCATATATTCCAGCATGACTTGTCCAAGCATGATCATCTGCAAAATATATACAATTCCCTCTGCACCCTGCAAAATCCGAAGCCAATAATCCCAACGACGTATTTAGTCCTATAAACACCATCAGATCACCCAAATCGATCACTTTGGATCCCACTGCAAAGATGGCTTCTCCTACCTCACGAAACCTATACACTACACATTCTGGTACAAAAATGAATCCTTGAAGCACCCAGTGTTTACACACAAGCAACAACTCGTTTTTAAACTTGACCAAGTATTTGTATTCGCTTTCAAATCTATAAACATTTTGTCTGATGCTGACATTATCAACTGTAGAGAAATAGGCGACATCTCCCAGTTGATTCACGACATAGAACAAATTTTCTGATTCTGAGTATATCACATCCACGGGATTGAAGTCTTGACAAGACCACGACATCCAAGCTGTATCCCCGCATTTACAGTACGCCAGGCCAGTTGTTCGAATGTGTTTGATAATAGCCATAGCAACACAGGTATCTTTGGTTGGGGAGTCAGAAAGTATGACTTTGGCGAGGTAATTGAAACATATACTGCGGTAACTACGAGTGTACTGTGTTGCCAGTACCGGGTCTCGGATCAAGTACTCCGATCCCCTTTTTTTTTTGTTCAAGGAAATCACTGCCGGAAGGGTATTCAGAGGAGGCAGAAAAGCCTGCACAAACCAATTTTTTTTAAAAAAGAATCAATTTCTTTCTCCGAAACTATAATACGAATCAAAAATTGCATAGCAAAATATGAGAGACGGTATATCAAAAGAAACGTACATACTAAAAATGAAAGATAATTTGTACGAATGAGACGATCTCAAAATGCAGTTATGATAACGATACAAGTAGAAGAGTGAATTCACATAGGTTGTTCGAGTCTGATAACGATAGAATCATGTAAAACCCGGTTTTCTTGAAATTAACATAAAACCATGATTAAATATATATGAATTCAATCAAAGAGACAGTAAGTTTTAATCCGCGAATACATATTATATCAAGTAAAAGAAATGATCAAAGAATGAATGGCTATACGTACATTATATATTTAATCATGTAAACTGTGATGTGATGAATATAATAAGAGAGAAATAGAAATAATTAAGTAATTTAGAGAGTTTAATTTGCAGAAGTAGAAGCGTGAATTTTGATAGGAATATAACGATAGAATCATGTAAAACGCGGTTATCTTGAAATTAACATAAAATCATGTAAATATATATGAATTGAAAAAGACATTAAGTAAATAATATAGGAGGAGTATCAAGTAAAAGAAAAGAAAGAAGGTGAAAGTAAGAAGATGACCGTAATTCTGGTAATAGGATTATAACAGAAAATGGTGGGGGAATCGCCGGTGATGATAAGGAAGCCATGAGACGAGCCGACGATGGAGCGAGGGTAGGAACCTCTAGGTGATGCATATAGTGAGCTCTCCGAGTGGATAAGTCGTAGAATTCGCGGCCGCCAGTGAAGGTGAAATATGGAGGATTGAGAAGAAGCCAAGGGAGTTGGACGGGGAGTTGGTGCGGCGGGAATGGAGGGAGTAATGATCGCCATGTGCGGCAGACTGACCCAAGTCGGATGTATTCTGAGTATTTTTTCAGGTTTTGTGAGATTGTTTGGAGAAGATCTTTAGGGAGTTGTAACCAATCCACACTTTGTTTTTCTGACATCAATGCTGGCAGTTGTAGGTAGTTATGGATTTTTTGAGTGGATGTAACTGCCAGCTTACCAGAATAATTTATAGTATGTATATGCTCCAACAACCTGCTATCTTTCCTATGCTTTGCGCCCGGCTTGTTTTATGCAGGGTTTTGTGTTTACATTATTGATAAGACAATTCCAAGGTTTATCTCTAAACTGTGGACTGTGGACTACTTTCAACCTTTTGAATTTGCTGATTTCTGAGATTTATTTCTTATTTCTCAATAGTAACTATTTTCGGTTTGCTTACCATTTAACTGATTATAAAATCAGTATCCCAGACGGACAGGAAAAATTTGTAGGTATCGTGGATCTTAAAGGATTTAGATACTCTAACAGTGACATCCGTGGATATCTTGGGATTTTCTCTATTCTACAGGTGATTGATGTTCCTATCCTTGGTCGACATCTCGTTTTATTATTAATCTTCACAATCCTCTTCTACAACATACCACCCAACCCTTACTAATCCCCAAACATTAATAAACTTCCATTCTGTTTGCCTGAGAGCCTGCCAGTAAATTGTCCTGTCGGCCCTCAAATGAGGGTATGCTAAAACCACGAGGTAGAGTGGCTGAGCCACGGAGTCCTGTGAGAGGGGCGTATATTACACACGCAGGTTCTGTGGGCCATGACCCAGCCACTTTACCTCGTGGAAGCATGTGTACGTCATGTCCCCTATCTTAAGTACTCCGTATGTTCCTTAATGCACCAATCATGCGAACCTATCCGAGTGAGTGTCCTCTTTTTTCTTGCTTTCAAGAAAATGTCTAGTACATGTCGTTCCTTATAACCATTACCGACAAGCAACAACATCAAATTCTTTGATGTAATCTTTGTTTGTACTTCTGCGTGGACAATTTTCCTTCATCATTACTTTTATTACTCTAGAACGGAGAAAGACCCTGCGGTTTTGGGAGCAGGGGTTCAACAGTTATCTTAACAATTTACTCGACTTGTAATGGCACAAAATGATGTTTGTTGAATTGCTTTTTACGATTGTGCAGGATTATTATCCGGAAAGAGTAGGGAAGTTGTTCCTTGTCGATGCACCAAAACTTTTCATGATAATGTGGAAGATGGTCTACCCTTTCATAGACAATATGTTGATAATGCAAGGGTAGAGAAACAGAGAAGGAGATGGAGGAAGGGATTTTGTTGTGTTATTGATTACTCAAAAAAGCATGGCTATATATAATACAAGGATACCAAACCAATCCCATAAAATAAGGGGAATAATGGTAATGTTAGGTGACAAAAGGCATGATATTGGGCAACTATTATGCTACCTAATATACCACTAACTTATGCTACCTAATATACCACTAACACCCCCCCTCAAACTGGAGCGTGAAGATCAAGAACGCCCAGTTTGCGGAGAAGATAATGAAATTGCTGAACTGCTAAAGGCTTTGTAAATATATCAGCGATTTGCTCAGTTGTAGGGACATGAATCGGAGAGACAAGCCCAGCCGTAATGGCGTCACGAACAAAGTGACAATCAATCTCAATATGTTTCGTACGCTCATGGAAGACGGGATTTTGAGCTAGATGGATGGCAGACTGATTGTCACAGAAAAGTCGCATTGGAGAATGCAGATCGATACCAAGGCTTAGAAGAAGGCCCTTCAACCATTTGAGCTCACAAACAACCGCGGCCATAGACCTGTATTCGGCTTCAGCCGAGGAAAGTGAGACCGTTTGTTGTTTCTTTGTCTTCCAGGAAATAGGAGAGTCCCCAAGGAAGACGAACCAACCGGTAACAGAACGTCTAGACAAGGGGCATGTACCCCAATCAGAGTCACACCATCCGGATACCGTGAATGGACTATCAGATTTCAATAACACACCCTGACCAGGACTGCTTTTCAAATATCGGACCACGCGGAGGGCAGCTGCCATATGGGCTTCGCGAGGTTGCTTTAGAAATTGGGAAAGCATATGAACCGAGAAAGTTAAATCAGGTCTAGTCACGGCTAAATAAACCAGGCGACCAACCATGCGTCGATAACGTTCAGGATCACTTAAGAATGCAGTCGTATCATTAGCCAAATTGTGGTCGGTCACCATCGGAGTAGGCGCAGGTTTGGCACCTAAAAGACCTGCTTCACTAATAATATCAAGGGTGTATTTCCGCTGGCTAATAAAAATTCCGTCAACACTTCGCGCAACTTCAATCCCAAGGAAGTATTTCAAGGGGCCTAAATCTTTCATTTTAAAACAACGGTTCAAGTAGCCCTTAAAATTGCTAATTGCCGAACTATCATTACCCGCAATAACGAGGTCATCCACATAAATCAAAACGTGTAAGCATACCTCATCCTTGGAGTAAGAGAAAAGAGAATAATCAGAGTATGAGTGACGAAATCTATAGTCACGTAAAGCCGTAGCTAGTTTAGCAAACCAACAACGCGGAGCTTGACGGAGACCATACAAAGACTTCTTCAAACGACATACTTTTCCTTCATGACCACGAGTGAAACCCGGTGGAAGCTTCATGTAGACCTCTTCAGTTAAATCACCATGTAAGAAAGCATTATGGACATCCATCTGATGTAGTTCCCATTTTTTAATGGCGGCGACAGCAAGGAATGTACGTATTGTGACCATCTTGACAACTGGAGCGAAGGTTTCCCCATAATCAAGTCCTTCCACTTGGTGGTTACCAAAGACAACAAGACGTGCTTTTAGTCGTTCAACGGAACCATCGGATTTATATTTGATTTTATAAACCCAACGGCACCCTAGAGCTTTCTTGTCAGGAGGTAAATCAGCGAGCTCCCATGTGCCATTATTTTCAAGAGCGTCAATTTCCTTTTGCATAGCCCGACACCATCCGTCATCGCGAACCGCAATTTTAAAGGATGAGGGTTCAAGTCCTGCGGTTATAGCTGCAAGAAAAGTGCGATGCCGGCTAGAAAATTTATCACAATTTACGTAATTAGCTAGAGTATAGGGGGTACCTGAGGGCGATGCTGGAGAGTCCGGTGAACTTGAGGAAGATGAACTATTTGTTGTTTCGAGAACGTAACCTTGCAATCTAGAATTTGGAAATTTGAGCCTATGACCTCGGCCCAAAGTAGCATCCGAGTTGGGCTCTATAAAGGCATTTGAGTTGGGTTCGTCTGAAGTGGGCTGTGCTTCACCACTCATAATAGCATTTTCTGAATTGGGCTGGTCATCCTCAACTGGGCCGGTTTCGGGTATGGGCTGTTGAACTTCAACAGAAATGGGCTCAGGGGAGGGATCCTCCTGTGTACCGGGCTGGACTGGAGATTCAAGTGATGGGTCATCAGTAGGCAGGAAATTTGTGGAGTTGGGGTCAACGGTATCATTTGGGCTGAGATTGGCAAATGGAAAATTGTCTTCATAAAAGACCACGTCACGGGAGATGAGAATGGAATCGGACTTGATATCATATACGCGCCATCCTTTCTTATTGTAAGGATATCCGAGGAAGATACATTTTCGACTCCGTGGTGAAAATTTATCCCCTTG
Source organism: Silene latifolia (assembly GCF_048544455.1). Classification (NCBI taxonomy): domain Eukaryota; kingdom Viridiplantae; phylum Streptophyta; class Magnoliopsida; order Caryophyllales; family Caryophyllaceae; genus Silene; species Silene latifolia. The sequence goes on from NC_133529.1 coordinate 26,417,266, forward strand.
AGTTTTCTGATTGTGGACAAAGCACAAACAACCAAATACCCGTAAATTCGTATAAGACGGTTGTGCACCAAATAAAACCTCATATGGAGTTTTGTTATGAAGGACGGACGAAGGAGTACGATTAATGAGATGAGCTGCTGTAAGAACACTCTCACCCCAGAAGCGCGTGGGAAGGTTGCCCTGAAATAATAAAGCTCGGGCCACATTAAGTATGTGGCGATGTTTTCTTTCAACACGCCCATTTTGTTGAGGTGTCCCGACACAAGAGGTTTGAAAATGTATGCCATTATGTAAGAAATACTCGGCCATATGATTGAATTCATTTCCATTATCGCTCCGAACTACTTTCACCTGTTTGGAAAATTGAGTCCGGACCATTGATAAAAATTGCATAAAAAAACTCGTGACCTCAGTTTTAGCCACCAATAAATACACCCAAACGGAACGAGAATGATCATCCACAATGGTCAAAAAATATTTGGCACCGGAAGTAGAAGGAGTGCGATAAGGACCCCAAAGATCGCAATGTATTAATTCAAAAATATCCGACGCAGTGTTCGTACTTGAAATAAAACCAAAGCGTGAGTGTTTGGCTTGGTGACATACTTCACAAACCAAATTATCATTAAATGAAATAGGACGAGCTAAAGGTATAAATTTAACCGCATGATCCCCTGCGTGACCGAGCCGACGATGCCATAGAGTGTACCCGCCAGCCGTGTCAACAGCATGAACCGAGGACTGCATTTTTATTGACGAAAACAAAAATAGTCCATCATGTAGTTCACCGGCTCCAATCATCATCCTCGTAGAACGGTCCTGTATGAGACAACGATCTTTAGTAAATTGTAAGACATAGTCATAATCAGCTGTCAATTGGGAGACCGAAAGTAAATTGCAAGTTAAATGAGGAACAAACAAGACTCGACGAAGACTTATTTGATTGTTAACATTTACGGTCCCCATCATTGAAGCGAAAATTCGTTTCCCATTAGGTAAACCGACGGCGCGTGGGGGAATATCCATTGTTTCCGTAAATAAGGAAATATCACCTGTCACATGATTAGATGCACCGGTATCAATAATCCAAGAATTACACATACCAGACAACCGATCCGAAGCGAGAGTATGAGCGACATTAGCGTGAACTTGAGAGCCAGAGCCTGTCCCTGACCCGGCTGAATTCAGACCGGACCCAGTTCCCTTTTTGCGACGAAACTCGGCTAGTGTGCGAGGCCGACTCCCCCACCAATCCGGAAAAATGTTAGTTTTAAAGAAACAATTGTTTATATCATGTCCACGGATTTGGCAGTGAGAGCAAAAGAACTGCCGCCTTTCTTGCTTCTCCTTTTCGCGAACGGCCTTCCAATCAGTGGTTGGCCGTGATGCTCCGGGTACGGCAAAGGCCATAGTATTCGTGACATCGTAGGAAGCCACGGTATCAAGCAGCAGCCGTTCAGTTTGCAGGGCCGCATGATACCCACGGTTCAAGGTTGGCAAAGGGTCTAATTGGAATTGTTGATTCCGGAGGGGAGCATACAGGTCTCGATCAAGTCCCATGAAAAACTGATGGAGTCTTTCATTGTCCTGCCGTTTAACTGCTTGAGACGATATGTCACAAGTGCAACGACCACACTTACAGGCAAAGGGAGGTTCGTAAGTAGCAAGGGCGTCCCAAAGAGTTTTTAATTTACCGTAGTATTCAGTCACGGACATACTTTTGAGTTGTTTGCAATTGCCGAGTTCCGTCTTGAGCGTGTGTATGGAAGTGCCATCAACCACCCCAAAACGTTCTTCCAATTCCCGCCACAAAACAGAGGCGTCCTCCACGAAAGGAACACTCGCGAGAACAGAGGAGTCGATCATATTACGTATCCACTTAACGATAGTACAATGAACGACTTCCCACTGCTCGAGTAAATTTGCATCAGTCGGCTGTTTAATAGAGCCGTCACAAAATCCGAATTTTCGTCGGGATTTGAGAGACATCCGAATATCACGACTCCAATCTTCATAATTGGAACTTGTGAGAGAAACAGTAGAGATTTTAATCCCTGGAATATCATGAGATCCAAGGTAGAATGGGGATAAAGGATCAATTTTGAATTCAGTTTTGTTTGGGTCGACGCCTGCAACTCCAGACATGTCGACTAAGCAGAGAAGAAAAGAAGAAAAAAAAAAATGAAATTTAGGCCTGGAAGACCTTGCTCGATACCATGTTGATAATGCAAGGGTAGAGAAACAGAGAAGGAGATGGAGGAAGGGATTTTGTTGTGTTATTGATTACTCAAAAAAGCATGGCTATATATAATACAAGGATACCAAACCAATCCCATAAAATAAGGGGAATAATGGTAATGTTAGGTGACAAAAGGCATGATATTGGGCAACTATTATGCTACCTAATATACCACTAACTTATGCTACCTAATATACCACTAACACAATAACATAAAGTCGAAGGTGATTAGACAAATCTAGAATGCAGTTTACACAGCTTAAAACTTGCTCCTATATGACGTGATAATATTGAGGAATTTTTTTTCTTTGCAGATAGAATTTGTGGACAGTAAGAAGTTGAAATCAGCCTTGCTAGAAATTATGGAAGAAAGCCAACTACCAGACGTCTATGGAGGAACGCTGCCACTGACGCCTATTCAAGACGCCTGATAATATTGGTCATGAATAAAGCAGATACAACTGCTCCTAAAAACATACAGGGTAACAATTGCAGGATAAGAGAAGAGGGAGTGATAAAGTATTTCCTCATTCTTCTGTATCCACTTTGCTGTTAATTCAGCCTCTTCGGAAAGCATCTGGGGCGACCAATTGAGGTTGTTTCACGGTGGTTGACGGTGGTCGGTGAACATCCCCATTTAATCTTTCTTAAGACAATCTTTCTTAAGACGCAGATATCCGTGTTAATATTAAAATGGGTTAAATAGCAGCCACATGGGTATATTTGACCCGTTTTAAGCTTAAGACGGACATACCCGTCTTAAATGAGAATTTGCCATCCCGATTTACAAAAATGGGTCTTCTTTCCTTGTTTTAAAATTTAAGTTTAACTGATTATGTTTTAGCGTGGTTAAAAGTTAAAAACTTACTCTATATCAAACGATGGATTGATAGCAATATAAAATACTCTTTTATGTTGATTGTATTGGTTTTGTTTGTCAAAGTAGTCTCTCAATAACTTAATGAAAGACCTGCAAAGGTTTTGTGGGTTTAGTTTCTCCTTTAGCGTCAACAAACACAAAATATTTTGAATTTCATTAGGTTTTAAGGTATTGAACTTTCTGAAATTCAACTTTGGGGTGTTTTATTTGAGAAAATGAAAGATTACCGAGTTCAATCTTTAAGAATAAAATAACTTTAGTCGCAAAACAAAAGCGACTCCCAAATGACCACAACTCTTTCCTTCTTTTTCAAGCTAGACATATTAGAGAATATCGATCCCTTTTTTTTTATCATATGCAATATGTTTCTCGAATAAGGAAAAAATAAGAGGGTTTTTTTTCTTCCATAACCAATGAATAAACTGAAAATAATGATGTCATCAAAATTTTCCTACAATAAATAACTACAAACTATGAAGACGGCCGGGTTGACGTTATTGAAAGTATTATCAATGAGAAATATAACTTTTCTTTAAATTCAAATTAAATCATTCCTCTGCACCTACATTTTATAGGATGATTTAATTTAATTGACCCTAAATATCGAAGAGAAAAGGTTAAGCAAGAGGAAAATTCATCTCTCTTAAGACGAAGAACAATAGTAAAACAATAACCTAATTTAGTCGTTCTTCCGCCGTCACATGTATGTGGCGTCTTTCTCCAATCAATGTAATATATAAACTATGCAGCCCCTTTAAAGTATACATGAAATTTGCACGGAGTGTATGAGATCGTTCAGCCTAAAGTGGTAAGCATTTCTCCGTTGTTTTCGAGTGTTAGTATTAAAATTTGATTATTTATGTTTGGTTTTGATTTATTTATTCTCTGACATCAGAAATTTGTCGGAAAAAAATGGAGTTGTAATATACGAGGTAAACCCGTGCCTTTCTCCTTTGAAGGTGTATTGAAAATTGAGTCAAGTAGCTATAACGCGCTTGTGAATTTTTTTTTTTTTTGATACATCTCAAGATTTGAATTCGCGTTGATGATGTTCAAAAGGTTTGAAATTCATATCAGCTTTTATACTTTTTCAACAGGTAACCTTTGATATGCAATATGAAATCTAAACAAACGAATACGATTGACGATGATATGAATTTCTTAAAATAAGATCAATCTTTTCCCGAATAATTCCTTCATTTTTATTTTGTCTAAGAAACAAAATGATTAAAAAGTTGTAATACTCGTATTTCACATTGTTCTTTTCTCTTGATTTCAGATCTTTCTAAACAAAATCTATCCGAACATGTACTACATTTACGAGACGAATTAAAAGTCAATGACTCTCTCTTCCCTTTACAACCCAAAAGAGTGTCATTGATTGATCATTAATTTACCTTTATCCGGTTATCCCCTTAAAGTCTTCAACTTAACCAAACAACAGCAGTTGCATTAATTAATTAATCCCCCCAAAACCAAATCCCAGAAAAATCCCATATTACCCAGGTAAATAAAATCACATTTCCAGAAATCCTACTCAGTAGAAAAACCAGAAAGCTACACTCCACTGACCACTACCACCCAAATTGGAAAATTCCCCAAAATTCAAATAAAACCCCCTCACAATTTTCAAAACCCCGCCACTCTCTCCCTCCAATACTCCAATATATATACACCACTCCGCACTCCATCCCTCTCCATTCCTCTCTCACGTGACCCTCATCCTCATCCTACCCCCTCACGTGATCATGTCTACCACCACTCTCCCACTCCTCCCTTGTGACTCAACCGGCACCTGCATGCGGTGCAAACTCAAACCCAACCCCTCCTCCACCCTCACGTGCTCCACCTGCGTCACCCCCTGGCACGTGCCCTGCCTCCCTTCCTCCTCCATCTCCTCCGCCTCCGCCTCGCAATGGGAGTGCCCTGACTGTTGTCCTGATGCCGTCTCCGCTGCCGCGGCTCCGGCCGCCGACGGCGGCCTTGTTGCGGCGATTAAGGCTATTGAGGCGGACCCCACCTTGTCCGACGTGGACAAGGCTAGGAAGAGGCAGGAATTGATGAGTGGGAAGGTGGGCCAGGGTTCTGTGGCTGACGTGGCTGCTGGTGTTAAGGATGATAATGAGATATTGGATATTTTGGGGGAAAATATCAAGTGTTCCTTTTGTTTGCAGCTTCCTGACCGCCCTGTCACGGTATTCTCTCTCTATACCTGTTCTTTTTCGCTTTATCTATTCCGATTAATTGAATTGTATACGTTTTTCAAAATATCTTAGATTGATTATTTTGAAATAAGCTCTACTCCCTCCGTCCCAATCATTTGTTTACGTTTTATTATATTTAATTTATAATCAGCTATGGGGAATTCAATTCAATAGAACAGAGGAATATATTTGTTTATGTTGGGTTAGTATTGTTAGAGTTAGTCTTGTATAAAATCATTTTAACTCACTAACATATTGTCAAGTCAAGATCCTCTCCATTTCCTAAAAAGAAATGGAGAGTCCATTTTCCTTTTAACGGTTTAGATTGCATTTTGCATGCATTGAACGTTTCAAGATTTATGCATAGAAGTAAAGGGTTAATAGAGTGTAAAGGGGGAAACATTATTAAATGGGATTGTGAGAGGAAATGGAGAGGATCTTGATTGCATATTGTCTCATATATTGGTGTTGCTTGTTTTTTTTGGAGTTTTGGTGTTGCATCTTTTAGGTACCATATTGTCACATAAGTTGTCTCATATGTTGGTGTTGTGTTGTCTTCGTTTGTGTGAATTTTCGACTTCTAATTAATTTTAAGTTATTAATCCGACATAGTTGTTCTTTCATTTTTCTGTTGATTGTTAGATGACTGACTAATGCACTTTTTGCTTCCTTATTATATTTTATTCTGTGTAAAAGTTTCGAGATTTTAACTTTTTGATTTGTTTACTTTGGCTGATATTTTGTGGCTGTGTTTTTTTTAATTCATAGGTAAGGGAGGGGTTGATAAGTGTTGAGTCGTCGAGCAGTAATTAAAGTATAGTATCTCATAAATACGATATGATATTAGCGGTATTGTGTATTTAATTACATAGCATCTATTATCTTAACATAGATTGTATTTGCTCCGAAATGGTTTCGTCACAAGATTTTGTAAGCAAGTAAATTGTTCTGTTATGGTCGCGTGAATAAAGTGATATCATTACTTAATTGAAGCTCGTAAAATACATTTGGTAAAAATATTCGTGTTCAAGGTATCTTAAATGTTGGTTTCGGTGCGACATCGAGTACACTTGTTTGTTTGGTGTAAACGACTTGTCCACGCGTGTTTCCTTGTCGCTTAATATCATGGTGTTTTGCAATGGTTACGGTGTGGAAGCTGCTGTTTCGAGAATTTGTGCTGTTATGTTATGCGTTATGATTATGTAGTCAATTTGATTAACCAATTTATGACATGCTTTGATTTTTGAACAATATAATATTTATTTGGTTGTTGTTTGTGACTTTTTTCTCTTTTGTACCCTTTGTGTTATCTGTGTTCGGAATCTCATTCTATGCTCAGGGTTTGAGTCAAAGTAAACAAATGCAATCTTGAATTCCCATTCCTAACTTTGAAATGATAAATTGTGTATCTTGCAAGGTTATGAATGCTATGAATCTGTCTTCCTGTTGCCTACGTATTTAGTACATTTCCGTAAATGTGAAAATACCAAATGTGTTTTCATGTCTTTCAAAATAAATGTCATAGCTTAGCTGTGTAACTCGGACATATTCTCCTCTTGTGACAGACTCCATGCGGCCATAACTTTTGTTTGAAATGTTTTGAGAAATGGGTGGGTCAAGGCAAGAAGACCTGTGCCAAGTGCAGGAAATCTATTCCTGCTACGATGGCCTCACAGCCAAGAATTAACTCATCTCTTGTGTTTGCAATAAGAACGGCAAGGACCCAAAAGCCTACTTCTGCTGAAGGGCCTAGAGTTTTCCAGTTCATTGACAATGATAATCTTCCTGATGAAGCCTTCACAACTGAAAGAGCTGTAAAAGCTGGAAAAGCAAATGCTAAAAGTGGAAAGATTTTCGTCACAATTCCACCTGATCATTTGGGACCTATAACTGCTGAGTATGATCCAGTACGGAAAACAGGAGTGCTTGTTGGTGACTCCTGGTCAGATCGGCTGGCATGTAGACAGTGGGGAGCTCATTTTCCACATGTCAGTGGTATAGCTGGCCAATCAAAGCACGGGGCCCAATCAGTGGTACTTTCCGGGGGATATGAAGATGATGAAGATCACGGAGAGTGGTTCATCTACACTGGAAGGTGTGTTGTAAAATGCCATTTTGACATTTTGTGAATTAATAGCGTCTTGTTTTCGTCTATTTATTGACCTGATATGAAATGAAACTAATTTTTTGTGTGTATATTCCCTGTTTATTCCTAATAAAATGGTCTTGCCATTGCGATAGTTATTTAGAAGAGTAGCATTTGAACGGTTTTATGTTTTTGTACGGTCAATGCCAGTGGGGGTCGTGATTTGAGTGGCAATAAGCGAACCAACAAGGAGCAATCGTCTGATCAGAAGTTTACAGGTGCTAATGAGTCATTAAGATTGAGCTGCTATAAAGGCTATCCTGTTCGCGTTGTCAGGTAAATGCTGTAAACTGGTACTTTCATGTATTTTTGATAAGTCACTATTGCCAACTTTATTGTTAGGCTTTAGGACTTGCATTTTTTGCATTTACTATAGTATCATGATTTTTTTTCTGGGATATATTTTCACTTTGCAACGTCCTGTTTTGAGTACTGATGGTTACATTGATGGGTGCCATGGACATTTTGCTGTCATACAGATCATATAAAGAGAAGCGTTCTAATTATGCACCCGAAACGGGTGTTCGGTATGATGGGATTTACAGAATTGAGAAGTGTTGGCTCAAACTTAGGGAAAAAGATAAAGATGGAAAGGTGAGAAAATTTGAATTTTGTTAGTCTCTCTAGAAAACATTCACTATATTGTTTTGATTGACTTTCTGGTTCTATTGGTGCTTCAGCGACATAAGGTCTGCCGCTACCTATTTGTTAGATGTGACAACAGTCCAGCCCCGTGGACAAGGTCTGTACACAGTCCAATTTGAACCTAACACACTTTACCTTTGAGCTTGCAGTTGTGACAATCTGAGTTTCTTCTATGACAGTGATGAGCACGGTGATAGACCAAGACCATTGCCAAAGGTGCCCGAGCTCAAAAAGGCGTTGCAGTTAACTGAAAGAAAGGAAAGTGCGCACTGGGATTTTGATGTGAGTAGCTTGCTAGTCAGTCATTATGGGAATATGCGATTTCTTTTCTCAAGTGTAGTATTATATCATTTAAGACCCTTTATGGTATCCTCCGCCTCTGTTTATAGGTAGCGGAAGGCTGCTGGAAGTGGATAAAACCTGCACCTTCAAGCAAAATGACCAAGGGTGGAGGAGGAGGTTCTCGTCCGAAGAAGAGCTCCAAAGCAAAGATTTTGAAAGGTATTGGGCTCTTGTTGGTGTCCATGTGTTTAATTTAATATTTCATTCAATTGTTTCTATGTTATTTGCTTTCAGTCGAGAATCACCAACAGTTTTATTATTCTTCTTGCCCTAATGTACTTGAAAATTAGAATGGCATTAATTATTGATTTTACCAGTCATGTTTCTTGTCAACGGTTCAACATGCTGACTGAAAAAATATACTCTGTATCTTCTAGCTTTTACTGCCTTTCTTAATGACTTTTCCTTTTGCAGAATTTGGCTGCCTTCTTTGTCACAAGGTCTTGACCCTTCCGATCACAACTCCTTGTGCGCACAATTTTTGCAAAACTTGTTTGGATGGTGCATTTGAGGGTCAAAAGTTCATACGTGAACGGCAATCTGGTGGCCGGCAATTGCGAACTCAGAAAACTGTCATGAAATGCCCCTCATGCCCCACTGACCTATCTGTCTTCCTGGAAAATGCTCAGGTTTGTTACATCCGGCATTTGCTGGTACAGTAAATAACATGGATATTTAGATGATTCTGATAGGGTTTATTATGATTCTTATGTTTCTAGAAACAGATTGAATTGACGTACTCTCTGTCTTTAGCCATTTGTTAAGTTGTATCCGTGTAATTGGTGGATCCACCATTATTCGGTTGTTAATACCTTTACAGCTTTACCCCACTTGCACGTCCGTGCTGAGAAACCGATCTAAAAGCAAATGTAAATAAATAGGCGAGTCCATGAGACTAATGGAGTAATAGGAAATGGAATGCAAAAAATATGTTTGTCTTAGATTATCTCTTCTGGACATTTGTCTATCATCTGTTTTCAACTAACTAAGAATATTAATCACTCTTTGTAAGTTGTAATAATATTCCCGACTTATATTTTGTAATTTTGACTTGCAGGTTAACAGGGAGCTGATGGGGGTGATAGATTCTCTGCTGCGCAAGTTTGAAGAGGAGGAGAAAGAAGCAGCATGTCAGGAAGAAGATGGTGACATTTTGGAAGAGGGTGAAGATGAAGATAATGACGAGGATACTACTTTAGAAGATAAAGAGAACAATGTTTCAGATTCTGTGGTGACTGAAACCATTCCAGTGGATAACTCTGATGATGGAGATAAGGCCAGACCGGCTCCTGTTGCAAAACGAGGTCGAAAGAGGAAGAATGCTGCTTCTGCTGGACCAGCAAATACAAGGGGCAGAAAGTCTCGGAAAGCAGATGATGATGGTAATGATTCACCTTCAAGCCCACTGCACGTGCCTTCAGATAACGACCTAGAGTAAACCTGCACAATAGAGCTAACCATTGGTAGGTCAGGCCTGAACTGGTCCATCGATCAGCTTCAGCTTGGCAGTATCATAGGTTGCAGCCTGTATTGCCTCGGAGAGCCGAATCACTGTTGTAGAGTTGTTGTAAAGCTTCACCTGCTGCGGCCAGTGCAGGTTGATTGGTGCAAGTTCCGACACATTTTGTAGTGGTGCTCAGCTCCAAAACACAGTGCTTCACACAACTGTAGCTAAATGTATCTTTGCTACTAAGGAATAAGGATAATAGTATTATTAAGTTCTTCCGATTATATCTTTCCTTATCTTTACAGCTGTCAAAAAAAAAAAAAAAAAAAAAAAAAAGATTATATCTTTCCTAACAGCACTTGGAATGCTGCTTTCGTGTGTCATTTATTGGCGCACTTTGATTTATTTTTCAACGATTACTGTATGTTGTACCACCTGGGTTTTGCTGAAGTTGATCAGATACTATTGTGATTATACTAATGGTACCCTGTATTACAATAGATGTCATGAAAATTTCGTAACTATGATCATACCTATTACGGCTTGGTTAACGGTTATGGGTGAACAATTGAGGTTGTGCCTCCTAAAGTTGTAACAAGCCAAAAAGCAAAAACTAAACTGGTATCATAAATTCATGATCTGAGACGGAGTAATAGTCTGCGGAATCAATCAACAACGGCATAATCTGTCAATGCACCGTAAATGCTTCCTTTACACTTTAACAATGATTAAATATTTCGCAAAACCTTAATACAGCCAACAAAGTACAGTCGAGGGGTCAAATGACGTGATGAAACGCATTTCAGTTTACACTTGAGAGATAACATCCCGGTAACTGGTAAGCCTCAAACAACATAACTATTGTTCTCATGCGCTATTTAAAGATGAACCAAACTCTCAATGTTGTATATAACATTCAATTACAATTCTTCATGTGAATGTAACGTTCTTCCTCTTGAAAAACGAAGAAAAAAAAAAAAAAGGAAGTTAAAAAACAACAGCAATTTTGAAGCTGTCGTATTTTGACTCGCCATGGAACAGAGCACTACTAATAAATAATTAAGCAAATGTTTATACTTGATTTAGTATTATGTACATTTTTGCAGCATTATTTTCTTGGGTTGAATCCCCCTTGTCCGCATGTAAGTCAAAAATTGTGTTGGCAGTTCTGCTAGTAATGTCTGGGCTATAGAAATTTCCCCACCTGAAAAGCAGAGAGGCAACAATACATCATAAGCACTGACGATGCAATGTTCAACGCAATTTTCATTGTTGGCCACCCGAAAACAGCCTCAAAGTACTTTAAAACACAAAGGTAAAAGTGAAATATATTTCACCCCCTTATCCCACTTTAGGCGGGAGCATTTGAGACAACTGAGTAATGTTTGCTGTATTAAAACCCTAAGTAGGCGTAGTAAGAGACTGACCATGCACATCCCGAAATGGCACAAACTGGACAATATCTCTGGATGCAACACGCCCGGTAGTACTCTCAAGTCTTTCTCCTTTATCTGCATCTAAGAACTGGCCAAAATCCAAAAAAAAAAAAAAGTTTAGCTGAATGTTCAAACTCAAATGCAGGAGCCAACTAGCTAAGCAAAGTTTGTGCATCAGTAATTTCGGTAAAGAGATCGACGAGGTCTTTTGTTGCTGATGGGTTTGCAACCCATTTCACGGGTACCACCCCTTGGCGATTGGGTTCACTATGGTGATACTAATTGGCAAAACACAGATTCTGGAAGGAAGCATACCTCCATCTCCTTGAAGTCGGCTCCTCCCACTCCAACAATGAGTATTGACAATGGTAGATCGGAGGCCTTTACGATTGCATCCTTTGTCTCCTGGAGGTCCGTGATCACTCCATCCTGAAACAAGCAGTCCACTACAATCAGTATCGCCTTGAAAGTGACACATTTAGAGAGGTAACCAGACTGCATTGTCGGTAGCAACAGCATGGAGTGGATCAGTGAGACATTTCTTTAGGTCAATTGATGACAACTACTCTAGCACAGACTAGAGATATTAGAGAGGTGTCTTATTAAAGAGTAAGCTTGGCCTATTAATCAACCTTATAAACTTGTTGACAGAAACACAACCACCGTTGACTGGGATGAACACAAACTTCTTGACACAAGTATTTTATTATACTGAAAGCTTGAGCTACTAATCAACTGAAAGCCTAGTAATTATGATGGATATCAGCACTCCACCATTGTTGACACCAACACGACTTCTGGTATCAAATCTAAGTGACACATTATGTAAATATTTTGACTTGCTAGCTGACTGTTGTAATTTGGAGAAAGTATATTTACCGTGATTATTAGCAAGACAAAGTACTTCTGCTGTCCATGTGCAAGAGCCTGACCAGCAATATTAGCTGCAGTGCTAATAACCTGTCCAAAAAGGGTAGGCCCAGCGAGTGAGACATTGAAAAGAGCACTGGTATATGCTGTCATGACTCCCTGAATCCCTTCAACCTGAGAACAAAAGATGTTCAAGGTTTAATACCCAAATCACACTATACGGGCAATTCTCTGTTAAGTACGAAATCGTGGTGGCCACCAACCTCACAATAGTTGGTGCTTCCATTCAAATTAAAGCAATGTGAGACTGGGCCATCAATTGGGCGCGCTCCAAAACCCCAAGCAGGAAAATGTTTGTCTGAATCATAAAACTGTAGCACTCCTCCAACCTCCATTATTGCCTGGTAAAATAATTTTCAACTTAGCAGTTTCAAAATATAATCATGATACTTCATATGATATAAACATAAGACTCTTACTTTCTGGTATGCGTTTGGACGACCTGATGGATCAATATAGTGCAATGAATCAGGGAGACGGGGATTCCCATTTGAAGCTGATAAAGAAAACACTTAGCGTTAGAACTAACTAGTGATCTTCCAACTATAATTGTAAGACTATGGAGTTTCAGAGGTCTTATCTTATACATGTGATAATAAAATTTTGGTAGCACTATTACATCAATGCACTGCAGGTTTTACTAACTAAGCATAGTTACACTGATCATCTCTAAGATGCTTCAGCAACATTACGTATCAGGAATTTCAGGAATAACATAAGGTAGGAGTATTTAGTAAGAGCATACCTGTAAAATCGATCGCCACCATAAAATTCAACTCACATCCACCAGCTAAGTAGTCGATAAATGTGTGTTGGACACACTCCGAGTACGCGTCCACAAATAGTCGACTTTTCAGCACCTGGATCATGCTATCAAATTCATTACACAAGATAGACTTAAAAAGAGAAAATAAGAATCCAATTGCGTAGTGTAGTTAGAACCTTGTTATGAGCATCATGACCAGTATGAGGTGGTAGAAATAAATTTTCCCCGATTCCACTAGAATGGATCTTCTGTAAATCAGCCAGTGATTTTACTGTTTTCCTATATTTACCATTATATAAAGAAGTGAATACAAAAACAACTAAATACATTAGAATGAAGAGAAAAAATATATGTCTGTTCACCCCATGAAATCATGCTTCCCGTTGCTATTGAAGTTAAAGCACTCAATAGTTAATGGACTGTCCTGCACAAGAGTAGACAGGAAAAATGATTTCGAGAAAAAATGGATCACCCTTATATCAATGGCTATGGCAGAGTAAAAGTCTTCAAAAACTTGAACATATAAGTATAATTTCAAATACCTTACTTCCAACTTGTTGAGTGTTTAGGTACACAGGCTCCCAGGTTGGGTTCAAGTCATCCTTAATGACTTCAGTTTTACAAATTGGAACTGAAATACCACTCTCTGTAATCCTAGATATTACTATAAAGGGATCCTGCAAAACATGATTGAGAAATACCAACCTCAATTTCGTGCCTTACAAAAGCGGATCTATAAAGAGAGAAATTCGTCAAAGTCCTACACTTTTAGAGAAAAGATCCTTGTTTTCCAACTCTGAACACCTTAATATTATTTCTATAGCAGTCTTTGAGTTCATAGATTCTTCGGCGTGAATAGTAAGCTTTCCACAGCTTCTTGGATGAGGTGTTCTCATTGCTTCATCATGCTGCACAAGGTCTAACGTCACTAGCTGGTTTGATTTGGTAACCACCTGCACATCCACAGGGCCTGTTGTTAAGACAAATTTCAGTATAAGATGTGAAAGATAAAAGGAAGCATGCAACCGCAATTTGGTTTGTTCACCCTTGAAAAGTCAAACGGGTCCAGCATGATAACTGAGATGGCACTAAAGTAAGAAAAGACGAGAGTTGGTCGTAATGCGCAATTATCATAATTAAGTTGTTGGTAAACTAATCTTAGCACATATTTGTAATAATGGAAATTACAAATTCAAATCCACAAAGAGAACATCTAATTGATAAAACAGATAGAATTGTAGAAGGCAAGAGAAAGGTTCTCAGTACTCAGAAGCAGTAAGAGATTCCAAATTGTGGAGAAGCAAATAAAGTAATCAGAACAACCGAGTTACATTACCTGTGATAATGCACACTCTGCCTCGCCAAGATACTGTTGCTCATCCAGTTTAAGCGTCTATAAGAAAAATTCAAAATGTGTAAGAAGACAAAGTAATTTCCTTTTAGTTAGGGTCTGTGAATAGAAAAACAGTGGCGGCAGCAAGTCAGCAACTACAACAAGTACTTAAGTCCTGAAATGATTTGCGATCAGCAAACTTGAATCATCATATGGAAATGTGAAGTAACAAAAAAAAAAAAGAACAGAGAGTAGAAAGAAAACAAAACAAAATAGTTAACGAAGCAAGAAAGGAGAGAAAATGTGTCGGAAAAAAAAAAGCACAATAAAGTGAGAGCAAATAAGATGTTAGAGTAGAAACGAGAAGTAAGTGTGAGGAAAAATTTCGAGAAGAAGTAACAGAGACTTTGGCAAAAAGAGCAACGGAGAGATGCAAATGAGGAAAAAAGTTCTAAAAAAACGGGTGCAGAAAGGCATATCCCATCATGATCATTAACGTCTACTTCCAATTTGCCCTATCTAACACTATATGTTCTTCTAATCCAAGAAATGTATATAATCACAGACTTGGAGAAACAATTCTTAGACGCAACAACAACAACATTACCCCAGTGCCAAAATGGCTCCCGCAAATTGCAGGGTAAGGGGGGGTCGGATGTACGCAGCCTTACCCTTGTGTTAGCAACACAAAGAGGCTGTTTCCGAGTGACCCAAGATGAAAATTGCGTCGAGAACTGCATCGAACGACCACTACTTCACAAGAGAAAGAAGAGCAGCCACTTTAGTGAGCCATTTTGCTTTATTCCATCATAATCCAGAACCAAAGAGTAATGAATCTTTGGCTCCATTGGAAATATGGAAACACAATTCTTAGACGCAGCAAAGAAAAAATACAGATACTGCAGACGGCACCAAGAGTATGAAATGTATTGATACCTTTACATCTACACCGTGAAACTGTGTATCAACATCATAAACACGAAACCTGAATAATAAAGCGTGAATATCAAAAGTCAAGCAAACTGTATAGTCTGTCATCATCAGACAAGGAGCATAGAAGAGAAATAAGTAACTTACACTAGATTCTGTACAATTTCAAAATGATATGTTACAGTGACCTTATTAATCCATGTAGGGTTTAAAGAATTCAAGATGACTTCTGTCCGTCCAAGTTCTTCAAGCTTTCCATCTCTTCCTTTCATATAAAGGACTGCCATTGGATCACTCTTCAACAATAAAAGCACACAATCCATGAGTCGCGTGAAGAAATACCCAAACAACATGCAAATATAAGAAGGAAGGCAAATTCTTGTTTCAGACGGACTACTTTCGTCTGAAATTAAGACGGACTAAATGTCACCATTTTAAGATAAAATATAAATATTTCCTGATAAGATGTTACCATCAGTTTTTTGTATACATATTATCACTAAATGGTTACTTCCTATTAAAAAATATTGACATTTTCTGGTCTTAAGATAAGACCGTCTAAAGGGAGACCTACTCAGGAAGGAAAGCAACGAAGGACTACATGACACTATTTGATGAAGCCTAGTTCACATGATGTAGCAACAAATATGTTTGCAGACTTCAGCTACCTAATTCTATTATGTACAATTTGGAGCATAGATACAAATAATGACATGCTAAGAAAACTCGTCTAGTGCTGGCAAATAGATGTGACAATGGAAGTGTACATGTTACGGTAATTTGGTAATAGAGCACAAGTTCTTCGAATAACAAACCTTGGAAAGCACGTCTCGATCACGTAAACTTGACGCTGACAACGATAACTGTTAAGGCATCAGGGGAAAATTTACAATTAGTATCAGGAATTGGTGAACTGAACACTACGTAAAACCTTCTTCGATCACAAAGTTAAATACCCTACTTCAGTTCTACCATATCAATCCTTCAGTCATAGGAAGTTGGTAACCATTACACAACTAAGTGACAGTGCACTCCAGGTCAGACCAAAATCTTGATGATTCTATAAAAACTAGCCGAGTATGACATCCACACATCCCCATGTCAAATAACTTTCTTCCCGGAGCATCATACTTCACCATTGTATATTTGGTTCAAGATACTACATTACTACTCCTTAAATCCCTAATTGCCTAGTTTGAGAGAGCAAATCAAGCAGCACACGTCACAATCAATACTAAAGAGCAACATTGAATGAGTCAATGCAAGATAGACTTCAGTTAATAGTCATTCCAGCCCCCAAGCACAAGTCAGGGGCTACCACTATCAGATTCACTCGACACCCAACAAATACTGAATTGGTTCGAGCGTATACTCTAATATTACATTCACTTAAAATCTATAATATCAACTCATCTATTAATAGTATCTTGCATCAGAAGGGGGCCTATTTATAATCAAAGTGATCAGCTGTCGCGAAAAGGGCAAATTGGGCACTTTCCCCTATAGTAGTACCATTATTCATACTCTAGACAACCAACATTGACTTCAGCAAAGTGCCCTAATAAATCCAGAGTCTCCCATTCCAATTTCCAACCTAACACCACAGAAATCTACGCTTTCGCCGCAAACAATAGCTCTTTCCAAAACCGCTTCGACGAAAATTACACCCTTCACAAATTAGCAATTCATAACACTTACTCCGTCACCTATCATTTCGAATTTCAGCTACAAAACTCAATTAACAACTCCACCATTCACCAAAACAACATCAATTCACATTACAGCTGAAACATAATCAATAATCAAAATATAATTAGCATAAACACTAAACAATTAATCATAATAATTCTAAATTAAGTACTAATTAACCTCGATCTGAGAGTAAAGGCCATGAAAACCGCGAGACTTGAGAAATAAGTCAACGGCGTCGTTTCGACCGTCGGAAGTTTTGTTACCGTTGCCGCCGCCGCCGCCACCACCACCTCCGACGGCGGACATTCCGCCTGCCACGTCAGAGCAGCAGTTCCCCATTTTTGTGTATATTTCTGCTTGAATTAATTAATCAATTTGAATTTCGCGGATTAATTTACACAATTTTTTAGTAAAGAAATGGAGTTTATAATAATGGAAAAAAAAAAAAAAAAAAAAGAGGAGGAAATGATATAATTGGAGAGTTGGAAGAATGAAGAGGGAGGAAAGTAGGAGGAACAAGGCAATTAACAGCCAGCAATAGTCTGGACTCTCGACAGCCTTTTTCGGGTCTTCTAGTCCGTTACACAATAAAAAAAAAAAAAAAAAAAATATTTGAAATTTATAGTCTTTTCAGATTTTTTCCGATCTTCTCCTATTTTAACTCGGTAAAATTATACTCCATGTGTCCCCATGCCCTTATACTGTACTCACTTGGATTTGTTAACTTACAAATCTTGTTGAAAACGGCTCATAAAATATGACTCCATTTAAAACGAAAATGTAATTATTTTTACATAAAAAGTTACGGGAACAATTTATTAAGCTGTAATAATTTGTTATTAAAATTACCACATTTTTCGTCAAAATGACGACATTTGGTCCGTCTTTAACTTGTGACGAAAAATATCCATCTTTAAAGAGAATTTGTGATTAATTTATCGTTTGTAGGAGAAGATCGGAGAGAAAATCCGAATATAGACAGTCTAACTCATTTAACAACTGTTGTGGACTCGTGGACTTGTGGTCTTTGCTCAGTTCACTGTAATTGCCCATTTATTTGGGCCCCCCTTCCTTATTTGTCCCTGCCTCTTTTCCACACATATCTGGCTCTCCTTGCTAATCCACCACTCCAATTTTTGTTTTTCTATAGTGGTCTTGTATAAATTGATTTTATTGTTAATCGGACTATAGCAATTATCTAAATTTTGAAGTAAAATGTTAGAAAAATTGGCAACCTACTTTCATATACTACCACTACCTTTTACTTGGGGAGAGGATTATAGTTGGGTGCACCAATTCTTAAATTAAAAGGTTCTCATATAATACGGAGACGGAGTAGGTAGCTTTGTCTTTTGTTATTTTTATGATATCTTTTTTTTTTTAACATGTCTCAAATTATCTTAACATATGACACAGTCTTGCATAAGAGTTAAGTCTTACTCGGTCGAGCACTGGTCGGGTAATGTAGAGTTAGGGGAAGAGTCGAAGAGATTTGCTGCAAGCCTCCAATGTTGGGTTAGGGAAGGTGGGGTAAGGGGTATAATTATTGGTAAGACTCTCCAAAGCTTAAGACTCTGCCACATCAACTTTCTACTAACTTAACTTTTATTATTATTATTTTTATTGTTCAGACTCGCCTCAGATGTACCTCAAACTTTATACATTATCAGTCATACTCATTTCAGACTCTACTTTTCACTTACTTAAGAAAATGTGGGGCTTAAGAAAAATGAACAAAAATAATACGGAGTATAACACATGAGTTTCTTTCATTGGATGTCTTCTTTTGGAAGTGGGGCAAAACTCATGTAATTCAAGACTCAACTTAAAACTTTGTCAAGACTAGGGTAGATTATTGGTAGTATTGAGTAAGTCTTGTCTCAAGACTTATCAAAGTCTTGTCTCAAGGCTACCAATATAATCTTACTCGGGTTCATGTGCGATGTGAGATAAGATGAGGTCTTGGTCAAGGTGTTCCGATATTAGGGAGATCAGTCGAGTCAGACATTTTGGGAATGATTTTGATTCTCGAGGGATAACAGTCAGGTGAGAGGTTTTGATCGGAGGGGGTTGGTCGGGATAGTGCAGGAAGGTAGAAGGGAAGGGGGATGCCAAATGTTAGAGAAGGTGGTAAGCTTCATACGGAGGGAAATGCACATTAACTTAATATGACATCGTTAGAACAAGTACTCCACTATAATATTATAACGACCCCATTACCCCCCCACACTCCCCGGTCGTAACACAACCCAAATATAATGGGATGTTTACTTTTGGGCCCATTAATCCTCACTTAAGCCCAACAGGAGAAGACCTTGATACTAGATGGCGGGTAGAATCACTTATAAAGATATCACAACCTCCCTATTTTTTCTCCAGGTAAGACAATTTTTCTCACATTTTATAGGGTATTACATTAAATTAAAATAAGACCGGGTGTTACAAATATGATTTCTGACTCGTCTAATTTAGATACCTTGATAATTGTACCATGCACTCCAAAAGGAAGGAAAAAAACAAGCACAAAATTAAGTCACAAAATAATGGAGTACTATATAGTATATTAATATAGTAGCATTAAATGAGGCAGTACATGATTAAAATTCCTTGAAGAAAATTGTCTATGCTTGAAGGCTAAAATGGCTCAATCTCTACTTATAATCAATGCCCAAGATGAAAAATTTACGGCATTCTCAAAAATGGCCTAGTTGTATAAGATTAGGTCAAAATTTATGATTCTCAAAACTTTCAGAAAAAGCGCTTCTTGAAGAAGACTTCAATAAGGCCACGTCGATTCCTAGTTGAAAAGAAATGGCCCATTGCTTGCAGATATCATGTAGTTTAGCATGCAGAGTCACATGTAATTTTTTTTTATTGTTTCTCCTCCATCCCGGTCACTTGTTGCCTGCCTGCCTTGCTCCGAAAACTAGAGCCTGTAGGAAATGGTTCCTATAGCAAGTGAATGGTATATCAGTTGGTTTGTCAGAGCAAACTGGAAATTATTAAAAAGCAATATTATAAGTTTCAAATTTATGTTAAGCGTGAAAGAAATCAAGGATAAAGAAAACGGAAACATCTACACACCACACGCCATAAGTGTTGGGTAGTAGGCATCGCCATTGAATTAGAAGTTCTTTGTCGTGAAAATGAGTAAATGAAAATTTACATGTCTATCTCTATTTAAAAATGTCATAATGAAAGTTGAAATGTTGCACTGTCGAATCAAGAAATCTGGTCACGGGTAGCTATGAGAATGCTAATGTATGGCTCAATGCTGTTACAACAAAGACATATGTAAAAAAAAAAACAACAAAGATATGGGTAGACATAAAATGTGAGCAAATAAGTACTTAGGTAGTCCGTACTCAAATGATTTACATATAAGTGTTACTTATCAAAAACATGATTTGTAATAAAGTTTCATGATTGTATTTATCACTCCAAAAAATTATTTTTTTACATTGCAATAGCTACGAAAAGATGAAAATGATCATATCAGTAAGCCTTACCTGGTCGCCAGCATTTGGACCATTAGTATGAAATATAATGGGACGGCAGCGTTTATCTTCATTCATCAGGCTCGAATTCTGAAAATGAGCGATAAGGGCTGCCTTCCCTTGGATGCGAGCATATGCAAGTGACGCAACCTTTTCACTATTAAACTTCTCCCATTTCCTACCCTCAAATGTCTGTAAAAGATGATATCCCAATTAATAAGTCCCTAAATAAGAGGAGATATCTACCGTTTTATAGTTAATGTACTAGTCTCCTTAACAAACCTGGTAAAATGAAACAATCTGTATAGGATCGATTATATTGATGAATGCATAGCCCATGTTACATTTATTCTGTCGAAAAACATAGCAAGTCAGGATTCTCAAGAAATGATGGCAACCACTTTTTAATAAGATAACATTCTAGTTCTAAAATAAAGATTACTAAAAAATTATTTACCTTAAAATCAATGGGCAGATAAATAAAATCATATTTTCCACGATGAAATTCATCAATTGTAGCTAAAAGCATTTTTGAAGTGTACCTGAGATTCAAAATTAAAACAAAGTAAATAAAGTAACAACAAAAGGCCTTAATCCGAATTGATTAGGGGCCGGCTAAAATAAATCCCTTTTAAAACTGTCAAAAGCAGGGAAATAGCCGGATAAAAAAAAGGAAAACAAGATAAATAGTTAATACAAATAAAGTGAAATAGCAATAAAATGAAGATTTTATTTTTGCATGTTCCCACAAGAAAATACCATGTAAGATTTCCTTATCAGATAAATTAATTGGATAAATTCACATACTTGTTAGGGATGTTTTTGATCATCAATGTTGTTCGAGAGTCATCACCCCCCATAATACGATCAATGTTAAGCTCATAATGCTTCCTGTCAGCATGACTCAAATTAGCATCATTCCTTCGGTTTCTAATACGTTCGCTCGGAGAACCGAAAGAGTTTGGTAGTGAATTCATTGAGCTCCTTTCATGAAACATGTGACTCATTTGTTGGGGTGAGTGTAATCCACCATTTTTAGACACCTCAAAGTTACCACGAGAAGATATTTCTCGAGGATGTGATGGAGAGAATCCGGGAATACCCATACTCCTGATTGAACCCATTTGGTAATCAGAAGTTTCACGAGATTCATCCATATACATTTGTTGCCTGTCCCAGGATGAAGCTTTAATCATTGAAGCCGATCCTGTCTGAAGTTGGTGCATGGGTGAAGCCATGTTCATCATATGATGCGGAGCTCTCTGCGATCCATGGAGTCTTCCAATATGATGTGAATGATTATTACTCAAAAATGATGGGGAATTTGGTGTTAATAGAGATCTTCGATGATGGTTCTGGTAAGAGTTGGACTTGCTAGCCATAAACTGAGCTAGGTGGATTTCACTTGGAGAATATCCAAACCCTGAAAGACAATGTACACGCAAACGCAGTGTGATTACTAAAATCAGGAAAAGAACTCTCCCTCCATTTTCGTGAATTGGCCATTTTTGATTTCTCTTGGCGAGAAGAAATAGTCAAATGGAGCTAATGTTGAAAAGGAATAAGAATATTTTTAAAGAAAGAAGATTACAAAAGTAAATGAAAATGCAAACCGGTCACATATTTGAAATATTTATTTACTCCACAATATTTATTCAACAAATCCAGCCAGAAATGTATTCAAATAAGATCTAGATTTTAACTTACCTCCTTCATTTACTTCCAACATATGCCCATTCAAACCCATATGATGAATGTCCATATTAAAGCTTTGTGATACCTTGCGACGAATGTCATCAAACCCATCAACCATGCTGGTCATACCATCCACATAAAATTGTGGAATGCCATTAACCAAATTTTGTAGTTGAGCAAGAGGATGAAAATTAGGGATGCCCCGGCTATCAAGCTGCATTTTGTGAAGACCTTGAGTGGTTTCAAGCTGACAGAATTCACTACCAATAGATGACATTCTAGCATACGACGGGTAATCCTTAAATAGCGGAGGACTTTCATGGGTTGACGAATCCCCAACCATGGAACCATTTGGCAGCCTCTGGGTTGCATTCCTCCTAAATGCATGACGAGCACCCAAAGGATACCTCTCATTTATTTGACCACCCTGTAAACCGTCATCTCCTAAATCCATATCTCCACTACCAAAAAACAGATCAAGGTCGTCTAAATCATTGCCGCCATTAGCTTGGCCTATTGGCCTCATATCGTCAGCAATTCCAGAAAACAACTCTTCTTCATCAGGAAGAATATTGTTGATTGTATGTCCATCACTTTCTTTTGGTGATTTGAAAGGTTCCACATCATCATGTGGAACAACACTCGATGATTGGCGAGACAGAATTTTGTTTGATAACCTCACTACAAAGTCCAATGATAATATTTTTGTTAGCATAACAAGTCATCTGGGCAAAAATGTCATACTTTTAAATTAGACATTATCATATAAATTATGTGCAATATCAAAGAGTCTTAACTCTCTTACATGAGACATTGAGACAAACTTACATGTAAAATCAACCCAATTTTTATGTATTCCATTTAATTGTAATGTTAAAGGGTTAGTCTCACATTTGAGATAATCTCATATAAGTTTTTGATTATATAATAAGTATAAATGAATTATGTGTCACACTTTCAATATATGTTTGAAAAAGCCATAATTACCAAACAGTTTTAATATTTGTGACAGCCTTTTACGAGACTAGCTGAAATTCATAAATGAGTACAAAATATAAGGTCAGAGAGCTTACATTTATGATGAACCAAATCCGATAGGGAACTAGAGAAGAGGCTACTCTCATCTTGAGTTCCAATGACACCAACAAGGTGTTTATTATCTGCTTTGTAGCTCGCTGAATCAAGATACACGCTGACCGCATTGTTTTATTCGATGTGAATCAATACTTCCGTCCTCTCCAACTTTATTATCAACCTTTTGGGCTCTTCCTACAAAAAGTTGTGAAATTGGCAAGCAATCAGGTAGTTTACCAACTGCTGAAATTTTGTCCAACGACAACGAAGTTACCATCTTTTCTTCCTTGTTTATATACCAAACTTAAGTAACCTCCTATATATATGACTTGAAACTAAACAATAACAGACAAAATGTACTCTCAAAAAGTGTGGCTTTTGCAATAATTACGGAATAAAATCCTGGAATTCTTAATAAATTTCCTGACACACCTCAGCTAATCATTTAATTACCAAATTAATAAGACAGATTTCACATATATTAAACATATAATTGCAATTAATAATACAACTAGGTGCCATCCAAAACACATCATAACAAATTCTACACCAAATAAAATCCCAACCAAGATCACAAGCTAAAATGCCATTACATATCCAACAAAATAACATATCAAGAATCAAAATTTTTAGTTTGCTCAAGATCTAAAAGCAATTTGATTTAACAAAAACAAATTTATAAGCCAAAAAATATCACAATAATTAAGGAACATTTTTTTTCTTATAATATAATTCAGACATTGGACCAACATACAAAATTACTCCTTCCCTTTCAATCATTTATTTATCTTTAATTAAAATATCCATCAAAGAATTTAAAAAATAAATGATTGAGACAAAAAGAGTATGTATCAACAATTTAAACTATAATGAATCTGAAATGATAGTCTTAATTATGCATCACACCATAATAAAAATAAAAATAAAAATAAAGAAAGACGACTAAAATTGAATAGCGACATAATTCATGACATTTAAAAATGAATCTCTGTAATTATTTTATTTTTTTGGGTAAAAAATATTATTCAAGAGTAGTTTATTACGACTGCTACTTTAATCTTTTAAAAAATTAAAAGAAAAAGGGTAATTATTTTCATTATTTAATTATGAAACAAGCATCAATCAGCCAATGATAATAAAATCTAGGATAATAATCAGGTGATCAGTCCGTAAAATATTCATCTTTCGGACCAACAAAAAAAAATAAAAATTTGGGATTTTTTTTTTAAAAACACAACAAATTTAATAGTTGATAATCCTACAAACAGACAGATCCGAGTTTTCTACTATTTTTTTTAAACCTGCAAAATTAAAATTAATAAAAATGTAAAATTTACCTCAATTTACCTTAATAGCCTTGAAAAATTACCATTACAATGAAATTCAACTTCAACTGCAAAAAAATAAAAAAATGAAGAAATTATGAGAAATTAAAAATGAGATATCTTCAACTTCTGCATTGTAAGATTGAAACCTTATTTACATTTGTTGAGTGAAAGATTGAAATATAAAAAGGGTTTGTGTTGGAATTACTAAAAGAGTTAAATTCTAGTGTGCAAAAAGTTGCTAATCCATGAAAAAATTAATGAAAAAAGAACAAATTTAGTGAAGAGAAGAATAAAGAGGTGCAAGAAAAATGTGTACTTTGGAGAAGTTAGAAACCGTATAGAGAGAGAAAGAAAAGCAAAAGAAAGAAGGAATGAGACAAAACAGAAAGACAATTCAAGGTAGTATGAGTAATAGAGATTTGGAGAATTGGGTGTGTTCATCTTTTGTTTATTGGTGAAAAGGGATTAGATATATGTCATTTGACACATGAAAGATTCATGAACTTTTTTTTTAATCAATTGCTTATGAACGTTATCTTATATGAAAATTATTGTAAAATGAGTTCTTTGTAACCGTTTTTAGATTTAAATAAAAATGATTATGGTTTTCGTGGTTGTAAAACTGTTTTATACAATAACAAAGTGAATCAAATTTACAAGAGATTAACTCTTATTTAGAGAGGCAATGAAAGATTTATGGACTTTTGTGTGATCAAAGTAAATAGTTCGCGCCTTAATTCAAATGCCTTATATATTAGAATCTCACCGTGAGTAGGAGAGGAGTAAGATGTATTTCTGTGTAGGGATAAAATTTGTCTTATGAATCACGTAAAGTCTAACGAGAAACGCGGAAAAAAGTAAATAACTGAATTAGATGATTTGTTATATCTCATGTGAAACAAGTTTACACTAATTTTCTTATTAAATCATTCACTGAAGCACATTTCTTAATATATATGTCGAATTTTCATAGTAAAAAAATTACTTGGCATGATTCTAAATTGTAAAATAATTTGATAAATCTAATAGTTTATCTTATACACCATTTGGAATTTATGTTGGATCGCAATTTTTAAATTTACTTTGATAAGTTTTACTTAATTTGTATGTGCTCTCGTAACTATATTTAACAAGTCTCGCGAGAGACGGTCTCACAATAACTTTATTGTGAGACTATTTTACAAATTTGAGTAAAAATGGTACCACGACAAATAGGTACGAAATTAAAGAGCAATTTTACGCAACAAGCAACAATAACCAGGTCGATCACGAAAAACACATAAAATGGGTGTCAAAATACGATCATTCAATAATATAGTGAGAGATCGTCTCTCCCATGTGACACAATAATAGAATGCGTAGAGTATGTTATAACATTTAATTCATCATATCAAGGATAGGATTATAGACTTATACTAGTGGTTTGGGAAGAAATCTGACATTTGGAGACCACACTCAAATATGTTTTAATTTCTTTCTTTATAGGGTGATCCAAATATTTATAACCAAATTAAGTTGGGTTGTGATATCTATGAGTCTATCTATGATCTTTATGTGCTAAATTTTTATAGTTTATTTTTTCTTTAAATTTTCTAAAAAATTAATACAACATCAAATAAGAAAGTGAGTTAAATTGAAAAGAAATATACTTTGATTCTAAGCTTTATGCGGATAAATTGAGTTTATAAAATATTATTTAACACAAGTATTTAGGATATTCTGGTTTTTGGGTACTCTATCGAGTAGGGGGTACTCTATCGAGTAGGTTATTTTGCAGTTGGGTGGAGTTGTTTTGTTCTCAAGATTTGGAGACACTATATATATGGGGCGACCTTTAAGGTATTTTATGATCACAAGAGTTTAAAGTACATCTTTACTCAAAAGGAGCTGAATATGCGACAGAGGAGGTGGATGGAGCTCATTGGAGACTATGACATGGATATTATATACCATGAAGGGAAAGTTAATGTTGTGGCCGATGCGTTGAGTAGGAAGAGCGTGCATTCTCTATGCACAACTATGTCACTGATGAGGTTAAAAGATGAAGTGACCAAGACGGGGATACATGTGATCCAGAAGGGGGATGCCAGGGGATATTTGACAGTGGAACCTGATCTTTATGATGATATTCGCAGGAAACATGCTCTTGATCCTAAGATTTAGGAGTGGAGGGTTGGAGTAGAGAATGGGACAGTGTCTCGGTTCTCTATTCATTCTGATGGGAGTGTTCGGTTTGATAGGAGATAGTGTGTTCCTAAAGACGAGGAGCTGAAAAAGATAATCATGACAGAGGCTCATTGTACTCCGTATTCAGCGCATCCATATGGTGCCAAGCTTTATAAGGATCTTAAGAAGACGTTTTGGTGGCCTGGGATGAAGAGGGAGACAACTGAGTTTGTGGCTCGATGTTTGACTTGCCAGAGAGTCAAAGGGGAACAACGAAGACCGCAAGGTAAGATTCAGTCTCTTGAAGTACCTGAGTGAAAATGGGAATCTATCTCCATGGATTTCATTGTGGGATTACCGAGGACTCAGCAAGGTAATAACATGATTTGGGTGATCGTTGATCGTTTGACCAAGTCAGCTCATTTTATTCCCATGAAAGATACGTGGAGTAAGGTGCAGTTGGCAAATAGCTACAATAAAAATGTAGTGAGGTTACATGGGGTGCCAAAGGACATTGTGTCAGATCGAGATGCGAGGTTCATTTCTCGGTTTTGGCAAGAGTTGCAGGAATTGATGGGGACTACTTTAAAGATGAGTACTGTATTTCATCATGCGAAAGATGGGTAGATAGAGAGAACAGTCAAGACCTTGGAAGAATACTAAGGGCTTGTGTGATGGAGTTTGGTGGTAGCTGGGAAGATAGATTGGACCCGATAAAGTTTTCTTACAACAATAGTTACTATACGAGTATTGGGATGGCTCCGTTTGAGGCATTATATGGGAGGAGATGCAGGAGTTCGATTTGCTGGGATGATAGCATAGAGGCAGTGGTTTTAGGACCACAGATGGTACATGATATGGTTGAACAAGTAAAGTTGATTAGGCAAAAGATGAAAGCGGCTCAAAATCGACAAAAGAGAGATGCGAATTTGCACCGTCGGGACATTGAGTTCCAAGTTGGGGATAAGGTTCTTTTGAAAGTGTCACCTATGCGTGGGGTGATGCGGTTTGGTAAGAAAGGGAAGCTAAGCTAAAAGTTCATTGGCCCTTATAATATTTTGGATTGTGTGGGAGAGGTTGCTTATCGGTTAGCTTTGCCACCAGCTTTGGATCGTGTACACAATGTGTTACATGTGCCTCAACTACGGAGGTATGTGAGTGACCCTTCTCATGTGTTAGAGGTTGAGAACATTGAGTTGGATGAATCCATGTCTTATCTTAAAGTGCCAAAAGAGATTCCAGATCGCAAGGTTCGCAAGACTAGAACTGAGGAGACAGTGTTGCTAAAGGTTTTATGGTACAATCACAACGTCGAGGAAGCAACTTGGGAGGCAGAGGAAGCTATGAAGGAACGCTATCCATTTCTTTTTGATCAGGTATGTGTGGTTACGGGGACGTAACCATGTTTCTTTAAGAGGGTTAAGAGATGATCGCATAAGGTTTTGATATGGTTTTTGGTCAGTTTTGGTAAAGTTTAGTGTTTGTTTTGAGTTATAGTAAGTTGTGCTCAAGTTTTGTTTTGAGTTTTAATTGTGTCGTTGCATTATAGTTGAGTTTAGTGAGTTTGTTTTTCAGTATGGGTTTGAACTTCGGGGACGAAGTTCATTTTTAAGGAGGGAAGACTATAATACCTTAGGTATTGAGCTGTTGGGTACTCTATCGAGTACGGTTTACTCTGTCGAGTAAGTCTATGTCGCATTTTGGACACTATTCTGCTTCGTAGTTACTCGATCAAGTAAGGGCAACTCGATCGAGTATCGGGTACTCGATCGAGTACGTTAGTTACTCGATCGAGTAAGTCGAGTCTTACGGTTTTCAGCCGAGTTTGATAGTAATGCGTGAAGAACTATATAAAGTGATTTCAACAGTTTACTTTTACTTTTTACTTTATTCTCGAAACGTTTTACAAAAAGAAAAACAACGACGTTCATTCTCTTCACTCTTTGTTATCAAATCAAGGGCTAGGATTGTCAAATTTCTGAGTTCATCGTACCTTTGTGATTGTCATATTGTGGGTAAGATTCCTATATTGTTTTTATGTCAGATAGTTTATGTTGTTTAAACCCTAATTGGCTGATTTGGGTTTTTTTGGAGTATTATGTGATAGATTTGTGATTATGTGATTTTGATTATAGAAGGTGATTTCATAGAGGAAGGTTTTTGATTTGGTGCATTGATTGTTGGTGATTTCGTCTCGGGTAGGGTTTCCCTACTCAGTTGATTAGGTAAATAATATAAGATGGCATGATTGTTTGATTAGCATGATTATTATTATTGTTAATTGGAATTGGCATTGTTTACATTGGTATTGTGGATTGGTTATTTGTTTGTCTGTAGTTCGTGAAGTGCGCCCTCAGCTGAGTGGAGTCACTTGCAGGAGTGGCTTTATGCCCTTGATTCTCTCCTTGTGGTTCCCGTCACAAGGGGGATGTGCACATTAATGAACATGGGTTATTCGCTCTATGGTATTGAGCGGGGTTTAGGTGGTACGGCTGCGGTCCCCACTGCCGGCGAGGAATATCTGTTGCGATGGATATTCTGGCAGGGCTACACACTTTAGTGTATAGTCAGATGATTGGTGAGGATATATAGTTGGAGGAATGTGATTGTGTAATTGAATGTTGTTGATTTCTTATTTTTTTTATGCAGTAACTGACCCCGTATAAATGTTTTAAAAACTGTGGCGATCCATGCGAGGATGGTGAGCAGTTGATTAGCAGGTATTTCTTTGGAGTACGCGCGGGATCTTGCTGGGGATGGAGTCATCATATATCAGAGTCTTTAGTCTTCCGCTGTATTTTGTTAAGACAATTTTACTTAGTTGGTTTGCAGTTTTGAGAACAGTTGTATTTCACTTTCAGTTTTGGTTTTGGTTTTGTTGTACGCACATTAAAATTATTTACTTAAAGTACGTTTCTTAATGGTCTACTTTGATTACTATGCCTCGGGTAGCCGATATGGTAGCATCTCCATGTGTTAAGGTGGTCTTGGTAAGGCACCTTTGTGTATGGGGGTTTTACAAAGTGGTATCAGAGCGACAATTTTGTAACCTGTAACCAATGAACTTAATGAATATAGGGAGTCTAATTAAAATAACCAGGGTAGGAGTTGTTAGGAGCTAATGCAAAGGCTTAGGAGACATCCTAAAGTCGCGAACTCGCCCTACAAATTTGAACCTGTCACTATGGGGTGTCATGGGATCGCTACTTGTTTACTTTGTTTCATATGCATATGTTGGATGAGATGTGTGGTTGAATGGATAATTTGGTGGGAAAAGGTGAAGTAAATGTTGCATAAGAATATGATTTTATGATTAAGGCTCTGTTCTTTTGGACTGAAATTGTCTAAATCGAATCGAATCGAATCAACTTAATGGTTTGAATCAATCGAATCAATTTAATAGAGTGAATCGAATCGATCGATTCAATCGAATCGAAATAAAAATAAAAAGATAAAAATAAAAAGATAATAATAATAATAATAATATTAATAATAATAATAATAATAATAATAATAATAATAATAATAATAATAATAATAATAATAATAATAATAATATAATAACAATAATACCAATAATAATCATAAATATTATAATAATATTATTCATGATTATTATTATTATTATTATTATTATTATTAATATATTAATATAATCTAATAATAATCTAGTAAGTAATATAAAAAATAAAATAGTAATATAATAATAAATGTAGTAGTAGTAACAATAATAATATATTAGTAATATAAATGATAATATTATTAATAATATTATAATATATTAATAATAATAACTAAAAAAACAAATATGATAAGTATAATATAAATATTACAAATAATAATAATTAATAATAATAATAATAGATGTAATATAATAATTTATTAATATAATAATAATAAATATGTTATTAATAATATTAATATAAATGAATATATTAATAAAATAATAAATATAATATAACAATATAATAATAATAATAATAATAAATATTAATACACTAATATTTCTATGAATCATAATAATATAATAAATATAAATATAAATATAAATAAAATAATAATAATAATAACAACTATAATAGTAATATAATAAATATTAAAAATAAATTGTAATATAATAATAACAATAGTAAATAAATTAATATAATAATAATGATAACAATAAGAATATAAAATAAGAATAATAATATTAATGTTGGAATAAACTAATCAATCGAATGAATCGAATCGATCTGAACTTAATCGAACTTAATGGAGTGAACGAATGGAGTGAATCAATCGAATCGAATCGAACTTAATAAAGTGAATCGAATCGAATGAACTTATTAGAACTGAAATTAAGTCCAAAAGAACATGGCCTAAGACTCTAAGAGCATGTTTATGTGATGTACTGGATTTATAATGTGGTTATATTAGTAACATGTGAATATGGGTTGTGATGTTGTACATTTATGTTTTTGTGTTACGTAAAGTATAAAAGCATGCAGGTAGTATGATTAGTGAGCATGACTTGATCGAGTAGGGGTAACTCGATCGAGTAGGGTGGACTCGATCAAGTAGGCTTGGCTCTATCGAGTGGGTATGTGTACGTGTTGGTCAGTAGCTTCTGGAGTCGTGTTACTCGATCGAGTAAGGGGAGTACTCGATCAAGTGTCGTGCATTCGACCGAGTACGTAAGTGACTCGATCGAGTATGTTTATGTCGGTTCTAGACAGCTTCTGGAGTTGGGGTACTCGATCGAGTGTGTAGGTTACTCGATCGAGTGACTCCTATTCGATCGAGTATGTGTGGTTACTCGATCGAGTAAGTCCGTGTGCGGGTCATATTTGCTTTGAGCTATAGGCTATGTGCTTATGGTTATCTGCCTTTTATAGCTCAAAGATATGACGCCAAAGAGATCAGCCATGTATGATAAGGCTCAAGAGGTGAGCATTGAGGATATTGCCAAAATGCTTGAGCACCAAGACGCGCTAACCGAGACCTTCAAGAAGATGGGGAAAGATAAGGAGGCTGGGGTAGACTTTGCCAAGATGAGCACTACGATATCTCACTTCAATCCCACTAATTATGTGGGTACAGGTGCGCCGATTCTACTCGACAACTGGCATCATGAGATGGAGAATATCCTAGGGGTGGTGCATTGTCCAGAGGAGTTTAAGGTGGAACAAGCTGCGTTCTACCTAAGGGATTCAACCAGAGAGTGCTGGGATAAGGTGAATGTAACACCCCAACTATCCGGCCAAGATAATTGGAGCGTTACCATCTCGGTTTCCCGAGGTAGTGTTTCAAAACTCCAATCAAAGAACGTTTTATTAATGTAATGTTTGGTGAATTACATAAAACGTTAACAAATGAATAAAAGTACAACTCATGACATCTATACTTTTCTAGCCAACTAGACTCGTCTTGTGACTCATCAATCTCGTCCCGTCTCCCGCGTGCTATCCAAATAACCTGTACTTAACCTGCTCCCCATATGACCAAAAGATATCATATGGATCGACATAGGCCACCCCAAAAGAGAGAGGTGACAATTACACAGACACAGAAACGTCAGTTTCATTGAATAAATAAAGTGTGACACGACTCGAGTGTGTGAACATGCCACATGACTATAACATGAATGAACCACTATCAAGAAATCTCCACCACGGTACCGGGACACGTTCAGACATACCGACAACCACACTGGTACCGGGAGACGCCCAGACATACCGATAAACACAAATAGGTACCGGGACACTCCCAGACATACCGGGTCCGGAAGCCAACCGGATCCCCTGCCAGACATCGTGTCTCAACCACACGAGTCCCTCCGTGACTCAAGCCATTAATGTGCACATCCCTCTTGGAGTAGGAAGCTCCAAAAGGCGACTTAAGCATAAGAAGGTCTCCCAACCGTCTTACGTTTCCAAAACAAGTAACCAATTAAACCACCATGTCCTCCGACGTACAAGACTCCACAATAAATATGATATACCATATAACATGCCAATTACCGACTCACTCAATACAATTGATAATGAATGACTCATTTTGTAAACAAATACGACAATGAAAACTGAATAGGATAAATCTAGCTCACAGAAAATCCGTATAAGCAATCCGTTACATAAGCTAGGCCCGTCTCGTAAAACCGTCTCACAAAACCCATTTCCTAAAATACGATAATAATACAAATACGTATAAATATATAAATATACTCATCTAATCATACAAATACGTATAAATATGCTAATCTATTTATACAAATACGTATAAATATACTAATATATTTATACAAATACGTATACGACTAAATTAAACCCGTCTTATACACTACCCAAAAACCCGACTCAAGCCAACCACTACTACACCACCTCCCCTGCCACCGTGGACCACCACTAGCCATGGTGGCCACGCCCAGCAGCAGCAGCCCACGACCCCTATCAATGACACCCGACACCAACAACTCCACCCGCAACAACCACGCACGCCACACCCACATACACAAACCGCCACCACTGTGGCCGCCACCACCACCACCATTGTGTCGGCCTGACCACGGTGGATCCAAGTGTGGCCACCATGCCGGTAACCACCACCCACAACAGCAACGACTACAACAAACAAAAACATGACCACCTTCAACAAAACCCACCCCGTCCGTACACTCTCTTTCTACCCCAGATCTCGGCCACTACAGCTACCCTCGCCACCAATCGTGACCACCCCTCAACTCTCCTCACCACCCTCGATAATAACCACCCAAAACCCGGACCTAAACTGACCCGAAACACCCTTAAAATCGTAGCCCTAACCCGAGTCACCAACCCCTCCAAAAAACCCCTTTTTAAACTCGGTCAAAGCCTATTATGGTGGTCAACGGCCGCCTCTATGGTGGTCAAAGATGGGTCATAGGTGGGTCAAGGTTGGGACGGGTCAACGGTATGAATAAAATAATATAAAGGCTAGTATAAGACAATTTACCTTACGATCTCAAGGCGGAGGAACAAAAGGCAATCTTCCTTTCATTCTCTTTTTTCTCTCTTATTTCTCTCTAGGATTCTCTCTAATTTGTGTGGTGGGAAATGCAAATGAAATGGATGAGGAGGGTAGATGGGGATAAAGGAGTATATGTATATGGTAGGAGTATATAATACATGTGTAATGTATTATTATTATTATAATCATTATTATTTGTTATACCGTCTCAAACTTAACTCGCTAAATACCATAAAATATTATTATTATATAATTATTAAATACGGAGTATTACAGTGAAAGACAGTGCCTTGAACACGTATTTGAAGCAGGGTAAGACTGTTATTCCGTGGTCCGAGTTCAAAAGAGCTATGAGACACGAGTTCGTTCCGGAGCATGTTCGCAGTAAGGTACTTGATGAGTTCGACTCTTTTAAGATGACCGAGGAGATGACAGTGACCGAGTACTACAACAAGTTCAACAAGAAGTCAAGGTATGCTGAGGATATAGGGCTAAGTCCGGAGAACTTAGTACTTCGTTTTGAGAAAGGGTTAACTTAGCAGATCATAGAGAAGCTACCGGCGGGGACTCTTACTGATGTTATGGAGGTCTATGAGAGAGCTGGACGGGCCGAGAAGTTGGTAGAAATGGCCAAGGAAACTAGGGATAAAAGCTCGGAAAAAAGGAATGCTGAGAGTGATGGAGGTGTCCAATCTGATTACAAGCGCGGTAACCATAATCAAGCAAAGGCCTATTCTTCTGGGTCGGTCTTCAGTGGAGGATCTTCTTACGGGCGTGGTCGTGGTAGTAGCAGTAGCTGGAATATTGTATGTTTTAACTGTGGCGGTGTTAGCCACAAAAGGTATGAGTTTACTAGTGTAGTTGCGAGGTGCTTTTAGAGACAGTCTCAGGGGAACTTTTCTCAGGGACCAACGTAGAGTTATGCTAGCAACCGACCATCTGGGTCATGGAATAACCAAGGTGGGTAGAGTAATAACAACAGTGGTTTCAACCGCAATGGTGGTAATCTTATTAGCGACCGACGACTAATACCAATCAGGTGTCAGCTGTCAAGCCTACTACATCAGCTAGTACAGTGCAATGGGGAGGTCAAAAGAGTAGTGGCAAAATTTTCATGATGGATAAGCAAGCTGCAGAGGATGATGATCACGTGATCACCGATACTTTTCTTGTTAACAACGTTCTTACTTTTGTTTTGTTTGATTCAGGAGCGTCACACTCTTTTTTATCGTCAAGTCATGCTAAGTATATGAGTTTGAGAGAGTTTGTGTCTGTAAAAGATGAAGTTTTTATACCGTCTGGGGAGTCTGTCTTGTGGGAAACTGTTTAAAGGGGTATCCATGGTTAGTGGGCAGGTTGATCTTCCAGTTGACTTGTTGGAGTTTCCTTTGGATGGTTTTGAGATGATAGTCGGGACGGACTGGTTGGGTAAGTATAAGGTTAGAATTGACTATCATAAAAAGAAAGTGTCTGTAATACCCCTCCTTTTAGGGACCCGTTGACTGACCATAGACATTAATCTTGACCTTGGGAAACTTTACGGGTGATGACTTGTGACGTGGTGAGCTTTGGTTTGTGTGGTACTCGATCTAGCTAAGGCTACTCGATCGAGTAGTTTGGGAGCTCGATCGAGTAGGGGTCACTCGATCAAGTAAGTCAGTTACTCGATCGAGTAACGAGGTTGCAGCGGGGAATTATAAATCGATAATCGTGAAACCCTAAATTATTTCCGCACTTCTTTTCCTAAACCTAGATGCCGTCACCCTCTTTCTCCTTCACCATAATCCTTTCCTTGAGGTTCTTTGAGGATGCTTACACCATGGGGATGGGATGCTTGAGTCGGGTAGCGGTCTTGATGCCAGATTTCTATGTATAGGTATGTTATCGTCATCATCATCGTCATCGTTGTTTTCAGTTAGGTTGGTAGTAATAGTGATAGATGGTTGTACTGTTGGTATAGGTGATTTGCTTGGTTGATTGGTATGTTTTGGTTGGACGCGGGATCGCTGCGGTTCGCTAAAGGAAGGTTTGCCTACTCAGTACCGTTGATTGTCTATAAAGTCTGTTGATGTTGTTTGGTTGGTTTAGTGTCAGTATTCATGATTGGTTGTGGTAGTTGGTTGGACTTGTGATTGTTTTGATAATCGTTGTTGTGGTAAAACTGATTGTGATTGTTTGTCTGTGGTTCTCGAGGTGCGCCCTCGGCTGAGTGGACCAGCCCTGCCAGTGGCTTCACGCCCGTAGTTCGCCCTCCGTGGAACCCGCCACGGGAGGGGATGTGCACATTAATGGACATGGGTTTATCGCTCGGATAGATGAACGAGGCTTAGGTGGGAACGGCTGCGGTCCTCCACTGGCAGGGCTGGTTCAGTGGACAGTCAGTGATGGCGGTTGGTTGGAGGAGATGTGGTGTGTGTTGTTGTGCTCGTGTTGTGTCTGTTTTTATATGTTTGCTCCCTTAGTTGCTGATCTTGTGTGGTTTTGTTTGGTTGTAGCTTTCTGTTGTGTCTGCCATGATCCACTATGGTGAGCAGTCAGTCTTAGCAGGTTGTTGTCTAGATCATAGCAGGGTGCTTGGAGGGACGAGTCTATCATGAGTCACGACAAAAGTAGTTTCACATAGCTGATAGTAATTTGAGTGGTATCTTTCATATCATCTGTTGTTTGTAAATCACTTGTAATATAACTTAAATGTTCTTTTATCGACACTTGATTATTACTGTCCTCGGGCAACTGAGATGGTAGCGCCCTTATCTACTAGGGAAGGTCTTGTTAAGGCTCCTTGGTAGATGGGGGTGTTACAAAGTGGTATCAGAGCGACGATTTTGGAACCTGTAACAAATGAGCCTAATGAACGTAGAGAGTCTAATAAAATGAACCTAGTGTATGTATCTTGGGAGCCCCAACTGATGCTAGATTTTGGGTGAGTAGGTGCCCTCATTTCAAAATCTTGGCCCCATTGTGCTTAAGCCAGTCACCGGTTATGGGGATATCGAGTCGGGAATTATGTGCCTAGTTTGTATAATGGTTATGCTATTAATGTTAATATGTGTAATTGTGATGAGGAATTGTGTAAGTCTGTGGTTGAGTATAAGTGTGTATGGAAGTAGTGGAAGTGGTGAAATGTTAATAGTACGTGACAATGTTTGGTGATGTGATGGTAGTAATGTGTTCTAAGTCTTGCAATGTGTATTATTTTATAAAGGATGGTAAGTCTTGCATGTGGTGATGATAGTAAGTAGTAAGTTGGAATTAGTTATATGTTTGTCAAGTAGTGATTGGAAACTATGATAGATGAATTGATAACCTTTTATGATATGGCATAGTTAAGTTGAGTAATTTAGTTGATAATTTGTTGTGACATGACTGAATTGTTAGCAAACTCGGATGATAAATGATGGTTTATTGTTAGATGAATGACTATAATAGTATAAGTATAAGTTGTATTGTTGAAGTTGCAAACGCATGATTAGAAATGAAATTATGTGTTGAATGTATGCATGAATAAGCTAATAGTGTGGTCAATCGTTTTGCGTAATGTCCGTTATAGAATGAAGTAATATGTATCTCGGTTGAATGAAACTGTTGTGTTACATTTAAGTAGTAATAGTGCGTTGTGAATAAATATAATAATCTGTGATGATTTCCGAATTTATTTTGGAATCGACAGGAGTTGTTATTTTGCAGGAACCGTTACTCAAACTAGTAACTTTGACCTTGTTCTTAATCTCGCTCGACCGAGTAGGAGTGCTTACTCCATCGAGTAGACCTTATTCGATCTAGTTAGAAAGCTATAACATCGAAAAAGTTGGATTTGCCAGCGGAAACTCGACCGAGTAGCTCCAACTCGATCGAGTAGAGGCCACTCGATCGAGTAACCTACTTAGTCGATCGATTAGGTGAATAGTGCCCGGGTTTATACGGGATTCATATCCCTTCTTCTTTATTCTTTTCTTCTTGTTTCTTCATTCATCTAAACCCTAAATCCTTTATATATCTCTCTAAGTGTAGATACCTCATTTCTGCACCTCCCGCAAACCACCCGGTGATGATTGGGCCGTATGTTTGATACGCGGAACGATTTGTGACAGTTCGTAAGATTATCGTCAAGTGATTGCTCAAATATTAAATGTCGACCTCTTAGTTGTCATCTACGTCCCGATACGGTCATTTTGGCAGTAATTAGAGTACATTCGAGTCCGGTCAAAACCGTCTCCATTTTTCGATAATCTGTTAAATCCCGAGTCGGAATATTCTGGAATGTTCCGGATATTTCTATTCCATATTTCACAAATTTTATCTTTTGGCAAATAATATCCCGTAATATTCATAAGATAATCGAATTATTTCCGTCCTACCATAGCTCAAACGAGGAAATCTTTCTTCAGCAGAAGGAAACCTCCTGGGAATAGACGCAGCAGTCTGCGCCTCTTCCAAGAGACGCGATGGGCGCTGCGCCTCTTCCCAGTGCCCTTCTTTGCATGTCTTACGTATCTTTTTTATATCTTTCCGAGATTCACTTCCAAAGAGTCTCCGAAACCCTAATTCCGTCGTGTGATTAGTATAAATAGGAGCCTTCGTTCCTCATATTTCTCACGCGAGTGTCCGCCCTTCTTTTCTCCCTTTGCATTCTAGACTTTGTTCTTACTAATTGGCGCCTACGTGCTTGAACTTTCGACCACGTAAGCTCGGATCTTTCCGGTACCAACCTCTCCGTTGCATGACCGACCAATTTGACCAACTACACTCAATCAACTTAATTAATCAATCGTTTTCCTCTTACGAGGGCACTCTCTTTGCATTCGCGTCGAGCATTCACTAGTCGATATCTTAGTTCATCTCGTTTCGTCAACATGTAAGTCTGAGGGTGTATAATCCTTATTTATTTATTGTATTTTATTTATCGTATCACCATTGTAAGA
The DNA here is from genome assembly GCF_048544455.1 of Silene latifolia. Taxonomy (NCBI): domain Eukaryota; kingdom Viridiplantae; phylum Streptophyta; class Magnoliopsida; order Caryophyllales; family Caryophyllaceae; genus Silene; species Silene latifolia. The sequence goes on from NC_133529.1 coordinate 26,455,922, forward strand.
TTTATGTCGAAAACACCATTAAAACCGATTTCTAAAACCGTGCTTTAAAACTCGTTTTTGCGGATTTCAGAGATGACGTCGAGAAAAGACGCAAAGAATCGCTGCGCCTCTTCGAAGGAGCGCGATTCTGCCTTTGCGCCTCTTCGTGAGGCCGCTGCAGCGATTCTCGCTTCTTTTCTTCTTCCTCGTCCTCTGTAATTCGCTTCTTTTTTTGTTTGTTATTTGTTCGTCTGTTAATTCTTTGATATAATCGTCACTGATAATTCACATGTATATTGTATCATATGATTCATCATTCATTAGCATGCCTTAATCGTCATAAATCCGACTTAAATCCCTTGTAATTCATATTTGCGGGTTTTCGTCATTAAATTCAAACCCGGATTTTAGAGATTCAATTTGCTCATATTGAGTTTCTGGAATTCGTCATTGATATAGTTTTCATCTGCTTATTCACATATTTGTTGTATATCCGTCGTATTTAGCCTAATTGACTTATTCCAATAGAGGACTCATTAATGTTTTCATCATAATCTCATGTAATTAATTCGTTTACATCCGTATCATCCATGTTTATCGCTTTTATGACCATCATTCACATGTAATTAACCTGTTAATCACTTCCATCCGAGTAAATATCATCAATCAATCATTAAAATTACCAATCGACATTAACGATTTGCAGTTCCGACTTCACAGCCAGAACTCACCCTTGGAACAGACGCAGCAACTGCTGCGCCTCTTCCAGAGGGCGCAGTCCTGCTGCGCCTGTTCCAGGATGATTTCTGTCCCTGAACTCCTTTTTTGCCTTGACATAGATTGATTAGTCTACGTATTAACTAACTATTATCCGTAATATCACTTTCTGTTTCGTTCGTTAATTTCTTTCTTTTTATCCTTTTATTTCTTTTTATCAAATTATCCGTTTTAAAGGTATTTTCGACATAAATCGCCTAATCCGTTGTAATTATTGTAGTTTTCATTATTGTATTTCTTTTATTGTATTTCTTTTATTGCTTGTATGTTTTCACATGTAAATGACCATTAAATCCTACTTCGACCCAATTGTATGCTAAATTAACTGTCAACCGACTTAGTCTAAATTTCACATGTTAGGATTAAGACTTGGATGTTGCATTGCATGCATATAGCCGACGATATATCAAGTACGAATAACTTCCCTAATCATTAGTAGAGGCCGCTATCGAGGCGGGCTGGATTAGGTGTTCGATCAAAAGAGCTTCCTAATACGTACCCTCACCCCTTACTCCAGATCTCCGTGAGCACCCGTGTTCATTGGCATCCACGAGAGTCATTCTAGACATAGAATGCTAAGGGTAACGATTGCTTAGTGTTCATGTCACTACTTTGTGTCTTGACATGACACGAGGTATTCGAACGGTTCCAATTTCCCATAAAAATTGGTGGCGACTCCTTACAAAATGCAAATGCTTGTGTTTCGACCTTCACCAAGCGCCCCCGTGGGCGGCCCGCTGTCCACAGTTTGGCGACTCCGCTGGGGATAATACACTTACGTGTAGCCAAGGGTGAAACTTGAACAAGGTTAGGGAATAAGTTTGTACAAGACAATTGTCGGTTTTCATAACTCGGTCTTCCTTGATCGTTTATTCGGCCTTCCTAGGCCCAACCCAACCCATTCGACCAATCGTCCCGTCTAAACGGTCCTAATTCTTATTTGGGCCTAAGGATGGATAGCGATTGACGTCATCCATACCATGATGCTTACTCTTGTTTGTATCAAGGGCCTTCACTACTTGAGGAAATGGACTAGGAATCGGCCTTACTCTTGTTTGGCACGAGCCTCTCCACAGACTTCGGGTTTGATGGTTCGGTATGGCAACCCACCCTTTAAACCAAAACCCTTTTAAATGCACTCAGCATCCCGTTATAATGCTTGTATAAATGTGTAAACCTTACGTGATCACCATTTCTAAACAAATCATGACGAATTTTCAAAAATCAAAACCCCTTTTTCTTAATCAAAATTTCGAAAAAGGCCTTCAATTAGCGCAAAATCCGGTCAAAACTATGTCCGTTTGTCGCGTCAAAATTCGGCCCACGAGCCCATTTCAAAACCTCACTTCGAGTCCACTCCTACAACTACACTACAGTTGACTAGGACACACATTTTCAAAGACCTTGTCTTTCTTCAAAACTCACTCAACACGAGTGGCACACACCCACTTCACGAGTCAAGACTTTTCCTCTTTTAGCAAGTGTGATAGAATGGTCGATCGTGTTTTGATTCGTCGCCGATCTCTTATCCAGTTTCCAAGATGCCCGGATCAAGTGATGAAACAAATCTCCAACAAATTCAAGATAGTAATGATCGAATCCTAGCCGCGCTAGCCTAAATTCAAGTTACCAAAAACCAAACCTATGACCGCCTTGAACTCATCGAAGGCCGTATCTTTGATGTAGAGGGAAGGTTGCCTCCCCTCAAAAGTGAAGTACTACGTTTCTCCGACGACGAGTCTAGGGATGAGAATCCTATCATAGGGACAACTGCAGCTGAGAAGAGACTCCAATACCTAGAGGAGCAATTGATGTACCTTAAGGGAGATGACATTTATAGAGAAAACAATCGCAAGTATGAAGCCGTCAATTCCAAATTGCCCACTAACTTTAGCATGACGGATATCCCTAAGTTTAAAGGACATGAGAACCCTTTGAACCACATCCGTGCCTTCAAGGATTACATGTCTATCAAAGGCATCAAACCCGAGATGTTCTTAAGGATCTTTCCTTCATCTCTTGACACCATTCCGAAGCAATGGTTCTACACTTTAGATCACAAGAAGGTCACTACTTGGTAAGACGCCGCAATCGAGTTCTCGAAACAATACGCGGATAATGCCGAGATCCAAGTCAACATGCGTACTCTAGAGGTTCTTACCCAAAATGACAAGGAAGGATTCACCGACTTCCTAAGTAGGTGGAGGAAGACTAGTACTCAACTAGTTGAACGCCCGGATGAGGCTACTCTTGTGGAAAAGTTTGTGGATAATCTCAAGCCCATATATGCCAATCATTTGAGATATCAAAACATCAAGACTTTCAAGGACTTAACCGTACTAGGGACGCGAATTGAAGATGACATCCGTAAAGGACTCTTGTCCAAAACGGTAGGTCGAGGATATCAAGGGTCCACAAGTCGTTCATACGTCTCTACTAGCAAGACCGACGAAGTTAACCTTCTCGAGCCGTCCAAGAAAACTACTCCACCAAGGAAATTCACAAACCTTGGGGATACGTACTCCAACGCTCTAAAAAGGTTAATGAAGCAAGGTAAACTCCAACCCATTGGACCTACTCCCGAACCCGAAAAGAAGTCCAAGTTTTGGGATGAAAATTCGTACTGCGAATACCATAGGGGCAAAGGGCACGACACAGAAAAATGCTACAAGTTGAAACACGTGCTTCAAGATATGATTGAAGATGGTCGACTTCCAATTCCACCAGGAGGTAAGCCCAACAACACTCAGAATCCTCTTGGAGTTCTAGTGATTACAAGTGACGAATCTACCTTAGATTGCTCACACCTCATTTCTCCCACCGAAAATGAAATTCATGCAATTGAGAAAGAAAGGCTCTACTCCACTATCTCCCCTACCATTTACGACTTCATCACATGGGCAAGGAATTTAGATAGACAAGTGTGGGAACTAGAAAACGTGGTAACGGCCTTGCGCAATCCCAATGCAATACCTAAAGAACGCGTACCATTGATCTTCTCTCAAAATGCCACTATGCAAGAAGTAGTCACCGTGGTTGATAAACTAGTCGATCAAATCATACGACTAGAAGGTGATATCATGAGAATGAAGGAACTAGCCGCAGTTAATGGGGTTTGGGCCGATGACGATGAGGACGAGTATCTCATTGAAAATTCCCTAGTCAAGGAAATAGTCCAAAATGGTGAAGACCAAGATGTGGATCACCTAACTCGTTCGGGTCGCCCATATCAAAGCACTACTCAAAACGGTTCAACCAACGTCATCACACCAAATGACAACGAAGATGACCCCACTGATCATTTGCTCAAGCAATTACAGAAGACCAAGGCTGATCTTTCACCGGCAACTAGTGGCAAGCTCATTTCCACATCGCCAAGCTTTACTGCAAGCTTTGGCCAAATTGAATGTAGCACATAACTCCACTCCTGAAGATGTAGTCAACTTGGTCTTCCAAGAATCACCTAAGCTAAGTAATCCTATTACTTTCTCGGATGAAGACTTGCCACCTTTTGGCGCTAGTCACAACCTTGCTCTATACATCACTGTCATTTTTCTAAAGAAGAATGTGCCAATGACCTTGGTAGATGATGGCTCCGCGGTCAACGTCATACCCCTCAAAACGGCATATAAACTAGGCATGAAAGAGTCGGATTGGACTCCTACAAATCAGGGTGTACGTGCGTATGACGGTACACGACGAAAAGTGGTAGGACTTGCTAATCTAACCATAGCCACAGGACCAATCGAACGGAAGGTTAACTTCCAAATAGTGGACATCGAAGCTTCATTCAACATACTTCTGGGAAGGCCTTGGATTCATGCTTCCAAAGCGGTAACATCCACCCTTCATCAAAAGATCAAGATCCCACTAAATGGCAAAGTAGTGACGATCACTTCGTCACCCATCAAGGCAATAATCGAAAAGCAATCAAACAATCAAGTCCTTGCGGATCCCGTATGCGAACTTGGGGGCTTCCAAAGTGTAAATATCATAGAAAGCGAGTTGACACCCTTATACTATAATCCCTATTCCAACTTGGTGGTCAACCACATACTCAAATCCCAGGGATACTTCCCTGGAATGCCTTTGAACCCAATTCGGAAAAATACCTTCGCACCATACAAGGAGGGCAACTCAACAAGAATACCACTTGGACTAGGGTACAAACCCACAAAAGAAGAAGTTCTCGAAATGCTCGCCCAAGTCTAAAATCGCAAGCACGTGGGAGTCCAAATGAGGCCATATCTCCCCACTCTAAATGGGTACTTTGTTCAAGAAGGAAGTTCAGAACTCTTTCACGGATTTCCCGAACCTTGGCATTACCTTGAGAGGAAGCTAGCCGAATCGAGATCTTTCACGATTGCTACTTCATTCCTCCAGAAACGGTTCCTACCGCCAAAACCCGTCAAGCACCTTGCTTAGACGAACAAGCTGTTAGCCTATTGTTTGGAGAAGATCGATTCATTAGAGCCGCGCAGGATGAGATCATTACTATGATACTTCAGGACGATCGCTTCAACCCCACGCGTTGATCACGTAAATCGACACAAAGCGGCGAGAAAAGGGTGGAGAAAATCTATTAAATGGACCAACAACCAAGGAAGACTCTTCAAGCTCACTACTGGAGAAGGAGAGATGTTCAAAGGAGAACCAGAAGACGACGAGTTCGAGTCGGAGTCGGAGTCAGAGTCAGAGTCTAGAGGAGTCATTAGGGAATCTACTCCTGTTGTCATCCCCACTCTCTTTGTTTCTCCTAGCTTAGCCTCGAGTAGTCATGGTAGTTCGGGAAATGCCCCAATTACTGTCCCTTTGCCGCCACTGACCATGGATCAGTTGGCTTCTTTGTTTCAACTTTACTCAAATCTTAATATGAATAAATCAGGTTCTGCTTACTCTTTGTGTTATCTTGAGTGCAGTGCATTTACGATGATACCGAGGATGACCAAGACCCAGACTTGACCGAAATACCTCCCTACGTAGCCAAAGAAATACTACAGGTAGGGGAAGGGGGACCTGTAATAGAGGATACCGAACCCATCAATGTTGGAACCGAACTAGAACCCAAAGAACTTAGGATAGGGACTACCTTGAGCTCTACCGAACGGGCCGATTTCATAGACCTCCTAAATGAATTCAAAGACGTTTTCGCTTGGTCCTACAAAGACATGCCAGGGATCGACAGAGATATCGCCGAACATAGGATTCCGATTAAACCAGGTTTCAAACCGTGAAAACGAAAGCTTGACGAATGAGAACGAATGGGCTCTAAAGATTAAGGAAGAAGTGGACAAGCAATTCAAAGCCGGGTTCATCAAAGTTTCCGAGTATTCTGACTGGGTAGCTAACATAGTACCCGTGCCCAAAAAGGATGGGAGAATCCATGTTTGTGTTGACTTTAGGGACTTGAACAAAGCGAGTCCGAAAGATGACTTCCCTCTACCTCACATTGACATATTGGTAGACAATACCGCAGACCACGCATTACTATCCTTCATGGATGGATATGCGGGTTATAACCAAATCAAGATGGCCATGGAAGATATGCACAAGACCGCATTCGTCACCCAATGGGGAACATGTTGCTACACGGTAATGCCGTTCGGATTGATCAACGCCGGAGCTACATACCAACGCACCGAAATTACACTCCTACATGACATGATGCACAAAGAAGTTGAGGTATATGTAGATGACATGATCGTCAAATCCAAAGAAAGAGAGGGACATATTGCAAACCTTCGCAAATTCTTCGCAAGGCTACGAAAGTACAACATGAGACTCAACCCCCAGAAATGCACATTTGGGGTAACATCTGGGAAACTCCTGAGATATGTCGTTAGCCAACGCGGTATAGAAATAGATCCTTCCAAAATCAAAGCTCTGATCGAAATGCCACAACCTCAAACAGAAAAAGAAGTCAGAGGATTCCTGGGAAAAGTACAATACATAAGTCGATTCATATCGAAACTTACGATGATTTGCGAGCCTATCTTCAAGAAACTCAAGAAAACCGACCACACCTTGTGGGATGATGATTGTCAAAAGGCGTTTGACCGAATTAAGGAGATATTGGCTAAACCACTAGTGCTCATGCCGCCACAACAAGATCAACCTCTTGGTTTACATCTCACAGTAACTGAAACCGCCATGGGTGCCATGTTGGCTCAAACTGTAGGAAGCGAAGAAAGAGCTATTTACTATCTAAGTAAGAAGTTCTTGGAATATGAGTGCAAATACTCGCAACTCGAAAAGACATGCCTCGCTCTTGTGTGGGCAACGAAGAAGCTACGTCACTACATGCTTAGCTACTCCGTCAAGATATGGTACCTATCCACCGGATATGGACAAGAGGGGACAACGTGCTACATGCCTATTAGCTTCCCAATACATCCTGATGCAAGGAGAGTTATACAAAAGAACATCTCTTGGTGTAGTCCTACGTTGCCTCGATCATTCACAGGCACGAAAGGTGATGGAAGAAGTCCACGACGGAGAATGCGGTCCCACATGAGTGGGCCCATGATGGCAAAGAAAATCACACGTTTAGGGTATTATTGGACCACAATGGAATCCGATTGCATCAAATACGTGAGACATTGCCACAATTGCCAAATCTTCGGGAATGTACAACATGTCCCTCCTTCGTTGCTATACACGATGACATCTCCTTGGCCATTTTCCGCATGGGGAATTGACATAATCGGAAAAAAACCCCAGCTGGAACAGAGGCCACTTTGTTTCATTCTAGTGGCGATTGACTATTTCACCAAATGGGTAGAAGCGGCTTCCTACACTGGTCTTACGGCTAAAAATGTGGCCAAATTCATACAAAACAACATCATCTGTCGATATGGTTGCCCACATGAGATCATTAGCGATAATGGGTCACACTTTCAAGCCGAAACTGAGCAATTGCTAGCCAAATACAAGATTAAGCATCACCACTCTTCGCCCTATAGACCACAGACTAACGGCGCGGTAGAAGCGGCAAACAAGAACGTTGTCACAATTCTCAAGAAAATGACTGACAACTATAGAGATTGGCCAAGCAAGATACCCTTTGCCCTATGGGGGTACCGTACATCTGTCAGGACGCCCACTGGGGCTACTCCTTTCTATTTGACCTACGGCATGGAAGCTGTACAGCCAGTCGAGCTAGAGATACCATCCTTGCGTATTCTACTCGAAAGTCAAATCCCGGAAGCCGATTGGAAGAGGGATAGATATGAAGAACTCATCCTCCTGGATGAACGTAGGCTACGCGCCTTACATAATGTCCAAACATATCAAGCCCGTATCAAACGAGCTTTCAACAAAAGGGTTAGGCCAAGAAACATCAAAGAAGGAGACTTAGTACTCAAATCGGTTAGAGCTCTTTTACCTGTCGACCCACGGGGAAAATTCAAACCTAACTGGGCCGGACCATATCTAGTCAAATCCATACTCCCAGGGGGTGCGGTTAGAATCACAGACTTAGATGGGAACGAGTTTTCAAACCCCACAAACCTCGACCAATTAAAACGGTACTATGCCTAGAATAGGACAAAAACGCGCCTCGCGTAAACCCAGGTGTCGCTCTTGTGGCACTAAATAAGCGGCCCCTGGCCAAGCTGAAATAAGCTAAATGTCACTATGCTCTTGCATTTTGACAAGTTTGTCATCCTCATGTCATCAAATAAACTAAGTTCGCACCTTCAGAGTAAGCAAAAGCTCATGCTTATCTTCTATGTTCATTACAAGCTCTTGCTTCGAACAATTATTCTTTTACATTTACTTGAACTACGCGCAAGGGTTTGATTTCGCTTTTTAAGTGAATACGTAGGCAATCCTTCACGGGATTCAACCCATTATATCTAAAAATGTAAATAGAAGGACATTTGCATTGCATTTGAAATTCGACAAGAATAATAAGTGGAAAATCTCAACGGTTTCATAACCATTTAACCTTTTTATTTCACTCACTTTCTAATAATAATAGTGCGTTAAATAATAAAAATAGAATAGGCTAGGATTCTAAAAATCCCTCCCTTTTATTACAACAACAATAATAATAATAATCAAATAATAAATAAAGACTCGGGCTATTCCTCCATCTTCCCCTTGCCCTTGTCACTCTTGTCATATTTCTTGTCACGACCTCGAGCCGGGCGCTCTTGCACCACTTCAGACCTAATCACCAACGGTCTTTCTCGAGGCCTGACTCTTCCGTTCTTGCCAACCACCATCTCTGCGACGGGGAGTAGTCTTTGATTTCTTGAAGGATGAATGACCTGAAATCCAGCTTCTTTTTCTCCTCTCGTCAGATGCTTCTCCTTCTCTTTCTCTCCCTCGCGCACCTTGTAATCAATGGGCTCGCGTTTCCTCGATCTTTCGCGTTCTTCCGGAGTTGCAGCCTTTCTCCACCTCGGATAAGAGTCCGACACCCACAAAGCATTGGCGGAGAAACTCAAGAACCACATGTTTCTTTGGGCCCATTTAATGGCCCACTCTCTTGACTCTCGTAGTAAGCGCCATAGCGATCACGGGACGGTATCAAGCCTAGGGATAGTCCTTCAGCCCAACTTGCCTCATCAATCTTTCCGAAAGATGCATACCATAAACTCCAATCCCGAACGCGCACGGACCTAGTGGGATCCAAAGAAGACACTCAAAGTGATGACTTGAGGTGCCACCACGGACAACCCACCTAATCAACGGGCCATCATCACTTTTTAGCTTGTTCTTCCAATAGTCGCAGACCCGGGTGAAGTCCACCATGTACAACCGCGTCCTCATCGCAATCATACGGGAATGATAGGAAAGTGCATGAACTGGGGGCTCGATCAATCGGAGCCGTTCCATAAGCCAAACCTACCAAGAGCAGGTATTAGACACCAAAAAAAAAAAAAAAAAAAAAAAAAAAAAAAAAAAAAACGAAAAAAACTGAAAAAAAAAAAAAAAAAAAAAAAAAAAAAAAAAAAAAAAAAAAAAAAAAAAAAAAAGATGTCTTTTACCCGCAAAATGACAGGACTCCCCAAGAACTGATCGCGGTTGGATTTCCTATTATCCAAACCCAAGATAATCTCTCCTAAGCACAAGCAAGTGGGCTCTGCGCGACTCCATTTGCTCAATAAGACCCAAAAGACGGGGATCACCTCTCAAATCTTCATCAACGTGTCCTTGGAAGACATACACGTGTAGCAAACAAAAGCCAAACGCCCTCCTTCCCGGCAACATGGGAAACAGAGGGTCGGCCCCTGTTAATGAATCGGTCTACAAAGTCCAACATTCTCACGCCTTTCGGGGTAACTAAGCGATCCACCTCAAGTCTAGTCAGTCCAAGCAAGTCTCTGAATTTGCTCTTATACCCTTGTGAAGTGGAAGGAATGGCAGGTAAATGTTCGGGGTCCCACCCACCAATAGCAGCAATTTCTTCAGGAAACGGGCAAATATCACCTCCCGGGAACGCGAAAATATGATAATTCGGGTCCCAATAGTCAAGGCAAGCATCCAAGAACGGTTTTATTACCTTAAAGAGCTTCAAACTCAACAAAGACCCAAGGTTATAAGCACCCATGTCGTGCTTCTCCATATTCGAAAACTCGTTGGTCCATTCCTTCAAGCGGATCTCCAAAGTATTCATGATGACAATTTTCTCTTGAAGATTTATTTTGAGAGTTTTATGTGAATAGACGAGGAAGAGACGGAAGAATTGTGTAAATTAACGCCCCGTCGACGCTTCTATTTATACTAATTCTTTGTTTCCAAAAATCCGCGAACGGACCGACTTGGGAACAGGCAGCGGCGCCTCTCGCCTCTTCAAAGGGACGCACTCATGTCGCGCCTCTTCCCAGTGCTCACTTTCTCGTGATTTCCGCGTTTGGATCTTTCCTAATTCTATAACGAATAATTTCCTATTCCTACGGGATTTTATTTTGGTAAATACGAGCAGTTTACCATGTTTCAAGTTTCCTTTTTTCGCGGGCACGCATTTCGAGGCGACATCGACACCTTCGCCATTTCATGACACTCAAACTTTTTATTCTTAGGAAATGAATTTCATTTTTTTTTTAGGAAGTAAATTTCGTTTTCTTTTGGGAAATAATTTTCTTTTGTTTTCATTTCAACATTTCATTTTTACACTTACATATTTCTCTTTTTTTCTTTTTTTAGGGGGTAACCCTCCCTACCGTCCGGTCATTTCCGACAAAATTTTTGCTTTGCATTTTTGCACTTTTGTGTTCTTTTGAGTCTCATTTTGCGCTGATTAAAGGCCTTATGTATATAATGTGTATGTTTTGCATAATTTCCATGTAAATTTCGGCGGCATGACGGCGTAAACCGCTGTCTACCAAACCTGTTCAAGAACTAACCTGCAGGTACAAGCAACACAACCCAGCAGCAAAGGCACTCAGGCCATCGTATATACAAATTTACAAGCAAGCTGGGGGTTTGCGCTCCGAATAAAGTCCAGAAGTCCAAGCAAACTGGGGGCTTGCGCCCCAAAAAGAGTCCAAAAATGTTCCAAAATCAAATGTCCAAAAATGTACAAGTCTACAAAACTACACAAGGCTACTGCTGGGCGCCCTCCAACTCGGCAACTCTCGCCACCAGAACGGCGATCTCGGCGTCCCGAACCTCGAGCTCCCTCAGCAAGCGAGCGGTCTCCTCCCGAGACTGGGTCAACTCTCGCTCCAGCTCGCGGTCACCCTGTAAACAGCAGCAAATTGGCTCATGTCAATCGGTTCAAGCAAAATTGAAAATCAAAAATCAAAATCAAATCAAATAAGGTTCATACCTGACGACCTCGACCACCGACGAGTGCCTCGATGACGGTAGCTCGTAGCCGGTTGGCCACCCTCCATAATGCCACGAACCGGGACGGTGCGACCTGCATTTTCAAAAGAAATTCTCAGCAAATTGAGCAAACTCAATCAAATGTGTTCTTACACAAAAGTCATACAAGTCGGAGACTTGCCCTCCGAATCGATGTCGCGATCGTGCCTAGGCCAAAGATCCCTCACAGCTATGTCAAAGTCACGCAACTCGGAGATCGTCGTCCTCCCAGTCGCGTCAGTGTACTCGAGGGTCTCGGGGTACTCTGGGGGCTCGATGCCCGCCGCCTCAACCTCCTGCAAAGACAAATAGCTCTCGTTAATCGATGATCTTTCGTCGCAATCCTCAAAATCAAAACCAAGCAAAAGTAAAATATACTCACCACTACCGGCCGACGCCAACCTCCCGTAAAGGAACGCGAGTAGTCCTCGCCAGCGAGAAGAAGGTCGTCGCCATCGGCACCGGCCAAGTCCGCCTCCCTCTCGGCCTCGGAAGGCTCCCTAAACATCGTCTGGGAGGATCGACGGAACCGTCAACGCGTCCCGAGAGCACCGACGAGCCAACCGCTCGCCCAAGTACCACACAGGACCCATCGACGTCCACGCAGCGGCCGACTCGGGCTCCTAGGTCGAAGGACCTCGGCGACAAAAGGAGGCGCGCTCGGCGTACTCGCCCAAGGTCCGGGGCACCCACTGCGACAATGTAAAGGCAAAAATCATTCCTATGATCAATTAAAAGCAAAGTATAAGAAGAGTAAATGGAATACTCACGCCGCTCGGTGAAGGGCGTTCACGTCCCGCCGGAGACGTTGTGAGAAGAACGCTTGCTCTTCGTCCGCACATGACCCGATCCCTCACCACGGATAGGCCCTCTCCGGTGCCTCCGTCCTCTTGGGCGCGAGACCCGGAAGTAAGAGTACACCCACGCCCGTAAAAGAATAATCAATGACGATCTTTCGTGATTTAATAAAGAAAGGAATTTACTTTGGTCTAAAGGAAGGTTCATACCTCCAACAAGTAGTCCGTGTCCGACGGCGCCGGGAGAAGTCCCCTTCTCCATCAACTCCGGACGAACCATGGCCCTCATAAAGCGGATGAGGACCGCAAAACCAAGTGATGACCAGTCCAGCGCCCTAGGGAACTCGGGTCGAAAGAAAGGGAAGGAGCTTCGTCGATAGCCTCTCGCCCTTGTCTCCGAGGTAAATCGAAGACAGGAACCACCGAAGCCACAGACGAGCCCTCTGCTCATCTGTACAAGGAGGAGGAGCTGTCTCCCTCCCATCGATCGTCACCAGCGCCGGGGTCTTCCCCGCAAAGTAGTCTCGAACGTAAGTACTGGGTACCAAACCCGGCACTGCAACAGCCTTCGGCGACAAGTTCCAGCCGATCAATCTCCTCCTCCTCGACGGCCTCCTCCTCATGAGTCTCGTCTCCAGCAGCCATCACCGCAGCGGTGAAGGCCTGCTCTAAAGCCTCCTCGACAGTAACAGCGTCTATCTCCATGGGAGCTCTCCCAGAAGTAGAAGCCTCATCACCTGCAACATTAAAGTAAATTCAGGCCGCGTTACATGACGACAAGCCTTGGTTAAGGAGTTTTCGAGCCTTCAAAGCCCTGAAGCTACTCCTCCCGTGCCATCCTTGGCCACGTTCCCGCCAACCCGATCGCTCATGTGATAAATTGGGTCAAGTCAAGTCCAATTCAAAGCCTAGTTCGGGGTTCGAGTCGAAAATTCGGCAGCATTTCGCTATAATGGCGATTATGCCCTAGAAAGGTGTCCTGAAAAAGTTGTCACAAACCAAAATTTCGAGATGGCAGAAAGTTTACCCATCATCCAAGGATCCCAAATATCAAATTTCATCGCAAATGGGCAATCCTAAGGCTATTTTCGAAGCAATTTACGGTTTAGCTGTAAAACCGTCTCAAAATTCGCTCAAAGGCTCAAAACTTGATGAGAATTCGAAACAAATACATGGTTATGTTCCTAATATCACCTACTATCCATTTCTAGCATCAATTTGGCATGGCAAATCCATTTGGGGGAAAAGCCCCAAATTTTCGATCAAAAGGGTCGAAAACCCTAATTTTCGCGGCTCAAAATTCAACAAATGAAGAAGATTTCTCCAAGATTAAGACACATACCTCGATTAGTCATATTTAAAGCAAGCTTTTGAGTCGAACCTTGGCGGAAATGGTGAAGATTTGAGAGAGAAATGAGTGAATTGTGTTTCGAAATAATGAACACAATCCCTTCTGATTTCGCGTTTTTACGCAGAAAAAGCCAAATTGGGAAAAGACAAAGAAAGGCGCTGCGCCTCTTCCAAGAGACGCAGCTCTTGCTGCGCCTCTTCCTTTGGTTCCCTCCATACGGATTTTCAAAAATTCGTTATAAAGTTCGTTATTCGTGGGCCCATCTTTGGTGCGCCTCTTCCTCGATGCTATTTTACTCTTTTGGTCCGTTTCGACGATTTTATTTCGTTCCGGCCCGCATTTTTATCAGCCAGCAGCGGGCTGTTGCATATTATTATTCATTTGTCCCCAGCGCAGCGGTATTTTGCAGTATTGCTCACTCAAGATTTCTTCCATGACGATCAAGATGTTCCTAGTCGTCAAAATATTTGTTTCCATCGCAGCAGTATTTTGCAGTATTGCTCGCTTAAGATTTCTTCCATGACGATCAAGATGTTCCTAGTCGTCAACATATTCCCCAGTGAGAGTTCGCTTGAGACTGACGCGGCATTCAACCTCAAGTTTTTGCCGAGTTCGCTTGAGACCGACGCAAGCGGATTCCCAGCTAGATTTCTACCGACGTCCCCATTGTCCCTCACTATATTTTGTGTTTCCTCGCGGAGTACGACAGGGTGTCATTCTCCAGAAGTTCCTATACCCAAAGCCTTAGCTACCTTTAAGTTGACCTTATTAGGCCTCCTTCCCGTCAATGCTTTCCTTTAGGGCCCCATACCCTAGCACAATCCTTATATACCCTTTAGGTCTTACCCTTAGCTCCTATGCATCCCCGGAAGCGTCTCGAGAAAGAAGTCTCAGGTATGGTCTCTTCTTATGGCTGGCGAGCCCCCTTACGTAGTCTAATGGACTTTAAACGACCCTCCCCGATAGTCGACAGACTCTAAAATGTTCCCGACGACAGTCCTTGGCTCGAGACCCTTGAGCGCCTCGCGTCGCCATAGTCGTCAGGTTGTAATCTTCGATTGACCTGATGGCTATACTTCTACTTTCGACTTGTCCAAGCCTCAGTCAAAGTGGGGGCTCTGTAGATACCTCATTTCTGCACCTCCCGCAAACCACCCGGTGATGATTGGGCCGCATGTTTGATACGCGGAACGATTTGTGACAGTTCGTAAGATTATCGTCAAGTGATTGCTCAAATATTAAATGTCGACCTCTTAGTTGTCATCTACGTCCCGATCATCGGTCGTTTTGGCAGTAATTAGAGTACATTGAGTCCGGGTCAAAAACCGTCTCCATTTTCTCGATAATGTTAAATCCGAGTCGGAATATTCTCGGAATGTTCGGATATTTCTATTCCATATTTCACAAATTTTATCTTTTGGCAAATAATATCCCGTAATATTCATAAGATAATCGAATTATTTCCGTCCTACCATAACTCAAACGCGGAAATCTTTCTTCAGGAGGAAACCTCCGGGAATAGAAAGCGGCCAGTCTTTGTGCCTCTTCCAAGAGACGCGATGGTCTGCGCGCCTCTTCCGAGCCCTTCTTTGCATGTCTTACGTATATTTTTTATATCTTTCCGAGATTCACTTCCAAAGAGTCTCCGAAACCCTAATTCCGTCGTGTGATTAGTATAAATAGGAGCCTTCGTTCCTCATATTTCTCACGCGAGTGTCCGCCCTTCTCTTCTCCCTTTGCATTCTAGACTTTGTTCTTACTAATTGGCGCCTACGTGCTTGAACTTTCGACCACGTAAGCTCGGATCTTTCCGGGTACCAGCCTCTCCGTTGCATGACCGACCAATTTGACCAACTACACTCAATCAACTTAATTAATCAATCGTTTTCCTCTTACGAGGGCATTCTCTTTGCATTCGCGTCGAGCATTCACTAGTCGATATCTTAGTTCATCTCGTTTCGTCAACATGTAAGTCTGAGGGTGTATAATCCTTATTTATTTATTGTATTTTATTTATCGTATCACCATTGTAAGATTTATGTCGAAAACACCATTAAAACCGATTTCTAAAGCCGTGCTTTAAAACTCTGTTTTTGCGGATTTCCGATGAGAGGACGTCGAGAAAAGATGCAAAGAATCTGCTGCGCCTCTTGAAGGAGCGCAGTTCTGCTGCGCCTCTTCGTGAGGCCGCCAGATTCTCGCTTCTTTTCTTCTTCCTCGTCCTCGTAATTCGCTTCTTTTTTTGTTTGTTATTTGTTCGTCCGTTAATTCTTTGATATAATCGTCACTGATAATTCACATGTATATTGTATCATATGATTCATCATTCATTAGCATGCCTTAATCGTCATAAATCCGACTTAAATCCCTTGTAATTCATATTTGCGGGTTTTCGTCATTAAATTCAAACCGGGTTTTAGAGATTCAATTTGCTCATATTGAGTTTAGGAATTCGTCATTGATATAGTTTTCATCGATTATTCACATATTCGTTGTATATCCGTCGTATTTAGCCTAATTGACTTATTCCAATAGAGGACTCATTAATGTTTTCATCATAATCTCATGTAATTAATTCGTTTACATCCGTATCATCCATGTTTATCGCTTTTATGACCATCATTCACATGTAATTAACCTGTTAATCACTTCCATCCGAGTAAATATCATCAATCAATCATTAAAATTACCAATCGACATTAACGATTTGCAGTTCCGACTTCACAGCCAGAACTCACCCTTGGAAGACGCATTTAAAGCAACTCTGCGCCTCTTCGAGGGCGCGATCTGTCTGCGCTTTGTTCAGGATGATTTCTGTCCCTGAACTCCTTTTTTGCCTTGACATAGATTGATTAGTCTACGTATTAACTAACTATTATCCGTAATATCACTTTCTGTTTCGTTCGTTAATTTCTTTCTTTATCCTTTTATTTCTTTTTATCAAATTATCCGTTTTAAAGGTATTTTCGACATAAATCGCCTAATCCGTTGTAATTATTGTAGTTTTCATTATTGTATTTCTTTTATTGTATTTCTTTTATTGCTTGTATGTTTTCACATGTAAATGAACATTAAATCCTACTTCGACCCAATTGTATGCTAAATTAACTGTCAACCGACTTAGTCTAAATTTCACATGTTAGGATTAAGACTTGGATGTTGCATTGCATGCATATAGCCGACGATATATCAAGTACGAATAACTTCCCTAATCATTAGTAGAGGCCGCTATCGAGGCGGGCGGGATTAGGTGTTCGATCAAAAGAGCTTCCTAATACGTACCCTCACCCCTTACTCCAGATCTCCGTGAGCACCCGTGTTCATTGGCATCCACGAGAGTCATTCTAGACATAGAATGCTAAGGGTAACGATTGCTTAGTGTTCATGTCACTACTTTGTGTCTTGACATGACACGAGGTATTCGAACGGTTCCAATTTCCCATAAAAATTGGTGGCGACTCCTTACAAAATGCAAACGCTTGTGTTTCGACCTTCACCAAGCGCCCCCGTGGGCGGCCCGCTGTCCACACTAAGTTGCTCTCATCCTTGTGTTTTGGTGCTTGAATCTTGGTGATTTCCTTGTTTAATTCGTCCACTTTACTTGCTAATCATTCAAGGTAAGAATGTTCATCCTATTTCTATGTTTTTAATTGATTAGAAGCATGTAGGTTGTTGGTGTTTGCTGAAAATTCGATTTATATGTGTAAAATCTTGCTTATAATTGTTGTCACATGATTTACTTGCTTTGATTGGTTGAGTATTGATGCTAGTATACAAAAATCGAATCAATTTGGGGGTTTTGTAAGTACCGAATTTTCTAGGGTTCGGGGGTTTACATTGACTTTTGATTGTCTTTTGCATATGAAAGGGGGAAAATTGGGTAATGTATGTTATGGGCATCATGTTTAGTATTGATTTTGATGGTTTTTGCTCAAAATTTTGCCTTAAAACTCCGTCTTAAAAGTGCCCCAAACTGAAATTCGTCCCACATTCTTGTGAAATTTATCTATTTGTGAAGCTATTTTGAAGGAGTAATCATTAAAATTTGTAGTTGGATTGTTAATTGATGTTGTACTTGGCCATAATGTTGTAGCTGTGAGACCGTCTGACAATAATTTGAGAGTTTATCCTTATAATTTCTGGATTGTTTGGTGAAAGTGTGTACATAGTAATTCTTTTCCATGACTATACATGAAAGTTTATATGTTTTCAAGTAAGTGTTGTTTGTGTATCTAAGTGATGTGTTGAAACAGATGCCGAGACCAACTGTCGGAACCCGTCAGAGTAAGAGGGGGACAACGTCTGAGCTTGAGGTAGGCGAGGGGAGTGAGGGACCTACGGTCCCAGCGGTGCCCGAATACCCTTCGGTTGTTTTTGTTGACTTTACGCAGAGAGATGCTTTTGTTGCTTTGCAGAGACGTCGCATGAGACCTACCCATTGCATTGATACCACCCTCTTGACCGACCTAGGAATTGAGATTGACGTGAGACATATCTTTGAGACCTTGGGTATGACCGGGTTGTACCGTCTTAGGAAACACTCCTATGCTTTTCTGACTCTAGAGTTCATGAGTTCTTTCAAGTATGATGCGGTGGAGCAGACCATCGAGTTTCGTCTTATGAACACCAGTTTATTTCTGACCATGGACATGTTTGCCACCCACCTCGGCCTTGCTAAACCTGCGAAGGGAGCCCTTAGGGACATCCCGAATGAGTGTGGAGCCAGTAGTCTTATGCGTTGCTTTACCGGCAAACAAGCCCCCATTTCTAGTAACATGCTGATCAATGACGTGCAACACGTCACCTTGAAAATCTTTCTTCGTGCCTTGTCCTGTTTGCTATATGAGCGGAAAGATGTGAGTAAGCTTAACTCACATGAGGTGATGTTACTTGCGCCGTACCTTAACTCCACCCAAGCCCAGAGAGTCTCCTTCAGTACCCCGGCTATAGTGTGTGCTAGCTTAGCCTTGATGGCTTCTTCTGACACCCGTTTCCTTAGCTGTGGTGCCATTTCCACACGTTTGACGGAGCGTCTGACTGCTTTTGAGGCATCCTCGGCCTATACACCCTTGACCCCGATGGTGCCTACTTTGGACCGTGACTACTTCCTCGACCAGAAATGGTTGATAACCTTGGAGGGTGGTGGGTTAGCATGGAGAGTTTGGGGGATGAGTTGGATGAAGATACCCGATCCCGAGCACCTTCCAGTGACCGAGCCTTTACCGACGGCCGTGGTGGCAGCCGATTCTGATGATGAGGAGGGGGTCCCCGATTGGCAGTATTACCTCATTGATGATGACCTTTTGAGGGTAGTGCCTGAGCCGACGAAGGGGGACCGTGCTAGACCTGAGGATGCCCATCTTAGAGTAGGGAGAAGACCACGACGGGTGAGGGAGAGGATGGCTGAGACCCAGCCAGCGCAGCCTGTACCTTCACAGCCCTAGTTTTCCAACTACCCTTCATTCTTCAGTCCCGAGATGAGAGTGAGCGAGCTCACGGAGAGAGTGTCTGCTACCTTGACACTCCGAAACCTCCACGAGATGGCGTATGTGCAGGGCATCGGGACCGAGGCAGCTCAGCCGGTGTGGTGGAGGGGCGTTGGGGATGACATCGGAGTCTTCCATTCCTTTGGCGTGGAGCGGTCTACTTGGGGAGAGCCTCAGAGTTACCTCTACGGTTGCTTGGCCCCATGGCGTGTGGGGAGCAAGTTCCGGTGTTGGTGGTGTCGTAGGTGAGGATGCAACTGGAGCAGGCACGTTCGAAGGCGGTGGTGGTGATGAGGAGATGGAGGAGCCGGCCAGAGAGTGATGTTTGATTTGTTGGTCTTGTTTTATATATACTTTTTCTCATTGATTTGTCATGTTTCGTACTTGGTTGATGATTTGTGGTTGTTAGCACTTGGTTGGCAGTACTTTTCTTTAGACTTTGGTTTGTATTGTGGCCATAAGACCGCATTTTAGATGCTTTTCAGACTGATTATGCAGGATTTTGTTGTCGGGAACACGTTTCTGACTCGTATATTTGCTGTCTTAGATCTTAAAATTGACGAATTGGGGAAAATATGACATGTGGCTACTCGATCGAGTTCCCCTCACTCGATCGAGTAACTGCAGGGGTAAAATCTGGGGAGTATTCTGATCTCAGCCAACTCGATCGAGTAACTGACGAACTCGATCGAGTAAGTCCAGCTCGATCGAGTTCCTTACGAACTCGATCGAGTAACACTGTTACAGCTTTAATTCGTTTCAACATTCGTTTGCATTATCATTTCGGTGGTTGTTGTTACAATATTTCTTGCTGTGAGTATATTATACCGTACTATTATCTCAACGGCGGTGGTACAATGTGCATATTTGTATGATTTATGCGGTTTTCGATGATATTTATATCAGTCATATGCAAAATCAAATTGCTTCAGATAACGTGGTGTACAATGAATATAATTCTTGTCGTATTTTTGGTATGGTCGTATAAGGAGATAATTCATGCTATGTCTGATAGTTGATGAGGAAATGTTCAGTTGTGTTATTCACTTTGTTAATAGTTTCATATATAGGTGAGTCATATTTACGTAATGTCAAGGAAGGGTCGCGGTTGACGTGAGTTAAAGTGTGCATTGTGATTTGTTAAGTAATGTCAGTATGAAATGATGTTCAATCGACTTGGCCTTTTGTAAAATTGTGTTATGGGTGAACTTCGGGGATGAAGTTCCTTTTAAGAGGGGAAGAGTAATGTCACGTAGAAAATAACGTATTTATAGCAATTTTATGGTATTTATATGACATTTGGTGGTATTTTAATTGGTTGCTTGAGTAATTTTGTAGTGGTTATTGTGTAAATTGAGTAGCAGTTTATAATTGTTGAATAGAATAGCATGCTGTTATATCTTATTTTCAATTAGTTATTCATTATATTGTCATGAGAATTGGATGCTAGTAGCAGTAGTGGAGTTGCTATTAGTAGAATTGTGTTGTGTGGTTATTGTAATAGAGTGGAATGAATAATGTGTTGTTGTGAATCAGTAATAAGACCGTTGTTTTGAGTACTTTGTATCTAATATTAGTTGTTGGCAAGTAAATGATGAAGGAATACTCTGATAGTTGTGTTGGTATATTAGAGCAGCATCGTGTGATAAGTGCAAGTGATAGCTGAGTTAGTTGTTCTTGTGGACAATGTGTGTTTGGTGATCCAAAATGAAGTTGGTGATTCACTGGGAGTCGTGCTGTGTATTATGTGCTAAGGTAGACGATGACGATGGTTGATGAACATACATAGTGGGATGGTATTCTTAAACGATAGGGTTGACCTGTGTCGGATAAATGGTAGGTTACCTTGGTTTATTTGCCTTCGTGTTGCGGGAGAGGTTGAGTCGAACTTCGGGGATGAAGTTCTTTTTAAGGGGGGAAGACTGTAAGAACCGTCCTTTTAGGAACCCGCTGACCGACGTTGACTGACCTTAGACATTGATCTTGACCTTGGGAAACTTTACGGGTGATGACTTGTGACGTGGTGAGCTTTGGTTTCTGTGGTACTCGATCTAGCTGAGGCTACTCGATCGCGTAGTTTGGAAGCTCGATCGAGTAGGGGTCACTCGATCGAGTAAGTCAGTTACTCGATCGAGTAACGAGGTTGCAGCGGGGAATTATAAATCGATAATCGTGAAATCCCAAATCATTTCCGCACTTTTTTTCCTAAACCTAGATGCTGTCACCCTCTTTCTCCTTCACCATAATCTTTTCCTTGAGGTTCTTTGAGGATGCTTACACCATGGGGATGGGATGCTTGAGTCGGGTAGCGGTCTTGACGCCAGATTGCTATGTATAGGTATGTTATCATCATTATCATCGTCATCGTTGTTTTTAGTTAGGTTGGTAGTAATAGTGATAGATGGTTGTATTGTTGGTATAGGTGATTTGCTTGGTTGATTGGTATCTTTTGGTTGGACGCGGGATCACTGCGGTTCGCTAAAGGTAGGTTCGCCTACTCAGTACTGTTGATTGTCTAGAGAGTCTGTTGATGTTGTTTGGTTGGTTTAGTGTCAGTATTCATGATTGGTTGTGGTAGTTGGTTGGACTTTTGATTGTTTTGATAATCGTTGTTGTGGTACAACTGATTGTGATTGTTTGTCTGTGGTTCTCGGGGTGCGCCCTCGGTTGAGTGGAGTCACTTGCGGGAGTGGCTTCACGCCCGTAGTTCTCCCTCCGTGGAACCCGCCACGGGAGGGGATGTGCACATTAATGGACATGGGTTTATCGCTTGGATAGATGAGCGGGGCTTAGGTGGGAACGGCTGCGGTCCCCCACTGGCAGGGCTGGTCTGGTGGACATTCAGTGATGGCGGTTGGTTGGAGGAGATGTGGTGTGTGTGTTGCTGTGCTCGTGTTGTGTCTGTTTTTATATGTTTGCTCCCTTAGTTGCAGACCTTGTGTGGTTTTGTTTGGTTGTTTGTTTCTGTTGTGTCTGCCGTGATCCACTATGGTGAGCAGTCAGTCTTAGCAGGTTGTGGTCTGGATCATAGCAGGGTGCTTGGAGGGACGAGTCTATCATTAGTCACAACAGAAGTAGTTTCACATAGCTGATAGTAGTTTGCGTGGTATCTTTCGTATCGTCTGTTGTTTGTAAATCACTTGTAATATAACTTAAATGTTCTTTTATCGACACTTAATTATTACTGTCCTCGGGCAACCGAGATGGTAGAGCCCTTATCTACTAGGGAAGGTCTTGTTAAGGCTCCTTGGTATATGGGAGTGTTACAGTGTCTTTGAGAGGTCCTAAGGGGGTTAGTGTGTTTTATCGTGAGTTTGTTGTCAAACGCAAAGTCAAAGTGATTGCAATGGTGACATTGAAGTCTTATTTGAAGAAAGGGTGTCCTTTGATACCGTGCCATGTGAAAGATACTCGCATGGTAGAACCGACAACAGCTGAGATACCAGTGGTGGGAGAGTTTCCAGATGTTTTTTCAGATGAGATACCGGGTTTACCACCGAAGAGAGAGATCGACTTCAGTGTGGAGTTGAAACCAGGGACGAGACCAATCTCTAAAGACTCGTACCGTATGGGTCCTAAGGAATTGAAGGAGCTAAAGAAATAGTTGAATGAGTTGGTTGACAAGGGGTACATTAGACCAAGTGTATCGCCTTGAGGTGTACCAGTCTTGTTTGTCAAGAAGGATGGGATTTTGAGGCTGTGTATTGAGTACAAAGAGTTGAACCATGTTACAGTGAAGAACAAGTATCCTTTACCAAGGATAGATGATGTTTTTGACCAGTTGAGTGGAGTTGGTGTCTTTTCGAAGATTTGATCTAAGGTCGGGGTACCATCAGGTGAGGATTCGGGATGAAGACATACCAAAGATAGCTTTTCGATCGCGGTATGATCACTATGAGTATGTGGTGATGCCATTTGGGTTGACCAATGCGCCATCAGTGTTTATGGATCTGATGAACCGGGTATTCAGCCAGTACTTGGATCAGTTTTTGGTGGTGTTTATAGATGACATCTTAGTCTATTCCAAGACTAAGGATGAGCACAAGGAGCACTTATGATTGGTTTTGCAAACTTTACGTGACAACCAATTGTATGCAAAGTTGTCTAAGTGTGAGTTCTGGTTAGAAAAAGTGGCTTTTCTAGGCCATGTGATTTCTAAAGAGGGTGTATCTGTTGATTCTTGTAATATTGAGGCGGTGTCTAACTGGGAGGCGCCGAAGAATGTGGTCGAGATCAGGAGTTTCTTGGGTTTGGCAGAGTACTATCGACGGTTCGTGAAAGACTTTTCAAAGATTGCCAGACCTATGATTGCTTTGATCAGGAAAGAGAACAGGTTTCGCTGGGATGAAAGTTGTGAGACGACGTTCCAAATATTAAAGGAGCGTTTGACCACAGCTCCAGTCTTCGCTTTACCTGAAGGGAGTGAGAATTTCGAGGTGTATACAGATGCTTCGAAGAACGGGTTGGGTTGTGTGTTGATGCAGAATAGGAAAGTCATTGCTTATACTTCTAGGCAATTGAGGTCTTATGAGGAGAACTATCCGACGCATGATCTAGAGTTGGGTGTAGTTGTTTTGCTCTCAAGATTTGGAGACACTATCTATATGGGGAGACCTTTAAGGTATTTTCTGATCACAAGAGTTTAAAGTACATGTTTACTCAAAAGGAGCCGAATATGCGACAAAGGAGGTGGATGGAGCTCATTGGAGACTATGGCATGGATATTATATACCATGAAGGAAAAGCTAATGTTGTGGCCGATGCGTTGAGTAGGAAGAGTGTGCATTCTCTATACACAACTATGTCACTGATGATGTTAAAAGATGAAGTGACCAAGATGGGGATATATGTGATCCAGAAGGGGGATGCTAGAGGAGATTTGACAGTGGAACCAAATATTTATGATGATATTTGTAGAAAACAGGCTCTTGATCCTAAGATTCAGGAGTGGAGGGCTGGAGTAGAGAATGAGATAGTGTCTGGTTCTCTATTTATTCTGATGAGAGTGTTCGGTTTGATGGGAGATGGTGTGTTCCTAAGGATGTGGAGCTGAAAAAGATAATCATGACAGAGGCTAATTGCACTCCGTATTCAGTGGATCCAGGTGGTGATAAGCTTTATAAGGATCTTAAGAAGACGTTTTAGTGGCCTGGGATGAAGACAGAGACAGCTGAGTTTGTGGCTCGATATTTGACTTGCTAGAGAGTCAAAGGGGAACAACGAAGACCGCAAGGTAAGATTCAGTCTCTTGAGGTACTTGAGTGGAAATGGGAATCTATCTCTAAGAATTTTATTGTGGGATTACCGAGGACTCAGCAAGTTAATAACATGATTTGGGTGATTGCTGATCGTTTGACCAAGTCAGCTCATTTTATTCCCGTGAAACATATGTGGAGTAAGGTGCAGTTGGCAAATAGCTACAAGAAGAATGTAGTGAGGTTACATGGGGTGCCAAAGGACAGTGTCAGATCGAGATGCGAGGTTTATTTCTCGATTTTTATAAGAGTTGCAGGAATTGATGGGGACTAGTTTGAAGATGAGTAATGCATTTCATCCTGCGACAGATGGGTAGACAGAGATAACAATCAAGACCTTGGAAGACATGTTAAGGGCTTGTGTGATGGAGTTTGGTGGTAGCTGGAAAGATAGATTGAATCTGATAAAAGTTTTCTTACAACAGAAGCTACCATACGAGTATTGGGATGGTTCCGTTTGAGGCATTGTATGGGAGAAGATACAGGAGTCCGATTTGCTGGGATGATAGCGCAGAGGCAGCGGTTTTAGGACCACAAATGGTATAGGATATGGTTGAATAAGTAAAGTTAATTAGGGAAAAGATGAAAGCAGCTCAGGATCGACAAAAGAGTTATGCGGATTTGCACCGTCGGGACATTGAGTTCCAAGTTGGGGGATAAGTTTCTTTGTAATAAAGGGAAGCTAAACTTGAAGTTCATTGACCCTTATGAGATTTTGGATCACGTGGGAGAGGTTGCTTATTGGTTAGCTTTGCCACCAGCTTTGTATCGTGTACACAATGTGTTTCTTGTGTCTCAACTACGGAGGTATGTGAGTGACCCTTCTCATATGATAGAGGTTGAGAACACTGAGTTGGATGAATCCTTGTCTTATCTTAAAGTGCCAAAAGAGATTCTAGATCGCATGGTTCCCAAGACTAGAACTAGGGAGACAGTGTTGCTAAAGGTTTTATGGTTCAATCACAACGTCGAGGAAGCAACTTGGGAGGCAGAGGAAGCTATGAAGGAACACTATCCATTTCTTTTTGATCAGGTATGTGTGGTTACAAAGACGTAACCATGATCTCTAAGGGGGGGTGGGAGGGGATAGAAGATGATCGCATAAGGTTTTGATACGGTTTTTTGTCAGTTTTGGTAAAGTTGAGTGTTTGTTTTGAGTTATAGTAAGTTGTGTTCATGTTTTGGTTTGAGTTTTAGTTGTGTCGTTGTGTTATAGTTGAGTTTAGTGAGTTTGTTTTTTAGTATAGGTTTGAACTTCGGGGATGAAGTTCATTTTTAAGGAGGGGAGACTGTAATATCTTAGGTATATGAGCTGTTGGGTACTCTATCGAGTAGGGCTTACTCTGTCGAGTAAGTCTATGTCGCATTCTGGACAGTATTCTGCTTCGTAGTTACTCGATCGAGTAAAGGCAACTCGATTGAGTAGCGGGTACTCGATCGAGTACGTTAGTTACTCGATCGAGTAAGTTGGGTTTTACGGTTTTCAGCCGAGTTTGATAGTAATGCGTGAAGAACTATATAAATTGATTTCGACAGTTTACTTTTACTTTTTACTTTATTCTCGAAACTTTTTACAAAAAGAAAAACAACGGCGTTCATTCTCTTCACTCTTTGCTATCAAATCAAGGGCTAGGGCTGTCATATTTCTGAGTTCATAATACTTTTGTGATCGTCATATAGTAGGTAAGATTCCTATATTGTTTTTATGCCAGATAGTTTATGTTGTTTAATCCCTAATGGGGTGATTGGTGGTTTTTGGGAGTATTATGTGATAGATTTGTGATTATGTGATTTTGATCATAGGAGGTGATTTCGTAGAGGAAGGTTTTTGATCTACTGCGTTGATTGTTGTTGATTCCATCTCAGGTAGGGTTTCCCTACTCAGTTGATTGTGTAAATAATATAAGATGGCATGATTGTTTGATTAGCCTGATTATTATTATCGTTAATTGGAATTGACATTGTTTACATTGGTATTGTGGATTGGTTGTTTGTTTGTCTGTGGTTCGCGAGGTGCGCCATCGACTGAGTGGAGTCACTTGCGGGAGTGGCTTCACGCCCTTGATTCGCCTCTTGTGGTTCCTATCATAAGGGGGATGTGCACATTAATGAACATGAGTTATTCACTCTATGGTATTGAGCGGGGCTTAGGTGGTACGGCTGCGGTCCCCACTGGCAGCGAGGAATATCTGTATCGTTGGGTATTCTGGCAGGGCTACACACTTTAGTGTGTAGTCAGATGATTGGTGAGGAGATAGAGTTGGAGGAATGTGATTGTGTAGTTGAATGTTGTTGATTTCTTATTTTTTTATGCAGTAACTGACCCCGTATAAATGTTTTAAAAACCGTGGCGATCCATTCGGGGATGTTGAGCAGTTGAATAATAGGTATTTCTTTGGAGCACGCGCGGGATCTAGCTGGGGATAGAGTAATCACATATCAGAGTCTTTAGTCTTCCGTTGTGTTTTGTTAAGACAGTTTTACTTAGTTGGTTTGCAGTTTTGAGAATTGTTGTATTTTACTTTCAGTTTTGGTTTTGTTGTACGCACGTACATTAAACTTATTTACTTAAAGTACGTTTCTTAATGGTCTACTTTGATTACTATGCCTCGGGTAACCGAGATGGTAGCATCTTCATGTGTTATGATGGTATTGGTAAGGCACATTGGTGTATGAGGGTGCTACCGTCTCTCCCATGTGACACAATAATAGAATGCGTAGATTATGTTATAACATTTAATTCATCATATCAAGGATAGGATTATACACTTATAGTAGTGGTTTGGGAAGAAATCTGACATTTGGAGATCACACTCAAATATGTTTTAATTTCTTTCTTTATAGGGTGATTCAAATATTTATAACAAAATCAAGTTGGGTTATGATATCTATGAGTCTATCTATGATCTTTATGTGCTATATTTTTATAATTTGTTTTTCCTTTAAATTTTCTAAAAAATTAATACAACATCAAATAAGAAAGTGAGTTAAATTGAAAAGAAATATACTTTGATTAAGCTTTATGCAGATAAGCTGAGTTTATATAAAAATTATTTAACATAAGTATTTAGGGATAAAATAACTTAAATTTTGTTTCCAAGTTGCGAACTTATCGTATCAATAAACATGGACCGAGTTTTATTGAGCATTAATTGTAGGCATACTTGTGAGAGATGATCTATCATTAGGTTATTGAGAGACCATTTTTTTGGTACTCTTTTTGTGTGTTTTTTGTACCCCTCCCATCCATACCAAAGGTAACACTTGCTTTTTGACACTATTCATGGTTGTAGAAAAGCTTTGTCATTATTTGTAATATATAAGAAAAACATAGTCATGTGAGATCTTGTTTGATTTATCGTCATGAATGTTATAAGAATATTAAATTTTTATTATTTTTAATAATACGTAACTAAAGATATTCACGTTGCTAAACGTGTCTTAGCAAGTGTGATAAAACAAATGTTACCTTTGGTGTGGGTGAGAGGGAGTATATATTATAGTCAAAACAGTTACTAAAAAAACATCTTTTCAACTTTTGACTGTTGGAAAATGTGTCCTCAACAATAGTGCGATCACATGATTTAATATCATAATTAAATCTCATATTAACAATACGTGAGGGATGATTTATTATATAATCAACTGATCATCATTAATCGGCAATGATTGGCTGACTAGAGTTTGACATTACTGTCATATGACGGTGGCCGTCAGTTGATCCCTTAAGGTCACTGATAGAATAACCGTAAATATGTAAATTATTTACTAGATTATTTGTTGCCTTTTAATGTATATTTAGTTCCTAACTTAATTGCATAATTATAGGACACATATTGTATTTATACTGATGAAGGATATCAATAATAATCATCCATTAATCTCTTTCATGGTATCAAGTCTAGGGTTCGATCTATAATCGCTTCCGCTCATCCTAGATCTTCTTCTTCTTCTTCTTCTTCTTCTTCTTCTTCCTTACACAAAGACCTCACGTCATCTCATCACCATGACCAACGATACTAAGCCGGCGTCGACATTTCACCCTGCCCTCGCCGTCAACAGTATTCGGAACCACATCACGGTTCTTTTGGGCATAGACAATGACCAATACCCGTTATGGGCAGCGTTGATCATGAATCACGCAAAACTAAATCGCGTGCTTCATCACATCGTTCCACCGAAGGGCGTAGTTGCGAAAACCCCTTCATCTGCCGAAGAACAAGAACTTTGAGATACTCTTGACGCCACGGTCTTACAGTGGATTTATTCCACCGTCACCACCGATCTCTTGGAAACCATCGTCGAAGCAGATACGATGGCCATGGCCACATAGAATCATCTTGCTGACATTTTCCAAGACAACAAGAATTCTCGAGCGGTGACACTCGAACAAGAATTCTCCCATGTCGATATGCACGATTTCCCCTCCGCCACCGCCTACTGTCAGCGACTCAAATCGTTGGCCGATCAGTTGAAAAATGTTGGCTCCCCTGTCTCTAGCAGCTGACTTGTGCTTCAATTGGTCTCTGGGCTTACGCCGGCGTATCACGGAGTTGGAACGATTATTCGACAGCGCGACCCACTTCCTGGTTTTGCTAAAGCCCGGTCCATGCTCACCTTAGAGGAGGCCGGACTAGCAAAGCAGGTTGCTACGGGTTCTCCTTCTGCTATGTACGCCAAAGGCGCGTCTGATGGCGATACTAGTGGTTCGTCTAAAACCACTGGTTCAAATACAGGCAAGGGTAACCGTGGTGGTAACGGCTCCGGCGGCAAGAAGAAAGGAAAAGGGAAAGGCACCTCCAGTAGTAAGGGCACGGATTCTGGTCCGATGCAGGGGTCGAATATTCCTGCTCCGGTGATGGGTCAGTAGCCAGGAGGCTATAGTGCGTGGCAGTGGCCTTCCTCACCTTGGGGATATCCCCCATGCCCCTACCCCACCGGTCCATGGGCATATCGTCCACAACAGCAGGGGATTTTGGGTCCACGCCCGGCACAGGCGTATACTGCTGATGGGACGACTCCGTCTCAAACGGACATTGAAGCCGCCATGTACACCCTCGGTCTCGCTCCACCCGAGCCCTGGGTCATGGATACCGGAGCTACTTCGCATATGACGGCGCACCCAGGTACTCTCTCGTCTCTTATTAATTCGAGTATTAGTAAAGGTATTCTTGTCGAAAATGGCCATACGGTTCCAATTAAGGGTTACGGTCATACCACTTTACCGAAACCACATCCACCATTCGTCCTTAAAAACGTCCTATATGCTCCATCCTTAGTCAAAAATCTAGTGTCAGTGAGAAACTTTACAACTGATAATTGGGTCACTGTTGAATTTGATCCTTTTGGCTTTTGTGTGAAGGATCTGCGGACGGGGAATCAGCTAATGAGATGTGAGAGTCGGGGCGAACTTTATCCTATTTCCAACAATAATACCCCAGCCTATCAGCCTTCGTCGTTTGCTGCGTTTACATCCTCCGGAATATGGCATGACCGTTTGGGTCATCCCGGACTCCCTGTTTTGAATAAACTTAAACAATACAATTTTATTGATTATAATTCGAATACTCGTAATAGTGTGTGTCAATCTTATGTTTTGGGAAAACATATTCGTTTGCCTTTTGCTACATCTAATTCGCGTACTTACATGCCTTTTGACATTGTTCATTGTGATCTGTGGACATCTCCAGTACTTAGTTTTGCAGGTGATAAATATTATTTGATTATTTTGGATGACTACAGTAATTTTTTATGGACCTTTCCCGTAGCCACAAAAGATCAAGTCAGCCCAATTCTTCTCAAATTCCATACTTACATCCAAACCCAATTTGAGCGTCAAATCAAATCTATTCAATGTGATAACGGAACTGAATTTGTCAATAATACTTTTAAGGAGTTTTGTGCATCTCATGGTCTGGCCTTCCGCCTCTCCTGCCCTCACACCTCCTCCCAAAATGGAAAAGCCGAACGCAAAATTAGAACCGTTAACAACATGATAAGAACCTTACTTTTTCACGCCTCAGTACCCGTCAAATACTGGCATTACGCATTAGACATGGCAACTTATCTAACAAATATTCTCCCAAATAAACCAATTGATTATTATACACCTATTTCTATGCTATATTTACGCGATCCGTTATATAGTCATCTTCGAGTATTCGGTTGTCTATGTTTTCCCCTTATTCCCTCTACTACCATTCACAAATTACAACCTAGGTCGCTCCCATGTGTGTTCCTCGGCTATCCCAAAAATCACCGAGGGTACAAGTGTCTTGATATTTCGTCTAATAAAGTTTTTATTAGTCGACATGTTATATTTGATGAGACTATTTTTCCCTTTGCAAAAATACATCAACCCGACACCAATAGCTATGATTTTTTGGACACTGGTTTATCTCCCTATGTTTTGCGACATTTAACCGCACCAACAACACCCAACCAGCCAGCCACTTCCACGTCACCGACCTCCCCTCGAACCCCTGATTCCCCAACCGCTGACATGTCAACGCCCCCAGCCACGACCCCTCGTCAGCCTCCTCCCACGCCACCTCCACCTCCACCACGACAGCCTCCACCTCCCTCAAAAGCTACCACTCGTGCTGACCACGGAATCTACAAACCAAATCCCAAATACTTCAAACCCAAGCCTGCCCAAAATTTAAGTCACTCCGTCGTCCCAACACCGGTTCCTCGTGACCCCTTGTCGGCTATTCGTGACCCTAATTGGAAAACGGCTATGGATGATGAGTATAATGCTCTTATTAATAATAAGACTTGGGACTTGGTTCCGCGTCCGTCTAATGTTAATGTTATACGGTCAATGTGGATTTTTCGTCATAAGTTTAATGCTGATGGTTCTTTTGAAAGGTATAAGGCTCGTCTTGTAGGTGATGGCAAAACTCAACAAGTTGGTGTCGATTGCGGTGAGACGTTTAGTCCGGTGGTTAAGCCCGCTACCATACGGACGGTTCTTAGCATTGCTCTCTCCAAAGATTGGCCAATTAACCAACTTGATGTGAAGAATGCTTTTCTTCACGGGTCGCTCAATGAAACGGTATACATGTATCAACCTTTTGGATATCGGGACAAACATCGGCCTGATCACGTTTGTCTTTTGCGGAAATCTCTTTATGGTTTAAAACAGGCTCCCCGCGCTTGGTATAAGCGCTTTGCGGATTATGTGGCTCAAATCGGATTTACTCATAGCAAGGTCGATCATTCATTATTTATTTTTCAACAAGGTACTCAAATGGCTTATTTACTCCTTTATGGTGATGATATAATTCTCACTTGCTGATCCGATGCTCTTCGTAAGTCTATCATGAGCCGTCTCCAGGCTGAATTTGCAATGAAAGACCTCGGTCCATTACATTATTTCTTGGCATTTCCGTTAAGCACGCCAAAAAGGGTATGTTTCTGTCACAAACAAAGTATGCAAAAGAAATCATCGATCGTGCCAGCATGACATCGTGCAAAGCCTCGGCCACTCCGGTTGATACTAAGCCTAAGTTGAGTGCCTCCTCATCCTCTACACCTTACCCGGACCCTACCCATTATCGAAGTCTCGCTGGGGCTCTCCAATACCTCACATTTACGAGACCCGACATCTCCTATGCCGTTCAGCAGGTGTGTTTATTTATGCATAGTCCTATGGAAGAACACATGGTTGCCTTGAAGCGTATCATTCGTTATATACAGGGAACCGTCTCTGGTGGTTTATTGCTCCAAAAGTCTTCCCCTACTAAGCTAACGGCATACACTGATGCGGATTGGGGTGGCTGCCCGGATACCCGGCGGTCCACCTCGGGTTACTGCGTGTTTTTGGGCGACAATCTTATATCATGGGCATCCAAGAGACAGCCTACCTTGTCTCGGTGTAGTGCAGAGTCCGAGTACAGGGGAGTCGCGAACGTTGTTGCCGAGTCGTGTTGGCTCCGTAACTTGCTTGTTGAGTTACATGTACCCATGACCAAAGCCACACTCGTCTATTGTGACAATGTTAGCGCTATTTATCTAGCCGGTAATCCGGTTCAACATCAAAGAACGAAGCACATTGAAATGGACATTCACTTTGTACGCGAGAAGGTTGAAAAAGGTGAAGTCCGTGTCAGCCACATTGCTTCACGATTTCAGATAGCGGACATCTTTACTAAGGGACTACCACTGGTGCTATTTGATGATTTTCGAGACAGTCTCAATGTCCGTTTACCTCCCATTTCGACTGTGGGGGAGTGATAGAATAACCATAAATATGTAAATTATTTACTAGATTATTTGTTGCCTTTTAATGTATATTTAGTTCCTAACTTAATTGCATAATTATAGGACACATATTGTATTTATACTGATGAAGGATATCAATAATAATCATCCATTAATCTCTTTCACTAGTAAATAATTTACATATTTACGGTTATTCTATCAGTCACACCTAAAGGACAACTCCCTTAATAGACAAATTGATTAATTGTATGACGATACAAGGTAATCAATTCCTTAAAATTGAACAAATCATTTGTGAGAGAGAATATTAATATCTTATTGTAATGGGATTAAATAAGATTTATTTTAGTAATAAAAATGCTTTATTACTAAAATTGCTTATTGTTTGAGAAACGATAGAGATAAGAATGAATGGTTAATTATATATTTTTTTTTTGCAAAAAAGGTATCATTTCATTTAATGGTAAAGGAAATTACAAGGAATTTTGCAAAAACAGAATGAATGAATGAATGAATGAATGAATGGTTAATTATAATTACAAGATGTTGTGAATTATAATTATATGACCCATTTTATTTATATGATCATGTATCATAAGTCAATTTGTTATATGTAATTTAATTAATTTGTAAAATGATATTTATGTGATAAATATGCATTAAATTAATTAATAACATGTAACATACTACATGTGACATATTGTGTAACAAATGACAAATTGACAAAATAAAATGGTAGTCCATTTTATGGTACATGGACCGAAATGGAGGGAGTCATGGTGGTGTGTGTGGTTAATTATTTTATGTGATAAAATAGTATGTAATCATACCCTACATACTAGCCTTCTTACCTAATGCTTTGTGAAGACAAAAAGCAAAAGGCAAAGATGCCAATTTTGGCCCCTTCCCACCGGTTGCATGCTCTCTATATGAGAACATTTTGTTCTCATTTTAATTGTTCATTCATTTTCACATCTCACACATGCAAACATACTCCTTCTCTCCCATATCTTTCTAAAACAAGTTTTTAGATACACAAGCTTTTGTTCACCCATTCTAATATCAAATAAAGATTACTAGTGTAGTAATAGTGATAATATTAGAATTAATTTTAAGGGTACTAGTATAATAATCTACTTAATTAGTATACTAGTTTAAGAGTAAGTCTTGGGTGCAATCTAAGGAGTGGCTTCTATACTTGAAGTCTTTGGAGGATCATCCAACACATTAAGCTCAAGAACAAGTGAAGGAAGATGACCTTACTTGTGCCCTATATTTCGAACCAACCAACAATATAAGGAACATTGTTTTTCTCATAAATCTTTTATTTTGTTATGCATGCACTAGATCTAAAGAACAAATAATTAATAAGTTAATTAGTTCACTGTTAGAGGAGTCTAATAATAGGTATATGAACCTAACAAGTGGTATCAGAGCATAGGATGTTGCATGCATAATCGGTTATTGTTTTTCCGAGTTAAAATGTTAACATATAAAACTAAAAATTTATGATTTATATGAGTAAGCCACGAAATAATTATGCATATTATATATTCTGGTCCTAAAATGGTTTTAGGTCATTTTTATAATTTATGAAAATTTATTGCTCATTTTAATGATTTTTAGTGATTTTATTACATTTTTATGAGTAAAATGAACTTTTATTCACTAAAATAAGTTAACCTTCACCACTGGCCATGGTATTTTTGTATGACCTCACATGAATATTTTATGTATTGTATGTAAAATATCATATTAATGTGATTAATATTTAATGATTTATGAATTTTTAGTTTAAAAATGGCATAAATGGAGGTTAAAATGACTAAAAATGGTTAAACTTACTCTCTGACCTTGAAAATTTTTATGACCTCACATGCATATTTTACAAGTTGTGTGTAAAATCTCGTATTAATTGGATTAATATTGCATGATTTATGAGTTTTATGAGATAAAAATGGATTAGAAGAGGTAAAATGGTTAAAAATAGTTAAATTTTGAATTGGGCCATGAAACTTTAATATGTTGTCATATGCATAATTTACAGAGTGTATGTAAATTTAGAGATTAAATGATCTCATTTAGCATGATTTATGAATTTTTAGTGTAAAAATGGCATAAATAGTGACTATTTTAGCATAAATAGCTAAAATGAATTGCATGGCATGAGAAAATTATTTTAGGTTTCTTAAATATCCCACTTATTAGATCTAAAGTTGTAAAGTTGATGGGATTAATTTTGGATACTTTAGATGTTTTATGAGATAAAACCGATAAATTGCAACTATATTTTCACGAAATTAATTTGAAAATTTTAACCATGATTATTGACATTATGAGTGTCATAGAATTATTCCAGAATGTTAAAAAAATTTAAAATTCAAATTTTGAAATTATTGTAATTTAATTTGGATTTATTTCATAAATGTTATGATTTTAAGGTAAAAAATGAGCATAAAAATTAAATCAAGTTGAATTATTGTCAAAAATTGAGTGATGACTAATTTTTGAGTCCTAAGAGTGTTAGGATAATTAACTTGAGCTTAGATGTGATTTAAGTGTTAATTTGTGGTTTTAAGAAGTTAAGATCACACATTTCCATAAAACCGGGTTATATATACGACATAAGTTAAATAGGGCGATTTGGCAAATAATCTGGCATGATAGACACATATTATAATCCTGCATATTTCAATTGTTGAATGTCTTTTATTTATATAATTTTGAATTATGTAATTCTATCTTAGTATGGCCTTAGTTAAATCTATATTTCCCGTAATGAAAGGGAATATTGATTCGGTTGTAATTTAATGTGAACTCGTATCACTTTTATTTTATTAGTTTTTCCATTTTACAAATGTATAATAGGAATAGTTTTGTATTTTTATTATTATTTGTAGTTATGGAGTTTCTTCAAAGACGGTGCCATTCGGAAAGGTGTTCCGACGAAGACGTTGTTCTTGGGAGGCGTGCCATTTGAAGATTCAAGGGACCAAAGGAGTTGGTTTCCGAATATGTAATAGATTATTTGATTTTCTATTTTAGGAAGGCCATACTAGGAATTTTTATTATTGCTTTGCATTTCTTTTAATATGTTACATGCATTACCAAATCGCCATGAACAACAACATGCATATCATATCGAGTCATCGACCGTGTCAATTAAAATTATCGTAGTTCACCGCTTTAGTTCACTTAAAACGTGATAGATAATAAATTGACATGACCTCTCGCTAAATTAATAATTGAGAATTAGCCTTACCAAATAGTAGAAACCACGAAACCCAATTTCATAAGGGAGTTAATCCGGCTTCACCGTAATACAAACTTTGTTACGTTGGGTAAGTGGGTAATAAAATGTTATTACATCGAAATTTGGATTGAGCTCAACGGAAGTATTCGTGACCGTAGTCGCATGTGTTCCGGGCTAAAGATGAAAATTAGAGTAATTTTTATCGACCGAGAGTTCTAAAAGTATAATCGATTAAGAGGTTAATCCACCGAGTTATATTAATAAGGGATGACTCGGCTCACCGTACCCGTATTAATATGAATTTGGGTCTCGGAATCATTTATATAGTTGGGTAGAGGTCATTATATAAATGCAATACTTGTAGTGAAATTTACGAGTATTATTAAAACGATAGATGTTAATTATTTCCTTCACTTCCTATTTTGTAGTCAAAATCGTTTTATCAATCGCAATGGCAACTCCAATCACTTCCGCAACCACTAGTTCCAACACGCTCACCAATGTGTCATGGCTCCAATCCTTCATGGATCGATGTAAGTTAGAAAAGATTGGGTCCAATTTCGCCGATTGGGACGCGCAACTTCGCTTGGCCGCGGAGGGTGACGACAAGCTTCGTTACCTTACCGAGGCATCTCCCACCGAACCTAATGCTAGGTCCACCACCGCCGCTAGGCAAGCCTATGAGGTTTACCAAAAGGAGTCGGCCGCGATCAAAAATGTGTTGATCTTTGCTATGGAGGCCGAACTCCAAAGAAGTGCTATAAAGATTAGCACCGCTCATGAGATCTACAATATGAGGTGGCTTCCGCATTCTTTGATCTTAACATTAAGGAGGGCCAAAAAGTTAGCCCTCATGTGCTCAAGTTGATAGAGCATGTTGAGACCTTAAAAATGCATAAGGTGGAAATTCCCGATGAACTCGTGATTGATCGGATTCTTCATTCCCTCAACAAAATCAAGGCATATGTTCAATTTCGGGTGAATTTTAATATGCAAAACAAGAAAGTTTCTCTTGATGAGTTGCACAAAATACTTGTGCAAGTCGAAAGGGATATGGGGCTAAGTGTTAGCTCCACCAAAGATGTGCTCAATGTCAATCATAAGAGTAAGGGAACTTTCAAAAAAAGTGGGAACAAGGGAAAGAAGCGAACTCTCAACAGGAAGAAAGATAAAGCTTGTGAAGCTAGTTCCTCCAAGACCAAGTACAATGTCTCCTCCGGGGACAAGTGCCACTATTGTTGTGTGAGTTGGGCATTGAAAGAGAAACTGTTCAAAATATCTTGGCGATATCAAAGTTGGAAAGGTTATTCCAGTAGGTATATGACTATCCCTATCTTTTATGTTTCAATCTCAACTTTGGTATGTTGATACAAGTTGTGATGATTGTCCTTTTTATTATAATTAGGGTATCCTAGCAAGGACAAGGGCAAAGAAAAGTAAGCTTGAAGGATCTTGAGGGAAGCTAGAGGCAGCCGCCCATGGAGCTAGATCTATGGAAGCTTGGCTTTATGTTTCTTTGTCTTTATCTTTATTTTCATGTTGAACTTTGAAATTTTAGAACTATTTTTATTTCCTTGTGTGTTTGTATCCTTTAAACACGGGTTGTATTTTGGATATTGGTGACTTGGTTTGCAACCCAAGTCACTTGCTTTATCGTACCGTTTGTTCTAAAATTTATCTTCATACACTACTTGCATAGTGAAACATTAGATTAACAACTCAAATTGATCAAATAGACAATTATGATGATTGGATCATTATATGTCCATAAGCTATGAATTTGATTCTCCTTATATCATTGTTACTAAAAGTAACAACTTGCTTATATAAGATCAATTATAAAGTTGTGATGAGCTATTGAACTCATAAAGTAGGGATTTACGATACCATACGGACACATTATTCTAAACGGATGGTCAACCATGAGATACCTAGAATAGATAGTCTATTAAACAGACGACATGGATTAAACTCGTATATTACATGAATCAAACTGCCATGATAGGGATGGCCTTTTGAAAGCTAATACATAGTCTAGATAAACTCCTAATACTCCACCATATATATGTTTGTAACTCACAAAGCTATCTCTCAAAAGATAGATGTATTTCTGAGAGATAGACTGGGAGTAGATTGGATCGTCACATACATGTCTTATAGTTAAATATGTTACTTTGTGAAAGTAATGGAACTATAAAGTGGGAGTATAGTTGAACTATAATCTATAAAGATAGAGTGGGAGCATAGTCCAGTAGGAGTTTATCGCACATGTCTTATTGGTTAAAATATTGCTTTGTGAAAGTGATAGTATTATGACCTTGTTACATACGAGCCGTAGCATTACAATCCGTAAATTGTTACTCAAGAGTAGATTTACTTTAAAGCGAGGGTCTCTTTAAAGGTAAATAGAGCTTTAGAGTACTCAAATGCATAGATTGACATGATTACATGAAGATGTTGATCAAAATTAGTCATGTTAGGAATTGCCGCATTTTCATTTTAATGAAGAATAACAAATAAGATTCACTTTTATAAAATGGGAATTTAGAGAAGGATGTGTTTGGAACACAAAACCTTAGATAAAGATCTAAGAATCCTAACATATTATGCGTAGCTTTCTTAAGTGATCCTAGAATGGTCTTAAGCAAGCATTAAAGGATTATACTTTTCGTTCATGTGATAATAGTGAATGGTTTCATTCACATGATTGAAGAATCATGATTATACATGAAGTTAAGTGGGAGCTAGAATTGTTTTTCCATGTCTTATATGTTGATGACATATTACTTATTGAGAATAATGTACCAATGCTCTCTTCTGTGAAAGAGTGATTGGAGACTTGGAAAATGATGCAAAGTATTCTAGATTTTGAATCTATGTGAGATAATATTGGCATAGAGTTGAGAATCTTATGAGGATAAGATCTTTCTTATCTGTTTAAACATCAACAAGGTTGAATAGGTTATTCATGTTGATGGAAGTGGAATTACTATGATGGAGTCATAGTCATTCACTGAACCTATTAAGTTGTTGATCACATAAAATAGATTACTAATGTTTCCGCCATTGGAATGATCATGTATGCCAACAGACGCACATGCCATGATGTGATATATGCCTAGAGCATGATAAGTCAATAACAAGTTAATTCATAAGATGGTCTTGTGAAAGCCTTAAAGAACAATTGAAGACTTGTTCATAGGTTTGGATGATAAACTAAGTTAGGTGTTGAAGTGTTGCACAAACTTTAGTTTCCAAACTTAAAGGGATTTGTTGTAATCTTAGGATGTCTTATTGACTAAGGAGTAAGAGACTAAAAAGGTGTTTTAGTTTCGCGCATTGCAAATACTATAAAAGGAATCTAAGCAAATTGTGATAAAATGGTCAACGTAGGGATTAAGGGTGAATCCATCTATAAATGACTTTGTCACGCGTTATGCGATAACAGTGGGAGCATCTTTCAAGTTAAAGAGCCCAAGTCTAGTAAGAATACCAGACAAAAACTTAGAGATAAATTCAAGTTACATTGAATTGAAGGAAATTGCAATTGACAAAGTTGGAATATATGGATATAGGGTATATCCACTTGCCAAGCTTTTATTGTATTTTTTCTAGTGTTAATTGTACACTAAAGATTATAAGATATGAAGTAGTAATAGTGTATTGACTATTCATATGTGATAATCGCATTTATCGTTTGAGTTTTATTAAACTCATCCCTTACTGTGTTAAATCCAAATGGGTTGTAGAGACAAATTGAACCCCATTAAAGTAAACTAGATTGAAATGGTATTCGCCCCTAGTTACTTATATGAGGTGACGTCTCGAAGTAACTAGAGTGTGATGCAATTGATGGCAAGTTCAAGTGTCATAGAGTCATATGGGATGACTAGTCGATCACATAGGCAGACTGTATGGGACACTCTGTCGGGCAGTGACCGCTTATAGAGTTTTGGTAATTCATAAAGCCTGGTCGTGGTAAGAGCTACTATAGTATTCTTATGAGTCAATTCTTTTGACTAGAGACTATTCGCCCAAGTTAGCACAAATTTCTGATTAGCTTTGATTTATACTCTACGACTGTCGTAAATGAAGTTAAACTGGGTATATTTTGGGTTATGATGAACTGTGGCTGAACGGAGGGAATAGTGCGATAGGAATTGTCCACCCCTTGTCAGGGTTGTTTGAAATCTCAAGGCCACTCGAGGAGTAGTTAACTGAAAATGCGTGGCCACGCTCGGAAGGTATATATGGTAGATAATTCCGGTCAGACAATTACTCTCCAGATCGAGGAAACCACTTAAGATATGATCAAGTGTAAGTACGACCTGCAAGACACCTTGCATTGAGTGGGAGATTGTAATAGGACAAGAGAATTGGTGACACACACTTGTCTCGGACAAGTGGGAGATTGTTGAAAAATGAGTCCTCAACA
Source organism: Silene latifolia (assembly GCF_048544455.1). Classification (NCBI taxonomy): domain Eukaryota; kingdom Viridiplantae; phylum Streptophyta; class Magnoliopsida; order Caryophyllales; family Caryophyllaceae; genus Silene; species Silene latifolia. The sequence continues at coordinate 26,496,299 of NC_133529.1, forward strand.
ATAGTGTGATCACATGATTTAATATCATAATTAAATCTCATATTAAGAATACGTGAGGGATGATTTATTATATAATCAACTGATCATCATTAATCGGTAATGATTGGTTGACTAGAGTTTGACATTACTGTCGTATGACGGTGGCGGTCAGTTGATCCCTTAAGGTCACACCTAAAGGACAACTCCCTTAATAGACAAATTGATTAATTGTATGACGATACAAGGTAATCAATTCCTTAAAATTGAACAAATCATTTGTGAGAGAGAATATTGATATCTTATTGTAATGGGATTAAATAAGATTTATTTTAGTAATAAAAATGCTTTATTACTAAAATTGCTTATTGTTTGAGAAACGATAGAGATAAAAATGAATGGTTAATTATAATTACAAGATGTAGTGAATTATAATTATATGACCCATTTTATTTATATGATCATGTATCATTAGTCAATTTGTTGTATGTAATTTAATTAATTTGTAAAATGATATTTATGTGATAAATATGCATTAAATTAATTAATAACATGTAACATACTACATGTGACATATTGTGTAACAAATGACAAATTGACAAAATAAAATGGTAGTCCATTTTATGGTACATGGACCGAAATGGAGAGAGTCATGGTGGTGTGTGTGGTTAATTATTTTATGTGATAAAATAGTATGTAATCATACCCTAAATACTAGCCTTCTTACCTAATGCTTTGTGAAGACAAAAAGCAAAAGGCAAAGATGCCAATTTTGGCCCCTTCCCACCGGTTGCATGATCTCTATATGAGAACATTTTGTTCTCATTTTACTTGTTCATTCATTTTCACATCTCACACATGCAAACATACTCCTTCTCTCCCATATCTTTCTAAAACAAGTTTTTAGATACACAAGCTTTTGTTCATCCATTCTAATATCAAGTAAAGATTACTAGTGTAGTAATAGTGATAATATTAGAATTAATTTTAAGGGTACTAGTATAATAATCTAGTTAATTAGTATACTAGTTTAAGGGTAAGTCTTGGGTGCAATCTAAGGAGTGACTTCTATACTTGGAGTCTTTGGAGGATCATCCAACACATTAAGCTCAAGAATAAGTGAAGGAAGGTGACCTTACTTGTGCCCTATATTTCGAACCAACCAACAATGTAAGGAACATTGTTTTTCTCATAAATCTTTTATTTTGTTATGCATGCACTAGATCTAAAGAACAAATAATTAAGAAGTTAATTAGTTCACTATTAGAGAAGTCTAATAATAGGTATATGAACCTAACATTGACGTGGGTCCTAATGCGACTTCAATGCTGTAACTATTTAGGCTCTGTTTGGTAAAACTGATCGAAAAAAGGTACTGAAAACGAAAAGGTACCGAAACGATAAGGTGATGTTGAAATTAAAAGGTACTGAAAAGCTATTTGAAAATTGGAAACCGATAAGGTAGCCGATTAATTGTAAAGTGTTTGGTAAAACTAATGAAAAGGTAAGCGATTTTTGTAAAATGACATAAAATGACATTAATAATTATAATAAATTAATTTAAATAAAGGGTAAATATATAAAGTAGAACATTTTTTACACTGAACTTTAAAAAGCTACCGGAGTAGCTTTTCATTTGAGGTACCTGAAAAGTCATTTCAGGTACCTGAAATGACTTTACCAAACAGCACTAGGTAAAACAACTATCTGAAATATTAGTCAAATCAGGTTGTTTGGTCAAATCAAGTACCTGAAATGCCTTGCCAATCATAGCCTTAGAAGGACTATTCTTCTTGCAATTGAAAGTTCTACCCTAGAGCCAAAAAGATTTCGATGCATGTGTCCTTTCACGACTTTTGTTCATGGTACGAATATTATGTTATATTGTGAGCAATTAGCGAGTTTGGAGTTCAACAAACTTACTTTGGCGGTTGACACTTCCTATTTTATACTTCCTCAATTTTAATCAATTTTATACATTTGATTAAAATACAAGTCACATACCTTCTACAAATATATAAATGATTGAAATAAAGGGAGTATATGTTTTCTTAGGTAATATTAATTGACTAAAAGTAATACGAGTATTTATGTAGAACTTAACATTTTCTAGCTAAAAAGGATAAATATAAATGACGATAACAATTTTACTTGTTTTGTCCATGGATTAAAAGGACAAGAGCATAGGGGGACGAGAGACACCATGTTAAATATATGTTCCTCAATCGACGTATGAAACAAAGGATAGAACATTAAAATGTGACGAAAATAAACCTCTACCTTAAAAGGAATCCCCTATTTATTAAATGAATAAGCGAAATTGCAACTTTTCCCGCCTAAAACATATTTCCTAGAATAGTGCTTGGTATTTTTAGCATATAATATAGATGTGGACATGATAAGTTATTAATGAATATAATCTTTTGTATTTAAATATTTATAACATCTAATATTTCACATTCTCCACAAATTTATCTCCGATCTTTTCAAGATAAGGAAATTCTTCTTTTAAAGAACTTATTGATAAAAATTTATTGACTTTTTATGATAAGAAATTGCAACTAAAAAAATATGGTATTAGTAAATATTTGTTAAAATTCATTGACTTTTTATGATAAAAATTAGCAGCTAAAAAATATGTTATTAGTAAATATTTGTAAATTAACATCATTAATTTCTCAGTTAAAAAAACAAAAAAATTCAAAAAAAATAATCATTTTATTACTTCTAACGATTTAAATTTTTATTTATTTCTCTAATCAAAATACATTAAGGAGAAACATGAAAAATAAGTGAATTGTCAATTTAAATTCTATAAATAATACACTAAAAAGTAAAACTTTATAAATACCATACATATATTGCACGAGCTCTATATTAGTAACTCTATAAATACCGCTCATTCATTGCGCGGGATCTAAACTAGGGAATTACTAATAAAATACTTAATATATAAAATTAAAGGATAATCGAAATTTTGCATTGTTTAGACGATCGTACTTACTAACCCCCTCTCCCTCCAACCATGACACTAAGGAGTAAGGAGTATAACAAAACTGATTCCTCACTCATTTCATGGACCGTCAAAGTTAGTTTTGTACTCTCCAGAATTTGGATGGACCGTCAAACTACAAGGATAATTGAAAAAAAAATTCCTTCATCTCCTTCCCTATAGCATTTCACTCTCTTTTTCAGATCCATTTCTTCATAATTATCTTTCCTCTTCCTCATAATTATGTAGATTTTGTCTTTTTTTAGTCTTTTAATTGAATTTTTTTTCAGTTTTCTTTCTTGATTTTTACTTTCTCAAAGACTCGACTTTAATTTACTCTCCATCTTAGCCTAGGAGAGTTTTTTTAGTCACTTGTCTTAGTCAGAGAAAGGTTTAATTCAAGAATCAAAGAGCAATATTTCATGAATTTATCTTCAAATTGATTGACTTTACCACATCTTTGTTGATATTAAAGGTAAGTTTATGATATTATTTTTGGATCTTTTATTCCTTTGGATTTCTGTTGAAATCTATAAAGGATTTGTTTTTTTGAAATGAAAATGGTAAAAGTGGTATGGGAGATGGTATACCAGGTTTAATGCTCTCGCAATACCCGATTTAGTTTTTTTTGATCCCTGCTTTTCTTATTGTTGATGTTGTCCATCATTAAATTTACTGATCTGGCACAGTTGGACTTTTTTTAAAGGAAAATTATAGATCTGTAAAATCTCTTGATCTATTTGTTTCCGGTTAGAGTGTTTTACTGTTATTCCGTTCAGGTTTTAGAAGAGTTTTTCTTGAGTTTTTGGCTATATTTGGCAAGGCATTTCAGGTACTTGATTTGACCAAGCAACCTGATTTGACTAATATTTCAGATAGTTGTTTTACCTAGTGTTGTTTGGTAAAGTCATTTCAGGTACCTGAAATGACTTTTCAGGTACCTGAAATGAAAAACTACTCCAGGTAGCTTTTTAAAGTTCTAAGTAGCTGAAATGTTCTACTTTACATATTTACCTTTTATTTAAATTAATTTATTATAATTATTAATGTCCTTTTACAAAAAATCAGTTACCTTTTCAGTTAGTTTTACCAAACACTTTATAATTAATCAACTACTTTATCAGTTTCCAATTTTCAGCTAGCTTTTCAGGTACCTTTTTAATTTCAGTCACCTTATCAGGTTTCAGGTACCTTTTCAGGTTTCAGGTACCTTTTCAGTCAGTTTTACCAAACATAGCCTTTATTTATTATTGTCTTGTTGATGCTCTTTCTTTTATGATTACTGTCCGGTAAATTGAAAATCTTTGATTTTCGTTTACCGTTTTCATCCGCAAGGATGGTATAGGTTGATTTTTAATCAATCTAGTTTTTTACCTTATAAAAAAAAAAAAAAGTTAGTTTTGTACTCTAAAAACAAAAAATTACTCAGTTTTATTCGTCTACCATACACTATGCATCACTGAATTGAAATGAGCAGATATAGCATAGTACTTGCTAGATTATCATTGTTCATGTTCACAGTTATTTATATTATTGACCACAAATTCTTGTTTAATATGGAGGTATATATCCGTCTTAAACCTTAAGACGAATCTAATCACGTGGGAAGTTGTGTAGGAAATGCCAAACTTTTGTCTGGAAAAACTGACCTGACCCGACACCCGAACTCAAGATCCGAACTTGACCCGAACTCGATTAGACTCGACCCGAATGTTTATCGATACAAAATGATTATTATCCACAAATAATTTGATAATAGTTTGGACCCGAAATGACTCGGCCCGGGCCGATTCGAAGTCTACAGACCCGAATGACCCGGCACGAACCCGACACGATTGAACTGTTTGCCAAGTTTAATTAGCACCATGTGGTAGTATTTGGGCCTTTTTAAAATTTAAGAAGGATATTCCACATTAGAGCATCTCCAATAGTTTAGCTTGATGACTTGTTTGCAATTTTATAAAATTGTAAGGTAGTAGCTTAACCATTGGAGTAGTCCAAGTAGACTAGCTTTGCTCAAAATATTTTGAGCTAGTAGCTCCATGAAGCTACTTGCTTAAATGAACCTACTAGATATATGTATCCAATAAGAAAATAGTGGCCATATTAATTAAATTTTAATTTTATGTTGAAAATTTGGAAATTAAATAAATAAATAAAAAAGTGTGTTAAGTGGGTCCAATCAAGCTATTAGTAAGTTGGTTAAACCATTGGAGCAAATTGTAGCTTAAAATTATTGTAGCTTAAAAAGTTGATGTGACAAAGGTAAGATAGTACCAACTAGCTTACCATTGAAGATGCTCTTACTGTTAATTGATTAACACAAAATCTCATTGAAGACGACACGTATCCGTCACTTTGGAGTGATGGATACCATTTCCTCTCACAAATGACCCAAATAGAGAAGAGAGAGAAGCACATGGGGGTGTTCCCACCTTGTCCCTCCTATCCGTTTTGTGAGTGGCATTATCCGTCACTTACTCCGACTCGTCTTCAGCAAGACTAACTGATTGATTAACTTCTGAGTTGTGTATAACTTATGGTGTTACCATTGACCTATCATATGCCCCCTCCTACAACAAAATGTTTTTGTGCTATGATTTTTAAATTTTGTACTTTTAGAAGTTAGTGTATATCCTCTCATTTTATTTGTTAATATTTTCCGTTTTTTTTTGTTACTAACAATTTTCATTAGGAAATAAACAACATATTAGGTAATGGTTATTTTTTTATTATCTTTACTTTGTCTGTAATCATTAATTATTAATTAATTTGTTAATATTTGGGTTTTCAATCATTTTACCTTTTTTTTCATATTTAATTTACAAAGTATTAGTTATTAGACTAATAAAAATGTTACTAATAAATTTTTGTCATCATTTTAAATATTTAAAGTTTCTTTTTAAAAAATTTTGTTAGCTTAATTTTTGGAAAGATATTTTAAAATATTTAGGAAATCTTTTATGTTACTACAAAAACAAAGTAACTAATAAAACATTCCATAATATTATGTAATAACTTGATTTAGTAAATAACCTAACTACACTATGTCTAATGACTAACTCACCCTTAATCTAACTAACTGAAGTTAAAACACAAATGGTGCCACATGTCAACATCTTATTAACCAAATGGCTTTGGTGTGGTAGTTGCTCACCTCATGCCTTAATCATGAGGTCAGGGGTTCGATCCCTACTCATGGGAATTGAGCAAATTCTTTGGCCAGTCGTTTACCTGTTCGTGAGAGCACTCGCGGCGAGGGGATTATACACCGTTGTAAACGGTGAACACCCCGGTTTACAAAAAAAAAAAACATGTCAACATCTTATTTGTTCTGTATGAAAAGGCTATACATATTGTGTTAGTGTAGCCCTTTTGCACTTTAAGCTCCTATCACTTGTTAGCTGACTTAATTGATACTCCGTATGTTGTGAATCACAAAACTTATAAATCCAATTCAAAGTCTATCTACAATAAATTGTTCTTTCAGTATCATTTACACAAAACAAATAATTTCATTACACGATACAAGTTATGCGGTAAGCCAGAACTTTTACCTAATGGTAAATTCATATCTTTTCAGAGTGTCTTGTAAAATCAGTTTAGAATGTTATTATACATAATGTACGAATTAAGTTTTCTAAGCACCCTTGCCCGGGAACTTTTCGAGGAAGAGTGGGCTAATAAAATATGTGCCATGCCTATTTATTATTCTCTTAGACAAGATTACGTATTCTGGACTCTTTCTCCATCTGATGTTTATTCAGTTAAAAGTGGGTATGCCGTTACTCTTCATGAACATCTCAACAAATTCAGTTCGGCTAAGGATCATTGTAGACTGAATTCTTTGGCTAAAGGTTTTTGTAAAAAAAAGACTTTGGCATCTCCCCGGAACACAGGTTTGGAAGTTACTTATTTGGAAAATTATCACTAGCTCGCTCTCGGTTGGATACGAGTTTGCCAGAAGGAATTTGATTGTTAATTATTCTTGCACTATGTGTAATGACCATGATTCGGTGAAGTCCTTAACTCATCTTTTTAGGGACTGTGATGTGGTTAAAAGGTTATGGGCGTCTTCACCTCTCGGTATCCTTATTAATAATGTGGAGAGTGTGAGTATTAGTGATTGGGTAATTAATTGGATCTCGTATTTTTCTTTGTTCGATGATTCTGCTACACCTACTATTAGCTTTATGGCCACCTTATGGAGCATTTGGTGTATTCGGAATAATAGCATCTTTAGGGGTATGGAATTTTGTGTGAATCACTTTTTTAGCCTATATACTAATGTTGTTCGCACAGCTACCCTAGCCACGAGTCTTTTGAGCTCAAAAGATGCCAGGCGCGCGTGTGGAGGGTGAGTATGACCCTAAGATGATGTTGATTGTTAGAATTAAGAATAGTATCCCGTTTTATATGACGGGGAACGTGGAAGTTGTTAGACCATCCGTGCTAAGTTTGACACAAGCTGGAATCAGTCTCTTCAAGCTTCTTATGGATGGGTGATTTATAATTATGGAGGGATTTGTGTTAATAGTTGTGCTAAAGGGTTCCGGGCAGAAAGTGCACTTCAAGCTGAAGTTATTGGTATTCGTGACCTTCTCTTTTGGGCGATTAACTCTAATTTCCTTCACTTTAACGTTTCTTTGGATTGTTTACAGATTCTCCTTCAAATTGCGGGTGTAGAGAAACCACATCATAAGACCAATGGAATTCTCAAGGACATTGATCGTTTACTTCCCTCGTTGTTTCATTGCTTATGTTTTAGTTTTATACCTCGTAACCTTAATAAGTTAGCTCACAATCTTGCTAGAAGAGCGCTGAGCTTGTCATAATGGATGTAATTTACAGCTGAAAAAAAAAAGTTTTTAAGCACCAAAATTACGGAAACTGCACAAGAAGCATAGTTAATCAACGATAAATTACTTAAAATTGAAAAGTACAAAGTAAAATCTTTCACAAATTCTTATTTGACACTCGACCATGTACATTTTTGGGGTCATGTAAGAAATAGAATCTTAATTTACTTGCTACAATGATGAACGCAACTTGTTACGACAAAGTAGTTAGCACTCTTTCCTCAGATTATAGCATCTAAGGGCTACTTTATACTAGGGTATAAGAGAGACTCGCATAGAGAAGAGTGATCATTTATTTTTGTTGCATTTTATCAAACGTAATTGATTTTTGAAGTCTATATATTCAATTATTGTGTGGTGGATTTGGAGATGGCGTAATTATATGGTCTTTGGATGGATGGACGTGATTCCGACTAATGTGTACTCATTTTTATGCAACATTTTTTGGAAGTCGTGAATGCAAAAGAAGTGACTGATATATGCATCAAGAAGAAGGAGGTTCGTTAGAAAGAAATTTATGTTCGTTGGACTGCACCACTGGACAATTGGACTGTTGTTAATATTGATAGAGCATCAAAGGGTAATTCGGGAGCAGGATGTATCTTTCGAGACTTAACGAGAAACATGGCTTTGGCATTTGTGGATGTAATACCTCGTAGTTTCTAAGGCATTCACTCGACCGAGTAGACCAAGTGGACCGAGTATAACCTATATTAGGCTTAGTGGAGTCGTGATAATGCTCGTCTGTAGAAGGGTTGTATTAAAACTATCATAACTTGGGATCTAGACATGATATTGATGTGATTCTAATAGGAGATGATAGCTTGTTCTCTTACGATTCCAATGGTAGGTAGGTCACACGCCCAAAATGACCAAGAAACGAGTGAGATATGATTGTTTTATGAAAACTGGTCATTACTGAGAACTGCGTCGCACTCGACCGAGTGGACCGGCACTCGATCGAGTGAGTGGCACTCGACCGGGTAGACCCGCCACTCGACCGAGTGATGCTGAATCAGAACACGTGATAATGAAATCTTATCCCCTTATCCTCATTCGAGCCCATTGCCCCCATTCCCTAGGGACTCATATCTTCTTCCTTATCTATCCAAACTCTCTCCTTTCACTCTAAAACCCTCACAAACACCATATTAGGGGATTCAAGCTTAGATTAGAGGATTACTCACCTTCTCCTTCATCCTTTCACCTTGTAAGTTGAGATCTACCCTTTTTTCTAGTCTTATGAACCCTAATTTTAGGGGGTTTTTAATTGGGTTAATTAATTAGTAATTATTGTTAATATATGGGTAATTAGTGGGGAATAATAAGGGGTTTTGTGTTGTATTATAGTATAGGGTGATTTGTATTAGTTAATATGTGATTTATGTAGGATGAGACGGTTTTATGAGATGGATATTTGGTGATTTCGACTAGCTTATGGATTTTTCTAAGAGGTAGGTTAATCCTACTCGGTTTCAATATTATGGTTGTTATATGTTTTGTGGTTAATGTTGTAATTAATATCACCTAATTAGAGTAATTGCATTATAACATGTTTAGTCACTAATCATGTCATAAAGGGGATAAGCATGATGGTTATTGTTTATCACAATGTAATGATGGTTAAGACGATGTGATGAGTCGGTATTTGGCATATAAAGTGTTGTCTTGCATTTGTTACAATTACCTTGTGTATTGCAGGTTATTGTTTATCACAATGTACTTATTTACTTAAAGTATGTTCTTTTATGGTCTATTTGATATTCATTGCCTCGGGCAACCGAGATGGTAGCACTCTCATGCATTAGGTGGTCTTGGTAAGGCACCTTGGTGTATGAGGGTGTTACACAAGAGATGAATGCGTGTGCGGATTGGTTGGCTAATAAGTAGTTGTTCAATCGCAGCAATTGAATGTGATCGAATTTTCCGATATGCCGGGTCCATTATTTTGCTTAGCTCAGCTTGATGTAAGAGGAGTGTCGTGTCCTCGCTATGTTCCATTCTATACTTTTTAGTTTTTGGTTTGTAGTTCGTACTTTTGTTTTGGTTTAGTCCCGCTTTTTTCTACCAAAAAAAAAAAAAGAAATACTTCCTCCATTCAACTCCACTCTACCTATTTCTATTTTTTACACTATTCATAAATGCACATTCAATCTCGATTTTCTCTCAATACATAAGTGAAAACATAATCATATGGGATCTTGTTTGATTCGTCTTTACAAGTACATTAAAAATATCTAACTTTTATAATTTTTGCAAATACGTAGCTAACGATATTTACCGCGTAAAACACGCGTTGGCGAACGTGAAAAAGCAAAGTGGTAGAGTGGACTTGAATGGAGGAAGTATATGAATAATAAATTATAAATATTATACCAAGTTTATTTTTCTTTTCACGATATAAATACTATAAAATCTCATTTGTTGAGGTTAAGACAACTTTCTTTTATATGATGTGGTTTATTTTATACAAGTTAAAATGACTATATGTTGTAAGTTTAAAATTTGTCTTATGAAAAAGAACTAGTTTTGGGACCCGTGAAAATCACGGGTTTTTTTTGTTTTAAGTTTCTTTGTTGGGTTTCCTTCCGTAAGCCTTTGTTTTGATTTTTCATTTTTCCCGTTTTTGTCCATTTTGGAGGCCCAATTGGTTTTATTTTTTTATCGTTATTTTCTCCTTTTCTGCTTTTTGGTTGGTTATGACTTATGAGAACTAACCCGGTTTTGAATTTCCGCTTTCATTTTAAAATTTGGTTGTTTCCCTGTCGGTGAAACCAACACAAAACAACAGTCGTTCTTCATTTTTGCTCTCTCTATTGCTAGTCCCGTTTTTGGCCCGAGCTGTAGATCTCGCCAAGGTTAAATTGTCGTCATTCGGATCCTTTGGTCAACCGTTTTATGCTCTTCCCCGCCATCCCTAGTTTAGATCATAGTATTTGTTGAGATGCATGAATAATTAATTAAAAGGTGAATACATTAATAATTTTGTATGCAATTATGTCAAAATTTATGAATACCAATTTATAACTACCAATAATTCGTGAGACTTCTATATTATAAAATTGGTTTAATAGTGTTATATAATTTGCTCCAAAGTTTAAATTCTATTAAGCAAAGAGAAATGTAGTAAAATACGCATTTGTAACTCATCTAACTTGGCAACAAAACTAATTCTTTTTTTTTTGTATGTTCATGGAAATTATTTTCTCTTATTTTCTCTATTTACAACCAACAATCTTAATATCGATGATTTACAACAATTGTGATTTGAAAATTGAAGTTGGGATAATAGAGAAAAATTAATCGTGAGAGGGTTAAAATTTCCAAAATTCATAAGGTACAGAATTGGCCTAATTTAGTGCTCATATGCATTACAAATATTTGTCCATTGATAGAATATGAAAATCTAATAGAAATAAACAACAATAAGCACTAATATCCACCATATTTGTAGAGTAAGAGTCACTTATATATATATATATATATATATATATATATATATATATATATATATATATATATATATATATATATATATGAATGATAAACATATAAATATCAATTAATATCACAAAGTCAAGTTTACGACAAATTTCACCTTGATGAAAATTTAATCACCAATTTATGTTTCAAAAATTCATTAAAAATACAAATACTTTGACTTAAATGGCAAGACATTGTTTATAAAATTGAATATTTTACATGAAATGTATTAGAAAATTAAAAACCAAGTGAAAAGAATAGAAAACCATAAAGCTATAATAAACCAAATGTGTTAGATTGGAAGTCATGAATAAGGGAATGAAAGTTACAAGAGCATAAACCATCACCTAAATTAATTACTCACATATATAATAAGAAAATACCCTTAGTTGATGTAGTCATTTGTTATCATAGTTTGAGAATTGTTACACTTTCACATTGTTACAATGGAATTTTAAGTAGAACCTCAACATGAATGTATACACATGTTTCTACTTAAACGAAACTCACAAAATTTAGCATTTGTTAGTGGCAATCAAATTAATCAAATTAAAAATATTAACTTAAATGAGGGCCAAATGGATCAAATACTTAGTTGTAAGTGTCGAAACTCTTGAGGCAAGTAAACCTGCAAATATCCAAACACTTTTATTAGTAACTTAAAATCTCATATCGACAATACACTAATTAAAAAAAAAACTAATTAATACAAAACAATTATATATAGAACTGTAAAATAATACTATATTGAATATTAAAATAATTTAAAAGATAAATATAACTTCGTCAACCTAAATTAGCATATGGAAATATAAACATCTTAATTAAAAAAAAACTAATAAACGAAAATATTGGCAAAGAGAATATGATATTGAAAGAGAGGGAAAACTTGTATATTTATACATTTTTTAAAACAATTAAGATTTTGATACGCCTCTTCCCCTTCCCCAATATTAAAACATAAAAATGAGTAAATTAACTATATGAATTTATGAGATTAAAATTTGTCAAATTAATATAAACATTCTTTAACTATGTGATTAATGAGTTCTTAATTAGTTTTCCATTCTCTTGAACTTCTACTAATGTAAATACATAATTAAACAATAGTAAAGATGGAAGATGGAAGTTTATGTAGACATAAGTAAAAAAAGTTTAGTGCTAGCATGAGATGATGTCCCATGTCCTTTATTTAGATGCTCTACATACCTTTTATTTTTATATTATTGTATGTATAGATGAGTGAATTAAATTAATGTTGTGTCATAATGAATTATTTTCATGTCACATTGTGGCTGAATAGAATTCTAACCAACGGCTGCGTCGAGGGGACTCTCCGAACTGGCCATCTTCGGCAACTATGTGAAGGTCAAATTGGGGGAAGATGATATTTTGGAGGTTGTGTAGGTAGTAAATTCATGTGGGTTGGCTAAAAGAAGCTAGATTAGAGGGGATTAAAAAGGTAAGAAATGGGGTGTTAAGAAATGACGGGCAAACATGGTATATGTCGATTGTGGGTAGGCAACGATAGCTAAGTCCACGGTATGTGAAAATGGTGACGTGGGATTTTTGTAATGCAAGGTGACATTTAGTCCATGTCTACGTGGCTTTTAAGGTGGTGACGTGGGATTTCCGTAATCCAAGGTGACATTTAGTCTAGGTTTACGTGGCCTTTAATGGTTACCCTTTTAATAATATTTATAGATGATAGAGGACGGTGTGAGTGGAAAACATGTCTGCGTGTCAATAGTTACAGGCTGACGTTTACATAGAATGCCCTACGTGGCTTTTTGCAAGCCTGCGTGACTTTGTCTAAGTGGAGTTTATTACTCATTTTAGGGGAGACTTTTAATTATATTTATAGATTTCTCTTTAGAATCCTAGAGAGAGAATTTTCTCTCTTTTGAGAGTACCTTTTTTAATTATTCCATCCAAATTAAGCCTTTTTTTAAAAAATTTTTGACAAACATTCCCTCCCTTTTATCTACCAATATCATTCTCCTTTGTTATACTTGTTTACCTCTTTCTTTCCATTTGGTTGCATGTGTCATTTGGGAAACTTAAAATCTACCCTTTAATGTTTTTTTTTTCTCTAAAATCTAATCATCGTTTCCTTTCTCATTTTATTGGCTAAAGCCTTTTAAGTTCCCAAAGTTTCTCAGTTGTGTGAGGCTCTTTATTTTATTTTTGAAGTTTACATATTTGTCTTTTCACTGTATTGTTACTTATCTTTCTAATCTATTTATGCTTCTTTTCTACTTTTTATCTTCTCTCAAAAATGGAAAACAATCCTTTCTTCTACTTAGAAGATGTGAGCCCTACTCTTGAGAATATTTTTCATGACATTAAGTTTCGTACTGGAACTTCTGTCAATCCTAGTTTGCTTAACGAGTGAAGATTTTCTCGAAGTGAAAGTGTTGTTTCTCCTCATCCTGATAATTTAGAAGACTCAATTGCCTTTTGAAACAATTGTCTCCAGGGTTATTTTGTTGACTATAAACTTCTTCATGCTTATAGTGTTAACAGGGTGATTGAAGACAACTAGGCTACTAGAGGGACCTTTCATGTCAAGAGAATGGTGACATTTATGCTATCCATTTTCAAGACATGCAAGATCTATCTGATGTACTAGAAAGAGCATTCTAGTCATTGATGGTCGCTCACGGTGCTTAAAAAAAGGCAGCCAGGAATGGTTTCAAGTTGTGTTCGATTCCTTACTGCAAGATTACGGGTGAGAGTTTGTGGGCTTCTTTTTTCAGTATCTCAACATGAATATGGCTAAGATTGTTGCTCAGTTATTTGAGGATAATACTATTGTTAAAGAATTTCACAACATCCCGGATCATGATTTATTCGCTTAAGAGTCACTGTTTGTCTTGGTGTTCCTCTCAATCCGGTTTTTTTCTTGGCATGCAGAAATAATAAATTGTTATGGATTCAATTCAAGTATGAAGAAATATTTAAGCACTACACTCATTGTGGTAGAATAAGGCACTAGGTGTCCCTTTATATTGAGAGAATTTCAGATATTGTCTCCACTATCAATTCTTCTTTGGAACGTGCTATTGATAGGGGCGTCGTGTAACACCCCCATTTATTCAGGAGTCTTAAGGCAAAACCTTCCTAAAAAAATACAGATTTTACCATCTCAGGTGCCTGAGGTAGTAGGTAATAAAGACAAACTCCCCTTCTTACCCGACCAAGGTAATTGGGAGGTTACCTTCTCGGTTTCCCGAGGCGGTGAATCGGAGATACAATAAAGAAACACTTATTATAAATGACAAGTTTAGTGATTACAAACCATTAACTAATGAATAAATACAACTCATGGCTATTATACTCATCTAACTAACTACACTCGTCTCGTGACTTATCAAGCTCGTCCCGTCTCCCGCTACTATCCAACAACATGTACTTAGCCTGCTCCCCATATGACCAAAGGATATCATATGGATTGACACATGCCACCCCAAAAGAGACAGGTGACAATGCACAGACACACAAACATCAGTTTCAATAAACAAATAAAGTGTGACATGACTCAAGTGTGTGAATATGCAACTTGACTACTAATATGAATGAGACACTATCAAACAACCACTACACCAGTACTGGGACACGCTCAGACGTACCCACAACCACCATGGTACCGGGACACGCCCAGACATACCAACAACCACAGTGGTACCGGGACACGCCCAGACATACCGACAACCACAGTGGTACCGGGACACGCCCAGACATACCAACAACCACAAACAGGTACCGGGACACGCCCAGACATACAGGGTCCGGAAGCCAACCGGATCCCCTGCCAGACGTCGTGTCTCAACCGCACGCATCCCTCCAAACTCAAGCCATTAATGTGCACATCCCGCTTGGAGTGGGAAGCTCCAAGAGGCGACTAAAGCGTAAGACGGTCTCCCAACTGTCTTACGTCTCCAAACAATCAACAACAACAACATATCCTCCACACATACACAAATACAACCAATTCATGAATTATAACCCAACATCTCATAATCATCCTCTTAATGATGCAATTAACCACTAAATATGTTAGAATGCAAATGCCCTAATTTATGTGAGACTAATTACAATATAAACAACACCACATTATTGAAACCGAGTAGGATTAACCTACCTTTTAGCATAATCCATAAGCTAATCGAAATCACCAAGTATCCATCTCATAAAACTGTCTCATCCTACATAAATCACATAATAACTATCACAAATCACTCTATACTATAATACAACACAAAATCCCTTATTATTACCCACTAATTACCCATATATTTATAATAATTACTAATTAATCAACCCAATCAAAAACCCCCAAAAGTTAGGGTTCATAAGCTAGAAAAAGGAGTAGTTCTCAACTTACAAAGTGAAGGATGATGGAGAAGGTGAGAAATCCTTCAATCCAAGCTTGAATTCCATATAAATATATGTATGAGGGTTTTAGAGAGAAGGGAGAGAGTTTGGAAAGATAAGGAGGAAGGTGGAAATGATTTTAGGGTTATGGGAGAAAGGGATAAATCTCGTGTTCTGAAAATAGCGGCACTCGATCGAGTGGCGAGTCCACTCGGTCGAGTGTCACTCACTCGGTCGAGTGCCGGTCCACTCGGTCGAGTGAACTTCATTCGGTCGAGTGCGACACAGTTCTCAGCAATGACCAGTTTTTGTAAAACAGTCATATCTCACTCGTTTCTTGGTCATTTAGGGCGTGTGACCTACCGTTGGAATCGTAAGAGAACACACCTCCAATTGGAATCACATCAATAGCATGTCTAGATCTCAAGCTATGGCAGTTTTAATACGACCCTTCTATAAGCGGACATTATAACAACTCCACTAAGTCTAGTATTGGTTATACTCGGTCCACTCGGTCTACTCGGTCGAGTGAACGCCTTAGAAACTACGAGGTATTACATAACCAAAAAGATACTTTACATATAATAAGTTTAACTGAATAAAATAAGATAACAGCTTTATTACATATGAGCAAACTGTTTAAAATGAATAGTAGTACAACCTCGCAGTGGAAATAATAATAAGTATAGTTGAAATATATTAAATGTCTAAATAAAGTAGGTGATCTCTAGACGCGGTCGTAGATAGTCATACGCCCCAGTCTTATCCGGCATCCAACACACTTCTTGGACTAACCTGCTTGCCAACTGTTCCCATGAAGGAAACGTTAACACAAGACACACACAAACACACAAGTCAACCTATGTAATCATATATGTAAAAGAGACTAACATGTGAATGACTCTACTAACACCTGCATATTCAATAAGAATAACAATCCAAAGCGATAAAAGGGAAGGACAACTTGCCCAGACTCATGGTCCAAATGTAGCTCACGGCTACCAACAACAATAACGGCTCAACCGTATCAAATCACATGTTGGCTTGCCACGCCAGGTCTAGAGCCCACTCTAAACACCATGCCCTGCATGTCATATACGTCCAAGGTACATGGCTCTAACACATCCCCATACCTGGCCTATACAATCACATCTCGTCTAGAAATCACGTTGCCAAATAGTATCAATACCAAATCGAGCCAACAGTAATAAGTCTTAATATAAATGCCAACTACAATGCCAAGTTCCTTTTATAATCAATGATCTAACAATGAGAGATGATATGATATGATATAATGTCAGCCTAACAAATGACATGACAATGAGCTCACACAAACAGCAAGCACAACCAAGACACACGGCCAAAGACCATACCAACAATACTCAACATCCAACACCAATTAGTTACAATGCAATACAATTAAACACATAAGAAACCCCGCAAACAAGTGTGAGTAGCTAGCCTACTTTTAGAAAAACCAAGCAAGCAATCCAAGCAAATTATCAACTAATAGTGCTCCTCTTCAAAACCTTCATAATTACAAACCAATATACTAATTACTTGCTAATTCCATACATCAACCCGAATTGACAAGGCGTAAACAACCCAACAACAACCATTAGCACCACGGCTGACGACCACCACCACAGTGGTCAGACCGTGGCCCCAACACCCCCTTGTAGGTCCAGCATACACGTACTAGGTTAATCATGGCCTAGGTCAAGTCCAATTACGATATAAAGATGAGTTAAACGAGTTTAGGTGAGTATAACAACAATACTACAACATAAATCCTGTCTTAAAACAACTATAATCAAAACCCCCATTACTAGAAACCTAGGGTTTAGAAACAACATTAAAAGATGTAAACTTTATTATAATTAGTCTACTAATGAAGGAAAAAAGAATTAGATCTACTTACAAACGATGTGAATGATGAATTCTAGCAAAATCCGACACAAAACCTTCGCAAATCCCTTCTCCTTACTAGTGTTCTCTCTTCTCTAACTCTTAGGTTTTGTTTTTGTGCTGTGTAAAGTGTGTTTAGAATAGAATATAAGGAATTTATAGCCTTTTAGAAAAATAGTAAATCTCGCGAAAATAAATCAGACTTCAACTTAGTCTATCGACTACACTTTCCAGTCGATCGACTTTTTTCCCCAGACATAACTAGTCGATCGACTAAAAACACTGTCGATCGACTTTTATCTCAGGCGATACACACTTAATACTTAATACAAGACTTATACGCAGCACTTAGGGCTATAAACAGGTCATAAAATACTGGGTATTACATTTCGTAGTTTTTCAAAGAAGATATCAATTTACGGTGTTCAACTTAACTCTAAGTGCCTTGCTTTCCACAACTAAGTATATTAGTTCCAAGGTCAGGTTAGGAGAACAACGAGGTGCTTATTTGCCGGCTGATTATTTGGACGAGCAAGTAATTGATTTTGATCTGGGGCTCGTTGATGGAGGACGAATGTATCCAGGTATGGATTTTGTTGTGACTACACTTCCCTTTGTAAGCCCGGTCATCTATGAGAGTATGGAAGTGTTCCAAGGTTACATGCAAAATGGTAATGAAAATTTGGAAAATTTACATGTTTTTAATGATCAGTAAATGGGGAATGCAACGGATTTGACGCAACATCAAGTGGTGGATGATTATATTACGTCGCATATGCAAATGGCATGCATCATGTTTAGCTTTTAGATCATCATAATACTCATATTATGGGACCGCAAATGGTGACATATGTCAGAATATGATGGTGAATATTATGGGACATGCAAATGGTGATATAGGTCAGAATATGACTGATACGTGCATTTTATATAGTCCTTTTTGGCCTTTTTATGCACGTATTTCTATGCTATTATCGTAGTTTTATGCTACGAAATGTCCCGAATATGCTACTTTGGTTTGTTTTATTCTATTTGCAGGAATGGACCAGAAAATAGTGAAATCGAGCCTTTTACCGTCCGTTTAGCATCCGTTTGGAGGAAGAGTTAATTTGGAGCGGGAATGTAGTTGTCTTGAGATGCGCAAAGAAGAAAGATAGCTAGGCGAGCAAAGGAAGAACTTTAAATTGCTAGTGCCTGCTTTGAAGAGCCATATCTCAAGTTCTACAACTGATATTCAGGTGATTCTAATTGGAGATGAAAGCTTGCCCTCTTAGATTTCCAATGCCACTGGAATCGCCCTGTTTGCCCAACTAAAGAAGAAATGGAAGCCGTTTGAATTTCAGTGCGCGAAATAGGAATTGTGCGCTGGAAAGTACTCGATCGAGTACAATTATGTTCGATCGAGTCCTTTTTCTACTCGATCGAGTAGTTGAATTTTAGGGTTTACTCGATCGAGTAGATTTTCTATTCGATCGAGTGGTTTGAGCTTTATTTTACTCGATCGAGTAGTTTAAAAGAGCTCGATCGAGTGGTTTCTATTGGGCTCGGGCCTTTTTAGCTTTAATCCGTCATTAGGTTAAATAAAAGTTCTATTTTCTTATAAATAGGAAGAGGGACGTCATTTGTAACTATCTTCCCTATCTCATACACTATTTTACAATACTTTTTCCCTGTTACTTTTCTACTGTTCTCTGCTTTCCGGATTTTACTCTGTAATTCTCCTTTCTCTTTTCCTCTTTTTATTTAATGTTTATTCTTTTACCATTTGTTCTTCCCTTTATTATGTCTAGCTAATTTCTCTGCTAGGATTAGGTGATTCGATGGACTGTTGTTAATTGCTAATTAGGTTTATAGATTTGTCGTTGTTGTTTTAGTCTATGTTGTTAATCAATGCTATAATTGTATCCTGCTAGTTGAGTCAACGCAATTAGCTTATTTAACTTTAGTAAGCCTTGACCTAGACCGGAAGGTTGGAAGGGGTGAGACCTGCAGTGAGCAATAGGATGCTTTAGTGAGGGCGGAAGTTAAGCTAATAGCATTTTAGGGCGAATTGAGACCAGAAGGAGATATTCGTTGCTCCTTAGACTGACACATCGACTAATCTGTGACCTTAACTGCAATTAATCGACGTTCATTGATGAACCGACATCCTAGTTCCCTCTTTCTTCTGTTAATTTCCCTTATTCATTTTTCTCTTGCCTTAATCTTATTAGTTTAGTTTAAATATTTAAAACCCCCATCTTGTGATGTAGATAGACCAAATAGACAAGTAGATAGTGACCGCCTCCCTGTGGAGATCGACCCTACTTACCGCTGACTTCTGTTAGTAGTAGCTAGGTATTTATTTTTGGTACCTGACGACGGTATCAATGACGGTGGATAGTAATATTGATAAAAACAATGGAAATAATGGCAGAAACTGTAGACACCTCGTTTCTACACCTCCCGTCAACCACATAGTGATGATTAGGCCGCATGTTTAATCACGCGGAGAGATTTATGACATTTCATAAGTTCGTCGACACGTGATAGGTCAAACAGTCGAGTCAACCTCATGGTCGTTATCTATGCGCCGATACGGCCGTTTTGACAGTAATTAGAGTACATTTGGGGTCCGGGTCAAAATCGCTTCCCTTTTCTAAAACCGTCTTAAAACCGAGTCGGAATATTCTAGATTTTTCTGGAATATTATTCCTCAATTTTATCTTTTACCACGAAAATATCTTCCTTGCGTGCGGAATAAGGAAGCATACATCTTCCCTAATTCCTAAATAAAACCGCGAAAATCTTACTTGCTGAGGAAGAAACTGCCCAAGAGAGAACGCAGTAGGTACTGCGCCTCTTGGAAGGATCACCGTTCCTGCTGCGCCTCTTCCTGGGCTGCTTTTTCTCCAGTTTGCAGATTTCTTCCGGATTTCTTTCTTAATCCTACTTTTACCTAAATTCCTTCACGTGCTTAGTATAATAGAGGCCTTCGCTTCACATATTTTTCACGCGAGTGTCCGCCCTTATCTTCTCCCTTTGCATTCTAAGACGTCGCTCTTGATTTGCGACGCTTACGTGCTTGCTCTACGCGACCACGTAAGCTCAGATCATTCTGAGTACCAGTCACATTTGCATAGACCGACCAATTTGACTAACTTCACTCAATCAATCTAATCAATTTGTTTTAAATCCTTTTTAAGGGCACTTTCTTTCGTACATCGAGTCGAGCAATCACTAACGATAACTTAGTTAATCTCGCTTCATCAAACATGTAAGTCTGAGGGTGTAAATCCCAATTTTCTTTATTGTATTTTATTTTGTTTTAATTAATGCACGAATTTATATCACAAGTATGCTCAAAATCGTTCTCAAAACCACGCTTTAAAACCGTTTTTGCAAAACACCAGCGAAAGACCGTCGAGAAGAAACGCATCAGCAGATGCGCCTTCTGGAACAGTCGTATCATCTTATGCGCCTCTTCCAGAGGCTGCTTGTCTGCTGCTGCT
Organism: Silene latifolia; assembly: GCF_048544455.1. NCBI lineage: Eukaryota > Viridiplantae > Streptophyta > Magnoliopsida > Caryophyllales > Caryophyllaceae > Silene > Silene latifolia. The sequence continues at coordinate 26,517,385 of NC_133529.1, forward strand.
GCTCTTCTTCTTCTTCCTCGAGTATCTTTCTCCTTTTCTTTATCGTTTGTTTTCTTCCTTTATTTCTTCAATCCTCATGTTTTCATTTATAAAACTTGTGTTTTATTAATCCTTTTTGACTTAAATCTCTTATAACCAATATTTGCGGGTTTTCGTTACTAAATTCAAACCCGGATTTAAGAGGCTCGATTTGCTCATATCAAGTCCCTTGAATTCGTCTTTGATACAGGATTTTAATTCTGTTTCATCTTCAACCTTTTATTTCCCAGTTTTCGTCTTAATCCATCTTCAAGTTTTGCCTTTCTTTTACAATTTCGACATCGTATATAAATCATATTTGTAAAACCATTGTAATTTTTCGTTTTAATTCTTTTTTTATTGCTTTATGACGGTTCCATACGCATGTAATATGATTAAATCACTTCTACTCGAGTTATATACCAATAATCGACATTAATTAACCGACGAACAATAACGATTTAACGAGTCTGACTTTCACAGTCAGAACCCAACTCAAGAACGGACGCACGGTCTGATGCGCCTCTTCTAAGGGACGCAGCAGATGTTGTGCCTGTTCTGAGGTGGTTTCTGTCTCTGAACTCTTCTCGCTTTGACGTAGAGATTCTATTTAAGTTTCTAATCAACTATTATTTGTATTATCATTTTTAATTCGACATATTCTCCATATTTCTATTTCTAATTTCTTCCTTTTTTTATTTTATTTATTATTTTCTTTTCCAAATCCTTTTTCGAGCATATTTGTGATTTAAATTCAAATTATCAATTGTAATTTTTTTTTTTAACTTGTCTCTTTATTTCATATTATTTCTTGTATGATTTATTTATCTGGCATTCACATGTAATTAATCTAACTCCAACTTTGACCTAATTGGATGCTAAATTGTATGTCAAACCGACTTAGTCTAATTTCACATGCGAGGATTAAAACGTTGGATGTTGCATTTCATGCATATAATTGACAACATATCAAATATAGACAACTTCCCTAATCATTAGTAGAGGCCGCTATCGAGGCGGGCGGGATTAGGTGTTTAAATAAACGAGCTTCCTAATACGTACCCTCATCCCTTATTCAAGATCTCTGTGAACATCCGTGTTCATTGGCATCACGAGAGTCATTCTAGACATAGAATGCTAAGGGTAACGAATTTCATAGTGTTTATGTCACTACTTTGTGTCTTGATATGGCGCAAAGTATTCGAACGATTCCAATTTTCCATAAAAATTGGTGGCAACTCCACAAATGCAGGCCTGTCAAACCTTTCACCGGTTTCAATGCCTTTCAAATCGGTAACGGCCCATGACGTGCTTTGGCTCACGCCGGAGTTCCGTGGGAGAAGTGTCGCCGCCTCGAAACCAACGCGCGGGTGGTTGTGTCCACAGAAACAAGATCTCTATTGATGTTCAAGATAATGGTGCTCATGATATGAGAGCTAACGTCACGGTGAATGTATTTGTTGTTGTTCACTTTAATGCTAATACGACTTTCCGATACTATTTTCCTTTCTATTAATAATCATATGCATAGTGATGGTAATGGGTCTTTGCATGGGGCTCTTGACCATGAGACTATTCATCTATTGGGAAATGAAATGAAAAATGATCTCATGCAAAGAATTCTTGGTGAAAATGGTATTAATGATTTTCAGATCTTTAACAATCACACTTCTAATGGGATATTTGTAACATTTGAGAACAATAATATTGGCTTGAATAAGGTTGTGAATCCTGCTTTACTAAATGATAATGGGAATTATATTCTCATTGATCATAGGAATCTGCGTTTACATGAAGGGTATTTGCATACTAATGGTGGCATGCAGATTAAAGTTCTTGATACTATTAACATGAACTTATAATATTGAAATTGGGATTGGTACTTTTAATGTTATTGTCAACACCAATGAGGCTAATACACTTCAGGGTTTTATTAATAATTTGGAGACTACTGTTGGTCATGTGATGCCGAAAGCTAATATTAATTTGTAACCTGATTTGAATAATCATGATGGTACAAATTTAGAGTAGGAGAATGAATATGAAGCTAATAATGATGCTCATAATCATAATCAAGATTTTAATGCAGGTTTTACCGAACATGTGAGAAGGAATACGTACATTTTTGATCAAAATGTCTTTATTCAAAACTCAATTAGGGCTCGTGTTGAATCGCAGTCTTATCTTGCTTTTAGAGATGATAATGCAAGGTGCTATAATTAATATATTGATGCACTTGAGTTCATGTCAATTTTCTATCAAGAATCTATGGCTGATGTCAAAGAATTTGTTCATACTGAGCCTGTCATCAATGCTAATGGGGCCAATCTTTCTGATTCTAATATATCGACTCCAGAATGGCTATTGTTTAGTTCTTCTTCTGGTTCCATGGCTGGTAATAGGTATACATCTAAGTCCTCTGATACGGCCAATTTTCATGATGATGTGGAGGATCTTAATATTTTACTCGTTCAAGTTGATAATAATAATGGGAGTGGATCTACTACTGATATGGTCTTTATTAGTTCTTCTGATCAGCCTCCTCGTGTTGATAATGACATTATTTTAAATGCGGCCAACGGTCACAACTTTATGGGCTATAATCATTCTAACACCTTTCCTTAGCATGGGAAGGAAAGGACTTGAAGATATTGTCAAACACTTTGAGGGGCAGCAATGAATTTTGCTTAGGAAGCCCTAAAAGGAGAGCTTTTTCTGATCCTGGAGTCCAGAGTCCAGACAATTCTTTTGATGAATTATATAATTTTGATGGTTTCGCTAAAGTTAGAAATGCAGCAAAAAAGGTTAAAGTAGCTTGTTTTGGTTTTCCTGGCGAGTCTTCATCCAGGGACCGTGGAGGTTTTCAACTCACTATCAGGGATGAAGATAATCTTATTTCAAGTAATGACTCCAGTGATAATGGAGCTGCTGATGAGGCAAATGGTGTTGCAGGTATTGAACCAGATCAATCCTCTCCTAAATACTGAAGTGTCTATCATGAAATTATAGGGGTCTTAATGATCTGCTCGCCCCTGTAATTTCTAAAATTAGAGAGATGATATTTAATAATAATATGTATGATCCAATTTTCCTTTCAAAAACTAGGTGTAGTGTAGAATATGTTTCATCTTTGTTCCGTTAATATGGCTTTGTTAAGTCAGTTGTTGTTTGTGCACTTGGTACTAAAGGTGGCCTTTGGATCAGGTGGAAGGCCTTTTGGGACACTGATTGTATTTTCAAGTGTAGTAACTTCGTAATTATTAAGATCAATGAAATCCTAGTAGATTTGGTACTTTTGTTGTATCTATGGTGATCCAAAGAAATACAAAAGGACAGCGGTGTAGAAGGAAGTTGAACGATGGATTAGTACGTTGGATTCACATTTCGTCGTGTTGGGAAATTTTAATCAAGTAGAGTACAATGATGATAAATTAGGAGGGAATAAAGGCACTATCTTTGGACCTAAGTTCTTTTTCTGAATGGAAAATCAGAAACTTATTATCCGATATTGCTTTCAAGGGTCCTAAATTTTACATGGTGCAATAATAGAAAGGGACACTTAAGGATTTATGAAATAATTGATAAAGGTATGGTTTCATCAAATTGGTATTCTTTCTTTCCTAATACGGGTATTATGCATCTTCCTATTCAATGCTCTGACTATGCACCAGTTATACTTGATACGGTATTGTTTGGTAACAAAAAGAGACGAATGTTCAAGACGGAAGCTCGGTGTTTTGATTATGAGGAATGTCTTCAAATTATTAAAGACGAATGGTTTAAAAGAGACAATGGTTCCTCTTCTTTCAAGTTACTTCTAAAATTGAAAAGAATTAAAGGCGCTTTCAAAAATTGGACACTCAACAAGTAGACTGAATTTGATGAGAATTTAGGTTAAGAACTAGAACAAATGTTTGAGGGGAAGGATGAAAACGATTATGAATAATGTCAATCGAAATACTTGGAGTTTAATAGGACAACTGCTATTTTTTGAAAACGATGTGCAAAACTAAACTGGCTTAAAGATGCTGATGCTTGCACCAAATATTTCTGCAATTCTGTTAAAGATAGGTACAATAAGAATTTTATTATTGGCATTAAACAGGAGGATGGAGTATGGTGTTTTGAGAAAAATAATATTACTGCTTCCTTTGAGAAATATTTCATGGACATTTATGAATCATCCTGTACTGAAGAACCCTTTGATTCTTATCTCTTGAAGTTCTAACATATTTTTGAAAAGATTACATATAAATTAGACAATGATCAAAAGGATTCCTTGGAGAAATCTTTCACAAGAAAAAAGTTAGACCTCCTTTATTTTAACTAGGATCTACAAAATTCCCTGGACATGATGGTATTACTGCCCAGTTATTTCAAAAATATTGGGTTCACATTCAAAATAAAGCTACGGAACTAGTGCTATCTATGCTTAATACGAGACATATTCTCCGAGAACATAATCGTACTTCTATTGTTCTCATTCCCAAGACAAATTGCCCTGAAAAGGTGGAACATTTAGACCTATTATAGTTTATGCAACGTTATAATGAAGATTGTCACGAAATGGATCAGTAATAGATTGAAACGTTTGATGCTCAGTTTTGTTGGTGAGTTTCAAAATGGTTTCATTCCTGGAAGAAATATTAGTGACAACATTTTAATTTCTCATGAACTATTTCATCATATTTCAAGGAAGACTAAGGAAAAGAAGGGACTAATTGCTTTTAAAGTTGATATGATCAAAGCATATGATAGACTAAGGTATTAAAGTATGCATAAATATTCATAAATGTCTATGAAATATTTCTAGCTTACCTATGATAGGCAAATATTCATAAATGTCTATGATAGGCAAATATTCATAAATGTCTATAAATGTCTATGATAAGTAAATATTCAGAAATATTTTCGTGCATAAGGCATATTCGTTTATATGGGGTTTCCACAGAATATTATTTTATTTGCCTTATGCACAGAAGTTCTAGCTTATCTCAACTTTTGATTGACGCTCAGAATATAAACCTATTGAAGGGTATTAAAGTATGCATAAATGCACCTCATATTTCACATCTTTTGTTTGCTGATGATTCCGTCTTTTTTATGGAAGCCGATGCTGCTTATTGACGTGCTTTAAGAAGCATTCGGAAAATTTATTGCGATAGTTCTGGTCAAAGGAATAATGATAGTAAATCTGGGGTCTCCTTTAGTCCGAATTTATACCCTTCAGATTACCTGTGTTTGTCTTAAGATTTAAAAAGTTTCGGGTAATAGAGGAATGAGCTTATACTTGGGTCTTCCGATTGATTTTGGTACTATTAAAAAGGAGGTTTTTGCCCTAATCATTGAGAAAGTTTGTAAGCAAATCTTAAGCTGGAATAACGTTTACTCTTCTTCTGCTCGAAAACCAACTCTTATATCTCTATGTTCTATCCTCACTATCCATTTATTCTCTATCTGCGTTTAAATGCCGGTAAGTATGAGCTCAAAGATTGATTCTTTAATCTCATAATTTTGGTGGGGTGGTACTAGCAAGAAAAATAGTTTTCGTTGGAACAATAATTTGTTTATTAACGCGTCTAAGACTAAGGGAGGATTGAGAATTACAAATATTTGGTGTTTTAAAGTTTATTGGCTAAATTTAGTTGGAAAATTATTCAAAATCCAGAGAGCTTAATTAGCCGAGTAGTGGGGAATAAGTACCGGATATCAAGAGACAATATTTTATCAAAAGATTTTAATAAAAAAGAATTTCATTCATGGGGTTGAAGAGGAATTTAATGGGAAATTGAGTTACTTAAGAATAATTTATCTTGGCAAGTGGGATATCCTTCCCTTCTTGATATATGGAATGATAAATGGATACATGGGCTTTCACTTGCTCAATGGTTCTCATTCTCTGCTGAAGATATTCTTAAAAAGCCTTTAATTCCTGTCTCTCTACTGCTAAACGAAAGTGGAGAATGAGATTATGGCAGGGCGCGAAGTATTTGTGGTAGTGATGATGTCCCTTTTGTACTCTCAATCCCTATTCCATGTGAAGATGAACTTGATAACATCTATTAGAATTTAACCATTAATGAAAATATTCTATCAAGAGTGGTTATTATGCAGTTGATATCTCAAAGTTATGAGATAAAAAGACATCCTCTATGGATATTTGCCGCATGAAACCATCTTCCATTGCATTTTGTAAGAAAGGATTATGGTGCCTTCCTATTCACAATAAATGAAAGATTCTTTCTAATTCTCTACCTTGTGTAGAAGAAACTATGAAAAGAGGTCTCCATTGGAGTTATCATTGTCAAAGCTGAAATTCACCTCCTCCTCACATAGAGTCATAACTTCCGTGAATGTATATCTGCCTCTCGAGTTTGAAATTTGGTCTTGATAGGTCCATCTCATATATACTTTTCACCCCTCATTTAGCTCGGTTTTGTATTTAATATCCGCTTTTATAAGTGATTTATTGAGCTAATATCGCCTTTGGTAGTATTTCTTGTGTTTATTGTCTTTTGTAGGATTAGGAGTGGTTTTCCGTCATTTTCTTACACTACCACAAATCCCGAGTAAGGCGAGGCTAAAGCTACGATACAAGTTGCTTAATATGACGTGCCAAGTTCATATTCAAGTCCCTAGTTAAGGGAAAGTGGTTTCAAGTCATTCCGAGCAAGATTGAATAAGTTGCGATGGTTTTGCTGTGCATTATCATGGACCGCTTGCATCCCCATCTCCATCCCTTACCCCTAGGGGATGCATACATGCTCAAGTTGAAGACAGAATTGTGGAAAAAGACTATTGCTCACGTCCCCTATCGGGGTTATAACCCCTAGGTACCGGGGATGCATGAAGCAAGGAGCGGAATTGAACAGTGTGGCTAACTGTCCACGTCCCCTACCCCCGGGGTTGTAAACAGTCTCAGAGACTGTTCATTTTCCGACCTCCTCTATATAATATTTGCTTGTATTATCTAAAACCTATCTTTATGAAAGTCCTAAACCCTTAATTAGATTCCTCTAATTAGTGACAAAAATGACATTAATTTTGTGTCTTAAGGATCTAGTTACATGCATGCTAAAATAAACATGAAAAGAGTAAAAGATTTAAAATACAACCTATTCTTCATCTTCAATATGGCATGAACATGATGATCATCAACCCTTTATGACCATCCTTCCTAGCTTGAGGTTGTCCTCCAACAACCTAGAGTCCAAAGTAGGACTTCTCCTTCCAATGGCACCCAAGACTTGTCCCAAAATCTCTACTATTATTGACTAGATAATTAGTAGAAACAACCCTTAAAATTACTACAAATATTACTACTTTAGTAATATATAAAATGTATAATATTAGGAAAGTGCTAGGGCGACACCGGGTGTTACCGAGTTTCGGTAACACCCTAATAAAATAATAGAAAAAAATTAAAAATTAAATTATAATTTTCAGTTTTGCGCCAATATCGTAGGGATAAAACCGTAATTCACAATCGTTATCTTAACAAAATAAAATATAAAAGATACTCCATACTAATGAAAACTAAACTATATCTTATACGGAGTATTATACAACATACATATCATAACAAACACATCTTTATCTTCATCATCAAATTATACGTTTACCGATTAACAAAAAACAAAGAATTTTATCGCCAAACTTAAAACGACAAATACCTTATTGAAATTTTCCACTAGATTTATAATTGTTAAGGTATGTTCAATTGCACAGACGAAAAATGAAATATAAATTGTTCTTTGAATTTGTTGTGTTTTAATTCACAGGAAGAACAAATTAACATTTAGTGGGAAACAAAATGACAAATCGACAATTAAAGTAAACAGGGTTGTCCTTGCATTCATATGGTCCATATGGAAGAACAAATTACAACTTTGCAACATCCGCCGATCTGGTTTTACTTTGGTTTATGAGATTGTTCCACCAATATCATACAGAATCTTTCAATTTTTTTTTTAATTTATTATTTATTATCATTATTGTTAAATTAGTTAATTGATGTTAAGTTACTAAACAACCCTTTAGCATTAATTAGTTTAAAATTTGAATTTAGATGGAGGGAAACTAAAATGCATAGGTAAATTACAATAATACCCCGGGTGTCGCTCAATTTGAGTAACACCCGGTGTCGCCATCTCATTTTCCATAATATTATGGTGAATTTTATTTGATGGTTTTGATAAACTATTTATTCAAGATTTTATGAAGAAAACAAGAACTCTTTTGTTCTTCTTCTTTCATTTACACGGCCAAAACTAGCTTTTTTAGGAGAATTTTTTTGTGTAAAAATTAATCAACCACTTGTACACATGCAACCTCCAATATATATATATATATATATATATATATATATATATATATATATATAAATAGGTAGAGAAGTGATGTCACCAAATCACTTTATCACATGTTTGAAGTGGACAAATTTGGACAAATTGTCATAGTGACAATCACTATATAGCCCGCCTAATATAGGGAAAATGAGTCTATTTTTACTTTTGACATTTGTCTCACAAATGCTTATAAGTCACATGCTTAATTATCTTATATAATTAAGTGTTAATATGACCATTTAACATTTAAATGTTACAATTAACAAAATAATACACTTAACGTTTAAGTGATATTTGACCATTATACCAATATATAATGGGTCACATAAAACCCAATTAGCTAAATTTACAACTCCTTGTAAATATAATTAGCTAATAACCTCCCCCTCACACTATATATTCATACCTTATTAATTGAGTGAATTAACTATTAATCACTAAATATCATCTTATATAATCATATTAAGATAAAACATGAAATATATTAGTCAATTACCCTATAATTGAATAACAAATTCCTTTGGCCTGAGTTCTTAACTCATTATCAAATAAAACTCACTATCACTAACCTTTAGTCAACTATTACTCAAGGGACTAATTTATTTGTATCATATACAAATAATTAGTTTTTTTTTTATATTGGGGCTCCATCCTATAGGTGTGACCGAAAGGGATAAGTTGAACATCGTCGCCATACGATAATAACGTCAAACCCTAGCCGGCCAATCGTTACCGATATATGTTGATCAGCTGACGAGTATTAATAATAAATATCCCGGTTATATTCCTTTAATGAGATTTATTAAGTAAACGCACTATTGTGGAGGACACTCACTCCAACACTTTATTCCGTCATTTCTATTATGTACTAGGGTTTATAAACTTTGTTTTTCATTTTCAATAATTTATATAAACACTTTAGTTTAATAGTTTACATTCGAATCAGGTTCTTATTTCGAGTATTTTTCTTCCAAGTTCTTGTTCTTATTCCCTTAAAATTGATAAATTCTATTCTCTAGTTTAAATTATTATTTCAATTCCAATTACATAATATTATCATGTTTATGTTTATCTATTCAATTGTTATTAGTTTAATCGTTATTATGCGTGAGTAGCCCTTTAATGGGGGGGGGGGGGGGGGAAGCCATGTTTGATTAGCATTTTATATATGTTGGATTAGGAGGTTTTAACATCAATTTGTTGTTTATATCACATGCTTGTTTTGTATTGTTAATCTTTGATTCATGATCACAATCGTTTACTAATTTGTTATTCTTTTCCTAAGAGCGAAAGTCGGGAATTGAATTAGGGAAAGCATGTTTTAGTAGTTCGATCTAATTTGTGCGAGAGCTCGTTAGTAATCGTTCTATTATACCTGTCAAATGGGTCGGGCAGGTCGGGTCATACGGGTCACGGGTCGGGTTAGGGGTCAGAATACGGGTCTAGAAATAATTTCTAACGCCTTTTTTAACGATTTTTTTAATCGAAAAAATATTTTTTAAAAATATAACACACATTTAAAATTAATATTTTAATCATATTCAATGTTTACATTAATTATATTAATATAATTATTAAAATAAAGTTTTTTTAATAATTATTTTATTATTAAATATAATAAAAGTTATATAAAATTGACTTTTTAATTGTGTTTGTAATTTTAAATAATAAAAAAATTAATTTTATTAAACTATTTTTTCAGATATAATATATAAATATTACTATTTTAATAAAATTCTTGATTTACCTTTGACCCAATGGATCGACCTGTTCGGGTCAGGTCTCGACCCTAAAATAACGGGTCATTTCGGGTTCGGGTCAAACGGGTCGCCGGGTCGAAACTTTCGGGTGTTGACCCTGGAAAAACGGGTCGGGTCAAAATTTGACAGGTCTACGTTCTATGGTTGGGTAATAGGCCGAGAAGAGATTGCTAATAACCTAAACAACAATTGATTTTATGTTCATCTAATTTGATATCGTTTTATGCTAATCAACATGTGTAACCCCATTCCCCTAGATCTTTATTCATCATTGTTATACATCTCATTCTCTTTATTGTTTTTAAATCACCAAACCAAACCCCAATCGTAATCGACCTTGATAAAATTCGCTCCATGAGAACTACTTAACAACTCCCGTCTCCCCGAGATCGACCCCTACTTCCCTAACTACATTAATTTGTTTGTTAGCCAAGTCTAGGGTTAAAATATTATCTTTGTTTAGGGTACACGACAACCCTATCAAATTTTGGCGCTGTTGCCGGGGAGCACGGTTCTTTCAAGTTCTTGTTCTTATTTCAAGTATTGTTCTTCCAAGTTCTTGTTCTTATTCCTTTAAAGTTGGTAAATTATATTCTCTAGTTTAAATTATTATTTCAATTCCAATTACATAATATTATCATGTTTATGTTTATCTATTCAATCGTTATTAGTTTAATCGTTATTATGCGTGAGTAGCCCTTTAATCTAGGGGCGGGGAAGCCATGTTTGATTAGCATTTTATATATGTTGGATTAAGAGGTTTTAACATCAATTTGTTGTTTATATCACATGCTTGTTTTGTATTGTTAATCTTTGATTTCTGATCACAATCGTTGACTAATTTGTTATTCTTTTCCTAAGACAGATAGTCGGGAATTGAATTAGGCAAAGCATGTTTTAGTAGTTCAATCTAATTTGTGCGAGAGCTCGTTAGTAATCGTTCTATTAGACCTGTCAAACGGGTCGGGGGTCGGGTCATACGGGTCGGGTCATCCGCGTCACGGGTCGAGTTCGGGTCAAACGGGTCGCCGGGTCGAAACTTTCGGGTCTTGACTCTGGAAAAACGGGTCGGGTCGGGTCGGGTCTGGTGAGGTTTACGGGTCGGGTCAAAATTTGATAGGTCTACGTTCTATGGTTGGGTAATAGGCCGAGAGGAAATTGCTAATAACCTAAACAACAATTGATTTTATGTTCATCTAATTTGATATCGTTTTATGCTAATCTATATGTGTAACCCCATTCCCCTACACCTTTATTCATCATTGTTATACATCTCATTCTTTTTATTGTTTTTAAATCACCAAACCAAACCCCAATCGTAATCGACCTTGATAAAATTCGCTCCATGACAACTACTTAACAACTCCTGTCTCCCCGAGATCGACCCCTACTTCTCTAACTGCATTAATTTATTTTTTAGCCAAGTCTAGGATTAAAATATTATCTTTGTTTATGGTAAGCGAAAACTCTACCAGGTCTGCTTCTCCTTTGGGTATCAAGAGCCAAGTCGGCAACAATATTTCCATTTAGAAATGAATTATTAATTGGCTCTCCATGTTGAAGAAATCTTTAATCCTATTTCTTCTTTTTCCTCCTTTATTAGCACGTTATGGAGTATTTGGTGCCTAAGGAACAACTTACTCTTCCAAGATGCGACTATAGACTACTAATCTACTATACCTTTTTTAGACTATTGGATTTGGACGCCAATAACAATACGGTTGAGAACCAAAAGAAGAGTAAGAAAGCTTTAATGAAATATATCCTAGTGATGAAGGCGACGCTTTGAAAATTATAAACCACTATCTACACTTCTTAATTGGCTCTCAGCTTTGCTCGGATCATGTTAGAATTAAATATGATGCCTCCTGAAAATCGAATTTCAAAGCCACTAATGGTTGGTTGTTCCAAGACTGTAACACCCCCTTCTTACTCAACCAAGGTAATTGGGAGATGTCAACATCTTGGTTTCCCAAGTCAGTGAATCGGAACTTCAATTAATCAACATTTTATATAAATAACACATTTAATGAATTACATACATGAATAAATGAATAATACAAGTCGAAACTACTACAACCTCTCTAATGGAATCTAATCTACTATCTCATGGATACTCGACTTCACTCCAAAGTCCATGTCTCGGTCCGTGTCCCGCTCGATACAAATTCCAAACATATGCTCAAACTGCTCCCCATATGACTATAAATATCATAAGTTTCATCACAGGCCACCCCAATTAAAGAAGGCGACAGTTTACACACAACCAACACATGTCAGTTTCACACAAATACTCACGACATGATATGAATACAATGCAATAATAAACACACGTGTCACAAGTCTCCATCCACCACAACTCCTCATCCACATAACCCGGTGACGGCATCGCAACATCGCCATTAAACAGCCGGACCGCAGCCCGTAAAACAGATACTCGGGATACGCCCGTGGTACCTAGTATAGGCGTAACCGGACCCATGCCAGACGTCGTGACACCACACGAGTCCCTCCGTACTCAAGTCATAAACGTGGACGTCCCTCTTGGAGTGAGAAAGTCCAAGAGGCGACCCAAGTGTAAGACGGTCTCCCGAACCGCCTTACGTCTCCTCAACAACCGTATATCACAATCACAACTCCACCAACAACCTCCAACATCAACAACTATAAATGTATGCATATGCAACACAACTAACCAAATATGCAACTTTTTCATGAGACACAACCTCAATATGTCAATAACAAGTATCCACAAGTATTCCGACTCTTTAATTCAACATATCTCATTATCTTGTTATAATGCGATTCCGACATCAATGTGAGACTCATAACAATTTCCAACATCATGTTATAATGCAATACTACCTTTACCATGGAAACAATGACAATGAACACATAAATGAACATTCATATTATCAAAACCGGGTTGGGAATCCCTACCTTTTATCAAACTCCATAATCAATTCAAGACAAACCTGAATCCGTCTCACAAAACCGTCTCATCATACACAAATCACATAATAACCATCACAATACATCATATACTCTTATATTATATAAAACTCCTTATTAATACCCTTTAATTAACCATAATACTAATAATAATTACTAATTAATAAATCCATTAAACTCCCCAAAAGTTAGGGTTTATAAAAGAAAGAGGAAAAGGTATATCTTACATACAAGGTGAAACGAGGAAGGAGAAAGGTGTACAATCTTCAAATCAATGCTCACATACCATGGGAGAGGGTTAGGGAGAGTTTTAGAGAGAAGGGAGAGGGTTTGTAGGCTTTAGAGAAAGAGGGGGAAATGATTTTAGGGTTGGCGGATTATAGATTTTGTCCTAGTTTATAACGTCACTAACACAATGCACTCGGTCTAGTGCCAGACCACTCGGCCGAGTGCCACTCACTCGGTTGAGTACTGCTCGTACTCAGCCGAGTGCCACTTACTCGGTCCACTACACCCTCTACTCGGTCCATTGGACAACCACTCGGTCTACTACGCAACCATTATTTCACTCATGAGTAGCCTCTCGTCAAGACCAAGGGTCCTCTCACTATTCCCGAGGTTCCTTTTGAAGTCTCAAAAGATTCGGGTATTACTATAATACTACCCTTTTCTGGTCCTTGAGTACTCGGTCGAGTACGCTGTACTCGACCGAGTAAGAGTCTTGTACGTTTTAAGGAGGCTACTACCTTGGGTGTACTCGGCCGAGTTTAGGAGACACTCAGTCGAGTAGAGCGTACTCGGTCGAGTAACTCTGGTACTCGGCCAAGTGCCCGGTCTGTCGAGTCGTTTTTTCGCGGTTTGATTAAGATGATTAGAGAGTTATAAAAAACATTTTACGCAGTTCCCGTCATTTTTGCAAACCTAATCACATTTTAAACACTCTCTAATCATCTTAATCATCTCTAAGCAAGTTTGGTAGATTGTTGAGCATTCAGGATCCGCTTTTTCGTGTCAAATCGCTTTAGTAAGTCTCTAGTACTTTTAATCGATTTTATTATCTTAGAGGTTTGACTAAACCCTAATTGTTGGGTGAACTTGGGGAAAATGATTATGTTGTTATAGATGTTGATTGGTATTGTATGAATATTCTCGTTTAGGTGAGGACTTCGTAGAGGAGTGTTTCTAGCCTTTGATTGTTGTGCTTGCTTGGAATCGCTAGTCAGGTAGGGTTTCCCTACTCATTTCTTCTATATGATTAACTGTGAGTAGTGATGTGGTGATTTACAATGATATAGTATCATGGTTATTTTGTTGGCATCGTATTATTGTTGGTATTGCGAGGATGATTGTGAAGCCATTGTCGGTAGATAGTTTTCACCCCCATGTTCGCCCCTTGTGGCTCCCGTCGCTGCGGTCTACCACTTGCTGAGGTGGATTGCCTGTTGCGATGGGTAATCTGGCAGGACTACTCACTGCGAGGTGTAGTCATATCCGGGCTGCGGTTCAGACACAAGTTCTTGGAGTTGGAAATGTTGATTGTTACAAAGTTATTGGGTTGGTTATGTTTTATGGCTATCTTATGATTGATTCTATGGTTGGCTGACCCCTTCTATATTTTCAAAACTGTGGTGATCCATTGGGGAATGATGAGTAGTGGATTGAGCAGGTGTGATATGTTGAGTTAGCTGCGGGCATGGATGGGACACCGACGATTCATTTATATAGCTTCCGCTGTCATGTTAAACATTAGATGATCACTTTATTTTGGACCTGTATTTCAGTATTGGATTTTGGTATTTTGGCTTTGTAATCACTAAACATTTATTTACTTTAATTAAACGTTCTTTTATGGTCTATTTGATATACTTTACATCGGGCAACCGAGATGGTAGCACTTCCATTTGCTAAGGTAGGCCTTGGTAAGGCACTTTGGTAGATGGGGGGTGTTACAAAGTGGTATCAGAGCGACGATTTTGGAACCTAAAACCAATGAACATAGGGTGTCGAAATAAAATGAACCCGGGTATGAATTGTTTTGAGCTACCGTAAAGGTTTGGGGGACATCCTATGACCGCACTATGGCCCTTACAATTTTGAGCCGGTCACTACGGGGTGAGTCAAGGGGATCGTTGTGAATATATGTGTGTTTATATGTACGTATAGAGTGGATGTGTGTATGCTATGTAAGAGTGAAGTATCATGATGTGGATTATATAGAATTGAAGTGAAGGATATAATATGTTATAGTGTGGCATGTTACACGAATTGGATATTTGTTTCCTAGCACTTTTTATTATAGAAACATGAGAATAGGTTGTGTGATTACTTATAGGTTGTCGGGAATGTGTTGGGAATTTTTTATAGCATGACTCGACCAAGTGTGGCAGGGAAATCGGCCGAGTATGGGGTACTCGACCGAGTATCCCTGACACTCGACCGAGTTAGGGTATATGTTATTTTGCAGTAGCTACTGGATTGTGACCACTCAGCCGAATATAGAGGGTACTCGACTGAGTGCGTCGTACTCGATCGTGTGCCAAAGGTACTCGACCGAGTGCGATTTATGTGTTTTTTGTATCAGCTATTGGAGTGTGAGCACTCGGCCGAGTAACTAGAGTACTCGACCGAGTGACTTGTACTCGACCGAGTGTCTTAGGATACTCGACCGAGTATGTAATATCCCAAATATTTTAATGTTTAATTATTAATTTAATAAAAATAAGATGGCTTCAAAGTCGGTTTATCTATTTAATAGGGTTTAACTTCTTTATTTGTCCATTCGTTTTTGGTCTCTCTTCTTTAAGCGCCGCCTAACGCAATTGTTTATTTCTTGTTAATCAACGATTTTTAACCTTGTCCTTCTCTGGCACGTTTCCTATGGCATACTATTTACATCATTAGTCCACCATGGTCATCATCATCATCACTCAATATCTATTATAATGCTTATATGAGGCATTATGTTCACTTATCAAAATTATCACGCTTTCCTCGCGATATTCCGTCTTACCTATGCTTTTTTAGTCCGCCATCCTCTTGCTCCAGTTTTTATTTGTCGGTCCTTTTCCTGTAGCGATTTTAAATCAATTTAAGGTAACACGATTTTATCAATCCTATTATTATTAACTATTGTTCGGGGTTATATGAAATTTGTGCTATTTGCTGTCAGTTTTTATGATCTACTAATTCCGTGTGTTTATTTAGGATTATGTGTTGTGATGAATGCTATTATAAATAGTAGTACATATATTATTTGATATTATTGTATATGTTTGTGAGATGGGTTATTTCCGGGAGAGTATAAGAGGAGTTGGGTGTTTAATCATAAGTTAAGAAAGAATGTGGGAAAAGGTCTGACTAGAGATGTGGTGTATATTAGGTTTAAGATGATATTAGCTTGTGTATAATGATTGTGATTGGTCATTAACCCCATCATTGTGAACCATTTTGTGTGCATAAAGGCTGGCGTTATATGCATCTGGGTAAGAGACTCGTAATTGTTACTTGGCCCTTAGAATTTGAGATGTCACTCTTGATTATATTGCGGATTGATATTTGGGTTATAATATTGTATTGTTAATTGTCGTTTCCTTTGATCTTGGCTAGCGGGTGAGTAACTTTGAGTTTATACTCTAAGTGTTGAGCACGGTTCTTTGAACCTTTGACAATATTGATATTGAAATTGAGATGAATATTGGTTATTGGTTTTGAGTTATTGGGGCCGTTGTGCCGAGTTATGTGTTACGGTCCAGTGTGACCATGGTTATTGAGTTAGTTATATGGTTTGGAATCGATATTGAGATGGAAATATTGTTTCGCGGTTTTGTCCGCCAGTTCACTCATCCCTTCTCCTTGACTTAGGTTCGACGATGAGAATATGATACATGACTACTTTGGAGTATTATATTATGAGACGGAGTAATGAGTGAGACAGAGTAATGAGCTCAGACTTTATTTAATTATGGAGGTGAGAGATGAGTATTGTATTAAAGGAATAGTATGGAGTAAGTTTGAGTTTGAGACTAGTTATCGAGGAGTGTTTTCATTTTTCTCTATGTTTATTTTTACTTTTACATGTCTCTGTTTCCACGCCATGACCAAAAATTAAGCTGCTTATATTGAGGTATTATCTGTTACTCAGCTTTCCGGCTGACGTGTTTTCTCCCTTCTGGGCTACTCGTCATGGGGTAGTTCCTTTCGGTCTTCTGATTTTCTTTTCAGGTGACTTCCACTGTTGTTCAAAAGGATTTGATTGTCAAGTTTTTATTAGAGACTTTGTAAAAGTTTTATTTTATTTTTTATCTTGTATATTTTATTTTAAACATTTGCAAGAAGAGACTTTGTATATTAATTATAATATCTCTATATTTCGGCGCCTTTTATATGTAAAGTTAGATTTTAATTTAGCTGAAAATCAGGGGTGTTACAGAGTACCTCTTTGGGCGGACGATGTTTTATTTTGAGCCGTAGGCTATGTGCTTACGTTTGTTTTGGTTATTGAAGCCCAAAATGTCGCCAAAGGGATCTGCCGCTTATGCTAAAGCTGTTGAGATGAGTATTGATGAGATAGCTTGCCTTATTGAGCAAAATGATGCGCTAACTGAGGCCCTAAAGAACGTAGGGAAGAAGGAAGTAGTTGTTGATGCATCCAAACTGAGCACCGCTATTTCCCCGTTTAACCCTACCACTTATGAGGGCACGGGTGCGCCAAACTTGCTCGATAACTGGCATCGAGAGATGGAGAGCGTTATGGAGGTTGTTAATTGTCCAAACGACTTGAAAGTGGAGCAGGCTGCATTTTATCTAAGGAATCAAGCTGGGGTGTGGTGGCACCGTGAGAGGGAGGCTGTGCGTGAGTATTACAAGAATCTAGGTGAGCTCGCTATTCCTTGGGTAGAGTTCAAGAAGGCCATGAGGCACGAGTTCTTTCCCGGGCATGTTCAGAGTAAGTTGAGGGCTGAATTCGACTCCTTTGTCATGACTGATAGCATGACAGTGTCCGAGTATTATCACAAGTTCAATGAACTATTGCGCTACGCGGAGGATATGGAGTTGAGTCAACTAAGTTTGGCTCTTCGTTTTGAGAGAGGGTTAACGCTGAAGATTGTAGAGAAACTACCGGCTGGGGTGCTTTCCAACTTGAAGGAAGTTTATGAGAGAGCGGGGCATGCAGAGAGATTGGTTTATATAGCCAAGGAGGCCAAGGAAAAAGTGGGTGAGAAACGAAAGACGGATAATGAAGGTAGTAACCAATCAAGCTTCAAGCGTGGTAACCATAACAAGGCTAGAGCTTATTCTGGTTGGTCAGGCTTTAGTGGAGGATCTTGTTACGAGGGAAGAGGTGGTCCGAGTGTCAGTGACAACTCCACTTTGCAATGCATCAACTGTGGCGGGATGGGCCACATGAGGTTTGAGTGTAAAAGCTATGGAGAAGGAGGCTTCCAGTGATCATATCAGGGGAACAATTCTCAGGCCCCGAGTCAGAGTATGGCAAGCAACAGGCCAACTGGGTCATAGAACAGTCAGGGTAGGCAGAGCAACAACAAAATGGCAGTTATTACCGCAAAAATGGTGGATCTTATCAGCGTCCGAACAACAATGTGAACCAGAATTCAGCCGCCAAGCCTACCACATCGGCTAGTACGGTACCGGGGGGGGGGGGTCAGAAGAGTAGCGGTAAACTGTTTATGATGGATAAACAGGTAGCGGATGATGATGCGCTAGTCGTTACTGGTACATTTCTCTTAATCATAAACCCGTCTTTGTTTTGTTTGGGGCTACCTATTCATCTGTGTCTAGAAGTCATGCCTTAACAATGGGTGTTTCAGTTGGTAAATAAAAACGTGTTTATACCATCGGGGGAGTCGGTGTCATGTCGTAAGTTGTATAAAGGGGTGTCTATGGTGATCGGCCAAGTAGACTTACTAGTTGATTTACTTGAGTTTCCTAGAGATAGGTTTGAGGTCATTGTTGGGATGGATTGGTTGGGTAAGTATAAGGCTAGGATCGACTGTCGTCATAAAAAGGTGTCTTTGAAGGGTCCTAAGGGGATTAGAGTGTCATATCAGGGGTTTGTGGTGAAACCCAAGGTTAATATGATTGAAGCTATAACCTTAAAGACATATTTAAGAAAGGGATGCCCTATGATTCTTTGTCACGTGAGAGATACTCGGGTAGAGGAGCCTTCAGCGGTAGATATACCGATTGTGGGGGAATTCAAGGATGTCTTTCCGTAGGAGATACCAGGACTACCTCCCAAGAGGGACATTGACTTCAGTTTAGAGCTAAAACTGGGAACGGGACCTATATCTAAGGCCCTTTGCCGTGTGGGACCAAAAGAGTTGGAAGAATTGAAAAAGCAGTTGAACGAGTTCCTGGATAAGGGGTACATCAGACCTAGTGTGTTACCTTGCGAAGCACCGGTTCTATTTGTGAAGAAAAAGGATGGCAGCTTGAGGTTGTGCATTAATTACAAAGACTTGAACCATGTCACTATAAAGAACAGGTACCCATTGCCGAGGATTGATGATCTTTTTTATCAGTTGAGTGGAGCTGGAGTGTTCTCGAAGATTGATCTGAGTTCGGGGTACCATCAGCTGGGGATTCGAGATGATGATATTCCTAAGACAGCTTTTCGATCGAGGTATGGTCACTATGAGTATGTAGTTATGTCATTCGGGTTGACCAATGCGCCGGCAGTGTTCATGGATCTTATGAATCGAGTCTTCAGTCCGTTCTTGGATCGGTTTGTATTGGTATTCATTGATGATATATTAGTCTATTCCAAGACTAAGGAGGAGCACGCGAAACATTTGAGGGTTGTGTTACAAACCTTAAGAGAGAATGAGCTTTATGCCAAACTGTCCAAGTGTGAGTTCTGGTTAGAGAAGGTGGCATTTCTGGGCCATGTGATTTCTAAGGATGGGGTAGCAGTTGATCCAAGTAAGATTGAAGCGGTGTCAAACTGGGAAGCACTGAAAAATGTGGCTAAAATTCGGAGTTTCTTGGGTTTGGCCGGGTATTACAGGCGGTTTGTGAAGGACTTTTCCAAAATTGCTAGACCTATGACAGCAATGATGAGGAAGGAGAATAAATTTTGTTGGGATGAGGTTGTGAGATGGCGTTTCAAACATTAAAGGAATGTTTGACAACAACTCTTGTCTTAGCTTTGCCAGAGGGGAGTGAGAACTTCGAGGTATATACTGACGCTTCGAAGAATGGTTTGGGGTGTATTTTGATGTAGAATGGGAAAGTCATTGCATATGCTTCGAGACAATTGAAGTCTTATGAAGAGAACTATCCTACTTAAGATTTAGAGTTGGATGCAGTTGTATTTGCTCTAAATATTTGGAGGCATTATTTATATGGGGCGACCTTTAAAGTGTTTTCAGATCATAAGAGTTTGAAGTACATCTACACTCAAAAGGAGCTGAATATGCGTCAGAGGAGATGGATGAAGCTAATTGGTGACTACGATATGGAGATTATCTACCATGGGGGGAAATCTAATGTGGTTGTTGATGCTTTGAGTAGGAAGAGTGTGCATTCGCTATGCATTGCCTTGTCATTAATGAAATTAAAAGATAAAATGACAGATTGGGATTCACATGATTCGCAAAGGAGATGCCATCAGTGGTTTAATGGTAGAACCTGAGCTATATGATGACATTAAGAGGAAACAAGTGCTTGATCCTAATATTCAAGAGTGGAAGGCAGGGGTGGAGAAGGGCACTACTTCGAGGTTTTTTATCCATGTAGATGGGAATGTTCGTTTTGACAGGAGGTAGTGTGTACCAAATGATTCTGAGTTTAAGCGAGTGATTATGTCTGAGGCTCATTGCACTCCTTATTCAGTGCATCCGGGAGGTGACAAGCTATATAAGGACTTAAAAAAGACTTTTTGGTGGCCCGGAATGAAGAAAGAGGTAGCTGAGTTCGTGGTTAGATGTTTGACTTGTCAGAGAGTCAAGGAGGAGCATTGGAGACTGCAAGGTAAGATTCATTCACTCTAAGTACCCGAGTGGAAGTGGGAGTCGATATCTATGGACTTCATTTTTGGGTTACCGAAGACTCAGCAGGGTGATAACATGATTTGGGTGATTGTCGATCGTCAGACAAAGTCGGCTCATTTTATTCCAGTGAAAGATACTTGAAGTAAGATTCAGCTGGCTAATGGATACATGAAGCATGTGGTAAGACTACATGGGGTGCCAAAGGATATTGTGTCAGATAGAGATGCGAGGTTTATATCGCGGTTTTGGCAAGAGTTGTAGGAACTGATAGGTACTACTTTAAAGATGAGCACGGTATTCCATCTTGCAACAGATGGTCAAACTGAGAGGACTATCAAGACCTTAGAAGACATGTTGCAAGCTTGTGTGATGGAGTTTGGTGGAAGTTGGGAAGATTGACTTGATCGAATTTTCATATAACAACAGCTATCACACGAGTATTGGGATGGTAGCGTTTGAGGCACTCTATGGGAGGAAGCGCAGAAGTCCAGTGTGTTGGGATGATAGCGCAGAAGTTGTGGTTTTGGGACCGCAAATGGTACAAGATATGATTGAACAAGTGCATTTGATTCGACAAAAGATGAAGGCGGTCCAGGATCGGCAAAAGAGCTATGTGGATCTGCATCGTAGGGATATTGAGTTCCAGTTGGGTGACAAAGTTCTTTTGAAAGTGTCACCTATGCGTGGTGTTATGAGGTTTAGCAAGAGAGGGAAGTTGAGCGAGAAATTAATAGGGCCTAATGAGATTTGGGATCGGATAGGTGAAATGGCTTATCGACTAGCTCTGCCACCAGCTCTTAATTGAGGGCATAATGTGTTTCATATGTCACAACTCCGAAAGTATGTGGGTGACCCATCTCATGTATTGGAAGTTTAGAACATTGAGTTGGATGAAGCTCTTACTTATGTGGAGATGCCAAAGGAGATATTGGATCGCAAGGTGCGTAAGACTGGGAATGGTAAGACCATATTACTTAAAGTATTATGGTTTAACCATAATGTGGAAGAGGCTACATGAGAACCGAAAGAGGCCATGAAGGAGCAGTATCCATACCTTTTGGATCAGGTATGTTTGGTTACGGCGTCGTAACTTTATTCCTTTAAGGGAGTGGGGGGGGGGGGGTAGGAGATGATCGCATGTGTTTGTGGGACACTTTGAGGTCGTTTCGGGCATGTTTTTGGGTTGTTTATGCATCTTTTGATCGTGTTTTGGTATTAGTTAGTGTTGTCTTGAGTTATGTGGGTGGTGTTTTGGTGAGTGTGTATGTTATGCAGGTATGAGTAAGAACTTCGAGGACGAAGTTCGTTTTTAAGGCGAGAAGACTGTAATACTACCCTTTTCGGGTCTTTGAGTACTCGGTCGAGTGGACTGTACTCGACCGGGTAAGAGTCTTGTACGTTTTAAGCAGACTACTGCCTTGGGTATACTTGGTCGAGTTTAAGAGACACTCGGTCGAGTACCTCTGGTACTCGACTGAGTGCCCGGTCTGACGAGTCGTTTTTTCGCGGTTTGATAAAGATGATTAGGGGGAGACAAAAACATTTTACACAGTTCCTAATCATCATTTTTCTAAACCTAATCACATTTTAAACACTCTCTAATCATCCTAATCGCCTCGAATCAAGTTTGGCAGATTTTTGAGCATTCGGGATTCGCTTTTTCGTGTCAATCGCTTTAGTAAGTCTCTAGTACTTTTAATCAGTTTTATTATCTTAGAGGTTTGACTAAACCCTAATTATTGGGTGAATTTGGGGAAAATGATTATGTTGTTATAGATGTTGATTGGTATTGTATGAATATTGTTGTTTAGGTCAAGACTTCGTAAAGGAGTGTTTCTATCCTTTGATTGTTGTGCTTGCTTGGAATCGCTAGTTGTAACGCCCCAACTTTTAAAATAGCCGAAATAAAATAAAGGGGTGTACAAATTGTACCATTACATACTATACAAGCTGAAGCTTACAAAACGATATAAAAAGGGACATATATTACAGAGACGTTACTGCCGTATTTGCTTAGGCTAATATACAAAATGGAACAAGTTTGTCTTAGTACAGATACTGAAAGACATTCATTTTATTCTCTCGAAAGTAACAAACTGTCATCACCGTCAAAACTCACCCTTTCCTATTTCCAACAAAGAAATCTGAAAAAATATATAAACATAACGGGATCAGCCAACCACAGGCTGAGTACGACTCCGGTTATCTCCACCGACCTTATGTCATATTCTTTATTCCTTAAGATAGGAATTTTTCCCTTGTACCGCACTGTATTATACCTTACCAGTGTACAAAAGCTGTGTCCAAAATTTTATCCTTTTCATAAAAAAAAAATATGCACATCGTATTAATGACGGTATACCATTACTGAAGAGAATAGACATTACGTATTTCTCATGGGCCAACGCCTTGGAGCCAACACTCTTTTTAATATGGAGCCAACGCCCCTTTACTTTATACGGAGCCAACGTCCCGGTTGCCAACGCTGCCCCTTTAATTCATATGGAGCCAACGCCCCTACTGTGTACATAGTTTCGGTTTTCTGAGTAATGTCATCTCAAATCAATAACCGTATCCTGAATGCTACAATTAGCCAATTATGCAATATGACAACAGTAACCTTATCATAGTAATATACTTATAAGACGATAACCTATATAACTTGTGAGCAATATAACAATCATAAAATGAAACTAACCGTAAAACTAATATAAACCGATTTTTTCTAATCATTTATTTCAAGATAAATAAAGGTAAACAATTACTTATATCGATGAAAGGTCCCGAAATCATACCTTATTAGGTATATAAGATAACTCGATGAAAAAAAAAACACCCCTGTTTTCCCTTTGCTTTCCTGTAAACGTAAAGTTGTGTATATTTTTTTCTATTCTCCTTTTTTTTATACATATATATACATGTAAATGGCGGTGGAATTTCTAAGAAGGTGACACTCACCCAATACATGAGGTGAGTCACAACTTCACGTGTAATTTTCTAATTTTTTTTCTTTTTTTTTTTTAAAAAAAACACATACGAAGAATATTACGGGTTACGATAAATACTAGTTTCAGCCATATACACCTAGTAAACTTCTTAAAATAGAGGCGTTTTTATTTATACAGAAGTATATAGGTACTAGTATAGTCTATAAAATCTATAATAGTTTCACTCTCTTTATATAATTATAATATAACCTATAATTATTATATTCGGGTTATTACATTATACCCTCCTAAAAAGAAGTTTCGTCCCGAAACTTCACATACCTTATCTATTGAAACAGTTGGGGATACTTGCTTCTCATTTCTAGCTCGGTTCCCATGTTGCCTCGATATTATCATGGTGCGACCATAGAATTTTAACCATTGGAATAACTTTGTTACGAAGAACTTTCTCTTTTCGATCTAATATTTGAACTAGTTGCTCCTCGTAAGTAAGATTTTCTCTGACTTGTATCAGTGGCATCTTGATAACATGACTAGCGTCAGGAATATACTTTCTCAAAAGTGAAACGTGAAACACGTCATGGATCCTTGATAGTTCAACGGGCAGATAAAGTCGATATGTTAAATCTCCAATTCTTTCAACTATTTCAAATGGTCCTATATACCTTGGACTTAGCTTTCTCTGCTTCCCAAATCTTATTATTCCCTTGGTAGGTGACACTTTAAGAAACACAAAATCGCCCTCCTGAAATTCTACTACTCGTTTTTTCAAGTCAGCATAGCTCTTTTGTCGACTTCGTGACGTCCGCATTCTCTCTCGTATAAGTCTTACGTTATATGTGGTCTCTTGTATCAGATCCGATCCGATGATTCTGGATTCATCAATGTCACTCCAACACAATGGTGTCCTGCACTTTTGTCCATAAAAAGCCTCATAGGGTGTCATACCTATGCTGGCGTGATAACTGTTATTGTATGAAAATTCTATTAACGATAAATGTTGCTCCCAAGATCCTTTAAAATCCAAAATACATGACCTCAATAAATCCTCCAAGGTTTGGATGGTTCGTTCCGTTTGACCATCAGTTTGGGGGTGAAAAGCAGTACTGAAGTTGAGTTGAGATCCCAAAGCTGCATGAAAACTCTTCTAAAACTTGGCTAAAAAGTTGGTATCTCTGTCGGATATAATGGTTTTAGGAACTCCATGTAGTCTGACTATTTCTTTTATGTACTTCTTAGCTAATGTTCTGAGTTTCATGAATGCTTTATAGCTAAAAAGTGAGCACATTTGGTTAATCGGTCGACCACCACCCAAATCTCATTCATCCCTTGTGCTGTTATGGGTAGTCCTGTTATAAAATCCATGGCAATTGATTCCCATTTCCATGTAGGGATATCTAAGGGTTGTAAAAGTCCTCCTAGTCTTTCGTGTTCTATCTTTACTTGCTAACAAGTCAAACATTTTAAAACAAATTCCGCCACCTCTTGTTTCATATTACTCCACCAAAAAGTTTGTCGAATGTCCTTATATATCTTATTCCCTCCAGGGTGAATTGAATATCGGGAATTGTGGGCTTCATCCATGATTCTTCTCTTAAGAGTTGCCAAGTTGGGTACACACAATCGTTTTTGAAACCAAAGCGACCCATCGTCCTGGATTAGAAAACTTGGTGCTTTTCCTATTAGTATATCCTTCCGAATTTTCTCTAATTGCGAATCTTTTCTCTGTTCTTCCTTTATCTCATCACTTAGGGTGGGTGTTACTTCTAGAGCCGCCAAGTGCCCGATCAGATCTCCTATAACCATTTTAATATCTAATCTTGTCATGTCATTTTGGATATGGGGTTGCTTTACCGTAAGCATATTCAGTGTGGGAATTGACTTTCGACTTAGTGCATCGGCTACCATAATAGCCTTTCCTGGGTGGTACTGGATATCTAAATCATAGTCCTTCAAAAACTCAAGCCATCTACGCTGTCTCATATTTATCTCTTTCTGGATAAAAAGGTATTTTAGGCTTTTATGATCAGTATATACCCGACATGAAATTCCATAAAGATAATGTCTCCAAATTTTCAAAGCGAAAACGACTACAACAAGTTCCAAATCATGAGTGGGATAATTCTGTTCATGGGTTTTCAATTGTCTAGAAGCATAAGCGATCACTTTTCCATCTTGTATTAAGACACAGCCCAATCCTTGTTTGGAAGCATCACTGTAAACTTCCAAACCATCGATGCCATTTGGTAGAGTAAGTACAGGTGCAGAAGTGAGTCTATTTTTCACTTCCTCGAATGCTCGATCACATTTCTCACACCACTCAAATTTTGTACTTTTCCGGATTAGGTTCGTAAGGGGTTGGACAATTTTCGAGAAATCCTTTACAAATCGACGGTAGTATGCCGCTAATCCTAAAAAGTTGCGGACTTCCGCTACATTCTTAAGAATAGGCCAATTTGTAATTATATCAATATTTTGAGGATCCACCTTTATCCCTTCTGCTGATATAACATGACCTAAGAAACTTATTTCTCCTAACCAAAATGCACATTTTGAGAACTTGGCATATAATTGATTTTTCCTCAAAGTTTCCAAGATTGTTCGCAAATGATTGGCATGATCTTCCTCATTCTTAAAGTATATTATAATATGATCGATAAAAATGAGGACAAACTTATCCAAGTAAGATCTGAATACTCTATTCATAAGATGCATAAAAACTGCTGGAGCATTAGTGAGTCCAAAAGGTAATACTGTAAACTCGTAGTGTCCATAACGAGTTCTGAAAGCGGTTTTTGGAATATCCTCTGATTTTATCCTTAATTGATGATATCCCGAACGCAAATCGATTTTTGAGAAAACAGCACAACCTTGTAACTGATCAAAAAGGTCATCTATACGAGGTATAAGATATTTATTCTTTATAGTAACCTTATTAAGTTCTCTATAATCTATACACAACCTCAAACTTCCATCTTTCTTCTTGACGAATAGTACTGGTGCTCCCCAAGGTGAGGTATTGGGTTTTATGTATCTCTTTTCCAATAATTCATCTAATTGTTCCTTTAATGCTTTCAGCTCTACAGGAGCCATTCTATAAGGAGCCTTAGAAATTGGTGTACTTCCAGGTACTAGTTCAATCATGAACTCTATTTCACGGTGTGGGGGCATTCCGGGAATATCTTCGGGAAAAATATCCGGGAATTCATTAACAACTGGTATATTAGTTAAAGCCAGTGTGGACTCTGGTGGGTTAGAAAGGTCAGATAAGTATCTTTGACAACCTTGGCGTAACAATTTTAGAGCTTTTAACGACGATATGATTATATTCCCCTTATGGGTCTGGTTACTTCAAAACAATATTTTCTCTCCATCGGTTCTCATAATTATTACCGACTTCTCATGACAGTCTACCATCACATGATTTTTTTTAAGCCAATCCATTCCCAACACAATATCAAAATCTTGCAGGTTGAACTGGATAAGATCGGCTAAGAAACGATTCCCTTCTATTGTCAAAACACAGTCTCTAAATAATGTGGTACAAGATACTATTTTCCCTGTGGATAGTCCAATTGGGAGTCTTAGTTCTTGGTTCTGAGGTTTTAAATGCAGCCTTTTACTTAGAGAATGTGATACAAATGAATATGATGCTCCAGTATCAAACAAGACATTAACAGGAGTAGAGTTGAGAAAAATGTTACCCGTGACAACGTCATCAGAAGACTCTGCCTCCTGGGAATTTATTACATACACCCTTCCTCGAGTTGGACCCAATTTTTGAGCTTGTTGTCCTTGCGGTTTTTGAGGTACACGTGCATTGGAAGTAGTTGCACTACCCGAATTAAATGTTTTCAATTGTGGGCACTCGCTCTTTTTATGGTTTGGGCTTTTACATTCATAACATCGCGGAGTAAGATATCTGCATTGAGTAACAAGATGATTGTTGCGACCGCATCGTATACAGAAGAGTTCCTTGTTTCTCTCCTGAAACTGATTAAATGAGTTTCTTCCAAACCCGAAATTTGGTTGCTTATAAAAAATTCCTCCAGTGACTCTGTCTTTTCCAAACTTCCTTTTATTCCCAACTTATTCATCCTCTTTTTCATTCATTATTCTCTCTGCATTCGTGGCTTTATAATACATATCTTGATAATTTAAATAGGTGTGGGTGGATAGTCTATCACGAAGATCCCACTCTAGTCCTTTCTCAAAACGGTTCATTCTCAATTCTTCAGCTGCCACCATATGCGGGACAAATCGAGATAGCTCCATGAATTTTGACGTGTACATGGTAACAGATAGTGACCCTTGTTCCAATTTATTAAACTTTTCCTCTTGCTGTCTCCTAAGCGATGGTAACAGATAGTGATCCTTCTTCACAACTCCTTTCCTTTACTGTTTTCCACCATAAATCAGCTTGTCCTACCAAATAATACACCGCAAATCCTATCCTCCATGTCTCCGGATACCGTATAGCTTCGAAAAGCTTATCAAAACTTATTAACCAATTTTCGAATTCTACGGGGTCCGACTTTCCATCACACGTTTTAGGATTATAACTTGCCATTTTCTTAAAGAACTTAGCACTGTCTTCCTCATTATGGGAATTGTTGTTCCTTATTGCATCAGCAACAATTGCCGCGAAATTACTCATATCTGTGTGCTCATTGAGGGCAGGTTGGTTAATATCGATATTGTTAAACTGAGACATCCTATGAGACACAAAGAGTAAGTCGTCACGTTTCCAGTTATTATAAACCAAAGAACATATTTATATATATATATATATATATATATATATATATATATATATATATATATATATATATATATATATATATATATATATATATATATATATATATATATATATATATATATATATATATATATATATATATAGAAGGATCAAGTGTGTCCACCTTAAGTCATTAAGTCCATAAGTCCCATTTAAAGCCCTTAGATTGTGAGGATGAATGGCTAAGATTACACCAAAAAGCAACTTATAACATTATAATAATATGTAGACTATTTACCTCTCTCCTTAAGGTGATAGACTCACTGTTCAAATTCTGCATGTTTGTTCATCCATCAGTCATACGCACGTTATTCAACTTCCCTCCACTATCTCATACAACTCCTCTAATAATTTCAAAAAACCGTCCTTGCCAATTCCTGTGTTTCATCTCTCATTTCTTCCATTTTATTTTCTACATATCCTCTTCCTTACCAAATACAACAAATCCATTTTCTTCTCTATATTTTATTCCATTCAAACGCTCGCAGTTCATATCTTTCTTTCTTTACCTCACTTTGAAGGCAATTCATTGATCATCCTTTATTCTTTTCTTTGTTGTAATTTTTTAAATTTGCAAATTATCCTTGAGTCGTAATTGTTATATTGGGGTTATTTCATTTTTGTATTTTGTTATTTATGAGTTTATGATTTTATTGCATGTTTAAATTTATGTGATTTTTATTATATTTGATTATCCATAAATATTTTGATTCATTAGCATGTTTGAATTTAATTTTAAGTGGGTAGTGTAAATATTATAGTCTTTGAATTGCTAATTAAATTGATAGTGTAAATCTAAACTGATGGGTAGTGTGAATGTATTGGTTAGGGTTTCAATCGAGCCTGTTTTTGGGGATTGTAAATGTGATGTAATTGGGACTGTGAATGTGAGGACAGGTCAAGTGTAAATGTGAACCAAAAAAAAGTGTAAAGTTGAACAAATAGAAAGTGTAAAGTTGAATATAGGAGAAGTGTAAATGTGAACAAATAAAGTGTAAATCTGACTAAATTGGAAGTGTAAATGTGAAGATATTCAAAGTGTAAATGTGAGGATAGAGTAAGTGTAAATGTGAACACAAAGTGTAAATCTGACTAAATTGGAAGTGTAAATGTGAAGATACTGGAAGTGTAAATGTGAGGATAGAGTAAGTGTAAATGTGAACACTAAAACTGTAAATCTGACTAAATTGGAAGTGTAAATGTGAAGATAATGGAAGCGTAAATGTGAGGGTAGGAGAATTGTAAATGTGAACAAATAAAGGGTAAATCTGACTAAATTGGAAGTGTAAATGTGAGGATAGGAGAAGTGTAAATGTGAACAAATAAAGTGTAAATCTGACTAACTTGGAAGTGTAAATGTGAAGATACTGGAAGTGTAAATGTGAGGATAGAGTAAGTGTAAATGTGAACACTAAAACTGTAAATCTGACTAAATTGGAAGTGTAAATGTGAAGATAATGGAAGTGTAAATGTGAGGGTAGGAGAATTTTAAATGTGAACAAATAAAGGGTAAATCTGTCTAAATTGGAAGTGTAACACCCCCATACTCCAAGTGCCTTACCAGGACCACTCAGGTATAAGGACGTTACCATCTCGGTTACCCGAGGCAATGATAGTCAAATAAACAATAATGAAACGATATTTAAATAGTAATACTTTAGCGAAAAGTTACAATCCAAAAACCAAACCAAATACTAATACATGTTCTCAAAACGGCTGTCTACTGAACTAACTGAAATGTATATGAAAACTGCTAAACTACAGCGGAAGACTTCTATCATCTGATCGTGGCAATCCCAGCTATCCCAGTACTCATGTCATACCTGCTCAATATCTGCTCACCATCCCCGAATGGATCACCGTAGGTTTTCAAAACATTCACCGGGGTCAGTACTATTTACACAAGAGGTATAATCAACAATACAGTAACCAATAAAACTCAAACAATCATATATGATCAAGCACTCCACTCCATCTCCGTCTCCGACTGTCCACTGGACCAACCCTGCCAGTGGGGGACCGCAGCCGTTCCCACCTAAGCCCCGCTCATCATACCGAGCGATAACCCTGTCTCATTAATGTGCACATCCCCTTCCGTGGCGGGTTCCACGAAGGGCGAAACTAGGGCGTGAAGCCACTCCCGCAAGTGACTCCACTCAGCCGAGAACGCATCTCGAGAACCACAGACAAACAATCACAATCACAATCACTACATCGTCTGAATCAACCAATTATACTAATTACAAAGACAACACCACACCACATGTAAGTAATCGAGTAGGGAAACCCTACCTGGAAAGCACAATAGTCAGACGATCTCACAGCTGAAGTGAAAAAGCTTCCTCTACGAATCCTCCTCCTAATTATACAAGCACATAATTACTACTATGCACATAACACAACAAAATCCCCAATTCCCAATATTAGGGTTTAACTAACTTTGACGAAATACAATAAAAACGGTATAAAGGTCTTACCCTCGACGCAAGGATTACAACGGTGTAAAGACAAGTGAAATCCGACCTTCCAAGCTCCGGGATTTGTTAACAATGCGATTAAGGTGATGAACGTAGTTTGCTTTCTCTTCTCACAGTGATTTAGGTTTTAGAAAAGTAATTAGAATGAATGACGAAAAGATTATATACCTTAATCGCATAATTAACAAAACCCGAGAAAACAACCCCCGTAAACCGGCTACTCGATCGAGTAGCCGTGTACTCGATCGAGTGCCCCCTACTCGATCGAGTATCTTAGTTACTCGATCGAGTACCCAACAGTCGAAACTATTTTATTTCGCAAAACCCTTACTCGACAGAGTAAGGCCTACTCGATAGAGTACCCCAAGACTCATAAATACGGAGTATTACAGTCTTCCCTCCTTAAAAAGAACTTCGTCCCCGAAGTTCAAACCAACACAAAACAAAGACTCACACCACCACACTCCCGACTCAACAATCGAAACAACTCAACATAAAAACTTGTTACTAACTCAAACTCAACCCGACTCAATGACAACAACTATACCGACACAACATAAAAAGGGTATAAAACGCTTTGCGATCATCTCCTACCCCCTTAAAAGAAACAAGGTTACGTCCTCGTAACCAAACATACCTGATCAAAAAGGAAAGGGTAGCGCTCTCTCATGATCTCCTCTGCCTCCCATGAAGCTTCCTCTGTCTCATGGTTAGACCAAAGGATCTTAAGCAACACTGTCTCACCACTCCTAGTCTTCCTAACCTTCCGGTCAAGGATCTGCTTAGGTACCTCAAGATATGATAAAGACTCATCTAGTTCTATGCTCTCTGCCTCTAACACATGTGACGGGTCACTCACATACTTCCGCAGCTGCGATACATGAAACACATTATGCACTCTCTCTAAAGCAGCAGGTAAAGCCAGACGGTAAGCAACCTCCCCAACTCGCTCTAAGATCTCATAAGGACCGATGAACTTCTGACTCAGCTTGCCTTTCTTCCCGAATCTCATAACACCACGTATAGGAGACACTTTCAGAAGAACCTTATCCCCAACCTGAAACTCTATATCCCGGCGATGTAGATCTGCATAACTCTTTTATCGATCCTGAGCTGCCCTCATGCGTTCCCTGATCTTCTTAATCTGTTCCACCATCTCATGTACCATCTCTGGTCCTAGAACCACTGCCTCAGCACTGTCGTCCCAACAAATCGGACTCCTGCATCTCCTTCCATATAACGCCTCAAACGGTGCCATGCCTATACTAGTGTGGTAGCTGTTGTTGTAAGAAAACTCTATCAAATCTAACCTCTGTTCCCAGCTACCACCAAAGTCCATCACACAAGCTCGTAACATATCCTCAAGAGTTTTGATTGTTCTCTCAGTCTGACCGTCTGTCGCAGGATGAAAAGCTGTACTCATCTTCAAAGTTGTACCCAAAGATTCCTGCAACTCTTTCCAGAACCGTGATATAAACCTCGCATCTCTGTCAGACACTATGTCCTTAGGGACTCCATGTAACTTAAGCACATTCTTTCGATAAGCCATAGCCAATTGTGCTTTAGTCCATGTATCTTTCATTGGAACAAAGTGAGCTGACTTGGTCAGTCGATCCACTATCACCCATATCATGTTATTACCCTGTTGACTCTTCGGTAAACCCACGATAAAATCCATAAAAATGGATTCCCACTTCCACTCAGGTACCTCCAAAGACTGAATCTTACCTTGTGGTCGTCGCTGTTCCCCTTTAACTCTCTGGCATGTCAAACAACGGGCCACAAACTTAGCTGTTTCCTTCTTCATCCCAGGCCACCAAAACGTGTTCTTCAAATCCTTGTATAGCTTGTCTCCACTTTGGATGTACTTGAATATGGTGTACAATGTGCCTCTGTCATGATTGTCTTTTTCGGCTCCTCATCATTAGGGACACACCACCTACCATCGAACCTCAAACTACCATCTCGTGTGAATAGAAAATCGGGACACTGTCCCTTTCTACTCCGACTCTCCACTCAACCATCTTAGGATCTAAAGCTTGTTTACCTCGAATATCATCATAAAGATCAGCCGCACATTTGTCAAATCTCCCACAAAGATCTCTCTCTCGAATCATATGTATCCCAAACTTCCCCACCTCATCTCTCAACCTCATCAAAGATAGAGCTGTACACAGGGAGTGTACACTCTTCCTACTCAAAGCATCTGCAACGACATTGGCTTTCCCTTCATGGTAGATAATATCCATGTCATAATCGCCAATCAGCTCCATCCACCTCCTCTGTCTCATGTTCAACTCCTTTTGAGTGAAGATGTACTTGAGACTCTTGTGATCAGAAAATACCTTAAAGGTCACCCCATAAAGGTAATGTCTCCAAATCTTGAGAGCAAACACCACCGCACCCAACTCTAGATCATGTGTAGGGTAGTTCTCCTCATACGGCTTAAATTGCCTAGAAGCATAGGAAATCACCTTACCGTTCTACATCAACACACATCCCAACCCATTCTTTGAGGCATCTGTATAAACCTCAAAGTTCTCGATCCCTTCAGGCAATGCTAAGATAGGAGCTGTGGTCAAACGCTCCTTTAATGTTTGGAACGCCTTTTCACAACTCTCATCCCAACGAAACCTGTTCTCTTTCCTCATCAACGTTGTCATAGGTCTAGCTATCTTGGAGAAATCTTTCACGAACCGTCTGTAGTATCCAGCTAAACCCAAGAAACTCCTAACCTCAGCGACATTCTTTGGTGCGTCCCACTTTGTCACTGCCTCAATCTTTGCCGGATCCACAGCTACTCCCTCCTTAGAGATCACATTCCCCAGAAAAGCAACTTTCTCCAACCAGAACTCACACTTGGACAGTTTAGCATACAACTCATGGTCCCTCAACGTCTGCAACACGATCCTCAGATGCTCCTCATGCTCCTCCTTAGTCTTAGAGTAGACCAAGATGTCATCGATGAACACCACCACGAACTTGTCCAAAAACTGTCTGAAGATTCTGTTCATCAAATCCATAAACATGGCCGGTGCGTTAGATAACCCAAATGGCATCACCACATACTCATAGTGACCATACCTCGACGTGAAAGCTGTCTTTGGTATGTCCACCTCTCTAATATTCACCTGATGGTACCCCGACCTCAAATCAATCTTGGAAAAGACTGATGCACCGCTCAACTGATCAAACAGGTCATCTATCCTTGGCAAAGGATACTTGTTCTTTACCGTCACTCGGTTCAGCTCTCTGTAATCTATGCATAACCTCAAACTCCCATCCTTCTTCTTCACGAACAGTAATCGGTGCTCCCACGGCGATACACTAGGTCTAATGTATCCCTTCTCTATCAGATCATCTAACTGCTTCCTAAGCTCCTCCATCTCTTTAGGACCCATCCGGTACGGTGCCTTAGAGATTGGCCCCGTCCCCGGTTTCAACTCAACGGTGAAATCTATCTCCCTCTTCGGTGGCAACCCCGGAATCTCGTCAGGAAAAACATCGGCAAACTCTCCCACCACTGGTATCTCGTCAACTGTCGGACTCTCTATCCGGTCATCTCTCACATGGCACAAGATCAAGGGACATCCCTTCCTCAGATAAGACTTCAACGTGATAGCTGCAATCAACTTAACTTTGGGTTTGACTAAAAACCCACGATAAGACACACTAACACCCTTAGGCCCTCTCAAAGACACTTTCTTTTGATGACAGTCTATCTTAGCTTTATACTTTCCCAGCCAATCCATCCCGACTATCATCTCAAAACCGTTAAGAGGAAATTCTAGCAAGTCTACAGGTAAATCAACTTGCCCAACTATCATAGACACATCTCTAAACAACCTCCCACAAGATACAGACTCTCCCGAAGGTATTAAAACTTTCTCACTCACAGACTCATATACTCTCAAACCCAACCTTTTAACATGACTCGATGATACAAACGACTAGGAAGCCCCCGAATCAAACAAAACAAAGGTATGAATACCGTTAACAAGAAAGGTACCAGTGATAACATGTGCATCCTCCTCAGCTGCTTTCTTGTCCATCATGAATGACTTTCCATCGGTCTTCCGTCCACCTCCTGGGACAAGATCGGCTGATGTGGCCGGCTTAGCACCCGACCCCTGATTGTTGTTGTTGTTCGTAGCTGGTTTCTGATAAGAATTACCGCCGTTGCGGTTACCTCCACTCTGGTAGCTGGCGTCCCCGGTTGGACCATGACCCACTTGGTCTGTTGCTCGCATAACTCTGTGCCGGTCCCCGAGAATAACTTCCCGACCCATCCCCGAAAAGCTCTAGGCACACTCGTGCACTCATGTCTCTTGTGGCCGACACCGCCACGCCCAAAGCAAGTCATACCCCAACATTCATGTTACCCCCACGGCCACTCCCGAAGGAAGCCCAAAGACTAAACCCGACCCAAAAGAAACCCCTTAGCTTGATTGTGGTTGCCTTTCTTATGACTAGATTGGCCACCACCCTCACTCTCAGCCTTTCTTTTCTCAACACAGGACCTCTCCCGAGCCATCTCCACTAACCTCTCGGCCCTCCCGGCTCTCTCTCATAAGCGTCCTTAACATCGGTAAGGACTCCTACAGGTAGCTTATCCATGATCCTAGGGGTCAACCCCTCTCAAACCTCGGCGCCGATTCTCATCACTCGGTCCCATGTCCTCAAAGATACCTAGACTTCTCATTAAATCGCTTATAGTACTCAGCCACCGACATGTCGGGATGTCATCTTGAACCCATCGAACTCCTCCCTCGCCTTGCTTCTCACATGCTCGGCACAAACTCTTTTCTCATAGCCCTACGGAACTCATCCCAAGGTATAGCAGGTAAGCCTTGGTTAGCATACATCTCTCTGGCACTCACTTTCACCTTATCCCACCACTCACCACCGCCTCTCTCGGATAGAACGCAGCTTGCTCTACTCTCATCTCATCGGACAATGAACCAGGTCCAAGATATTCTCCATCTCACGATGCCAGTTGTCAAGAAGGTTTGGCTCTCCGGTCCCTTTGTACTCCTTTGGGTTGAACCTAGCTATGTAAAGGCTGATCTTAGAGTGATCAACCTCCTTATCCTTATTCACTTTCTTTAAGGCCTCCGTAAGAGCATCCTGGTGCTCCAACATCTTAACAATATCATCCGTATTCATGGACTCAGCTCTCGCATAGTAAGCGTTTCTCTTAGGCGGCATCTTGAAGCTATATATAAGAAAGGGTAGACATAAACACATGTACTAAACCTCAAAACACGAAAACAGGCTACCCAGGTACTACTCGATCGAGTGTCCCAACCTACTCGATCGAGTAAGAGGCTACACGATCGAGTGCCTCCCATACTCGATCGAGTACCTCGACTTTAACACAAACGGACCTTCGACTTCTAACATACTCGACCGAGTAGCCAGGCTACTCGATCGAGTGACCCCTACTCGATCGAGTACCCCTAGTTACTCGATCGAGTACCCTAAAACTCGATTCTGGTCGTAAAAACGTCAAAAACCCACCCGATCAAGTCAGTCCCACTCGATCGAGTCATGCTAACTCGAATATGCTACCCGCATGCTATGACATATTCCAACATGTAAAACAACTTATAAACACGATATTACTTCTTCATTATGCATACTATGCTACTCAACTGCTCATGCGATTAACAAACAATTATATCATGTTATTAATGCCACATAGTAATCACTCAACATGCTTCTCATTCCAACACAGTTCTATATATATATATTTCTCTTCAATTTCTTTCATATTCTCAACTTCTACTTCAAACATCCAACATTTACAACACATCTCATCACATCCACACACGAGCGAACAAACAACACATTCGACTTAACAGATATTCCCCCCCAGGTGTCCGGTTCAAAATTGTAGGGCGAGTTCGCGACTTTAGGACGTCTCCCAAGCCTTTGCATTAGCTCCTACAACCTTTACCCCGGGTTCATTTTAATTGACTCCCTATATTCGTTGGGTTCATTGGTTACAGGTTTCAGGATCGTCACTCTGATACCATTTTGTAACACCCCCATACTCCAAGTGCCTTACCAGGACCACTCAGGTATAAGGACGTTACCATCTCGGTTACCCGAGGCAATGATAATCAAATAAACAATAATGAAACGATATTTAAATAGTAATACTTTAGCGAAAGGTTACAATCCAAAAACCAAACCAAATACTAATACATGTTCTCAAAACTACTGTTCTCTTGAACTAATCGAAATGTATATGAAAAGCGCTAAACTACGGTGGAAGACTTCTATCATCTGATCGTGGCAATCCCAGCTATCCCAGTACTCATGTCATACCTGCTCAATATCTGCTCACCATCCCCGAATGGATCACCGTAGGTTTTCAAAACATTCACCGGGGTCAGTACTATTTACACAAGAGGTATAATCAACAATACAGTAACCAATAAAACTCAAACAATCATATATGATCAAGCACTCCACTCCATCTCCGTCTCCGATCGTCCCCTTTGGACCGCCCACTGCCGAGTGGGGACCGCAGTCGTTCCCACATAAGCCCCGCTCATCATACCGAGCGATAACCCTGTCCCATTAATGTGCACATTCCCTTCCGTGGCGGGTTCCACAAAGGGAGAAACTAGGGCGTGAAGCCACTCCCGCAAGTGACTCCACTCAGCCGAGAACGCATCTCGAG
Source organism: Silene latifolia (assembly GCF_048544455.1). Classification (NCBI taxonomy): domain Eukaryota; kingdom Viridiplantae; phylum Streptophyta; class Magnoliopsida; order Caryophyllales; family Caryophyllaceae; genus Silene; species Silene latifolia. The sequence goes on from NC_133529.1 coordinate 26,555,392, forward strand.
AACCACAGACAAACAATCACAATCACAATCACTACATCGTCTGAATCAACCAATTATACTAATTACAGCACAACACCACACCACATGTAAGTAATACTGAGTAGGGAAACCCTACCTGGAAAGCACAATAGTCAGACGATCTCACAGCTGAAGTGAAAAAGCTTCCTCTACGAATCCTCCTCCTAATTATACAAGCACATAATTACTACTATGCACATAACACAACAAAATCCCCAATTCCCAATATTTGGGTTTAACTAACTTTGACGAAATACAATAAAAACGGTATAAAGGTCTTACCCTCGACGCAAGGATTACAACGGTGTAAAGACAAAAGAAATCCGACCTTCCAAGCTCCGGGATTTGTTAACAATGCGATTAAGGTGATGAACGTAGTTGGCTTTCTCTTCTCACAGTGATTTAGGTTTTAGAAAAGTAATTAGAATGAATGACGAAAAGATTATATACCTTAATCGCATAATTAACAAAACCCGAGAAAACAACCCCCGTAAACCGGCTACTCGATCGAGTAGCCCAGGTACTCGATCGAGTACCCCCCTACTCGATCGAGTATCTTAGTTACTCGATCGAGTACCCAACAGGTCAGAAACTATTTTATTTCGCAAAACTCCCTTACTCGACAGAGTAAGGCCTACTCGATAGAGTACCCCAAGACTCATAAATACGGAGTATTACAGAAAGTGTAAATGTGAAGATACTGGAAGTGTAAATGTGAGGATAGGAGAAGTGTAAATGTGAACAAATAAAGTGTAAATCTGACTAAATTGGATGTGTAAATGTGAAGATACTGGAAGTGTAAATGTGAGGATAGGAGAAGTGTAAATGTGAACAAATAAAGTGTAAATCTGACTAAATTGGATGTGTAAATGTGAAGATAGTGGAAGTGTAAATGTGAGGATAGAGTAAGTGTAAATGTAAATGTGTAGACTGTTATAGGTTGACTGATATTGTGCATTTCTTATGTACTTTTTTTTTCTGATTCAAATGGTATCTGATGGAGAACTATCTGAAAGCGAAGAATAACCCCAAGTTACCCCTACTATTTCTGTTAAGTGTCGCCCCAACAGGCTTCACAAGCTTATTAGTAAGATTAACATTGCTCAACGAGCCGCTGTACAGAGGATTGGATTTAGGAGTCTGCTTCATCTTAAACTCAGAACTTTCCCGCTTTCACATGTTCCTGAATTTCTCGAGGCTTTCAGCGATGGTTCTTATGTTTTCAGGGTGTCGGAGTTGAAGGAGTTTATGGTTACTAAGTATGATGTCTATTACTGTTTCATGTTACCTGTTGGTGAGAGAGAGATGGAAATAGTACCTACTGGACATATGCCTGGTGCTAAAGATGAAAAATATGTGCGCATAAAACAACTGCGGCGCAAAAAGTTCAAAGTGAAATCAAATTCTGATTCTATTCCTTTAGGAGACGTCTTCAATTATATTGAGTCAAAGCAATTCAAAGATGGAGGGGATGAATTCTGCCGCCTGTTTGTGCTTCTTAGCATTTCATCATTCTTTGCGCCGACATTGAACAACGGCATTGGAATCAAACTTTTGAAAGTGGTTGAAGATGTGAGTGCCATACCGGAGTATGACTGGTGCTCGTATGTATTAGAATGTTTAGCTAATGCTGCAGCTGAGGCTCGCAGTGTGCAGTCACATCTGCTTGGTTGTATCCCTTTCCTTATGATTACTTATTTTCAGCGGTATGATTACCGTGGTATGAGTTGCTCAGATGGCCTTCCACTTATTCAGCATTGGGATCTGAAAACTCTATCAAAGAGGTTAAAGGATGAGCTGGACGTGGGTCCATTGGGTCGTCTAACTTTGTCGAAGGTGAAGTACCCCCGTTGTCAAAACAAGACCCCTGATGAGGACACTGGTAATACGATGTTGGCCATAACTGGCGCGCCCAAGGCGCCATTGGCAAGCCCTACGCCTCTTATGATTTCAACGTCGGGTACAACACCCGATAAGAAGTTTATTCAGATTGAACTCCCCCCGTTGTTGAAGATGACGATGAGTTGAAAGCTAGGGCTGTAGATGTAAGTTTTATGTTATGAATGTTTAATTAATGGCATATTTTTTTTAATATATATATATATATATATATATTGAGCAGGTATATTTTGTGTATCTAGACTCTTAAATCTTTTTTTGTTACCAACTGTAGGGTGTACACGAGCTGTACTTGAAGATTCAAAGGAATGATATGGCCTTCTATTCCTGGTATGCGGATGCATCTGCAATGCTTAACCATTTAACAACAGGTGCTACTTCTTCAACTGATCTTGTTCCGTCACAAGCGACGCAAGCTTTTTTTGAAGGTGCAAAGGTGAAAGAATATGTTGAAGAAGTTGGAAATTTAGCTTCCCAAATGAAGAAATATAATGATAACGCTCCCTCATTGTAAGATGTTGGGAAGGTGGCCAAGAAAAAAACAAAGGCAAGCAAGAAAAAAAAGACCAAGGTTCCTAAGGTCGAGTTTACGCCTACTGTAGAGCATGTATCACTTGCAGAAGATTTTGATTTGGGTGATAAAGCAGGTGATGCGGCGATGTCACAGGTAATGGAGACCGCTGATTTCTACAACACCGCTGAACTTAACGAAGCCTGTCGACGAGAGGAAGAGGAATGCGGGCTAGATTTAACCGACGACTTGAATCAATTAATGGATCGGCAGATTCTAGAGAAAATTTATAGCCCGGATGAAGTTGAAGAAGCTTACACAAAGCCCTCATCGAACGAGGAGCAGGAAAGTTTGGGAGGGGAAGTGCCTGACACTAGTGGTGCCCCTGAGAAAGCTGAACATGTTGTTAAGAAGTGTAAGTCAGAAGCAATGAATAAGGTTGATGCGGATGTGGTAGGTCAGTCAACTGAAGATGGTTCATGTTCAGTTCAACTAAAATTTATTTCGACTTCTGATATTGAGAACGCGCTGCAAGGTTTGACAGATATTGGTGATGGTGGTGGTGAAGCGGCAGAGGGCTGCGAACAGAGAGGTGAGGATGAGTTTGTGCAGGGTATGGATATGGAGCTGCCTCAAGAACAGGGGCATGTTACTGGTGAAGGGGATGTGTCTTATTCAAAAGTAGCGAACAAGGTGGATGTGGATGTGGTAGTCCCGTCAATTGAAGATGGTTCATCTTCATTTCAGTTGAAATTTATAGTGACAACTGATATTGATAACGCGTTGAATAAGTTGTCAGACAGCGGTGACAGTGAAGTGGCACAGGGTGGTGCACCGAGAGAACAGGACGAGGTTGTGCAGGGAATGGATATGGAGCCGCCACAAGATCAGGGGCCCTGCCGTGGGCCCGAATCACTGGTGGTTGGACTAGTGCCTGGCGAGGATGTGGATGTTAGGGGTGCACCGACAGACCAGGACGAGGCTGTGCAGGGCATGGACATGGAGCCGCCTCAAGATCAGGGGCCCTGTCGCGGGTCCGAACCACTGGTGGTTGAACTAGTGCCTGGTGAGGCTGTAGATGTTAGCGGTGCACCGGGAGTGGAACAGCCCGTTGACCGACCCCAATTTAGTGGTACGAAAGTACCGGATGGTGAGCCTGGCGTTGTTTCGACCACAGTCCGTGAAGATGCATCGCAAGAAGGGTTAGAGAGTGGTAGTGGCATGGTCAACGAGCAAGGTGAACGCCCTACTGCACAACCCGCTTGTCCTGGTTCATTTCCGAATGATGACAAGCCCATAGATGTTGTAGAGGGAGCAGATAAGGTGGTTGTTGAAGCACCCTCCTCCGAGTTTAAGTTGCCGGAATTTCAGTGTACGTTTATATCTACTGCAGAGCTAGTTGAGGCATTTAAGGGGGTTCCAGGTGAGGATTTTGGAACAACTGATGCGGCAGGCCCTTCTGAACCAGCCGTTCCTGCGGATGGTCGGGAAATTTATATTCCCCGGAGTAACCTGGATCACCACCCTTTCCTATTTCATTCAACTGAGCCCTTACAGTGCATGGAAGTGGTCCCTGAGAATCTGACTTGCACCATGGATTGTGGGGAACCCATGCTCGAGCAGGGCTTTGTTACTGTAGACCTGCAGCTGAATAAGAAATTATTTAGGAATGTTTTTAAGGAAAGGAAATACGTCCTCGACTACGTATTTAACAAATCAGAAGCTTGGTTGAAAGGGTGAGTCGATTAATTTCTATGTTAAACATATTAATACTTATATGTTGTCGTAATCATGTTCGCCTTATATAATTTTTTTCTTTTTTTGTAGGGAAGAATTGGCAGTTTTTTCAGACTTTTTCTTCGTGTCACGGGAAGACATGTTAACCCTTGAACCTGGACAGGAAGTTATGTCTTCTGTTATCGATTGTTGGGGCCTACTAATCAATAAGATGATGTATGACCAAACTGCACCAGTTGCATCTTCTCGTTGTTTCTTCGGGCTTAGTCACATCGTACTTGTCCTATCCTCACTTAATGCAATTTGTATAGTTCCAATTTAATTGTAACGTAAGTGTCTAAATTTAATAGTGCTTCCCTTCGTTTGAATAGAGTGCTGCGCTGGATATTTGGAAAGCCAAAAAGAAAGGAATTGTTCTTGACAAAAAGGACGAAATCTGGGCTGGGTAGGATGCTTGGATTCAATCCTGTTTGTCTCCATTTCAACTTGGATCTGATATGGTAAGTGTAAATGTGACCTATTGTGAAGTGTAAATGTAATCACGCAGAAAGTGTAAATGTCATCACACAGAAAGTGTATATGTGATTTTCATAGAAAGTGTAAATGCCTGGATGTGATTAAGAAGAAAGTGTAAATGTCATGACATATGAAGTGTAAACGTGAGACATAGTGAACTGTAAATGTCGTGAGATATTGTGAAGTGTAAATGTCATGACATATGAAATGTAAATGTGAGACATAGTGAAGTGTAAATGTCATGATGTATAGTGTAAATGTGATTATTTAGAAAGTGTAAATGTGATGACATAGGGAGTGTAAAGGTGACTAAATAGGAAGTGTAAATGTCAGCACATATAAAGTGAAAATGTGAATATATGGAAAGTGTAAATGTCATGACATAGGGAGTGTAAATGTGAGACATAGTGAAGTGTAAATGTCATGATGTATAGTGTAAATGTGATTATATAGAAAGTGTAAGATAATGACATAGGGAGTGTAAAGGTGACTAAATAGGAAGTGTAAATGTCATGACATATAAAGTGTAAATGTGAATATATGGAAAGTATAAATGTCATGACACAGGGACTATAAATGTGACGAATTATTAAAAGTGTAAATGTGAAATTTTACTGAGTGTATCTTTTAGGTCTTTGTTGTCACATCCGCCAGGTCTTCATCCCGGTCTTATCTGGCAATAATGATCATTACAGTTGTGCATGCATAAACTTCGTATCTGAGCAGATAGAGTATTTGGACAATCGTCGCTACGACGATGATTGATTTTGAAAAGCTTCCATATTTTGGAATTTCGCGTATTGCGGTAATAAGTATAAATAGCATACCTTAATTTGTTCTTTAGTGTATATGTATTCTGGAATTGTAAACAATGTTTTTAAATTGACTATTTTTTTGAAATTCCTTTAACAGTGTGATTTAATGGGCGAGTATCTGGAGTCTAAAGGGTTTGTCAGAGGTTCAAAGGTCGCCGGGTTTAAATTTGTCAATGTCGAATTTATATGGCAAGGTAGGGGGTATTCTGCGTTTGACTGCGGGGTGTACATGATGATACATATGCTGCTTTTTAATGGGAAGCTTTTTGACTGCGCCTTAGGTGAGATGGACGTTATCAACCTCATCCGGGCTGAGGTGGTGTCGATCCTCATCCCGAGTGACCATAACAAAGTGAGGGAGAGCGTTCGCGCAAGGATAACCCAATTCAAGCAAAAGTATGGTCAAGGTCTAAATTCGGTCTCCAATGCTGCACAGAAGCGGAGTCTGGACGATGTGTAACGCCCCGAAAAACAAGCATGCAGCTTAAAATAGCTCTTTTTATAAATAAAAGACAGCAGCGGAATTACAAGGGCGTCACCGCCATATTCCCCCTTCGGAGAATACAAGGCTAAACAATTAAAATAAGTAAGCTATTAAAGCTTAAAACTATTTACAACTTATACTTATTATCCTCTATAATGTCAATTCCTCACACTTGACCTTCCCCAATACCCGTACACGAAAAAAGAATGAGAGTAACGGAATCGACCAACCACTACCGAGTATGACTCGATTCCCTCCCCGACCTTATGTCATATTCTTTATTCAATAGAATTTCTCCTTATTACCATATCACTCAATACAATAACTTACCAAAATACAGTATTCCCTGTCGTGGACCAACACGGTATCTCAAAAAAAAACATTATATGACTACCATACCAACAGAATATATATTCATATGACACTAATACCGGTATACCATTACTGAAAAGAATAGACATTACGGAGTAAATCTCCCACCGGGTCTAGAACCCATCTCCATGTACACAAGCTAAATAATTTTCCTCCATGGGCCAACGCCCTCAGTTTATATATTGAGCCAACGCTCGCAGGGCCAACGCCTCTGGGACCAACGTCCCTCTCTTTATATATATATATATGGAACCAACGCTCCTGGAGCTATTGCTCCTGGGGCCAACGCCCCTCATGTGTACACAGGGTAAATAATAATGTCATCCCAATCCAATAATCGTATCCCGAATGCTACAATTGGCCAATTATGCAATATGACAACAGTAACCTTATCACAGTCATACATACTTATAAGACGATAACCTATATAACATGTGAGCAATATAACAATAATAAGATGAAATTATCAATAAAACTAATATAACGGATTATTTCTAATCTCTTATTTCAAATGTAAACAATTACTTATATCGACGAAGGGTTCCGAAATCATACCTTAATAGGTATATAAGATAATGAGATGGAAGCAACCCAACACCCTTTATTTTTCTCACTTTCCTCTCGGTTTTGCGTAGAATTGTGATTTCATTTTTTTTTTTTTTTTTTTTTTATATATATACATACTTAGGCGGTGGAAAGATAAAGATCCACCCACCTCAAATGCATGGATTGAGTTACGTGTAAAAATTTTATAATTTTCTTTTTTTTTAAATCTCATAAACTAGTAAAACCGAATGTCGTAACAAGTCCCGACAAAAATACTCTTATACAAAAATAATAGAATGAAGTCATCTTCATGTATACAGAAAATATACGAGCTTAGTCTATAAAGTCTCTAATGGTCCTATTATTATATATATCTTAAAATAATTTTATTCGGGGTATTACATTCTACCCTCCTTAAAATGAGTTTCGTCCCGAAACTTGAAAATAGAAACATAGTAAAATTTAAAACCTCACATTTTTTTATTTTTTTTTAACAATAAATTTTCAAAATGCACCAAAGGCGAACTTTGAACTAATTAAAAATTTTCGAAATACGTAAAACAGTTTGAGTTCCAACTTTTCGAAAACATGGAAACACCACCGATTTGAAATGAGCGAAAAGACATGGAGTAGAAATCCAAAAGGTATAAAATTTCGAAACTTGACTAAACTATGTCTTACTCAAAACTTTTAAAAATTTATTAGAATATAACAAAAATCTTCCAATCGTATTTATAAAATGATTAAAAACGTATGTCTTATATAATGGAAGGCACGAATTCCCGTCGCGAACAAAAATTCGAGTAATCCAATTCAAAGACAACTCATTCATGCGTTAGTTAGCGTTAAACCAGTTATTAGATGCCTCTAATAACAAGTCATAACATCTCACCAACCGCATAAAATTAAAGTAAAATTGAAAAGTTCCCTTTCAAATTCTTAGTAAAAGTAAAATTTCTTGAAAATAAAAGACTAACTTTAACTAGTTAGAAATGTTCGTAATATGTGAACCTATTTGAATATCAAAACTTCAAAATCTCGGAAATATGATCAGTATCTAAGGAGTAGAAAGGGTTAGCAATTGTGCTAAAGGTAAAACGTCACGATTAAAAAGATCTAAGATACTATAGATAATATAATCGAATTTATTATAAAAACACATATTCTTTCATAAGACATTCTTTTATTATAAGACCAAACCATCTAACTAAGAACCTCATCATAAATAACGACTAAATATCCTTTAAAAGCAGAAGAATACAAATATCAACTACCTTAATATTAATCTCTAAATGGTACTAACTTATTCTCAATTAAATATCAAACTTAGTTAAAAGAACACTTATCTTAAAGTCTACTTCCTCTTGTTAAACCATCCCACCAAAAATTAACCAAATTTCATCTCACTACTCCGTCTTAATCAATACTCTGCCTCATAAAATTATACTCCAAAGTATCCAAGTATCGCATTCTCATCATCGATCCTAAGACGAGGACAAGGGTGAGTGAATTGGCGGACAAAACCGCGAAACAATATTTCCATCTCAATATCGATTCCAACTCAAATAAAAACTCATTAACCACGACCATTCCGGACCGTAAATATAACTTGGCTCAAAGGCCCCATAACTCATAATCAATTTCCATCTCAATTTCAATATCGATATTGTCAAAGGTTCAAAGAACCGTGCTCAACACTTAGAATAAATTTCTAAGCTACTCACCCACGAGTCTCGGAAAAAGGAACGACAAATTAAATTACAATACTAGAACAAATCACAGGTCATTAACTCAGCAACGTCGGGCTCGAATAAATAATAGTGTCAGTATCTCATCCCACAAGTCAAGGTCAAAGAGAAAGACAATTTAAACACAATATAAGAGGCAAGATAGCAATCCCCGTATACGAACACGTCCCAAACGTCGCATGACAAACTAAACCTTAGCATTATCTCAAGCTCATAGTCAAGTAGCTGACATCCTCAACGAAAATCATAAGAGACAATAGTCAATAGATGCCATAACATGTTCCATATGATTTCGGTCAAACTAATTTGTATACACCATACATCTCATGGATTATAACGCCACTAGAACAACATACTCCCATATGTAGCCATCATATAACTCCTTTGCATGACCCATGTCCAAATATCACATTACTAAAATCAAGATCTTTCATTCACAACTCCAAATCGTATCAGCAGTATTAACCCATCTCACAAACAATAAATTGTATAACAAGGAATAATATAATTACTAATCTATATATTATAGTGTATCAAATTTCATAACTTTAATTACACATCTTTATAAAAATAACAATTAACATATAAACAAACAACACCAAATAATATTAATAATAATAGGATCGGTAGAATCGTGTTACCCCATACGTTCAACTCATATTACTAAAAGTCTTCATCCCAGGGTTGAAGTGTATGTCAAAATCCCCTTTCCGTCTCTAAAAGGTAGAATCCTTACTTATCTATGTAGCCATTAAAGTTATAGCTTATAACTTATAATGCTACTATATAAAACATAAGTTAATATTTAGGTTTATTTACAATAGCGCGTCACACACTCATACAGACTTATCTTACAACCCGTTACTATAAACAGTTACACTAACCCAAACTACTTATACATACCACCCCTCCAACTCTGACCAGCTTACATATAATTACATATACACTAAACAACCAATGGGTACTTACAACAACAAAAATTTGGTTGTCTAAACCGTTAGTCTCGGTTGGTTGGGTCAAAAGTCGAGTAATCTTCGTCTACTCATCCTCCTCATCTGAATAGTTCATCATCCAATGACTACACCCTGGTTCAGATGGGTCCACATCCTCCTTGGGTCTCTTCTAAATAGGAAATTTTCCACACGATGGTGCTATCACAATACATCCTTTGCCCTTAGCAGTCTCTTTCCCTTTCCCAGCCGGCCAGTCCATCACAATAACCTCATTCACCTTCTTCTTCCACTCGCTACCCTCATATGTCTCACTTCCAAATTTCTTCTCCCACTCTACAATCTTGGGTTTCCATATATCAATATATGTTTCCTCTGTAGGGGAATCGTACCCCTCTGGGATTGGGGCCTCTCCAAAGGGTACGGGGATTTCTACGGACATCCTACGCTCCACTTCGATCGTCTGGGCGAGTTCCCTTAGTGCCATAGATACCAAGTAAATATCTTGGGTCTCTGGATAACCATTCCCAAATCTTAGGTGAAATTCCTGGATTTCATGCATATATTTCTCCCTTAATCTACCCCAAGCTCCAGTATGTGGTAAGGTAAGGATTAAAGCTCTCCCTCGCACGTACATATCATGAAAGGTCGAGTCGTGAACCTCTGCATAATAGTTCATGTAATTTTCTAAACGTAGCAGATGCTCTTCTAGTGGTCGAGTAGTATCCATAGTTAATTCGGAAGGGTGGATATTAGGAAATTTAGCCATCGCAAACTGTCAAGACAAAATTTAGGAAAACAAATAACATTAATACATAAAATTAGTTTGAGTATAAAAACTTTGAAATCATAGAAACAATCCCGAAACTTGACTACCCATCTTATCTTACTCTAATATACATGGCTACACGTTACGGAATTAGTAACTCCAAACAGTTTATGCACACCAAAATATAGCACACATATTAAACCATATGGCAATTGTATATGCTCCTTGTAAATGAATCAATTATCTCATTTTAAACTTCGGTCATCCTTAAGATACATGTTGGCCTAAAACTTACCTTATCCAAATATAAATGACTAGGTTTATTACATTACATATGGGTTTATGCCTATATTCAATCAACTTGATTGAGTCATAAAATTACGTAAATAACAACCATGCATCACATTATAAACTAACACCATATATTCACAACCACTCGTGACACAACAACTCACTCCCAAATGTTAACAAGACTTATAAAAGGTTTACCCACAAAATAACTAAACTACCCACTCTCTATTAGTCATTTCCTATTATAGTCTAATTTTTTTCGAGTTTTATATATTAGTCTCATGGATTTTTTTTTTCCGCTAGACGTATGGCCGAAGGCTCAATACGCGGTTGCAGGGCGGCTCTGATACCAATCTGTAACACCCCGAAAAACAAGCATGCAGCTTAAAATAGCTCTTTTTATAAATAAAAGACAGCAGCGGAATTACAAGGGCGTCACCGCCATATTCCCCCTTCGGAGAATACAAGGCTAAACAATTAAAATAAATAAGCTATTAAAGCTTAAAACTATTTACAACTTATACTTATTATCCTCTATAATGTCAATTCCTCACACTTGACCTTCCACAATACCTGTACCTGAAAAAGAATGAGAGTAACGGAATCAGCCAACCACGGCTGAGTATGACTCCAGTTCCCTCCCCCGGCCTTATGTCATATTCTTTATTCAATAGAATTTCTCCTTATTACCATATCACTCAATACAATAACTTACCAAAATACAGTATTCCCTGTCGTGGACCAACACGGTATCCCAAAAAAAAACATTATATGACTACCATACCAACAGAATATATATTCATATGACACTAATGTCGGTATACCATTACTGAAAAGAATAGACATTACGGAGTAAATCTCCCACCGGGTCTAGAACCCATCTCCATGTACACAAGCTAAATAATTTTCCTCCATGGGCCAACGCCCTCAGTTTATATATTGAGCCAACGCTGGCAGGGCCAACGCCCCTGGGACCAACGTCCTCTATATATATATATATATATATATATATATATATATATATATATATATATATATATATATATATATATATATATATATATATATATATATATATATATATATATATGGAACCAACGCTCCCGGAGCTATTGCTCCGGGGCCAACACCCTCATGTGTACACAGGGTAAATAATAATGTCATCCCAATCCAATAATCGTATCCCGAATGCTACAATTGGCCAATTATGCAATATGACAACAGTAACCTTATCACAGTCATACATACTTATAAGACGATAACCTATATAACATGTGAGCAATATAACAATAATAAGATGAAATTATCAATAAAAATAATATAACGGATTATTTCTAATATCTTATTTCAAATGTAAACAATTACTTATATCGACGAAGGGTTCCGAAATCATACCTTAATAGGTATATAAGATAATGAGATGGAAGCAACCTAACACCCTTTATTTTTCTCACTTTCCTCTCGGTTTTGCGTAGAATTGTGATTTCATTTTTTTTTTTTTTTTATACATACTTAGGCGGTGGAAAGATAAAGATCCACCCACCTCAAATGCATGGATTGAGTTACGTGTAAAAATTTTATAATTTTCTTTTTTTTTTAAATCTCATAAACTAGTAAAACCGAATGTCGTAACAAGTCCCGACAAAAATACTCTTATACAAAAATACTAGAATGAAGTCATCTTCATGTATACAGAAAATATACGAGCTTAGTCTATAAAGTCTCTAATGGTCCTATTATTATATATATCTTAAAATAATTTTATTCGGGGTATTACACGATGAGGAAGAGATTACGTACAGTAAACGTCCCCGTGTTGCAGACCCACCCTCTAAACGCGTAGAAGGAATCCATTTGGTCAATCCTGTAGCCATACCGGCGGAAAGCAGCCCCGTTGTTGTTCAAGCGTCAGCGCAGTCTTTAGGTAGCCAACCTTTGTCAGCCGTAAGGAGCCGTCCCCGGGCGGGGATGGCTTGGGATGCTCAATTGACTGTGGGGGCTGCTGGTACGCAGACTCTTTTTGTCTCGACCTTCTTACGGAACAATCAAACTTTGGCCAGGGGTGTTCGATCAAGTCGAAAGCATGCGGTGGACTATTCCTTGTTAGACGACTACAACTTTGAAAATTCGTTAGTATCTGCCAGACTCTTATAACAGGGCCAATTAGTTACGATATTTAATTTGTAACTATTTCTCAATTTCTTACTACTATACGTGTGTTTCATTGCAGCGAATCAATCTCTTGGTACAGTAGGCATGCCGCGCTACGCCGGTCCGACATCATGTCCATGCTTCCTGAGGTTGTAATGTCGCCTGTTGTCATTGAGTCCTAGGCTATTTTGCTAAACCATTTGGAGTCTGCTGAATACTTACTTCCTAGGATGGCCTTCTTTGAGATACGTCATATGGTACCCCCCCACCCCTCCGCACAAAGCCTAAAAGTTATACATTATTTTTTACTTTTATTATGTAGGCTCACTCACTTCTCTGAACAGGAATGTATCATGCAGCTTTTGGATATACGTGAAGCAGGCTCACAGTCTAATGACATCACTGATCGGCTGTATCACATTTGGGATACCTTCATCCAGGACTGTGATAAAAACTTTCAACCTGAATGCCGAGTTTATCTTCGTACCTGTCAACATTGGTGGGCACTTTGCATGCGTATGTATAAATTTTGGACAACAAACTGTTGATCTCCTTGACTACCAACATCATGCCAATCGGGATCGATCGAAATGTGCAATGTTACTCGCCAAGTGGTAAGTCTGATGCCAATAAATCATTTTCGAAGAGATGAACAATAGATGGTTTATTTAATTGTTAGTGCTTTAATGGCAGGCATCAGCTGTTAGCGATTATTTGGATGTCAGAACGGATAGGGGATACGATATTACTAGCTTTGAGCATCGGCAAATCCCGTTCAGGCGCCAAACACCTGTTCCTAACATAAAGAATCGGGATTTTTTCGTATGATGTATATCTTTGATGTACGAGGGTCAACCTTTTGAGCATCCGGACTTGGAGAGGAAGAGGAATCGACGGTACTTGGTAGTCGAGTTGGTGGCGATGCTTGTTCTAGCTGACATAAATGTCACATGAGTCATTTTTGAAGCAAAGTTGAATGGGTTTATCATTTGGAAAAGAAGATTTATGGGCCAAGTTACAAAAGAAGCGCAAAATTAAGGCTGTGTTATCGAAAAAGTAAACAATTTGTGGACATATTTTTGATTGAAATGTATTTTGTTTGGCAATGTTGAAGTTAGAAACAATGTTTTGTATTTTGGTTGGCAATGTTTACACAAATGTGTAATTTTTAAATTGTAAGTGTAATCATTACAGTAATGAAGTGTAATGGTAAATTACACTAATGAAGTGTAATGGTTGACTATTTTTTGGCAGTTATAATCATAGTTTTTTCAAAGTGTAAATGTGACTAAATTGCAAATGTAACTGTTAACACACTTGTAATTTAGTCACATTTACACTTTAAGTGTAACTGTTAACACACTTAAAGTGTAAATGTTAACACTGAAATTGAAGAATTTCTTCAAAGTGTAAATGTGACTAAATTGCAAGTGTAACTGTTAACACAATTGCAATTTAGTCACATTTACACTTTAAATGTAACTGTTAACACACTTAAAGTGTAAATGTTAACACTGTCAGTGTCAACTTTATCATACTGAAAGTGTGAATGTAAACACACTGAAATTGAATTTCAGTGTAAATATGGTGACATGGGAAGTGTAAATGTGGTGACATGGCAAGTGTAAATGTAATTTGGACTGTGAATGTGAGGACAGCCCAAGTGTAAATGTGAACCAAAAAAAAGTGTAAATGTGAACAAATAGAGAGTGTAAATGTGAATATAGGAGAAGTGTAAATGTGAACAAATAAAGTGTAAATCTGACTAAATTGGAAGTGTAAATGTGAAGATATTCAAAGTGTAAATGTGAGGATAGAGTAAGTGTAAATGTGAACACAAAGTGTAAATCTGACTAAATTGGAAGTGTAAATGTGAAGATACTGGAAGTGTAAATGTGCTGACATGGCAAGTGTAAATGTTAACACCAGTTATTTGAAAATAAGTGTAACCGTTACTTGAAATAACATAAGTAATCCAAAATAAGTTCAACTAACACAATGTTTGGCTATCTAATAAAACAGAGAGATTTTGGTCTTATGACAGTGTAACTCTAACGTTGGTGTTACTAAAAATTACACCAACTGCAGTTCAAAGTTACGTTGCCATGAGACCAATTCCTAATCGCCCGCTCCAGTTATAGCACATCAAAGTTTTAAGTTACACACTCAAAATATATAGAGCAACATTTGTCACTGATCTGACGTCTATTCTTGTTCTGATTCCAACTCTTCCTCCTCCTCTCCTTCATCCTCTTCTGGTTCAGACGACCCTTCGCACAATGGCGTGTGTGCTGAGAAGAGGTTAGGGCAGTTCCTCTTGTCGTGATTTATCATTCTCTTGCAATTCTTACACTTACGTTTGGGTTTCCTAGCCAACACCATTTCTTTTGTTTTGGTTGACAGCAATCTTTTTCCGGTACCCTTGTTTTTCGAATTCTTTGGTGGCAATATCGTCACTACCTCACATGCTGTACAATTCAGAAATTTCTCCATTTGTTGATTTTTATTCAACACTTCCCCTAATGGTGACGTGGACTGTTTAAATGCCCTAATTACAGCGGAAAAGCTGTCAACATCAGCTACTCCTTTGTCTCGAAGGAGCCCTACAGCTTCATGAACTTCTGACCACATTATTGACATTGCAATTTGTTTTTCATCGATGACTTGTATGTTTTCTGTCCCTTCACCATTAGTATTGAAAATCCTTAATCGGAGATACTCTTCCATCCATCTATTTACAACATAATCTTCTGGTATAGTCTTTATCCCACTTGCTGAAAAAATCCATATTATATGGCGGCATAGGATTCCGGTTCTTTCAAACATCGTACAACTGCAGCTTGCTTTACGTGTAACTGTGTCATCGGTTAAAGCTAGCATGTAAGTGTGAACGTTAAAAATAGTGTCACTGATGTAAAGTGTAAATGTCATGAATTGTAAAGTGTAAATGTTAAGTTATTAGAAGTGTAAATGTAAACTAATAGGAAGTGTAAATGTCATGAACTGTAAATTGTAAATGTTAAGTTATTAGAAGTGTAAATGTTAAGTTATAGGAATTTAAATGAGATAAAAACAGAAAGTGTAAATGTCATATGATGTAAAGTGTAAATGTTATGAATTGTAAAGTGTAAATGCTAAGTTATTAGAAATGTAAATGTAAACTAATAGGAAGTGTAAATGTCATGAACTGTAAAGTGTACATGTTAAGTTATTAGAAGTGTAATGTTAAGTTATAGGGATTTAAATAAGATAAAAACAGAAAGTGTAAATGTCATATGATGTAAAGTGTAAATGTCATGAATTGTAAAGTGTAAATGTCATTAAGTGGAAAAGTGTAAATGTTAAGGTATAGGAAGTGTAAATGTCATATGATGTAAAGTGTAAATGTCATGAATTGTAAAGTGTAAATGTTAAGTTATTAGAAGTGTAAATGTAAACTAATAGGAAGTGTAAATGTCATGAACTGTAAAGTGTAAATGTTAAGTTATTTGAAGTGTAAATGTTAAGTTATAGGGATTTAAGTGAGATAAAAACAGAAAGTGTAAATGTCATATGATGTAAAGTGTAAATGTCATGAACTGTAAAGTGTAAATGTCATTAAGTGGAAAAGTGTAAATGTTAAGGTATAGGAAGTGTAAATGTCATGATGTAAAGTGTAAATGTCATGAATTGTAAAGTGTAAATGTTAAGTTATTAGAAATGTAAATGTAAACTAATAGGAAGTGTAAATGTCATGAATTCTAAAGTGTAAATGTTAAGTTATTAGAAGTGTAAATGTAAACTAATAGGAAGTGTAAATGTCATGAACTGTAAAGTGTAAATGTTAAGTTATTAGAAGTGTAAATGTTAAGTTATAGGAATTTAAATGAGATAAAAACAGAAAGTGTAAATGTCATAGGAAGTGTAAACTACGGATCAGTATGCAACTTCAAAATTCTTCTTTCGGATGAATCTTTGTGATAGTTACCTCTAGCTCGCTCTCTCGGTGAAACCACCTGTTCTACATGTATCAATTGAAAAGATGGCTTCTTGTTTGAATTTACGGAAAGTCTGAATAGGTGTACACCTTTGCAAAGCATGAATCTCTAATGCCGATGTGTTGACGCCCGCTGGGACGAGTGCTTATCCATGTTGTCAAGCTGCTTCTGTGTATGTCTTTGTTGGTCTATAGCGCTCTCAAAACGCATCCAAAACTCAACCAATGTTCCTGACTTATGCTCAAACCTCTTGAAAAAGCTATTTTCGCTCTCTGATCTTTGAGTCGTCCTCATAATCGCGCCATCCTCAAGTCTCTGCAATGCGCCATCACCCACTGTTCCCTTATAGCATACGTATCTGCAAACCAATCATTTACGCCAACACCATGATCTTCAATTATTTGCTCCCAGATACCATCAAATTCTGCTGTCTCAAGCTCATCGTCCTATATAATGTCATTAATTTTACACATGAAGTCATTATAATCACTCCTAGAGACGCCAAATTTATCGGGCATTTTGTTCATTATATGCCACATACGAACCGATGGCGCATTGTCTTGAAAACAAGAGGGACAGATTTGATAATACCGGGTCCCGATCTCGTAATTATGTACTCGGGTTCCTTACCCCCCCATTGCTTGTAAAAACCAGCTGAAAACCCAATTAAACGACTCATAATCTTCCCTTGCAATTAGAGCCCCACAGAACGTCACAGATCGTTTATGGTGGTCAACACCTGTGAATGGTGTGAATACCATAGAATACTTATTGGTGGAGTAAGTTGGGTCGAATGACACCGCATCACCAAAAAATTTGTAATTATCTCGGCAAGACGTCCGCCCATATGGCCCTACGTAGGCTGCCATCATCGTCAAGGTCATAGTCAAAGTAGAAACCTATTCTTGTTTCGGTCATTTCCTTGAAATGGTCAACAAACAACTGACCATCCTGTTCGTGAATGAAACATTTAACATCCCTATGGAAGTTCTTAAAATCATTTTAGCTTGCTCCAATGTTTTCGAATCCATTCACTTGTTCTTTGCAGATTCTGTATGTCTTTGTTGCTCCTATCTTCAGCTGTCAATCAATCATTAGCAGATACGTCATATAAATATAACATGAATGGAATTATTTATTTAGTATAGAGAGTGATTATATATTACAAACCCTTGAGTTCGAAACGATTATCATCTTGTGATAATCTGTTATGTTACGCGATAATTTCTGGAACTCTCTGTCCTTAAGTGAGATAAGTTCGTGATTTTGACCCTCGTGGAACCGGTCAATTAATAAAAGACCATTCTTCATATATAGTCGTATCCTCGCTTTACACCCCACTCTAGTGACCCTGAATATCCTCAGTGACTTCTCCCCAACCAGTCCGTCATCCCGATCTTTACTGGGCGTCTTGTGAGCGAAACCTTCTCGATTGTAGACGACGAGCTTTGACTTGATCTCACTGCCACGCCATTTTGTTGTTGTGTACCTACGTACATCAAACCCACAAGCAATGGCGTATATCTTATAAAAAGTCACCGCGTCCTCAACCCCCCCAAACTCCTGGCCGATGTACGGTGTAAACCTCTTCTCGACCTCCCTACACGCTCTCCCGCTGTCGGGTTGAACTCCATTCTGTTTTTAGCAAGTCTCGTAAATGTGCACAGAGTGTAAGTGTAAATGTAAATGTCATCAGATATGAAGTGTAAGTGTAAATGTCCATAGAGTTTAAGTGTAAATGTCATCAGATATGAAGTGTAAGTGTAAACGTAAGTCGAAGTAAAGTGTAAATGTAAAGGGAATGTTCTATAAATGTAAATATTCCAAAAGTGTAAATGTCCAAATTATGATGTCCCAAAAGTGTAAGTGTAAATGTCAGCAGAAACGAAGTGTAAATGTGCTGTTCTGAAAGTGTAAATGTCAGCAAAAGTGTAAATGTCAGCAGAAATGCAGTGTAATTGTGATGCTATAAAAGTGTAAATGTCAACAAAAGTGTAAACGTTGTCAGAATGCTAACTCAAATTAAAACTACACTAGTAGAAAAACCCCCTATAGTGGCGGTCATAAATGACCTTTTTGTGGCGGTTTTTACAAATTTTGGGTGCGCCGTAAATCACGGGGTTGTTTAGACTTTGCGGCGGTTGTACAACCGCCATTATAGCTTACCTACAATGGCGGTTTTTAAACAAGACCGTCATTATAGGCTTATATAAAACGACGGTTGTTAGACAAAAACCGCCACTATAACTCATCTAAAGTGACAGTTATTGCTTGAAAACCGCCACAATAGGTATTTTAATAATAAATTTGTACCACAACCCGCCACTACATGTTTTCTATAACGTCGGTTGTTGTTAAAGAACCGCCACTAAAAGTAACTATCACGTCGGTTGTTATTAAAGAACCGCCACTAAAAATGAACTAATAGTGGCGTTTCATATTTAAGAACCGTCGCCATAGATAAGATTTTTTTTTAAAAAAAAATTATTTGCTACCAAAATTTTCGGCAGCAATATCTATAGATTTGACAAGCTAAATAGCGAATAAACAAACAATGCATACAAAAGAATGTCAACCAATGAACTTGCATATCATCCGACATAACAATAATGCCTATGTTCCAAAATTATACAACCAAGTACATAAATAATCACATACACGTCTTAGTTAATAAACTAATCAACATTTCATGTTCTGTAAACATTTAATATCCCACACGTCTTTAACATCTTGCATCTCGTCAAGTAACATGGTTGATGGTTGAATCTGCAATAATACATTTAGTAAACCAATAGTTAGAAAAACAAGTTGTGGCAGTAGTGTAGCTTATTATCCCCATTTTGTATACTAGTGTATTAAGACTTTGACAGAGTTACTTCCTTAATTAATACTAGTACAAGTATACTAGTGTGTTGCTTAGCTTCGACTAGTGTAACTTATTATTCCATTTAGTAAATGTTCAAGTCATACGTTATTTTATATCAAGATAACAATATTTGACATCATCTTACACTATATCAGCAGCAATTTACACAAGTTAAAGAATGAAGAATGAAGGAATTTGCATACGAATGAACTACATCCTTGCTTGATAATTATCGCATAAGGGACAAAAGGAGGATCACTTTTTCGCACCACATGAAAGTAGTCAACCTGCACACAAAATGCAAAGGAATATAAGATTAACTCGTCAGTATAATGTAATTTTAAACATGATTTAATATGAAACTCTTAATTAAAGATTAAAAAGAAAAAAAACTACATTCATTTTCAGTATGGCCACTGAGGACTTCAATGGCAATAATGCAGAAATTTGTGTTATTCAATGGTGATTTGATTGGTGCTCCAAATCAGCTTCTACAAAAATCAGAAATCAATTAGTATACTTCATCAAATGTCATGAATACCTGAGTATCCAACTCCCCATTGACTTATGATTTGTGAGCTGTTTCCAATCTCTACAACATATCAAGTGGTCTTCTAATCAAAGATACTAAATTATCTCTCATGCTACATGCACAAAGAAAATTTATCATCTGTACCATGAGATGTAGCCTTATCATAATCCAATATAGTAACCTTTTGTGATCAAAAGAATCAAAATGTATTTCTTAAAACTGAAATACTAAGATCCAATCACCTTTGGTTTACAATTTATCAGCTGTACCATGAAGATGTTAGGTATCACAACATTTACGTTCTCAAACCAAATACTATGTATTAACTACTACCTGCTTCACGCATCGACCCGATCTAGAGTCAATATTTAATACAAGGTGAAGGAGATCAGGTTGTTGCTATGCACAAACTAGCCAATGAAAACAAGAGTAAAATACAATGAAATCATATGTTGAGCTTACCTAGTGACATGCTAATACTAGTCTGAGATGCAGGAAGTCCATTCACCAAGTTATCCTCAAAAGAGCCATATGCTGAAGGGTGAGAACCACCAACATCGGCGGCTAATTTAACCCCCATCCTCAATAATTATAACACACAGATTTCCGGAAATCATCATCTAAAACTTAAAAATAGAAAAAGCCATATAAAAGATATCTCAAAGTAAATTCAAACTGAAAATGTGGTGAAAGAAGACAGTCAAGCCCAGGTGCACTAGTTTTAACTGAACTAGACAATCCAACAAATAGATTAAACTGCACAAAGCTTATCTCAAGTAATGCCTAGTGCATTTACTATGTGTTGGAACAAAATAAGTTAAAGAATGAAGGATTACCATGCTTGATAATTATTCACAAGGAACAGAAAGAGGATCACTTTTTCTCAACACACGGAAGTAGTCAACCTACATAAAAAAATGCAAAGGAATGTAACGCTAAATAAATGTCCCAAACAAACACTTATAAATCCATAGAGAATTTGCTGGATTATCAGCCCTCCTAAAAACGACAAGAATTTTATAGCCTAAATCAGTTCAGAAAGCTAATCATCTTTCTGTCCCAACATCAGTCGAAGAGGTACTATCAGATGAACGAATCGCAAACGCATACTGACCGAAATAACGAAAAGTATAAAACTAAATCGACGGAAGACAACATTAAAAAAAAAAAGCAAATTCAATTACCTGTGGCATAGTAGGAGGCTGTCATTTTCCTAATTAGTACTCTCAAATAGCAGTTCAAACCAGCAACGAACTTACAGTTCACATCAATTACCAATGACTGAGGCGAAGACCATGACAGAGGCGATGACATTTTACTAGGTAATTGTGGTAAGAAATGATTAGCGCAGCAGGTTTATAAATAAAGGAAAACCAGAAAAAAAAAAACAAAAAAAAAAGTAGTACAGCAAGTCAGCAAGAGTACTGCAGAAGGTTTATAAATACCAGTAATTTTTCCAACTATGACTTGCATAAATGATATAGCTTTTAAATTCAAGTCAATTCACAATAGTTAGCGCATTTTAAACGAACAAATGAAGATACAGCAAAAATATACCCAAACAGGAAAAAGAGTTGTCAACGTCTCAATAATATTTTCATACTGACTTAGTCCCTTTAGGGAGCTGCTAGGAATATCTCCGGAGTAATCTGTCGCTGCCTTGCATAAGAGAAGAAAACTCCTACATGGGCATCTAGTCAGCTATCATATTGTTACCATATAGGAGTAAGGCGCAAGTGAAAGCCAGTAATCACAATGAAAAGCCATCATTCCTCGAACAAGGGTGAAAAATCGTGCCAAAACAGTTTCACAGAACTATTGTCTACTTCATAAGTGATGCACATAATATCAGTTTATAAACAATGAAGCCAAATTATAAACAAATCTTTACTTACTGGGCAGCTACCCTGTTTCCTAACATGCAACATTTGCCTTTTTGAGAAGGCTTTAGTAGCCCCATAATGCCAAAAAAATGTCCACTGCTTTGCTAAGATTGATATCTATCACTACACATTGCACAAACCTATGTCCTCTTCTAACCCAAGAAGCAGGCAATGTTTATGCCGTCAGCTAAACACTTGACACTATTGCCAAACCCCGTTTCTACACTAAAGCTAATCTTAGACCCCACGCGACCAATCAATAACATCCTCTTTTGATTTGATTATTTCCGCCTCGCCAGCAGAAACAATCACAGGTACAACCATACAACTCCCATCTCTGACTTACACTCCCAAAATCACCTTCCCCTCATTTCATTCTCAGAATATTTACTTGCAGCTGGTTAATTTATTTCAGAAATACAAAGATACATTACAACATTTTAGAACAAGTACACTTTGGCTGTCAAAGGATGTTCTTTGTCAATTAAAATCACAACATCAGTTGTTCTCTATCAATTAAAATACACAATCAGTCAAATTCAAACCACAGATCTTGCAATTAGATACACCCATAACATTAAATTCAAAATAAAATACTAAACTTCTCGTAATTTCAATCCGATTTTAGAATCAATTTCAGACGGCTTGACACCGAAATACCAATGAAAGATTTCCAAAGTGAATATCTAATTCAATTTAATCAAAATATATACAAAACTAAAAATTGAATACGTAGACAATGAAATATACCTGAAGTCCCAAATGGATTTTGATAACAAATGGGTCGAAAAATGTGCGGTGTAGCTGGAAACAACAAGGAGATTGATGGTTGTAAAGGGTGTATCGGCGTGAGAAGGAAATGGATGGTTGTCGAGGGCGGCATGCGTGAGAAACTGGAGTTGATGATTGAATTTGGGGATTGTGAGGTTTAATTTGGGGGTTGGGGAAATGAAGAAGAAGACGAAGATAGAAATGTAAATAGGTTTTGGAGGTTTTTTTTATTTTTTCTATTAAAGTCGGTTTTAATTACAAACCGACACAAAAACATATAACGGCGGTTTTTTAGCCCAAAAAATTGTAAGTTAGTATAAACCTTTAGCGTCATTCTTAACGTCGGTGGTTAATATAACCGCCACAATTGACTTATGGTGGCGTTTTCTATTTGGAACCGCCATAAAAAGTATCATTTATCACGTCGGTTTTTACATAAACCGCCACAATAGACCTCTTACATATAAAAAATTTGGGTTCCCGCCAATTTATTGGGCTTTTCACGTCGTTTCTATTAGAACCGCCACGATAACTGCGTCGTGATAGGGGGTTTTTCTACTAGTGCTATAATCATAACAATTAAAAGGTGACTATAACAATTAAAAAGTGTAAATGTAAAACTATAGCAAAAGTAAACATCCAAATGTGTAAGTGTAAATGTCAGCAGAAATGAAGTGTAAATGTCAGCAAATGTGTAAATGTTGTCAGAATGTTAACTCACATAAAAAATATAACAATAAAAATGCAAAGGTGACTATAACAATTAAAAAGTGTAAATGTAAAAGTACACCAAAAGTGTAAATGTCGTGATAAATGCGAGTGTAAATGTGATGCTTAAAAGTGTAAATGTCAACAAAAGTGTAAATGTTGTCAGAATGCTAACTCAAATTAAAACTATAATAATAACAATTAAAAGGTGACTATAACAATTAAAAAGTGTAAATGTAAAACTATAGCAAAAGTAAACATCCCAAAGTGTAAATGTAAATAAAATACAAAGTGTAAATGTGATGGTTTAAAAGTGTAAATGTCAGCAAAAGTGTAAATGTTGTCAGAATGCTAACTCAAATTAAAGCTATAATAATAACAATTAAAAAGTGTAAATGTAAAACTATAGCAAAAGTGTTCATGTAAATGTTGTGAGAATGCGTTGATGCTACTCAAAACTCAAATTAATGAAAACCCAGCATGAAGATTTACTTCTAACAATCTTCATTTCAAACCCAGTAACAAATAATAATAACAAGAATAAACAAATTCGATGACATGCAAATTTTATCATTACCTTCATCAATCCTATTCAACTGAAAATATTAAAACGTGACTGAAAACAATGAATAAAATGAAGAAATACCATTGATGTCATCTATTATTTGCATGTTTACGCTGATTTGCAGGATTTAGAGAGAACTTTTTTGAAAACTTCGTTTTAGGATGGAAGAACCCAGTTTTAGATAGAAGAAAGAAAGAATAAAGTTGGAAATAAGTGTGTTAAGGAAGGAAGAATGTGGGAGTGTAAACATAGTACAAAGGATATATATCCTTTTGTCCGCCAGTTTTGATCATTGGTAAGGACAATTTGCAGGAAATGTTGTCCTCTTTTCTACCCAAGCTTTTCCCTTTTTTTTGCCTATATTTTGTAAAAAAATCTCCACCTTAGATGTTGTCCATCTAAGGGTCCTTATAAGGACTTAAGGACTCAAATGAGGTAAGGGACTCATTAGATCTCTCTCTCTCTCTCTCTCTCTCTCTATATATATATATATATATATATATATATATATATATATATATATATATATATATATATATATATATATATATATATAGAGAGAGAGAGAGAGAGAGAGAGAGAGAGAGAGTGAGAGAGAGAGAGAGAAGAGATCAACTAAGACCATTAGATATATTAAGTCCATAAGTCCTAATGTGGGCGGTTGGATCAAGCAAATCAATGGCCAAGATTACGCAAAGAAACCCCACTCAAATAATATTTTTGATTTACCCTCTCCTCTTACCCACTAACCCATGCATGATACATTTATGTCCATCGGTCCATCATCATTTCCCTCCTCATTTTCTAGACAATTCAAAACAACTTGCGGATAATTTTCCCTCTATTTCCTGTCATTTCGTCTTCCTTTGCTTTCTTCACATTGCTGATAACTCCATTTTCATCACTACCAATTAATTCATCTCAACAGACGCTATTTTCATCACTACAAATTAATTCCAACTCGCCTGCAAACTCGCCTGTCTCCATTTTTTTATAAGGTATTTTTTCCATTCTTTATTTAGTGATTTGTAGTTTATTTTTTGTTAATTATTGCCTTTGTTAAACTATAATAAAAAGAGTTCATTTGATTTTTCAATCTTCAATTATGGGTTTGCTGATGTTGATTTGTTCAATTGTTAATTATGGTTGTGCAGATCAAATTCGAGGTCATTTGATAATTAACAATGGTTTTTGCCAAGAAAAATGCCAAGAAATCTTCCAAGAAATCTGAATCGAAGGTAAAAAATCTCATCTTGTTGGTATAACTCTTATAGAATGATGTATAACTTCAATTAAATATCTGTATAACTCTAATCCCAATTGTTTGTCATCTACAGATGGATGTTGTAGAAAGTATTGACACGGGACTTGATATCCAGGTTAAAAGTTTTGATTTTGATTTATACGTTACTAGATGTATAACTCTGGTTACTAGATGTATAACTTTAGTACTCAATATGTATAACTCTGGTTACTTAATGTAAAACTCTGGTTACTAGATGTATAACTCTGGGTTCTAGATGTATAGCTCTTCTGATTCTGTGACCAACTCCTTTTTCATAATGTCAAACTCTAATTGTTATATGTATAATTATACTTCTAATTAGTTTCCATGCATAGAGTTATACAATATATGCCTACAGTTATACATTTTATACCTGGATTTATATAATATATAGCTAGAGTTATACAATTTATACTTTGGAGTTATACATTAGATGCCTGGAGTTATACCTAGAATTATACCGAGTTATTCTGGAGTTATACATTATACGTATATGCTTACTGATTATACATTTTATGGCGAGTTATACATTCTATGGCTACGATTATACATTATATGGCCGAGTTATACTTTTTTGCTAGAGTTATACATTATATGACTTTAGTTTTGAGAATGTCTAACTTTTGTTATTATATGTATAATCGTATTGTTATCTCGTATAGCTAACTTTCCGATTATCTCTTCTTTTGAATGGTTAAAAGTACCAAGTCATCGACAAGGGTGCTTATTCAAGGTTAAAAGTTTGACTTTTGTTATAATCAGTCATTTGTTTTATAACTCGATTACATGTTGAATAACCTCATTTGTCATAATGTATAACCGGAGTTATACAATATTTGCCTAGAGTTGTACATTTTATTCCTGGAGTTATACAATATATGCCTAGAGTTATACAATATATGCCTAGAGTTATACAATATATACTTGAAGTTATACATTTTAATAATAGAGTTATACATTCATGGTTCGAGTTACACATTATATAACGTTAGTTTCAGATTGTCTCACTTTTGTTATTATATGTATAAGCTGCATCTTTGTTATTCTCGTATAACTCTCCCGATTATCTCTTCTTTTGTTTGTCACCTCTGATTATATGTATATGTATAATCGTCATCGTTAATCGAATCCCTATTTGTTTGTCATTCTGAGATAGATGATGCACCAATCTTGAGAAGGGGCGATTCTCGGGTTCAAAGTTTGACATTTTTATAATTGTTGTCATTTGTTGTATAACTTTGATTACATTTTGAATAACTTTTCTTTGTCGGAATGTATAACTCTTGATATTTTTTCGATTAACTCTATTATCGAATGTATAAATTTACTTATATTTTGTATAACTCGACTATCTATTGTATAACTCTAATTGCAACTACAAAGCATGTCTAATTTTGTGTGTTGTCCTTGCTTTTCCCGGATGGTCGAGGCCAAGCCAAGGGTAAAGAGAGTGCATGAAATCACGGTTTCGTGTCGACCTCAAAGACTTGTCTCTCTCATTGAAAAGCTTAATGAGGATCGGTGTCCATTTGTTAAGAAAATTGGGTTTGGTGGCATTTTAGAGTTTAAGATTATGACTTCCCACTTGCACACGTTTGCCTGTTCTTGGAGTCCTTCTCTGATGGGTCATATGTGTTCAGGGCTTCTCGGAAGAAGGAGTTTATGATTAGTAAGCATGACGTGCACGTTGTTTCTTGATACCTCTTGGACCCAACCGTCTCCGTTGGTACCCTCGGTTCGAGAAGGGGTCCAACGATCCCGAAAATAAGGAGTCAAGGACAAATGGCGACAAGCTTACGGGGTGGGCAAAGCAAATAGTTCAATAAGTTTAGGGAAAGTTCACAAGCAACTTATGGAGTACGAGGAGGCGGACGATCATTTCTCGCATTGGCTATTTGTTTTGTTCTCTATGTCTTTATTCCTCGCACCCACCCCAAACAACGGGATAGATTTGAAGTGTTAAGGGCTATAGAAGATCCTAAAGCCATTCCGCATTTTGACTGGTGCTCTTATATTTTGGAAATGATGGTGAAAGCGGAGACAGACTGTAAAAAGGGGGTAACGATGTTGGGTGGATGTATTCCCTTCCTCATGATAAGCTACTTTCAGCGATATGATTACAAGGGTAAGCCTTGCCTCCACGATCTACCTTTGATTAAGCATTGGGATGAAGCCTCGCTTGTAGATAGGGTAAAATTTGAGGTGGCTCAAGGGGGATTGGGTACTTTAACTTTGTCTAAGACCGGTATCCAGGTGCCTTCAAGATCCCTCTTATATTAAGAGTTTGGACAGATGTCGCCTCCGCGACCTCGTGAACCCAAACTCATTGTTGCTATCATCCCCCCACCCTCTCTCCCCTCAACTTCGAGAAGAAGTTCATTGATTGAACTACCGGTGTCGAGGATGACCAGGAATTGAAAGCTAGGGTTGTCGATGTAAGTTCAAACTATTATATATTTTGATTGATTGATTTGTTTTCAAATTTGAACGTACCCATCTATTATAATATAACTAACTAATTGTACTTCTTCAATGCAGCGTACTCATGAGCTTTATCTACAGATGCAAAGGAACGCTATTGTGTTCTATTCATGGTACGCAGATGCAACCGCAAGGATCAAAGTCAGAACTAGTGATCCGAACGGGCCTAAATCCTAGTCAGGCCTCTCAAGAATTCTTTGAGGGTGAAAAGATTCAAAAGTACGTCGTCTGAAGCGAGCAGTTGCGAGAAAGGCTGAAGGTTTTCGTTGGTAACGCTCCCGCATTTGGAGAGGTAGTTAGTGAGCCCCCAAAAAATATGACGGAATCGATGCATCTACGCGGCAAATAAGTGAAGTTCTGTCTAGTCTCGCCAATGATGGGGGTGGCAGGGGTGGTAACCCTCGTGTTGAGCCGCGTCGAGAGTCTGTCAAAGCCGACACGCCAATGAAATCAGTTGCAGTTTCATGGTCAAAGATTATGGAGGAAGTGGGAGGTGATACAGTAGTTTCTAATCCGTTGTCAGATGCTAACCCAGGGTTAGAGGATCAAGGTGTATGCACCCCCGTCCAAACTGTCAGAGAGCTGTTGTTGGAGGCAAATTACACCGTGGAGGAAATTGAGCAAGCTTACAGTACGGGTCGGAGGACGCTTTGAAACTCGGCTGGCGCGGTGATGAGGTGCATGAGCACGTTCACGGGGAGGGATTTAAAGAAAATGTTGAAAATGTTGAAAGATTGTCAGACATTGACCATGAAAGATTATCAGACATTGTAGACCAAGCTGACGGGCCGTCAGAGGATCTTTGAAAACTGCCGGGGTAGGTGATGAGGTGCATGAGCAAGTTCATGGGGAGGGTGTGAAAGAAAATGTTGTAAGATTGTCAGACAATCAACCGTCAGATAAAGAGATGGAAAAATCTACGGTCCCATCATTGCCAATGGAGACACTAGAATTGATGGAGTGTATGTTTTTCTCTGCTGAAATCAAGGAAGCTTTATGTGGACTTCAGCGTACGGGAGTGGTCTGATGGCGAGGTAAGTTTGTTAATTTTCGCTAAATACTTTTTATACATTCGTTGTTTTTTTTAAATTGGTCGTGTATAACTCTAAGTTGATAAAGAATAACTTTGTTGGAACTTATGATGAGGCCTTGTAACTGTAGTGCCACTGCAACGGCCATTTGGTACAACTCTTAACCAGTATATGACTACAGTTATACAGTATATGACTAGAGTTATACAATATATGCTTTGGAGTTATACATTAGATGGCTGGAGTTATACCTAGTGTTATACCTGGAGTTATTCCTGGAGTTATACATTATAGTGTATATGCTTACAGTTATACATTTTATGGCCAGAGTTATACATTCTATGCTTACGATTATACATTTTATGGCGAGTTATACGTTTGGTACAACTCTTAACCATATGTGTATAACTCTTACTCAAATATGTATAACTCCGATAGCATATTTTTAACATTTCACACGTGTATAACTCTTGCCCTTCTATGTATAATCGTAATTCATTGGGTCTCGTAACTCGTGACCCAATTGTCTCACTTTTAGAGTTATACCTGTAATTTTTTTGATACAAAAGCATGGTGTTTAATTTTATTATTTTTTATTCAGGCCCTTTGTTCAAAAGGATGTAATTGAGAATGTTGAACAACATTCTAACAATGGGGGTGTAAACGTAGATGTTGTCGAGGGTGCGGAGATCACCCCGGGGAATCCTTCAACGGAATGGAGTGGAAATCAAATCCCTCTGACTTTCATGAGCACGGCAGATGTGAATGAGGCATTTGCCGGGGTTGAGGAGCGAACGATTGGTGCTGCCAAAGAAGGTTTGGTAGTTGAAATCGCTGGTGCTAGGGTTGAGCCGGTTGCACCACTCTCACCTCCTATTTATGTGCCGCGATGTGACATGATCCACCATCCTTTCTTACTGCATTCAACTTCCCCCCTTCCGTGTATGGACATTGTACCTGAGAACCTAGGTTGTTCTCAGGATTGCGGGGCACCGAACCTCGACCAAAGACGTATGCTCACAATTGTTGCGATTTAACAAGGAACGTTTGGGACGGTGTTCGGGGTGAGGAAGGATGTAATGGATTATGTCTTTGATCAATTCCACGTCCATAATAAAGAGTAAGTAAAAGATAAGTTTTACCTATATTTCAATACGACAGTCAAACAGGCCATGAATCTTTTCCCTTGCTGCGTGTCTCATTTTTTCTAATCCTTCGTAGGTAACAATTGGTCACATATCCCTGTCCAAACTGCATAACGCGTATTGATCTCCAGTCGTTGATGCCCGGGGCTCAGATTACGGCCAATGTCATCGACTGCTGGTCTGTACTACTCAATCGACTTACGACGCGAACACCGCAGTGGCTTGTTTCACGTTCGCTGTTGTTGTTTCTTTGGCCTAGGTCACGCTGTAAGTGTGCTCGAACTCTGAAAGTTATTTTGTGACAAATCGTACGTAACTTGTGATACAAGCCGCCAACCCTCGTCTATCATTTTTATAGGACCTAGCAATTGCAATTTGGCAAGCGGGAAGAAAAACTTGGTTGTTGATAATTTCGAAGGCTTTTGTGCCTCGTGGGACATGTGGCAAGAGTCGTGTTCTAGTTCATTCCAACTGGACTCCGATATGGTGAGCTCAGATATCAATATAGAGACATTTACATACTGGAATTATACATTATTTGCCTAGAGTTTAACAGTATATGCTTAGAGTTGTACAATATATGCTTTGGAGTAATACATTAGAGGCCTGGAGTGGAGTTATACCTAGAGTAATACCTGGAGTTATACACTACACTGTATATGCTTACAGTTATAGATTTTATGGCTAGAATTATACATTCTATGGCTAGAGTTATACATTATATAACTTTAGCTTTCAGAATGACTAGAGTTATACGTTCTAGGGCTGAAGTTATACATTATTTGTCTAGAGTTATACAGTATATGCTTAGAGTTTTGATGAGTGGCTAACTTCACTCCATAACTCTGGGCATATAATGTATAACTTTAACCATAGAATGTATAACTCACTGCACATAAAGTACAACCGTAAGCATATACGAGATAATGTATAACTCAGGCATCCGCTATCGCACATAATGTACAACTGCAAGAATATATTGTATAACTCTAGAAATTGAATGTACAACTCTAGACATATAATTTATAACTCTAACCATAGAATGTATAATTCCAACTACGCACAATATGTATGCCTCTAATCTGCTAATTATGTTTTATAACTCTTAGATTTTTGGTGCATGTTTGTAGGTTTTCGTCCCGGTAAGCACTGGCGATGAAGATCATTACTCTTGCATTTGCATAAATTTCCTCTCTGAGAAGATCGAGTACCTTGATAATCGTTCTTACGAGGACGATCTTCTGAAATTACCATACGGAGGGATTGCGCGTATTACTGTAAGTCTTATAAAACTGGTGACTAGATTAATTATCAGCTCCATTTGTTTTGTTAATTGGTCTTCCCCTTTTAAACGCCTTGCCTAACTTCCGCCAGGCTGATGCAATGGGAAAGTATATGGCCTACAAAGGGCTCGACAAAGGCAAGAAAGTTGAAGGATTTCCTTTTGTCAACATTAAATTCAACTGGCAGGGATCAGGACATACTGTCAATGACTGTGGTCTTTACGTCATGGTTCATATGTTGTTGTACCGTGGAGAGCCATTCGACTGTACCATAGGGACAAAGGAAAGCAATGACCTCATGCGAGCGGAAATTGCTGCAACCCTTGTCCTCAGTGACATTAACTTGGACAGGGAAGTTGTGTTATCCAGGGTAACATCTTTTAAGGAGCTTAAAGACTATGAAATGGAGGAGGTGCGTGATAAACAGAGGCTAGCCGGCAACACAAGTGGAAGGACGAGAGGTGTTGGAATCGCCGGAGAGAACAGTTCTGCTAAACGACTTTGCTCTAAAGTCAGTTCAACCTATCAGACTCCACCTTCCAAAGTAGCCCTGGGCCGGACGCCGTCTAGTTGGGCCCTCTCAACTGTTAATAGCCGCTCCCGGGGTAAGGGCGATGGCCTTGGTTGCACTACATATTGCGGGGAACCAGACGCCGACCTTACAGTGGTCGCCAAGATGCTGAAGTTGAACAAGGCATTAATTAGGGATATCCCGGTGTATCGCAAACAAGTGGCTGATTACGTTTTCCTTGATGACTACAAATTTCCAAATGAGTAAGCTGTCTAAAATCCTAATGTTTTATCATATTAAGTTTTATCAATATAGAGACATTTCCATACTGGAATTCTACATCATTTTGCGAAGAGTTTTACAGTATATGCTCAGAGTTGTACAATATATACTTTGGAGTTATACATTAGAGGCCTGGAGTTATACCTAGAGTAATACATGGAGTTATATGTTTCATCACTGAAGTTATATATATCGTTAATGGAGTTATACGTTTCATCGGTGAAAGTTATGCGGTCATTTTAATAAAGATTAGCTTCCCATTTAGTATACGTTATAGCCTGATTAACATCTCATTGCCCGAACTACAGTGAACCACTTGTGAGTTATGGCCGGCACGGAACAATTAATAGGTTTCAAATGTTGTCTATGCTCCCTGAGACGCCAATGGATGAAAAAGTGATTGAGTGTTGGTCCTTGTTGCTTAATCGATTGGAGGCAGAGGATTGCGCGATTTTTTGTTCGTCTTTCTTCGATATCCGTCATATGGTATGGTCCTAATCAATCCTTTAATATGCTATAAGAGTTTCACATACCCTCTTTAAAATTTTCACAGTGGAAAATAAGTCTAAAGTTATACATACCCTCCATGGAGTTAAACATTTTGTTTTGAGAAGTTATTAACAACCAGTATGAACCTAGGCATTCTTCATTATGCTATAAGAGTTACTGTGCAACTCCAATGCACAACCTCTATAACTCCTCTGGTATCCTCACACATATACTGCTACTTGAACAGGAAACAATCTTGAGCCTTGTACGAAACCCTGTCCAACAAACACCGAACACCGAAAGGTTGTACAATATGTGGGACGTCTTCCGAATCGACTGTGGCAAAGATTTCAGCTTGAAGGCTGATTTAATCTTCGTACCCATTAAGATTGAAGCCCATTATGCATGTGTGTGTATCAACTTTAATTCTAGGACGATTGATCTTCTGGACAATAAGTACTATTCAAGTCCGGGCCAATCGGAGATATGCAAAGCGTGTCACGTTATTGTAAGTGGAATTAAATTGTAATTATGTTCAACTAAAAAGTGTTGTCACCGCTTTTACAATTTCACTTTTTGACGTTCTTGTCTGTGCCAGGCGAGCCTCATGAGCGACTACGTGGAGTCTAGGGACGACGAGAAGGACAGAAGAAAAGACATACCGGCGTTCCAGTTCCTTCATATCCAGTTTGCCTGGCATAAGCAAACGATAAACGACACCGAGTCTGGCTTGTTCGCCATGATGCACATGATAGTTTTGGTCACGTTGATCTCGAGAGGAAGGTGAACCGTCGATATTTGGTGATCCAGTTGGCAGCGACGCTTGTCCTAGCTGACATGAACATCATCGGGGAAGGAGTTCTGTCCAAGGTCAATGGTTTCATTGGCGAGAAATTACAAATCCTGAAGCAAGTAGAAGCCAGGACGAAAACGGCGCGGGAGAGCGAGATAAAAACCTGCGAAAAAATAGAATGTATTTCCTTTGATTCTGTATTCTCTTTTTTTTGCAACTCTAGTATGTTGTCAAGAAACTCCTTAACAACTTAGACAACTTTTTGGAATAGATTGTTACTATATCATCTTGGTCAGTCATAATTAAAATCCAAGTTTTACAGATAAGTATTAGAGTTATACACTCTGTGAAGTAAAGTTATACAAATTTTGTACAGGAGTTATACAACACATGATTGCAGTTATGAAAAAAGGCAAAATTTATTAGACAACTAAAAGTTATACAAAAAAAATCAAGAGTTATACAAACTGTGTACAAGAGTTATACAACATATGACTGCAGTTATGTAAAAGGCAAATTTTATTAGACAGTTATAAGTTTTACAAAAAATAACAAGAGTTATACAAATTGTGTACAAGAGTTATACACTCTGTGAAGTACATTTATCCATATATGGGTAAGAGTTTTACTTAAAGCCAATGAAATTATAATTCGTTCTTAAAGCCACTTTTAAATATTGGATATTTTTCCATGAACAGAAGTTATCAAAATTGTGTAAAAGAGTTATACAACATTAGCTTGAAATTTTACACACCATATTACTGAAGTTATACAATATGGAAGGTGCAATCCCCCTTCAAAATAGACAAAAGCTAGCTATTAAATACCCCTTCCGTCTCACCAGATTTTTTACCTTTTAAAGAAAAAAAGATTGTAAATAATTTGTTGAGACGGAGGTATTTTTCTACTGCCTACTACTACAGCATGTTAAGTTTCTCTATTTTTCTTCTTCGTCTTCTTCTTCTTCTTCTTCTTCTTCTTCTTCTTCTTCTTCTTCTTCTTCCTCTTCCTCTTCTTCTTCTTCTACTCCTTCAGATGCTGGTGAAGACGGTGGATGCTCAGAGAATGGGTTAGGGCAGTTCCGTTTATCGTGGTGTGCCATTTGTTTACAGTTATTACACATGCGCTTTGGCTTACAAGCCAAGGCAATGGCTTTAGCCTTAGCTGACACCATTCTTTTACCGTTGCCTTTGTTTTTCGATTGTTTTGGTGGAAGTATTGTTACCTCGTCCTTTGGCGGGGCAACCAAGGATTTGCTCAAATTCTGCCGCTTTGTTAAATCCTTCTTGTACGGTAAAAGTTTCTCCTTGAACTCTCTAATTAACGAGCTTAAGTTCACAACTTCAGTCACACTCGTGCCACGAAGTAAACCAATGGTTGCATGAACTTCTGACCACAACTTCACCATCGCAACTTCTTTTGCATCAAAGACTACTATTTGTTTCCATTTGTTCACCATCACATTCTGATAATCTGAATTGCAATGCATCCTTTCTCTATCTTGTAGAAACGTAATCAACTGGAATTGTCTTCTTGCCGTTAGCCGACAAAATCCATACTATATGTCGGCACAGAAATCCCATCCTTTCAAACATCATACAGCTGCACCGTGTAGCCTGTGTCCCTGTAATCAAATTAAATAAAGCCGTTAGTAGTCTTATACATATAATAATAAGAGTTAAACATTATCAACGTAGAGTTATACATATGGCAACAAGAGTTATACATTCTGAAAGCTAAAGTTATTCAAACTCTAATCAGAGTTATACTACAAATAGCTGCAGTTCAGTGAAAAATTGAATAAGTTCTAATGTTATTCTGAAAGTAGAGTTATACATATGCCAACAAGAGTTATACATTCTGAAAGCTAAAGTTATTCAAAGTGTAATCAGAGTTATACTACAAATGACAACAGTTCAGTGAAAAATTGCATAACTTCTAATGTTATTCTGAAAGTAGAGTTATAAATATGGCAACAGGAGTTATACATTCTGCAAGTAGAGTTATGCATATAATAAGAAGAGTTATACATTCAGAAAACTTAAGTTATTCAAAATGTTGTCAGATTTATACAGCAGATAACTGCAGTTCACTGAACAGTTGTATAACTTCTATGTTCAGACAATGTAACTTTGGCACTATATCTAGCAACTTCAGTCAACTACCACATAAAGTTTATGCCAAAATGTTGTTACCTGGGTTGTACTCTACGATGAAACTTTTCTGTCTGATTGAATCCTTTACGACAGTCACTTCAACTCCATCGACTTCAGCATAGCCCCCGGTCTTACATGTATCGATTGAGCAAATGACCTCTAGTTGGAATTCCTTGAAAACCTCACGGGTATAAACATTTGACGCATATTCCTCTATGGGTAAATGCTTCCCCGTTGCCGGTGTTGAGTGTCGGTTTTCATGGTCAGGTCTCTTCTGCGTATGCCGTTGATGGTCCATAGCGCTATCAGTTATACATTGTAGACTGTATTACTTTAGTTTCAGAATGTATAACTCTAGTCATACAATGTATGACCCTTACCCATGTATGGATGACTGTACTTCACAGAGTGTACAACTCTTGTACACAATTTGTATAACTCTTGTTATTTTTTGTTAAACTCATAACTGTCTAATAAATTTTGCCTTTTTCATAATCAAGTCATGTGTTGTATAACTCTTGTACACAATTTGTATAACTCTTGATATTGTTTGTATAACTCATAGCTGCCTACTAAATTTTGCCTCTTTTCATAACTGCAGTCATGTGGTGTTTAACTCCTGTACAAAATTTGTATAACTCTGGTCAGACAATGTATAACTCTAGTCATATAATGTATAACTCTAGGCACAGACTGTATGTCTCTAGGCATATAATGTGCAACCCTCCACATCCTATAACTTCACTTAATGAATGTATAACTTAAGCAATTACATGAATAACTATATCAAAATTGGTTGTTTAGTAAGAGTTTTTACGCAAAAATCCCGGTTAGAATTACTCATTACCTGAAGTGCAGACAAATTGTCAAAGAGTTTTACAAAAAACCAGTGGAGTTATAGCACGATGAATATAAGCACTGCATGAGTACACTGTATTATTGAAGTTATACATATACGTGTCACAGTTTTACATAAACCCACTGAAGTTTGCCATCATTTTTTACCATGAACAAAATGAAAAAACAAATCTAATGAACAATGATGAACACAAATGAAATAACTGCAAGCTACAATAATGAACATCAATCCAAAATTACATATAGCGAACATCAAGTATTCTTGAACATCAAGCTACAATAATAACGTAGACACAAATACGAAAGCAAACAACTCACCATCGACGGCAACTTCAATCTGCATATGATCCATTTCACAAACACTCACCGTCATTTTGATCGTCTTTCTCTGATGAACAATGACAATATTTTGATCTTCAACAAAGCGAATGAATTTTAACGAATGAACAATGAAGTACTTTATTTGATAACAATTTATTTATCTAATGATCAAAGAAGTAGTTTTACAGTTGGAATGAAATTTCTCTTCCTTTTTTGATAATTTATATTGGATTTTACAGGATTTAGGTGAATTTGTATGGTGATTTTTATGGGTTTTGCTTGTGTGAGAGGTTTTGAATGGTGAATGAAGAGGGAAAGCATGCAAACTGATATATTTGTGTTTGTTTAATTCTTTTGTACGTGGGATTTGTACCAAAAATAGGACAGAAAACAGTGGCATGGCCCCTCTTTCATACAACAACCATTTCCTTTTTTTTTTGCTCTAAAAAACGCCCCCCTCTCTCCTTATCTCATCCCTTCAATCCCTTCATCCAAGGGTTCTTATAAGGACTTAGGGTCTTATATGGTATCAAGGCCTTATAAGAACCCTTCTATATATATATATATATATATATATAGAGGCAAGATCTAATGAGTCCACCACTTCCATTGAGTCCATAAGTCCCTCTAAGGGCCATTGGATGGACTAAATGGAAGGTTGAGATGAATTTGATTAAAGGCCTTTAAAAAGAAAAGGAAAAAAATGTGGATGGTTGGATTGAGATGGATGGTTGAGATTAAAAATTACCAAAAAAATTTACCACTAATCAAATTTCTACACACTAATTAATTTTTCTTTCTCTCTCTAGCCCCTAATTAATCAGTTTTGACTTTTAGATTTCAGAAGTGTAAATGTAATGTTGTATGAGTTTTACAAGTGTAAATGTGACGGAAATTTTGAATTTATATAATTTTAACACTTTACAAGTGTAAATGTGAAGTTTTACGAGTGTAAATGTAACATTTAAAGAGTGTAAAATTTATTTTTTGTGACGGAAATTTTGAATTTATATAATTTTAACACTTTACAAGTGTAAATGTGAAGTTTTACGAGTGTAAATGTAACATTTAAAGAGTGTAAAATTTATTTTTTGTGACGGAAACTTTGAATTTATATAATTTTAACACTTTACAAGTGTAAATGTGAAGTTTTACGAGTGTAAATGTAACATTTTTAGAGTGTAAATTTATTTTTTTGTGACGGAAATTTTGAATTTATATAATTTTAACACTTTACAAGTGTAAATGTGAAGTTTTACGAGTGTAAATGTAACATTTTTAGAGTGTAAATTTAATTTTTTGTGACGGAAATTTTGAATTTATATAATTTTAACATTTTACAAGTGTAAATGTGAAGTTTTACGAGTGTAAATGTAACATTTTTAGAGTGTAAATTTAATTTTTTGGTGACGGAAATTTTGAATTTATATAATTTTAACATTTTACAAGTGTAAATGTGAAGTTTTACGAGTGTAAATGTAACATTTTAAGAGTGTAAATTTGATTTTTTTGTGACGGAAATTTGAATTTATATAATTTTAACATTTTACAAGTGTAAATGTGACGTTTTACGAGTGTAAATGTAACATTTTTAGAGTGTAAATTTGATTTTTTGTGACGGAAATTTTGAATTTATATAGTTTTAACATTTTACAAGTGTAAATGTGAAGTTTTACGAGTGTAAATGTAATATTTTAAGAGTGTAAATTTGATTTTTTAGTCAATTTGAAGGTTTTAGAGTGTAAATTTTGTCCTTTGAGTGTGAATTTGGTCCTTTATAAGTGTAACTTTGTCCTTTACGAGTAAAACTTTAGTCCGACTAACAAAAAATGTCACCATCAACTTTGTCCTTTACGAGTAAAACTTTAGTCCGACTACCAAAAAATGCCACCATCATCATCCTTCCCCACCAACTCATATCCACA
Organism: Silene latifolia; assembly: GCF_048544455.1. NCBI lineage: Eukaryota > Viridiplantae > Streptophyta > Magnoliopsida > Caryophyllales > Caryophyllaceae > Silene > Silene latifolia. The sequence goes on from NC_133529.1 coordinate 26,594,061, forward strand.
AAAAATATGAGTGCAAATTTATATAATTTTAACGAGTGTAAATGTAAAGAAATATAAGTGTAAATGTAAAGAAATACAAGTGTAAATGTAAAGAAATACAAGTGTAAATGTAAAGAAATACGAGTGTAAATGTTAAGAAATACGACTGTAAATGTTAAGAAATATGAGTGTAAATTTAAAGAAATACGAGTGTAAATGTGAGGAGATACAAGTGTAAATATAAGAGAAATACGAGTGTAAATGTGAGGAGATACAAGTGTAAATTTAAATAAAAACGAGTGTAAATGTGAGGAAATACAAGTGTAAATATAAAAATTATGAGTGTAAATGTAAAGAAATACGAGTGTAATTGTAAAGACATATGAGTGTAAATGTAAAGAAATATGAGTATAATAAATATATTTATTAGATCTAGAATAAAAATCATGATAAAACATCAACAACACTAGATCTAATAAAGAAATATTGAAAAAAAAACATCTAACAAAAATATAACATTAAATCTAATAATAATAACAATAATAACAAACATAACACTTTATTGTTGAAAAAAAAAAAAAAAAAAAAAAAAAAAAAAAAAAAAAAAAACAAACAAAAACGACAACAAACACAACAACCACCACCATTTATTTACACAACTACTCAACTATCACAATCTACACAACAAAACAAAGCACAAATACACACCTACACAAACTACTCTCAAATCTTTAAAAAAAAAAAAAAAAAATGAAAACGAGAAACAGAGAAAGAGGCGGCGTGAAAGACAACAAACACACACAAAACACAAACTCAAGGAAAAAGAAACAGAAAACAAAGATCTGAACAAATAGGACGATAAACTCCGGCCAGATTCGTGTATATTTGAACAAATCTAAACAAAAGACAACGACGGTGAAGCCGTCGCCTGAACTACGGCCAGAACTCCGGCTAGGTTCGTTTTTTTTGGGTTAGTTATTCTCAGATCTCGTTTTGTTTAAGGTAATGATGTTGTCGGCGGTGGTGGTGTGCGGAGGTGGGGTGGAAGGTGTTGTTGTTGACGGGGTTGGTGGTGGTGTCGTGGGTTGGTAAGTGAGGAAGAGGATGATGGTGTTGGAGCGTTAGTGGCGGCGCAATGCCGATGGTTTGTGGTCGTGAATGTGGGCGTCCGTGATGGTTGGTGGCTGTGGATGTGGGAGTGCGTGGTGGTTGGCGTATTTTAAGATCTGGCTTTTTTTTTTTTTTTTTGGCGATGGCGGGATGCTGGTGGTTGGTGGCTGTGGATGTGGGGCCACGACGGACAGTAGGGGTGGTCGTGGGTGAATGTGGGCGTGCGTGGTGGTGGCTGTGGGGTGGGTGATGGTGTCGGGGTAGGGTTGGTTGAAGGTGTATTGTTGTTGGTGGTAGTTGTGGTGGCTGGCAGGAGAGGTGCCTCGTGGTGGTAGTGGCGGGTGGTGTATGGTGATGACGGATGAGGATAATGGGGGGAAATTTTTTTTTGATTTTTTTTGAATTATTTGGTTTTTGATTTTTGAGGGATTGTTGAGAGGAATTGAGTTGTTTTGATTTTTAGAGAGATGAGAGGAATGATAATTGTGTGAGATGAGAGAGAAGTGACTGAAAAATAAATGATATATAGTAAAATTAGTGGTTGATTAGTGAAGGTAGTGAGGGAAAGTATTTAATTAGCATTGATTACCTAATTTTTGCTCTAATCCCTCCCTTTTCCCCTTCAATCTCAACCCTCCATCCAATCTTTTCAATGGCCCTTATGAGAACTCATGGACTCAATGAAGGAAGGAGGACTCACTTGATCCTTCCTCTATATATATATATATATATATATATATATATATATAGTTCACCATTTTTCATTGAGTCCATAAGTCCTCTTTAGGACCATTGAAAAGATGAGATGGGAGGCTGAGATTGAAGGGGAAAAAAGAGGGATTAATGCTAAATGGAGGGGATTGATACTAATTAATCACTTTCCCTCACTACCATAACTAATCAACCCCCTAATTTCACTATATAAGCCTTCTTTTTCCACTCACTTCTCTCTCCTATCACACAAATATCATTCCTCTCATCTCTCTAAAAACCTAAAAAACCAAAACAATTCCAAAAACCAAAAAATTCAAAAAATCAAAAAAAAAAAAAAAAAAAAAATTCACTCCTCTCATCCTCACTCACTCACCACTACCCAACCCCGACTACCACGCACCACCACAACTCGACACCAACACCAACCGACCACCACGCACATACCTCCCTCCCACTACCACGCACATACCCTCCCACCACCACCGTCCCTCTCGGACCTCTCCACCGGCACGACGACCCACAAATTCCCACCAACGCCACGACCCACAAATCCTCCTTATTTGGCCACACCAATACCAACCGACACCCTTCTTTTTTGCCCAGATCTGGGCCCACGACCTAAACCTGAAAACCACCCGACACAACCCGCACCACCACCTGCCCACCATTTTTACAACCGACCACAACAACACCACCGCAGCACTCCACCATGTCACCACCACAACACACACGAAAAACGACAGCCCCCACTGCGCAACACGAACAATGATGCCCCACCTCGACGGTACCACCGTCCTTGCCGTGCCCTCGACGACACCACCATGCACACCACCCTCCTCTCTCTCCCTTTTTCCAGATCTGAGTTTTAAATGGTTTTTGTGTTTTTATTTTCTGATTTCGATTATTTACACCACCATCCACCATGTTTTTTATTTTTCTGATTTCGATTTTCTCACACAAACATTCAAAAGCGAGATGAGTTGGCCAAAAGATTTTCTCACACAAACATTCTGATTTCTATTTTTCTTATTTACACCACCATCCACGTAGTCAAATTTTCATATTTTGTGGATATGAGTGAGTTGGTTTTTGTTACACCACCACTGGATATGAGTTGGCCAAAAGAAATTTTTCTGATTTCCTTTTTTATTATTTTTCAATGTTTGATTTTTGGTTTTAGTTTTTAAAATTTTCAGATCTGTTTTTTTTTTTTTTTTTTAATTGGAAGGTTGTGGTAGTGTTATTGTTGATGGGGAAATGTGTTATTGTTACCACCCTTTCTAATTTCGTTTTCTAATCATTTTTCCATGGTTTGTTGGGTAGTTCTAATAAAGATATAATAGATTTTTGGAAAAAAAATCATATTATCATTATCATGATTTTTATTCTTAGATCTAATAAATATCTTTGTTATACTCATATTTTTTTATATTTATAATCGTACTTCTTTACATTTACACTCATATTTCTTTACATTTACACGCATTTTTCAGATTTACACTCAAATTTTATTAAAGTTATACTCATATTTCTTTACATTTACACTCACATTTCTTTATTACACTTGTATTTTCTCACATTTACACTCATATTTTTCTTTTTACACTTTTATTTCCTCACATTTACACTCATATTTCTTTAAATTTACACTTTTATTTCCTCACATTTACACTCATATTTCTTTAAATTTACACTTGAATTTCCTCACAATTACACTCTTTACATTTACACTCGTTAAAATTATATAAATTTGCACTCATAGTTTTTGTGGATATGAGTTGGTAGAGGAGACGATGTTAGTGGTATTTGTTGGTAGTCGGACTAAAGTTTTACTCGTAAAGGACCAAAGTTACACTTCTAAAGGACCAAAGTTACACTCAAAGGACCAAAGTTACACTCTTAAACCTTCAAATTTACACTTGCAGACCTTCAAATTTACACTTAAAATACTACATTTACACTCGTAAAACATCACATTTACACTTGGTAACATGTTAAAATTATATAAATTCAAATTTAGATATAGAAAATTGCCTAAAAAAATAAATTTACATTTTTAAAATATTTACATTTACATTTTACAAACATCAAATTTATAGTGGTAAAATGTTAAAATTATATAAATTCAAAATTTCCGTCACAAAAGAAACAAATTTACACTCTTAAAATATTACATTTATACTCGTAAAACATCAATTTTACACTTGTAAAATGCTAAAATTATATAAATTCAAAATTTCCGTCACAAAAAATTTAAAATTACACTTTTAAAATATTACATTTACACTCGTAAAACATCAAATTTACACTTGTAAAATGTTAAAATTTTATAATTTCAAAATTTCCGTCACAAAAAATCAAATTTACACTCTTAAAATATTACATTTACACTCGTAAAACATCAAATTTACACTCGTAAAATGTTAAAATTATATAAATTCAAAATTTCCGTCACAAAAAAATCAAATTTATACTCTTAAAATATTACATTTACACTTGTAAAACATCAAATTTACACTCGTAAAATGTTAAAATTATATAAATTCAAAATTTACGTCACAAACAAATTAAAATTACACTCTTAAAATATTACATTTACACTCGTAAAACATCAAATTTACACTTGTAAAATGTTAAAATTATATAATTTAAAAATTTCCGTCACAAAAAAAAAAACAAATTTACACTCTTAAAATGTTACATTTACACTCGTAAAACATCAAATTTACACTTGTAAAATGTTAAAATTATATAAATTCAAAATTTCCGTCACAAAAAAATTAAAATTACACTCTTAAAATATTACATTTACACTCGTAAAACATCAAATTTACACTTGTAAAATGTTAAAATTATATAAATTCAAAATTTCCGTTACAAAAAAAAACAAATTTACTCTCTTTAAATGTTACATTTACACTCGTAAAACATCAAATTTACACTTGTAAAATGTTAAAATTATATAAATTCAAAGTTTCCGTAAAAAAAATCAAATTTACACTCTTATAATGTTACATTTACACTCGTAAAATGTTAGATTTACACTTGTAAAACTCATACAACATTACATTTACACTTCTGAAATCTGAAACTCAAAACTGATTAATTAGGGGCTAGAGAGAGAAACAAAAATTTATTAGTGTATAAAAATTTGATTAGTGAAATATTTTTTTTGTTAATTTCAATCTCAACCATCCATTTCAATCCAAACATCCACATTTTTTTCCTTTTCTTTTTAATAGTCCTTAATCCATCCCTTCTCCATCCATCTCAACCATCTATTTTCCCATCCAATGACCCTTAGAAGGACTTAGGGACTCAATGGCATATGGTGGACTCATAAGAACTCACCTCTCTCTCTCTCTCTCCCTTCTCTCTCTCTCCCTCTCTCTCTCTCTCTCTCTCTCTCTCTCTCTCTCTCTATATATATATATATATATATATATATATATATATATATATATATATATATATATATATATATATAATATAATATATATATATATATATATATATATATATATATATATATATATATATATATATATATATATATATATATATATATATATATATATATATATATATATATATATATATATATATATATATATAGAAGGGATCATGTAAGTCCACCTATTTTGGTTGAGTCCATAAGTCCTCATCTAAGCCTTTGGATGAGAAAGATAAAGGGCTAAGATTAGATCTAAGAAAGTGAATGAATGGCTGAGATTATAACAAAATATGTGGACTAGAATAAACCTATAAAATGAAAAAACCCTAGCTTTCTTTCTCATTTTCTGCCTCCCTCTTTCTCACTCATCATCACCTCTCTCTAAACTCTCCCCTCTCTACAAACCCTAAATCTCACCTCTCCCCAACAACCACCACCCCACCGCCTTACTTCCTCCTCTCCTTTTCTGTCGCACCACCACAACATCAGTGGCACGACCCCGCCGCATCACCACGCCGTACCACCACTGCCGCCCCGTCACTGCCGCATCACGACGACCGCACCATCACGACTATCAAATCCTCCGTCGCGCCTCCTTTTTCTATTTCCCTTTCTCTTTTTTTTTTCGAAATTTCAGATCTAGCAATAAAAATCTGAGATTTTTCATTTTTGTTTCAAAAATTTAATTTAAAGTCTGATCATAATCTTTCTTTCTCATTTTTAATTTAAAATCTGAGATTTTTCGAAATGGCTATTGTTATTTTCGTGATTGTCGGATCTAATCTTTTCAGATCTGTTTTTTGGTGGTGGTTGGTTCCGTGGAGATGGAGGAACGGGGTTGTTGTTGGTGCCTTGGTCATGGTTTGGGTGGTGGTGTTCTGCGACCTCTTGCTTTTGCTTTTTTTTTTTTTATTATTATTATTAGATCTGAGATTAAATTGGTTGGTGGTGTTGTTGGTTTGGTGGTGGGACTGGGGTGGTGGTGCTGTGATGATTGGGGTAGGAGTTACATATTCAACGACTAGAATTACACTCGTAATACAATAAAATTACATTTCTATTTACTAAAGTTACCACCTCCAGACTAAAGTTACACTCTTGAAGGACAAAAGTTACACTTACAAGGACTAAAGTTACAATATTAAAGTATATTAATTTAAATTTTTACATACAAATCACTATACAACTAAAGTTACGAGTCCAACGACTAAAGTTATACTTGAAAAGGGTAAAGTTACACTCGTAAAAATATATAAATTAAAATTTATACATATAAACCATCATACGCCTAAAGTTACACTTAAAACGACTAAAGTTACACTTACAGGGCAGTAAAGTTACACTCCTAAAAATTACCTAAATTCAAATTTATTTATTTAAAATCACATTTTTATAACATAAATTAAATTTTTTGTGAAAAAAATGGCTTGAAAAGGTTGAAGTTACACTTATATATATAGGTTCAGGTAAGTCTTTCATTTTGGTTGAGTCCCTAAGTCCTATTCTCAGCCACACATTTTTGGAGTGTAACTCTACTGCATTATAAGTGTAACTTTATTCATTATATATTAGTTTGTATGTAAAAATTTAAATTAATATACATTACTATTGTAATTTTAGTCCTTTCAGGTGTAACTTTTGTTTTTCAAGATTGTAACTTTAGTCCGGAGGTGAAAAGTTCAGTCAATAGAGATGTAATTTTATTGTCCTTTGAGTGAAACTCTAGTTCTTGAATCTGTAACTTTAGTCCCCGGAATTGTAACTTTATACTAATAAATCTTCTTTTATTGACCACCTCCTACCCCAACCACCACTGCACCACCACCACGGTCCCACCACTACCAAAAAAACCGCAACAACCAACTACAACCACTTATTATCTCAGATCTGAAATTTAAAAAAAAAAAAAGAGAGAGAAGGACAGAAAGGCGGCAGACCCACCGCGCACCACCAGCCGCATCTCCCACATACCTCAACAACCAACACCAACCACTAATTTTCTCAGATCCGATTTAAAAAAAATGAGAAAGAAAGGGAGGCGGCAGACCCGCCAACCGCATCTCCCACACCCACCACCACCAAAATGCAACAACCAACAACACCACCAAACTCTTAGATCTGAAAAAAAAAATGAGAAAGGAGAAGGGGAGAGAGGCGTGGTGCGGCAGGGTCGGACGAGGGAGGCGGCAGGGGAGGTGTGGCGTGGTGCGGCAGGGGTCAACGAGGGAGGAGCTAGGGACGGGTTTTTTCAGATCTGGAAAAAAAGGACGGTGGCGGCAGTGGTGATGCGGTGTGGGCGACAAGAGGAGAGAAGGTGGTGGTGGTTGTTGATTTAGGGTTTTTTTAGAGAGAGAAGAGGAAGAGAGAAAAGTGAGAGGTTGGTGTGTTGTGAGAGGCAGTAAAATGAGAAAAATGAGAGGAATTAGGGTTTATATTCAATTCATTCTCAGCCACAAATTTTAATCTAATCTCAACCATTCATTCCTTCATTTTGATCTAATCTCAGGCCTTCTTTTTTCTCATCCAAAGGCTTAGATTAGGACTTATGGACTCAACCAAAAAAGGTGGACTTACATGATCCTCTCTCTCTCTCTCTCTATCTCTCTCTCACTGTGTGTGTCTCTCTCTCTCTCTCTTATATATATATATATATATATATATATTACACCTTATTCTACAGATACTTAACATTTACATATATATATATATACATACATTTCTATAACTACACATATAAATACAAGTCCCACACATGGAAGTTACACCCTTTATTACAGTCCCCTGAAGTCCGTTTAAACTATAATTCTAATCACCACTTTCAGAGGAAGTGGTTTCTTCCTCTTGTTCCTCCTCTTCCGTTGGTTCTACCTCCTCATCCTCCTCAGAAATGTCTAAGGAAATCATATCATTGGGTATCTCAATAATGTAATTTTCCTCAAATATAATAAGCTCCCTAGTCAAGTCTTCAAAAGTTGGAACCCATACATCATAGGTACCCCGACGTAGATATTTATCGTAGTTTGGGAGTCCGTGTAGCAATAGGTCAGCATATTTCTTCTTGAAATGTTCCCAGGGAGATACATTGGGAAGGGTTTGAATAAGACAATTTGCTTTAAAAGGTTCAGTCAAATGGTTCTGAGGGAACAAGTAATTATGGTCCCCGAGCGCTCGTCTGGGTTGATCCACGTGTGGTGCTACTCGGTCATTTGGCCTCATGGCTAGGTTCAGTGGCAAAACCATATTCTCTAAAACAATATAACATTAAAATTATTATTAGTATTACGTATAAACAAAACACAATAAATATAGTAATAATGATATAAATAATACTACCCTTAACCTCTACCCCTCTCTCAGTTAATTTTAACTCTATTTTAACCTTGGCTCTGATACTAATCTGTAACGCCCCAACTTTAAAAATAGCAGAAATAAAATAAAGGGGTGTACAAAATGTACCATTACATACTATACAAGTTGAAGCTTACAAAACGATATAAAAAGGGACATATATTACAGAGACGTTACTGTCGTATTTTCTCTAAAGAAAATACAACGCTAATATACAAAATGGAACAAGTTTGTCTTAGTACAGATACCGAAAGACATTCATTTTATTCTCTCGAAAGTAACAAACTGTCATCACCGTCAAAACTCACCCTTTCCTATTTCCAGCACAGAAACCTGAAAAAGTATATAAACATAACGGGATCAGCCAACCACAGGCTGAGTACGACTCCGGTTACCTCCACCGGCCTTATGTCATATTCTTTATTCCTTAAGATAGGAATTTTTCCCTTGTACCGCACTGTATTATACCTTACCAGTGTACAAAAGGTGTATCCAAAATTTTATCCTTTTCATAAAAAAACATATACACATCGTATTAATGACGGTATACCATTACTGAAGAGAATAGACATTACGTATTTCTCATGGGCCAACGCTCCTTTTTAATATGGAGCCAACGCCCCTTTACTTTATACGGAGCCAACGCTCCGGGAGCCAACGTCCCGGTTGCCAACGCTGCCCCTTTAATTCATATGGAGCCAACGCCCTTACTGTGTACACAGTTTCGGTTTTCTGAGTAATGTCATCTTAAATCAATATTCGTATCCCGAATGCTACAATTGGCCAATTATGCAATATGACAACATTAACCTTATCACAGTAATATACTTATAACATGATAACTTATATAACATGTGAGCAATATAACAATCAGAAGATGAAACTAACCGTAAAATTAATATAAACCGGTTTTTTCTAATCACTTATTTCAAGATAAATAAAGGTAAACAATTACTTATATCGACGAAGGGTCCCGAAATCATACCTTATTAGGTATATAAGATAAACCAATGAAGAAAAAAAACACCCCTGTTTTCCCTTTGATTTCCTGTAAACGTAAAGGTATGTATATTTTTTTCTATTCTCCTTTTTTTTATTTATATATATACACATGTAAATGGCGGTGGAATTTCTAATAAGGTGACACTCACCCAATGCATGAGGTGAGTCACAACTTCATGTGTAATTTTCTAATTTTTCTTTTCTTTGTTTTTTTTTTTAAAAAAAACACATACGAAGAATATTACGGGTTACGATAAAATACTAGTTTCAGCTCATATACACCTAGTAAACTTCTTAAAATAGAGCCATTTTTATTTATACATAAATATATAGGTACTAGTATAGTCTATAAAATCTATAATAGTTTCACTCTCTTTATATAATTATAGTATAACCTATAATTATTATATTCGGGTTATTACACTAGTCAGGTAGGATTTCCCTACTCATTTCTTCTATATGATTAATTATGAGTGATGTAGTGATTTGGTGATTTATAGTGATATAGTATCATGGTTATTTTGTTGGCATCGTATTATTGTTGGTATTACTAGGATGATTAAGAAGCCATTGTCGGGAGATGGTCTTCAGCCCCATGTTCACCCAGTGTGGGTCCCTTCACAAGGGGGATGTGCACATTAATGATATGGGTACGCTCGTTGCTATGAGCGAGGCTTTAGGTGGCAAGGTTGTGGTCTACCATTGGCTGGAGTAGATTACCTGTTGCGATGGGTAATCTGGCAAGACTACTCACTACGGGGTGTAGTCGTGTCCGAGATGCGGTTCGGACACTAGTTCTTTGAGTTTGGAATGGTTGATTGTTACAGAGTTATTGGGTTGGTTATATTTTATGGTTGTCTTATGATTGCTTGTATGGTTGGCTGACCCCTTCTATGTTTTCAAAACTGTGGTGATCCATTGGGGAATGGTGAGCAGTGTATTGAGCAGGTGTGATATGTTGAGTTAGCTGCGGGCATAGATGGGACACCGACGATTCATTTAACTAGCTTCCGATGTCATGTTAAACATTAGATGATCACTTTATTTTGGAGCTGTATTTCAATATTGGATTTTGGTATCTTGGCTTTGTAATCGGCTAAACATTTATTTACTTTAATTAAACGTTCTTTTATGGTCTATTTGATATACTTTACCTCAGGCAACCAAGATGGTAGAACTTTCATTTGCTAAGGTAGGCCTTGGTAAGACATTTTGGTAGATGGAGGTGTTAGAATTAAAAAGACAGTATATGGACTAATTTCCATTTTCGTCGTGTTTCTTTCTGGGCAAAGTCTGTTTTTCAGGCTGAAGCTATAACACTCAAATATGCAATTTCTAATGTTGTTGCCCATGGATACAGCCATAGAGGCATATTGATGCAACTTCAGATTGATTGAACTTAGTTTTCCAAGTCAATGGTATTGGGGATGTTAATGAAGATGCATCAGCCATTATCCATTTCATCACTACTTTAGTTACAACTTGTCATTGCTTTTCTCTTAGTCATTGTCCAAGAAACCTTATAGGATTGTTCATGCTATAGCTAAGTCTGCAATCTTTTTCATTTTGACAAAAAAAAAAAGAAAAATTCTTAAGACTAGCCTTAGATACTGATGTATTGATATTAGGGTTTTTTTGTCAAACACAACCTTTAAAAAACTTTTTTTTCCAAACACCACCTTTAAAAAAAAAAAAGTTTGTGAAACACAACCTTTAAAAACAATTTTTTGTTAAACATGACATTTTGGCTAGAGTTTGAACACTTGCATTGGGGTGACTTTCAGTCGATGTTTGAGATAGCAAATGAGGTCGGTTTGAGGTATTTTTAGACTCATTGGAAAGGTGGGAGTACAAGCTTTCTAGGCGTTATCAATACGGCGGTGATAGGTAGCCTTATCTAGAGTCTATTGGTGTGTAAAGTAAGGCTGGTCAAGGAGTGAATTGGTGTTTTTCTTATTTGTTTTTACCTCCAATTTATTCCTTGACCAGCCTTACTTTACATACCAATATACCCCACATAAGGCCACCTATCACCACCCTATTAGTAACCCCCGTAAAGCTTGTACTCCCACCTTTCCAAAGAGTCTAAGAACACCTCAAACCGACTTCGTTTGCTATCTCAAACATCGACTGAAAGTCACCCCATTGCAAGTGTTCAAACTCTAGCCAAAATGTCGTGTTTAACAAAAAAAAATTATTAAAGGTTGTGTTTCACAAACTTTTTTTTTAAAGGTGGTGTTTGGAAAAAAAAGTTTTTTAAAGGTTGTGTTTGACAAAAAAAAACTCTTGATATTATTTAGTTTCTTTTGGTGTAAATTAAGGTGTTGCACTGTGGTGCTCATCTCCTAGCTCCTAAGTGATAAAAGGTTGGCAAAAAGATTTTGTTCCGTATTCATTGATAAGGATCAAACTTCTGATAATCGCCACGCTATATCCACTTGATTATTATATAGATTAATTTACTTATACGATGGGAAAATTGTAGTGAATATGTTAGTTGCAATATGAATCTAGCTCGAGGTTCAAAAACTTAGTGTCATAATCTCCTTAAATCTTGAGCTTTGGTGGGTAGGCAGCGTATTTACCCTTGGCCAATTATTGGTTAGATACCAGTGTCACTATAGGTTATAATCTTCGAATTTCAGTTCATGAGTTGAGAATCATAGGATCCCTCGTGTAATTTGAGGCTCTGTTTTCTCCACTTTTATCCCAACTTGGAAAACTAAGAGTTCACATGTATTCTAGGTAGCACCGTAACAGTTACGGACTCTATGGTTCAGCTTAAATTTGTCGGGCTCTATGGTTTAGCTTATTATGAGTACTATTGAATCTGTTTCTTACAAAATTCTGATGAATGGTGCACCTATGGAAAAAGTTGAACCTTGCTGTGGGATTAGGCAAGGTGATCTTTTATCCCCTTATATTTTCGCGCTTTCCACGGAAGTCCTATCTCAAATGATTCTCTACGCTCAGGATGACAATCTCATTAAAGGTATCAAAATATGCAAGAACGGGCCGGAAATCTCCCATTTATTGTTTACGGATGATTCACTCTTCTTTATTCGTGGTGACTATGGGGATTTGGACTTTCTTATGAACATTATCGATGAATACTGTGCTGCCTCTGGGCAATGCCTTAATAAAGATAAGTCCTCTATACTATTCAGTCCAAATTGCTCACTTATGATGGTCAAGAAGTGCTTGACTCAGTTTAAGCATGATCTTGGCAACTATCTTGGCTTACCAACGAGTATTAGGTCTTCTAAGAGGGATTTATTTAAATTTCTTATTGACAAGACTAACTGAAGGCTATCCTCCTGGAATAACATTCTTCTCTCTTCGGCTGGTAAATTGACTCTTATTCGTTCTTTTCTTTCTTCACTATCTCTATTCTCTCTATCGGTATTTCGCATACCGGTAAGTGTATCATCAAAACTTCAGTCCTTGATGGTGCATTTTTGGTGGAGTGTAACTAGAACAAATAAGTCTATTCATTGGTGTAGTAAAGACTTCCTTAGTAGGCCTGTGGGAGAATGGGGTCTTGGACTTCGCAATATTGGATGCTTTAACCAAGCTCTTCATGCCAAGTCTGCTTGGAAAATCTTATGTGTTCCGAGAAGCCTTATTAGTAAAGTTATTGGTCCCAAATTTGGTGTTCAAGATGATATTTTATTCCAGAACCGTTGGAAGGCTCCCCAAGCGTCGTCATGGGCTCTAAAAAGCCTTGTCTGGGGCTCCGATCTTATCTACAACAATATTGCTTGGACTATTGGATCTTCCTCTCGTCTTAATGCTTGGAAGAGTAAATGGATAGAGGGTTATAGTCTTCATGATCTTTGTGGGGATTTTATTGATGCTCCTATTGATTACACGCTACTAGTTGGTGACCTTCATGATAATCATAAGAGATGGGATCTCTCTTCTCTTGGTTTCGATCCGGGTGAGGGAGTTACAAAGAAAATCCTCGCAACTTATATCTCGTGTCAACCCTCGGATGACTCCTTCTATTGGAAACTCTCTAATTAAACATGGTGTATTCACTGTCAAGTCGGGATACTATGTTGCTGCTATAGCCTTATCTAATGGACCTACCTCGACTTCTGATCGCTCTAGAATGTCTGCAATAATTGTGGCTTTTTGCAAATCAAAGCTCTAGAAGTTGCCTATTTCTAACAAACTAAGGGTGTTTTTATGGAAATTTATGGCTAATGCCCTTCTAGTGGGCTCTGAAGTCCTCAAACGAAAAATGAATTGGCGCTCCTCTTGTACTCTTTGTGATGGCTCTTCTCCTTGTGTGGAATCTATTTCTCACCTCTTTAGAGATTATAGCTTTGCAAAGGCTCTATGGTTTAACTGTCCTTTAGGACTTAGAATCACGGGGGGGGGGGAGGGAAGGGAGGTTAGGGTTTGGGTCATAAACTAGGTTACTTATTTCTTAATTGGCCCAGATCCTAACTCCCTCCTTTTTCCCCTAATCGCTACCCTCTAGAGAATTTGGTGTTGTAGGAATGATATGGTCTTCAAGAACCGTCGCCCTTGGCCTATGAGTGCTCTCTATTCTATTATTGGTGACAGTCAGTGTATGAATGAGGCTGTGTGCAGTAAGGATGCTAGCCTCCTTCGAGCGCCTTTGTTGGACTCCTCTCCTGATTTTGGATTAGCTAAGAGGATTAGAAACTCTTTCCCATATTGGATTGTTGGTGGACCTGGGTGCGGAAATGTTTGCACTGTAAAGTGTGATGCTGCTTGGAGGGTTGATAGAAGTTCTGGCATGGGGTGGTGCTTGTTGGATGGTAATGGGACCTTAAGGAATACTGTTCACGCTCGCTCGTTTGCCTCTTCTACCCAGCATGCCGAAGGAGATGCAGCTATCATGGCGCTCAAATGGGCCTTGGACGAAGGGTACCTTCATGTTAGACTTGTTATGGATTGTCTTATCATGGTTATGTAGGTTGCTGGAGCGGAGAAGGCGATTGCATCTATTAATTGCATTATTGTAGATACCTCATTTCTGCACCTCCCGCAAGCCACCCGGTGATGATTGGGCCGCATGTTTGGTACACGGAACGATTTATGATAGTTCGTAAGTTTATCGTCAAGTGGTAGCTCAAATACTTGTGTCTACCCCTTAGTCGTCATCTACGCGCCGTTACGGTCGTTTGACAAGAATTAGAGTTCATTTGGAGTCCGGGTCAAAAACCGTCTTCATTTTCTAATAAACCGTTTAAAATGCCAAGTCGGAATGTTCTGGAATATTCCGGATATTTCTATTCCATATTTTAATCTTTTGGCAAAATATATCCCGAAATTATATTTTAAACAATAAGGAAGTTGAGATCTACCGCAATTCCATAACAGAAACGCGGAAAATCTTTCTTCCGCAGGAGGAAACTCCTGGGGAAAGGACGCTGGGACTTTTCAAAGAGGCGCAGCAGTTGCTGCGTTTCTTCTCCTTCCTTTGTTCTTCGTTAACTCGTCTTCTTTCGTTTTTCTTTCTTATTTTCTTCTTTTTCATTCGTATATAATAATTATAACCTACAATTCATAATTATTTTGATCACCCTTAATTTCCGACTTAAATCCCAAGTAATCAATGTTTGCGGGTTTTCGTCATTAAAATAAAACCCGGGTTTTAGAGATTTGATTCGTTCATATCAAATCTTTGGAATTCGCCCTTTTTTTATCAGTTCGTCACCATTAAATTGCATAAATAAAACCTAATTAATTTGTATTAGCAAACCTAAGTAATTTATATTAACAAAATTCATAGTTAGTCTATAATTATTTCTAATTCATTTAAACTTGTCCTTTATTGCTTTTATGACCAATTTATATGTAAATAACCTGTTAAATCACTTCTACTTGAGTCGAATGCCAATAATCGATCATTAAATTCACCAATGAACATTAACAATATGCAGTTCCGGCTTCACAGCCAGAACTCACTTCAGGAACAGACGCAGTGACCGCTGCGCCTCTTCCAAGGGACGCAGCTCTGCTGCGCCTGTTCCGGGGTGATTTCTATCCCTGAACTTCCGTTTCTGCTTTGACCTAGTTTATTAGTTTTACGTATTAATTAACTATTAATTGTAATATCATTATTTGTCCGTCCGTTTTCTACCTTTAATTATTTTCGTTTTCTTTTCTCAAATTATCCGTTTTAAATGTATTTTTTACGTAAATCATCATCAAACCATTGTAATTATTGTAATTTTAATTATTGTATTTTATTATATCTTTATTATCGTTTGTTTTCACATGCAATCAACGTAAATCTCTACTTCGACCTATTGTTTGCTAATTACGTGTTCACCGACTTTGTTTAATTCTCACATGCTAGGTTTAAAACATTGTTTGTTGCATTGCATGCATATAATCGACAACATATCAAGTATAGATGATTTTCTCTGATCATTAGTAGAGGCCGCTATCGAGGCGGGCGGGATTAGGTGTTCGATCAAAAGAGCTTCCTAATACGTACCCTCACCCCTTACTCCAGATCTCTGTGAACATCCGTGTTCATTGGCATCCACGAGAGTCATTCTAGACATAGAATGCTAAGGATAACGAGTTCCTAGTGTCTATGTCACTACTTTGTGTCTTGACATGACGCGAAGTATTCGAACGGTTTCCAATTTTCCACAATAAATTGGTGGCGACTCCACAAATGCAAACGCTTGTTTTCCCAAGCGACCTCGTGGGCCCCCCGTGTCCACAGTTTGGCGACTCCCCTAGGGAAGATCGATTTGTTAGAGTTGTACAGGACGAGATCATTACCATGATACTTCAAGACGACCATTTCAACCATGTCGCGTTAATCACCGAAACCAGTTCAAATCAGCCAAAAGGATGGAGGAAATCGATCAAATGGACAAACAACCAAGAAAGACTCTTCAAGCTCACCACTAGAGGAGAGATGTTCAAAGGAGAACCATAAGACCACGAATTCGAGTCAGAGTCGGAGTCGGAGTCGGAATCAGAGTCAAAGTCTAGAGAAGTCCCTTTAGAGTCTCCTCATGTCGTCACTCCCAACCCCTTGTTTCTCCTAGCATAGTATCAAGTAGTAACAGTAGTTTGGGAAATGTCCCAACAGCTGTCCCTTTGCCGCCACTGACTACTGAACAAATGGCTTCTTTGTTTCAACTCTTTTCAAAATTTAATATGAATAAATCAGATTCTGCTTACTCTTTGTGTTATTCTGAATGCAATTCTATTTACTATGATAATGAGGATGACCCAGACTCCATCGAACTACATGCCTACATAGCTAAAGAAATATCGTAAGAGGGGGAAGGGGCACCAGTTATAGAGAACATTGAACCCATCAACGTAGGTACCGAACTAGAACCCCAAGAACTTAGGATAGGGACAACCTTAAGCCCGACCGAAAGGGCTAGTTTTATAGACCTCCTGCACGAGTTCAAAGACGTTTTTGCTTGGTCCTACAAAGACATGCCAGGGATCGACAGAGATATTGCAGAGCACAGAACTCCAATCAAACCAGGTTTCAAACCTGTAAAACAGAAGCTTCGTCGAATGAGGACAGAATGGGCTCTTAAGATCAAAGAAGAAGTCGATAAACAATTCAAAGGCCGGCTTAATCAAAGTTTCCGAGTATTCAGACTGGGTAGCCAACATTGTACCCGTACCAAAAAAGGATGGGAGAATCCGTGTTTGTGTTGATTTCAGAGACTTGAACAAAGCGAGTCCCAAGGACGATTTTCCTCTACCACATATCGACATATTGGTGGACAATACGGCAGATCACGCGTTGTTGTCCTTCATGGATGGGTACGCGGGATATAATCAGATCAAGATGGCCATAGAAGACATGCATAAGACCGCCTTTGTTACTCAATGGGGGACCTATTGCTACATTGTTATGCCATTCAGATTAATCAATGCTGGAGCTATGTATCAACGCACTGCAACCACGCTCCTACATGACATGATGCATAAAGAAGTAGAGGTGTACATAGACGATATGATTGTCAAGTCCAAGGATAGAGAAGGGCACATTGATAACCTTCGCAAATTCTTCCTTAGACTACGAAATTACAACATGAGGCTGAATCCTCAGAAATGCGAATTTGGGGTAACATCAGGCAAGCTTCTGGGATATGTCGTCAGTCAACGGGGAATAAAAATCGACCCTTCCAAAATCAAAGCTCTAATCGAAATGCCACAACCTCAGACAGAAAAAGAAGTTAGGGGATTTTTAGGCAAGGTGCAATATATAAGTCGATTCATATCGAAACTTACCATGATATGTGAACCAATCTTCAAAAAGCTAAAGAAAACATATCACACCATATGGGATGACGACTGTCAAAAAGCGTTTGACAAAATCAAGGAGATACTAGCCAAACCACCAGTGCTCATGCCTCCTCAACGAGATCAACCTCTTGGTTTATATCTCATAGTGACCGAAACAGCCATGGGGCCTATGCTTGCACAAACCGTCGGAAAAGAAGAGAGGGCTATCTACTACCTTAGTAAGAAGTTCTTGGAGTATGAATGCAAATACACACCACTCGAAAAGACATGCCTCGCTCTTGTGTGGGCAACAAAGAAGCTACGCCATTACATGCTTAGCTAATCCGTCAAGGTATACTCTAAAAAGGATCCTGTCAAATACCTCTTCGAAAAACCCATTCTCAACGGACGCTTGGCAAGATGGACCTTAATGCTCTCAGAGTTCGACCTCAAATACGTACCTCTAAAGGTTATAAAAGGGCGCGCTATCGCCGAGTTCTTCGCAGATAATCCCATCAACGACACCCAAGTAGTAGACACATGGTCATTTCCAGATGAGGATATACTCCAAACTAATGTAGACTTTTGGGACCTTTATTTTGATGGAGCATCGAATCTAAGGGGATTTGGAATAGGAGTATTGCTCATTTCTCCTGAAGGTGAGCATACACCACTCTCTGTCAAACTCGACTTCGAGGTGACAAATAACGCAGCAGAATACGAAGCTTGCCTCATTGAGCTACAAGCGGTAGTAGGTTTAGGCATCAAGAATCTTCGGGTTCACGGAGATTCATCCTTGATCATAAACCAAATTACGGGATCTTGGAAAATTAGAAGTGAAAGTCTAGCACCCTATCAGGTCAGAATAGACCAAGTTGCCCAATTCTTCGATCAAGTGACTTATCTACATCTACCTCGAGAAGAAAATCAGTTTGCAGACGCTCTTGCAAAACTTGCATCTCTGATTAACATGCCAGACAATATGGTAGAAATGCCTTTATGCATCGAACGACGATCAGAACCAGCCTATGTGCACCAAATCACAGATGAAGAAGAAAGCCCTGGGGAACCTTGGTTTCAAGCCATTCTAAACTTCAAGCTCAGTGGCACCTATCCGCCGGATATGGATAAGAGAGGACAATGTGCTATACGCCTACTCGCCTCTCAATACGTCCTTATGCAAGGAGAATTGTATAAAAGAACACCTCTTGGTGTATTCTTGCGTTGCCTTGATCATTCACAGGCACAGAAAGTGATGGAAGAAGTCCATGATGGAGAATGTGGTCCTCACATGAGTGGACCAATGATGGCAAAGAAAATCACGCGCCTGGGATATTATTGGACCACAATGAAATCCGATTGCATCAAATATGTTAGACAATGTCACAACTGCCAAATCTTCGAGAATGTGCAACACGTTCCTCCTTCACTACTCTACACCATGAAATCTCCTTGGCCATTTTCTGCTTGGGGAATCGACATCATCGGGAAGATCACCCCAGCCGGAACAGGAGGTCACTATTTCATTTTGGTGGCTATCGACTATTTCACCAAAAGGGTAGAAGCAACATCCTACACTAGTCTCACAGCCAAGAACGTGGCAAAGTTCATACAAACCAATATCATCTGTCGATATGGTTGCCCACATGAGATCATCAGTGATAATGGGTCACATTTCCAGGCTGAGACTGAACAATTGCTAGCCAAGTATAAAATCAAACACCATCATTCCTCGCCATACAGATCACAAACTAATGGCGCAGTGGAGGCAGCCAACAAGAATGTTGTCACAATCCTCAAGAAAATGATCGATAATTATCGAGATTGGCCAAATAAGATATCATTCGCCTTATGGGGATATCGCACATCCGTTAGGACGTCCACTGGGGCTACTCCTTTCTATTTGACTTACGGCATGGAAGTTGTGCAACCAGTTGAGCTAGAAATCTCATCCCTACGCATTCTACTCGAAAGTCAAATTCCAGAAGCCGATTGGAAAAGAGATAGATATGAAGAACTCATCCTCTTGGATGAACGAAGATTGCGCGCATTACATAATGTGCAAACATATCAGCCACGTATCAGACGAGCCTTTAACAAAAGGGTTAAGCCTAGAAAATCAAAGAAGGAGATTTAGTCCTCAAATCAGTTAGAGCTTTTCTACCTGTCGATCCACGAGGAAAGTTCAAACCCAACTGGGCCGGACCGTTCTTGGTCAAGTCCATACTCCCGGGGGGTGCGGTTAGAATCATGGACCTATATGGGAATGAATTTGCTAACCCAACTAACCTCGACCAACTAAAGCGATATTATGCCTAGAATAGGACAAAAACGAGCCACGCGTAACACCCACGTGTCGCTCATGTGACACGAAATAAAAACGGCCCCTGGCCCGCTGAAATAAAGCTCATGTCACCTTGCTCTTGCATTTTGACAATGATGTGTTCATTTTATATATATTTTTACCCCTCATTTTAGCTCGGTTTCTATTGTTTATCATACTTTAAATAGTATATTTTTGAGCTAATTTTGTGTTCTAGGTGTATTGTTGTGTTTGTTACGTCTTTGTAGGAATCTAAGTATTTAGAGGCTTTTTCCTATCATTTTGTACACCAAGTTCACTAAGCTAAACAAGACCCAATATTGTACTAGCATGGAGTGTTTGAATGGGTGTTTTCATAAAGATTTGATGGATTGAAGTGAGAATTACAATTGAAGCCTAATGCAAAGTCAAGCCCAAAATGAAGGTCCAAATTAAGGTGCAAGCATTGGATACCAAGAAGCTTAGGATGCTATGAATTTAGAACATTATCGGATGATTAAGGAGCATTAAAGCACGAGCATTGGGATTCCTCAAGCATTTAATCAGGGATTTAAGAAGAATAACCGGAAATCACACGACCCCGATCGGGGCTGCATGATTCTAGGCTTCTTATGTTTCACCTTTGCTCCCCTATATAAAGGGGAGCCACTTCATAGCTTAGGGTATCTAATTTTCACGTCTCATTTTCATATATAGCCTTAAGCAATAAAATTCTCTCAATAGTTTTCATTTTAGATTTCATTATAACTTAATCCTGTAGTCATCAACATTTGGTTCTTAATAAACTTCAAGCATTTGGTTATTATTTGTTTCTTCCATACAACTTCATCTCTTTTAAGGTATTTCTATTTCTAGTTCATAATTTTACAATTTTATTTAGTTATACATAGTTTATAATTAAGTATTTTATTTATATTACTCTAGTTTTATTTCTTTCACATGTTATATCACCTAATTTATTTAAATCACATAATAATGCCTAGCATTTCTTATAATATAGTTTGCAATTTATATTCCAATATGAGTAGCTAAATTTCCTAGTCTAAAGGCTATGGGAGCCATGCAAAATCAAATATATAACATGTTTAAATAGGTTGATAATAATATTGTTCAATTGTTTCTATCACATGTTTGCATTGTCACGTTTAATCTTTGGTTATCGGCCGTAATCGTAGATTAAGTTTGTTCATTCGTTCTAAAGTCGAGAGGCACGGAATTGAATTAGACTAAGCATGTGTAGTAGGACGACCTAGTCATGGACGAGAGTTTCTCTAGGACTCGGTCTATGGTTGATACTAATGCCGTAAGGTGGGTATCTCTAAGCCTAAACAATTGACAATGTTATTAGTACCAAATTTATCATGATTATATGTTTACCTTTGCATGTGTGACCCGAACCCTTTAGACTCCCTTTTAATTATATAATTCACACCATAGTTTTTATTAGTCATCAAACAAACAAACCAAACGAAAAACGAAATCGACCTTGATAAGAATCTTTCCATAGCATTTCACAACGTACTTCCCGTTTCCTTGTGTTCGACCCCTATTGCTACATTATCTTGTTCTTTAGGGTAATTATCTTTGCATAGATACACGACAAGCCTATCAGACAATTCATCATCCTCATATCATCAAATTAATCAAATTGTGTTTTTAAGAGTAAGTAAGGCTCATGCTCAATTTCTAGTTCACTACAAGCTCTTGCTTAGAACACTTATTCTTTTACATTTACTCGAACTACGCGCAAGGATTTGATTTCATTTTTAAAATGAATACGTAGGCAATCCTTCACAGGATACAACCCATTATTTTAAATGTAAATAGAAGGACATTTGCATTTGCATTTGAAATTCGACAAGAATAATAAAAGGGAAATCACAATAGTTTCATAACTAATTAATCTTTTATTCATTTAATAATAGTACGCCACATAAATAAAAATGCTAATAATAAAAAGGCTAGGATTCTAAAAACCCCACCACTTATTACAAATAATAATAATAATAATAATAATAAATAATACTACGACTTAGGCTACTCTTCCATCTTTCCCTTGCCTTTGTCATTTTTATCATACTTTTTATCTCGACCACGTGCCGGACGCTCCTGTGCTATCTCGGACCTGATCACCAAAGATCTCTCTCGCGGTCTAGCTTTACCATTTCGATCAACAACCATCTCTACGGCAGGAGAAGTCTTCGGTTTCTTCGACGGATGAACAACTCGGAATCCGGCTTCTTCCTCCCCCTCAGTCAAATGCTTCTGGTTATCCTTTGCTACCTCACGGATCTTGTAGTCAACAGGCTCACGCTTCCTCAATTTCTCGCGCTCCTCGGGAGTACTAGACTTCCTCCACTGCAAATAAGAATCTGATACCCACAATGAACTAACAGAAGGATGTAAGAATCACATGTTTCTCTGAGCCCATTTGAGAGCCCACTCTCTACGACTCTCGGCAGTATGTGCCATTGTAGTCTGAGGAACAGTATCGAGCTTAGGAATCCTCTGTTTAAGGCCCACCTGCCTCATCAGTCTCTCCGGGAAGATGCATACCATGAATTCAAAGCCAGGAATGCGTACCGATCGAGTAGGATCTAAAGATGACACTCCAGTAACTGACTTGAGATGCCACCATAGCACAACCCATCTGATCAAGGGACCACCTTTATTCTTCAGCTTGTTCTCCCAATAGTTGCAAACCCGAGTGAAGTCAACCATATAGATCCTGATCCTCATCGCAATCGAACGAGCATGGTATCCGGGTACATTAGCTGGGGGCTCGATCAACCGCAGACGCTCTATGAGCCAAATCTACCAAAGACGGGAATTAGTATCCAACCAAAAAAAAGAAAAGAAAAAGAAAATAAAAAAAAGGGAAAAAAATAGAAGAAACCAAAAAAAAAAAGAAAACAGTTGGTATTGTACATGGAGGTTCTTACCTGCAAAATGATGGGACTTCCCAAATAAGGAAGCTCGCGGTTGGCTTTCCTGTTATCCAGCCCCAAAATGATCTCTCCTAGGCACAGACAAGCTGGGCTCCTGCACAGCTCCATTTGCTCAATCAAGCTCAAGTAACGAGGATCCCCTCTCATTTCCTTATCAACATGCCCTTGGAGGACATAACCATGCAGTAGGCAAAACCCGAATGCCCTACGCCTCGCCACATAAGAGATAGAAGGATCTTCCCTGTTTATAAATCGATCAATAAAATCGAGCATACGGACTCCTTTTGAGGTTACAAGACGATCAACCTCGGCTTTAGTCAGTCCAAGCAAATCTCTAAACTTGTTTTTGTACCCTTGAGAGCTAGAGGGTATAGCAGGCATATTTTCTGGGTCCCATCCTCCAATTGCAGCAATTTCCTCAGGAAAAGGACAG
Organism: Silene latifolia; assembly: GCF_048544455.1. Lineage (NCBI taxonomy): Eukaryota > Viridiplantae > Streptophyta > Magnoliopsida > Caryophyllales > Caryophyllaceae > Silene > Silene latifolia. The sequence continues at coordinate 26,617,628 of NC_133529.1, forward strand.
ATATCGCCTCCAAGGAAGGCAAATACATGGAAATTAGGGTCCTAATATTCGAGACAAGCATCCAAGAATGGTTTTACAATCTTCACCAGTTTCAGACTCAAGATTGATCCCAAATTGAAAGCACCCATATCATGCTTCTCGACGTTTGTAAATTCATTTGTCCAATCTTTGAGAAGATTTTTTAAGGCATCCATGATTTGTAAATTTTTCTATGTAATAGGAAAGTTTTATATAATAGACGGAAGAAGGACGGAAGAATTATGTGAATAAAAGCTCCATCGGTGTTTATATTTATACTAAAAGTTGTTTCCTAAAATCCGTCAGGACTGGCAAACTGGGGAAATGGCGCAGCACCTGCTGCGCCTCTTCGAAGGGTCGCAGCTCGTGCTGCGCCTTTTCCTCAGAGGGTTTCTGTGATTTTTCCGTGTTGGATCTTTCCTAATTCCTCTTGATATAATTTCCTATTCCTAATAGGCTATTATTTTGGTAATTCCGTCAAATTACCATATTTTATGTTTCCTAATTTTCCAGGCACGCTTTTCAAGACAAAATCGATATTTTCGTCAAATAAGCACACTTACCCATTTCGTTTTATTTTCTTTTTGGGGGGAATCATTTCACTCCCGTTTCACATTTCATTTCAAATTTCACATTTCAAACTTATACATTTCTCTAGGGGGTAGCCCTCCCTACTGTCCGGTCATTTTTGGCAAATTTTTGGGCCAATTTTTTTCGCTCATTTCTGGGCAAATTTTTGCATTTTTTAGGTCTTTTCTTTGCTTTGCGCTAGTTTAAGCCATATGTACATTATGTGTTCTATGTGCCGTTTCTATGAGAATTTCGGCAGCATGACGGCGTAAACCGTCATCTACCAAACCTGTTCAAAGCTAACCTGCAGGAATGAACATACAACCCAGCAGCAAAGGCACTCAGGCCATCATATATACAACCAAAATGTTATATGTACAACAAACTGGGGGCTCCTGCCCAAAACAAGTCCAAAACAAGTCCTAAATGAAGTCCTAAATGTACAAAATGTTTACAATACAGCCAACGACAGCGACGGAAGCAACAAAAAACAAAGACAACTACTCATGGTCGCCACCTCGCTCGGTGACCCTGGCCTCGAGAGCGGCAATCTCGACGTCTCGAACCTCCAACTCCCTCAGCGGGCGAGCCGTCTCCTCCTGGGACTGCGCTAGCTCACTCTCCAGGTCGCGCTCCCTCTGCAAATGACAAAGAAATTCCTCATTTCAATCATCTGAAATACAAGGAAACTACAAAATTCAAAATGAAGTAAATGGAAGGATCATACCTGTCGACCTCGACCACCAGCAAGTGCCTCAATGGCAGTAGCCCGTAGCCGGTTGGCCACCCTCCATAATGCCACGTGCCGAGACGGCGTCACCTGCATTTCAATAAACAAAGATTTTCAATAAAATGGACAAATGTATTCTTATACAACAACAAAAGCTAACTGAATCGGGAACTTACCCTCCTAACCAAGTGCTGCCACTCCTCTAGGCCAGCATATGTCACCGCCTCGCCGAAGTCGCGGAGCTCGGAGATCGTCGTCATCCCCGCTGTGTCAGTATATTCGAGGGTCTCGGGGTATGCTGGGGGCTCGACGCCCGCCTCCTCAACCTCCTGAAAATTCAAATGAAGTATTTATTTGATGATCATTCATCATTTTATCAAGTCAATTCAAATAGGGAAAATGAAGCACTTACCACGACCGGCCAGTACGCCTGCCTCTAGCGAATGAACGCAGAGTAATCCTCACCAGGAATAAGAAGAGCGTCGCCACCGACATCTGCCAGGTCAGCCTCCCTCTCAGCATCAGAAGGCTCCCTAAACATCGTCCGAGGAGGATAGATGGGAATCGTGAAAGCATCAGCACTGACGAGTCAAGCGCTCGCCCAGATACCACACTGGACCCATCGACGTCCTCAACAGCAACCGGCTCGAGTTCCTAGGTTGAAGAACCTCAGCTACGAAAGGAGGGGCGTTAAGGTAGTCCACCCAAGGCCTGGGCGCCCACTAAGACAAGCAAACAAGAGGTCGTTCTTACGATCGCTTCTAAAGAAGTAATGAATAAACAAATGAAGAAAAAGTGATTCAAAAGTACTTACGTCACTCAGCTTCAGGGCATTCACGCCTCGTCGACAGACATCGTAAGAAGAGCGCTGGCTCTTCCTACGACACATCACCCAATCCCTCACAACGGGATAAGCCCTCGGCCCAGGCTCCGTACTCTTGGGCGCGAAGCCCGGAAAGTAGGAGTACACCCACACCTGCAAAACAAGATAATCGATGACGATCTTTCACGATTCGATAAGAAGAATAAATGATCCTTTATAATACGAAATGAAGGTTCATACCTCCAACAGCAGTCCAGGACCGACAGGAGCGGGAGAAGTCCCCTTCTCCAGCAGCTCAGGATGAACCATGGCCCTCATGTAGCGGGTGAGGACCGCAAAGCCAGGAGTGACCCAGTCCCAACGACCTAGGTCACTCAGGTCAGAAAGGAAGGGAAGAAGCTTCGTCGACAGCCTCTCCCCCTTGTCTACAAGGTAGAGTGAAGACAAGATCCACCAGAGCCACAGACGAGCCCTCTTCTCCGCAGTACAAGGAGGAGGAGCCACCTCTCTCCCGTCCATCGTCACCACCGTCGGGGTCTTGCCCGCAAAGTAATCCCTGACGTAGGAGCTCGGCACTAACCCGTAGTAGCACTCGCCGCTAGGTTCCAGCCGATCAGCCTCCTGGCCTCGACCGAGTCCACCCTCATGGCCGTCGACGGCCACACCACAGCCTCCACTCCACACGGCAGACCATAAATCATGTCGTAGTCCTCCAACGTGACCCCGACCTCGCCAAAAGGCATGTGAAAGGTCGAGGTCGTGTCCCAGTACCGATCAAGGAAGGCTCAAATCAGGCAAAGGTTAGCCCGAAGCTTCCTTCCCTTGATCACCCTCCACGCTCCAACCAAAGCTCTGAAAGCTCCAAGCTCGATGATGGCCTACTCCTCCTCCGACAGTCTCCCGTAAGCCTCCATCATCGTCGTGTAGCCAGAAAAGGACCTCATGTTCTCAGCCTCCTATATCGATTAGACGCAAAGCTATCTTTAGCTCGAAGTGAAAGAGAAATGAAACGACAAATAAATGAGTAAAGAAAGATGGTGAGAGAGTGACGAGTTTGAGATTTACCAAGCTCTTCACCGTCCTATAAGACAGGTGACTCTCCGCTGCCAAAATGAGATGTCAGCCATCCAATTTCTCAGCCCACTGGGGTGCCCTCGCTAGCTGGTGACCGCCTCGGGGCCTCCTCCTCAGCAGCCTGTGTAACACCCCCATACTCCAAGTGCCTTACCAGGACCACTCAGGTATAAGGATACTACCATCTCGGTTACCCGAGGCAATGATAATCATAAGACAATAAGGAAACGTACTTTATTAAATAAGTTTAAGTGATTACATAACAAAACCAACTGTAAGCAAAATACAACTGTTCTCAAACTATAGACCAACTGAATGAAACTGGCTTAACAAACACAGCGGAAGACTAAAGACTCTGATATGTGATGACTCCATCCCCAGCTAGATCCCACGCGTATCCAAGATATACCTGTCAAGCAACTGCTCACCACCCCCGAATGGATCACCACAGTTTTTAAAACTTTTAAACGGGGTCAGTACTAATCACACAATTTATATAATCCAACAACACAACAAACAACACAGCTCAAACGGTCACACACACAATCACACCCACTCCAATCAACCTCCGTCACCGACTGTCCACTGGACCAGCCCTGCCAGTGGGGGACCGCAGCCGTTCCCACCTAAGCCCCGCTCATCATACCGAACGATAACCCTGTCCCATTAATGTGCACATCCCCTCCCGTGGCGGGTTCCACGGAGGCGAAACTAGGGCGTGAAGCAACTCCCGCAAGTGACTCCACTCAACCGAGAACGCATCTCGAGAACCAGAGACAAACAATCACATCCATCAACAACAATCAATCAACAACCGTCATGAAACCAATCAACAAGCATTAATTACAGCACAATCACCACACATTATGTAACTAATACTGAGTAGGGAAACCCTACCTGGAAAGTACAACTATCAGACGGTCTCTACAGCTGTATCAAAAAGCATCTTCTACAAAACCTCCTCCTATCATACAACATATAAACACTACCAAATCACAATCTACACAAAAACCCCCAAATCCCCATATTAGGGTTTAACCAACTTAAAGGAAAAACAGTAAAAAGGGTACATAGATCTTACCCTCGACGCAAGGATCTCAACGGTATAACAAACGATGAAAACCGACCTTCCAAACTCCGGGATTTGCTAACAATGCGATTAAAGGGATGAACGTATTTGCTTTCTCTCTTTGACAGTAAATTAGGTTTTGAAAAGTGTTTAGAATGATGACGGAAAAGATTATATACCTTAATCGCATAATTAACGAAACCCGAGAAATAACTCCCCGTAAACCGGCTACTCGATCGAGTAGCTAAGGTACTCGATCGAGTACCCCCTTACTCGATCGAGTATCATAGTTACTCGATCGAGTACCCAACAGGTCAGAAACTATTTTAAAATGCAACTCACCCTTACTCGACAGAGTAAGGCCTACTCGATAGAGTACCCCGAGACTCATAAAATCGTAGTATTACAGTCTTCTCTCCTTAAAAAGAACTTCGTCCCCGAAGTTCAACCCATACATAAAACAAACATACTGACTCGATCAAGACACAACAACGCAACTAAGAACTCAAAACAAAACCCCAACCTATAAAACATGAACTCTCAACACCAACTATTCCTACCTCCACAACATGGCTCACGATATCGTATCAACTACGTCATAGACTCTCCCGACACCAACTCCATACACTACCAACTACCGTCCACTAACGCTGCTAGCTCCGTTTCACTAACTTATTATCCACTAGAAAATCCACTATCAAGACACTCATAAACATCAAACGGAATGTTACATTCTACCACCCTTAAAAGGAACTTCGTCCTCGAAGATTACTCACACTCATAACATCATCATCCAACTGTCATGACCTTTAATAAAATCAAAACAAATATCCGTCCTTTATGCTACACCAACACTCTACTTCCAAAAATATACCACCATATGTACAACCATCAAAATCTCTTTTATCGCATCCTACTCCTGTTAAGATAAATGTTACGTCCTCGTAACTCACTAATACTAAATCATAGCTATATCGTCTCATTATCCTCATCACCACCGCATGTCAAAGATAGCCACATATAATCTAAACACTCGCCATGTATATATCCAAAGCTCTCTTACTTAAACATTTCTCATATCTCAACTCATTCGGCCCATCACCTAACCTATACCATAAAACTCGTAGCAAAATCACCATACTAACTCTCCATTATTACTGCAAAACAACATACCTCTCTATGTAAAGCACCTATCTCCCAAAAGCATAACTCACGATCCACACTCGTTATGTACACTCACACTAGATCCTCAAGTTATTTCCTTGATTACCGCAAAACTCATACATAACTTAACATGACACTAATTCCCCCAACACACCCTACACTCACTGTCTCCACAAAGGATTATGAACCTCCTGCATCTTTCAAGTCATTACCACACATGTTTTACGAATCACTTGTCATTACCATGTCTACGAAAGCCTTATCTAGAACAAGATCAGAATTACTGTAACAACCTCTCACAACCGTGTCCCATCAACAGAATGTCACTATACCATGACAACAACGAAAACATATACAACTCTATTTCATATCGTACTCTACCCTCATTCCCAAACTTAACCTGGTAAAGAAAACATCAACAAACAAAACAACAGTCTATCTGTCCAAACTGAAACTCACCGGAAACAACAACAAACAAAACAACAACTATGTATAACTGATATGTACTTTTGAGAACTCGTATCATAATCATCCCGCCTACTCCACCACAACCGGTGACGGCATCGCAACACCGCCACCAACAGCCACACCGCAGTGCGAAAATACCCGCACCACCACACTATGTACCGTGCCCGGATCACCACCCGAGGCACAACCACCACATCGATAGACATCACAACTACATACAATTCCCATAAACACTGACTCAGAATAACTTCTCAGACAAGGAAAACTTACTCAAATCCACTTTACTAAATCAAAACGCAATATATTTTATGAATTAAACAGATAATAACCTCATGAATATCATCCCCTTACCCTATCACAGATTGACATGTATCATGAATATAAACAGGTATAACCAGTCATGCCAGATCACTCAAATTATTACCTTTTTAATCATCATTCAATTAGATTAGCGTACCCAACATGCATTACAGAACATTCAAATAACAACTTTATGATAATCACACCATATCACGTCTTGTGAGGTCAAAACCTCACACAAACATTTATATATATATCACAGACCCGTAATCACATCCAACCAGTCAATCCTGATCACGTAAGTTACCACCTTATAAAAGTTACCTCTAACCCGAGCTTAACTCGTATGCCCCTCATAACACGTTCTCCCATTCGCATAACCATCAACTCATGCCAAATATAACCATACTAGTAATACTCAACTACTAACAACCGCCTCATATAACCACACCTTATACTCTCTCACAACCATACATAGCAATCTGGTCTCTGCAAAATCAACCTCTTTAGAATTGTTACCTTTCTAATATACCATCACCCTTAACCACTAGTCACAAACCATAATACTACCACTGTCCGTACATCAAACCTCTTACACTCATCTCTAAACATCACGATTTCTTTCCTATCTCTGGTTAACATCCCAAATAACGAACATCGAATCCATCAACAAAATTACCTCAACATTCTTCCCAATACTATTCTTAATTATGTCATCATCTAACTCTCCACCAAAATCTCATATCATGCAGATATTCTACCAACTTCTTACTCCCTTAATTCCTCGAAACTCGTGATTAATCATGTTGTCCTGAAACTTCTGTATAACCATTAACTTACTTACTCTTGATAGTATCATACGTCTCGACGATTCCTTACTTTTATGTTACATAACTCCGGTGAACATTTTTCTCAGCTTACTTTTATCCTTCTTTTCTCTTTATACTCAACAATACCATTTAATAGCTCAACTCCGTATTACTTCTATCTAACCCTTTAGTGCACCAATTACCTTCTCATCGCTCCAAAACTCAAATCCCATTATTTTATATCGATATCATCTCACTCTTTCTTACCATGGATCTTCTCTTATTATGCTATCACTCACATTTGCCAGTAATCTATCCATAAAATCAACGTTCACTGTTTAAACAATTGTATCTCCTTTGTACCTCTTTAGAATTCAGAATTCATTTCATACCGTTAAATGCCCAAGGAAATCCCACAGTAGTTTCATCTCTTAATAAACCAAATCTCCTAAACTCACTCACTGTGTACAAATCTACCTCGCGACATGTCTCCATAAAGTTCACTGTTTACCACCCTTCTCAACCCCCTTTAAAACGAACTTTCACTACATATATCCATAACACACACGACTCCTAACCATCTCCCTCCATAATTCTTTACACATCTTAAGCTGCCACTATCCACATCCTTACTTTCAATCTTTTTATTCTCACGTTCCTTAGACTCACATCATCCCTTGCCCATATTCACTTGCTTTTACGTTACTCAACACACAATCATATCACTCTTCTCAACTCAGAAAACATGCTCTATGTCTCAATTAAGCCATAACGATCTTTCTTTTCTTTTTCCACTATCTATCGCAACCACATATAGCTCATCTCCTCCCACCAAACTCATACTCACCAAAAGGTGCCACTCACCACCCCATAAGATTGGGTAACTTACGTATCAAGACCAACATACATGTAAAACAATGCATAAAGAAGCAAAATAACCACTTTGAATTAAACATAATATGCAACGAAGTCAAAAGATAAGCATATGACCCAAAACAGGAGTCACTAGATCGAGTACATGCCACTCGATCGAGCAAGGGACTTACTCGATCGAGTAGGTGAAGGTCAGAAGCACGTAAAACAAATCACCAGTGCTACTCGATCGAGTAACTGAGGTACTCGATCGAGTGCCCCCCTACTCGATCGAGTGCCAAGGCTACTCCATCGAGTACCCTACGCAATTCTCAGCATTGTCCAGTTTTCGTAAAACAGTCATAACTCACTCGTTTCTTGGTCGATTTGGGCGTGTGACCTATCGTTAGAATCGTAAAAGGACAAGCTATCACCTCCAATTGGAATCACATCAAAATCATTTATGCATCTCAAGTTATAACAGTTTAAAGACAACTTTGCTGTAATCAGACGACAAAACTATTTGATTTTTACTTCCAAACAACTTAGACAACAACCAAGCAAACAAAACCAATACAAAACTCGTAAAACCAGTATTCCTAGTCATATGTTACTATCTTCAAAAGCCAAGCAACAAATAACTCGATGCACATATATCATTCAACTTACCAATCACATATTACCCACATGTTTTTATTATATAACTTTACGTAAACAAAATTACAATTATATGACATCAAGTATCATATTCACATGTTACTAGCATAACAAAATTATAACATCTCTTCCATCATACAACATGCTTAAAAAAAAGAAAAATATCATATTATCATGCAACACTTATCATCTTTTTCCACCAATTATTCATGCTCTTACTCAAACTTTCAGCTATATAAACTCGTACAACACTACCAACAACATATATGTATACATAACTCTATGTATAACTCAAATCAAACAAATTTTCCTCCCGTATCTCTATAATGCCATATCGTAAAACAACTATCATGCTTTCAATCAATAACTTACGAAATCACATCATCACCATCTTTTCTACACATTCCCATTCTACACATACATACATCCACTGATTCATGCCACACATCACCATATAGGTACATAATTCACAAGATAAACACATAGCGATCCTGACTCATATCCCATGGTGACCGGTTCAAAATTGTAGGGCAAGTTCGCGACTTTAGGACGTCTCCCAAGCTTTTGCATTAGCTCCTACAACCTTTACCCCGGGTTCATTTTAATTGACTCCCTATATTCATTAGATTCATTGGTTACAGGTTTCAGGATCGTCGCTCTGATACCATTTGTAACACCCCCATACTCCAAGTGCCTTACTAGGACCACTCAGGTATAAGGATACTACCATCTCGGTTACCCGAGGCAATGATAATCATAAGACAATAAGGAAACGTACTTTATTAAATAAGTTTAAGTGATTACATAACAAAACCAACTGTAAGCAAAATACAACTGTTCTCAAACTATAGACCAACTGAATGGAACTGTCTTAACAAACACAGCGGAAGACTAAAGACTCTGATATGTGATGACTCCATCCCCAGCTAGATCCCACGCGTATCCAAGATATACCTGTCAAGCAACTGCTCACCACCCCCGAATGGATCACCACAGTTTTTAAAACTTTTAAACGGGGTCAGTACTAATCACACAATTTATATAATCCAACAACACAACAAACAACACAGCTCAAACGGTCACACACACAATCACACCCACTCCAATCAACCTCCGCCACCGACTGTCCACTGGACCAGCCCTGCCAGTGGGGGACCGCAGCCGTTCTCACCTAAGCCCCGCTCATCATACCGAGCGATAACCCTGTCCCATTAATGTGCACATCCTCTCCTGTGGCGGGTTCCACGGAGGCGAAACTAGGGCGTGAAGCAACTCCCGCAAGTGACTCCACTCAGCCAAGAACGCATCTCGAGAACCAGAGACAAACAATCACATCCATCAACAACAATCAATCAACAACCGTCACGAAACCAATCAACAAGCACTAATTATAGCACAATCACCACACATTATGTAACTAATACTGAGTAGGTAAACCCTACCTGGAAAGCACAACTATCAGACGGTCTCTACAGCTGTATCAAAAAGCATCTTCTACAAAACCTTCTCCTATCATACAACATATAAACACTACCAAATCACAATCTACACAAAAACCCTCAAATCCCCATATTAGGGTTTAACCAACTTAAAGGAAAAACAGTAAAAAGGGTACATAGATCTTACCCTCGACGCAAGGATCTCAACGGTATAACAAACGATGAAAACCGACCTTCCAAACTCCGGGATTTGCTAACAATGCGATTAAAGGGATGAACGTACTTGTTTTCTCTCTTTGACAGTAAATTAGGTTTTGAAAAGTGTTTAGAATGATGACAGAAAAGATTATATACCTTAATCGCATAATTAACGAAACCCGAGAAATAACTCCTCAGAAGCGGCTACTCGATCGAGTAGCTAAGGTACTCGATCGAGTGCCCCCTTACTCGATCGAGTATCATAGTTACTCTATCGAGTACCCAACAGGTCAGAAACTATTTTAAAACGCAACTCACCCTTACTCGACAGAGTAAGGCCTACTCGATAGAGTACCCCGAGACTCATAAAACCGTAGTATTACAGTCTTCCCTCCTTAAAAAGAACTTCGTCCCCGAAGTTCAACCCATACATAAAACAAACATACTGACTCGATCAAGACACAACAACGCAACTAAGAACTCAAAACAAAACCCCAACCTATAAAACATGAACTCTCAACACCAACTCCACCAACTATTCCTACCTCCACAACATGGCTCACGATATCGTATCAACTACGTCATAGACTCTCCCGACACCAACTCCATACACTACCAACTACCGTCCACTAACGCTGCTAGCTTCGTTTCACTAAATTATTATCCACTAGAAAATCCACTATCAAGACAGTCATAAACATCAAACGGAATGTTACAGCCTGCTCCTCGGCAGCCTGCTCAGCAAACGCCTCCTCTAACACCTCCTCGAAAGTAAGAGAAGGGTCGAAGTCAGTATCCACGTCCATGGGAGCCCTCCCCGACATAGAAGCCACGTCACTTGCAAAATTAGAATAAATTAGGCCGCGTCAAGTGACGGCGAGCCTCAGTCAAGGTGTTTTCAAGCCTTTCAAGTTCCAAAAATAGCTCTTTTCTCGCCATCTTTGGCCATTTTTTTCGAAACCCGACCGCTCATGTGGTAAAATGAGTCAAGTCAAGTCTAAATTCGAGCCTAGTCATGGGTTTGAGTCGAAATTTCGGCAACATTTCGTTATAACGACGATTATACCCTAGGAAAATGTCCTGAAAAAGCCGTCACAAATCGAAAATATGAGATGGTAGGAAGTTTACCCATCACACAAGGATCCCAAATACCAAATTTCAACACAAATGGGCAGTTCTAAGGCCATTTTCGAAGCAATTTACGAAACAGCTGAGAAACCGTCTCAATTCTACTCAAATGCTCAATACTCAATGAAAATTCGAAAAGAACAGATGGTTATGTTCCTTACATTACCAATTATCCATTTCTAATGTCAATTTTATAAGGCAAATTCGTTTGGGGGAAACGCCCCAAATTTTCGAGTTAATTGGGTTGAAAACCCTAATTTTCTCGGCTCAAAATTAAGCAAAATGCGGATGTTTAAGCAAGAATAAGACACATACCTCGATTAGTCATAATAAATGCAATATTTTGATCAAGTTTTGGCGGAATGTCGACGGAATTTGAGAGAGTTTAGAGAATTTTTGTGTTTTATGAATAATAACATAAACACGGGTTCTGTCGAGTTTTTACTCAGACAAGGACGAACCCAGGAAAAGACGCAGCAGGTGCTGCGCCTCTTCCTCAGCTTCCCTCCAATTCAATTTTCAAAAGTTCGTTACAAGTTCGTTATTCGTGGGCCCATCTTTAGTGCGCCTCTTCTCCAACACCATATATCGCATATTTGGTCCGTTTGATATTTACTCTTCGTCCGGACACGTACTTTTGAGCAGACTGTGAATTGTCGCAGTATTTTATCAAGACTTCGCTTGCAACAACGAGCAGGTTTTCTCCGACGGTGTTTCGAAACGCCTCAATTATTTTCCCAGCGAGAGTTCATGACAGCCGATTGTACCTCTCAAGATATGGAGTTCGCTTGAGACCGACGCGAGCAAATTACCCCAGCAGTTTCTACCGACGTCCTGCTACCTTCAATAATATGTTACGTTTTGTTCCTTCTAGATGTTCTCACGCCAACTACCCATGTTCCTATACTTAGCCTTCACCGATAGGATCGCACTCCTTCGAAGTTGCCTTAGTTACCCTTAGGCCGCCTTCTCGCCGATGTTTTCCTTTAGGGTCCCACGCCCCTAGCACAACCTTTATATATCCTTTAGGTCCTAGTCTTAGCTCTTACGCTTACCCATAGCTCCTACGCACCTCCGGAAGCATCTCGAGAAAGAAGTCTCATGTATGGTTTCTTTTTATGGCTGGCGAGCTTCCTTACGTAGTCTAATGGACTTTAAACGACCCTCCTCGATAGTCGACAGACTCTAAAATGTTCCCGATGACAGGTCCTTGGCTCAGACCCCTTGAGCCGCCTCGCGTCGCCATAGTCGTCAGGTTGTAACCTTCGATTGACCTGATGGCTATACTTTGACTTTCGCCTTGTCCAAGTCTCAGTCAAAGTGGGGGCTCTGTAGATACCTAATTTCTGCACCTCCCGCAAGCCACCCGGTAATGATTGGGCCGCATGTTTGGTACACGGAACGATTTATGACAGTTCGTAAGTTTATCGTCAAGTGATAGCTCAAATACTTGTGTCTACCCCTTGGTCGTCATCTACGCGTTGTTACGGTCGTTTTGATAGTAATTAGAGTTCATTTGGAGTCCGGGTTAAAAACCGTCTTTATTTTCTAATAAACCGTTTAAAATGCAAAGTCAGAATGTTCTGGAATATTCCGGATATTTCTATTCCATATTTTAATCTTTTTAATCTTTTGGCAAAATATATCCCGAAATTATATTTTAAACAATAAGGAAGTTGAGATCTACCGCAATTCCATAACAGAAACGCGAAAAATTTTTCTTCCGCAAGAGGAAACTCATGGGGAAAGGACGCAGCACCTGCTGCGCCTCTTCCAAGAGCCGCAGTGGCTGATGCGCTTCTTCCCCAGCCCTTTTCTGCGTATTTTAAGATCTTTTCGAGATTTATTTCCAAAGTTTTACCGAAACCCTAATTCCTCCGTGTGGTTAGTATAAATAGAGACTTTTGGCCTCACATATATCTCACGCGAGTGTCCACCCTTCTCTTCTCCCTTTGCATTCTAAGACCGTGCTCTTTGCTTATTGGCGTCTACGTGCTTGAACTTTCGACCACGTAAGCTCGGATCCTTCTGAGTACCAGCCTCGTTTTGCATGACCGACCAATTTGACCAACTCCACTCAATCAACTTAATCAATTTAATTTATTTCCTCTTACGAGGGCACTTTCATCATACATTCGAGTCGAGCAATCACTAATCGTTAACTTAGTCAATCTCGTTTCTTCAAACATGTAAGTCTGAGGGTGTAAATCCCATGTTTTATTATTGTATTTCATTATTTTGTAAATTATTGTAAGGTTTACGTCGAAAGCATATTTAAAACCGATTTATAAAACCTCTTTATCAAACCTATTTTCACGGATTAACAGAGGGCAGACGTCGAGAAGAAACGCAGCAACTGCTGCGCCTTTTCGAAGAGTCGCAGCATCTGCTGCGCCTCTTCCTGAGGTTGCCGCAGTTTCTGCTTTTCTTCTTCTTCCTTTGTTCTTCGTTAACTCGTCTTCTTTCGTTTTTCTTTCTTATTTTCTTCTTTTTCATTCGTATATAATAATTATAACCTACAATTCATAATTATTTTTATCACCCTTAATTTCCTACTTAAATCCCAAGTAATCAATGTTTGCGGGTTTTCGTCATTAAAATCAAACCCGGGTTTTAGAGATTAGATTCGTTCATATCAAATCTCTAGAATTCGCCTTTTGTTTTTTTTTTTATCAGTTCGTCACCATTAAATTGCATAAATAAAACCTAATTAATTTGTATTAGCAAACCTGATTAATTTATATTAACAAAATTCATAATTAGTCTATAATTAGTTCTAATTCATTTAAACTTGTCCTTTATTGCTTTTATGACCAATTTACATGTAAATAACCTGTTAAATCACTTCTACTTGAGTCGAATGCCAATAATCGATCACTAAATTCACAATTGAACATTAACGATATGCAGTTCCGGCTTCACAGCCAGAACTCACTTCAGGAACAGACGCAGTGACCGCTGCGCCTCTTCCAAGGGACGCAGCTCTACTGCGCCTGTTCCGGAGTGATTTCTGTCTCTGAACTTCCGTTTCTGCTTTGACCTAGTTTATTAGTTTTACGTATTAATTGTAATATCATTATTTGTCTGTCCGTTTTCTACCTTTAATTATTTTCCTTTTTTTTTTTTTCTCAAATTATCCGTTTTAAATGTATTTTCGACGTAAATCATCATCAAACCATTGTAATTATTGTATTTTTAATTACTGTATTTTATTATATCTTTATTATCGTTTGTTTTCACATGCAATCAATGTAAATCTCTACTTCGACCTATTGTTTTCTAATTACGTGTCCACCGACTTAGTTTAATTCTCACATGCTAGGATTGAAACATTGTTTGTTGCTTTGCATGCATATAATCGACAACATATCAAATATAGATGATTTTCACTGATCATTAGTAGAGGCCGCTATCGAGGCAGGCAGGATTAAGTGTTCGATCAAAAGAGCTTCCTAATACGTACCCTCACCCCTTACTCCAGATCTCTGTGAACATTCGTGTTCATTGGCATCCATGAGAGTCTTTCTAGACATAGAATGCTAAGGGTAACGAGTTTTTAGTGTCTATGTCACTACTTTGTGTCTTGACATGACGCGAAGTATTCGAACGGTTTCCAATTTTCCACAATAAATTGGTGGCGACTCCACAAATGCAAACGCTTGTTTTCCCAAGCGACGCCGTGAGCCCCCCGTGTCCACAATTATCCATGATATTAGGTCTATTGTGTCTCATTTTCATTGTTGCTCTCTTAGTTTCTGTCCTAGGGAGTGAATAGGATAGCTCATAACCTTGCTCATGAAGCTCTTTTGTAAGCCATGCTATTTGTTTTTGTCCAAAAAAAATAAAAATAAAATAAAAACAGTACAGATACGGAAACGAAATAGATACGTGACATGACATCCCATGTAATTTAGAACACGGAGCATGTTAACTAAATTTACTAAAATATATACTTCCTCCCATCCAAACCAAAGGTAATACTTGCTTTTTGGCACAATTCATGGTCGTAGGGAATCTTTGATATTATTCTTAATCTATAAGACAAAATATAGTCATGTGAGATCTTATTTGATTTATCGTCATGAATGTTATAAGAATATCAAATTTTTATAATTTTTAATAATGTGTAACTAAATATATTCACGTTGCAAAACGTACCTCGGCAAGTGCGATAAAACAACTGTTACCTTTGGTTTCGATGAGGGGGAGTATATATTTAATAGTTGTAAACTACGATTTTAATTTTGTAGAAATTTTTAATATTAAATTTAAATAATTGAAGGTAATACTTGACATTAAGTATAACTCATTCTCATTTACCACCCAAACCCATCTTCTAATCAATCTCATTCGACATCTCATTCCTCGTGTAAAGAAAAATCCCATGAATTACAAAATTGGGACTTGTTTGGTTGCCCATTTTTTGCCATAATGTAGGCATTCAATTTTTCAAAGGAGTTTTCAACAATGGAGGAGTTTCATTACCTAGCCCTCCTAGATAATTGCAAACTCCCGTGTAATTGAATTCCTACATAGGCAACCAAACGGATTTAGCCAATTCACATGAATCCCATGTAGAAACTTAATTCCCATAAATTCGATATTCCGGTGGAGTTATATTCCATCGGATAACGAAATGATACCTGAGTTCCACCTTAAAACAATACACACCATTCACCTTAAATTCTACTTGATTCCGTTTGAAGGTGTTTCCATAATTCCATATAACATGGGGCACATGCCCGAGGAGTGTCCAAATACCATGGACACGTGCCTACATAAATATAGAAATTCAAACACGACTTTAAAGGTGTCCGATACGTGTTAAGAGGAGTGTTCATGCTACCTAGCATGAATTAGCCATTATAAAGTGCATCATTCTTTTGCGATTAATCTGACTTGGTAATATATTACATCAGGGATCAGTTATTCAGGTTTGTCTGGCAAACAAAATTAATTTTCAGTCAATCAAATTAATTGGTACGATGTAATTGTGCAAGGCCTCTATAAATAAATTTGCAATTTGTAGGAAATATTTATAGAAGATACGAAGTACTCCGTAATTTGTAATCGGATTCAAGCAGAATATTACAACTATTGGGTCTTTGAAGGTCAAGCAGTGAAGCCCAAAACAGCAATGTACAACGATGAACTTTCATAAATAAAAACGAGACAGAAAGGGAGAAGCCGCCTAAAAATTTACAAACATCAAGATATCTAAAAAGAAAAGTCACCATACAATGGAACAGGTCAAAAATGCCAAAGCCGACAAGAGAGTAGGGGTTTGCCGGGGTGGTAACGACTTCTGTGTATTTTTAGATCAAATGTCTAAAGTAGATGCTCAAGGTGATGAAGTTCTACCACCAAATATATGTGGTTTTCTTCATAATTTTTCATCAGAATTATAGAACGAAACCATTTCATATTAATGGAGGAGCATCACCATGGGAATCGAAATGGAACATTTCAACTAAAAACACACACAAAACTCAATCATATATTTTATCTTACGACCTACTCCTAAACAATTCGTGAATTCGTGAATGTATTTGGATTAAGGTGCAGCTGTTCCCATGCTAGACAGTGATCTACAATTCTACAGAGCCTAATAAGAGACGCTTTCATATAATATATACTCAACTCTAATTCAAGGACTTGGATTACTAGACAGGCATACTTGACTGCATCCTGACGTGTCATTTGTGTTTCTTCTCTGCTGTCGATGCTACTACCTACAGTGCATTAGTAGCGGTGCATGAAATTAGCTGCAACACATACAATTATACATCATACTGTTGACAAAGTAAAACTAGAGTGCTTCAATGTTACCGCCTGTTCAATAGCATTACCCTAATTGTATTAACAACACATATAGGTTGTTTCTGATGACCCATAAAAAAATTTGTGTTGAAAATTGTATCGAATGACTGCTACATCACAATATAAGATTAGTGAGCTGCTTTTTTTTATTCCATCAGAAATCAGACCAAAAAATAGGGAATTTTTACTCCAATAGTGCAATAAGAATGTAAAACAATGTTAGCGCCTATAGATATTAGAAAATAATGACTATGTTAAAATAAAACTCGTCCTTATTATCAATGCTTACCTGTATGAGAGATGGTAAGTCACAAATCAATTGTCTGAAATGCACTTGTTGTAGCTCTGTCTTCCTTCCTCGGAGCTTTCTTTCTCTTTTTCTCGGTCTGAGGTTCCTTTGCTTTCAGATCATTGCAGAAGGTTCTCAGTGATAGACTTAGATTCTCATTTCGATGGGCTGAAACATAATTTAAGAACATCAAAAGCTTTCAAAAGACTTGACCTTTAATCCAAAGAAACAATTAACTTCCTGATCGTAATAACTAACAAGGATCCCACTCTAAATAGATGAAGGCAGCTGTAATGTGAGTTGTTCCAAAATAACAAAAAAAGATATGCGCATACAATCAGTGAAAGACGGCAATACATTGACCACATAGCTGCCAAGGAGTGAGTAGCAGTATAGCAGCTGAAAAATGTGGGTTTCATTTGAAATCTGGAATAAAGGACTAAAGCAAAAAGGTCTGAATGTCTGATATGTAAAGATAGTCAAGGCAAAGGGCATATGACTTAAGAACGACATATGATCTTTAGATTCTTTAGGTTCTGGTATGTATATATAGTCGAGGCAAAGGGCATAAGACAAACGAGCGACATATACGGAGTACTAAAAAACAAAGGCATTAAATTATCCAAGTAGTTTTAGTGGTAATTAAACAAGGTAAAGAGATTATTCGTACTTAGTGTGTTTCTGTATCACATAAAAACAGCAGATCAAGCTAAGGTTGACAGCAGCTTATATCGGAAGAAAGGTGGGATTGTCTAATGGTGGACTGAAGCATATATCGGAAGAAAGGTGGGATTGTCTAACCAAAATGAATCTTATAACCCAAGTTATCCTTTACACATTGACATGTGTGGCATACCTGCAAGTATAACATCCTCTGTGTTTACCAATTTACGACCAGCATGATGTGCAAAAAGCTCAAGGTCCTTGGCCAGATGCTCTGATAAACAAACACAAGAAAATCTCTGTCATGTCATACACACAATTACACATACCATCGATACATATACAATCGATATGTGTCTGCTAAATCTACTAAATCTACAGTTGCAAGTCAAAACGCAACACACAAGTACACAACCCTCGTCCAAGGCGTAAGTCCCATGTAAAACAATTTGACAGTAACTTATCCTAAAAATAAGTCGCAATTTAAAATAAAATGTTAAATGATTATAATCACTATAGATATAAGCGCATGGTATATTTTCTAGTAAGATGCAGTTTCAAAAGGCTCAGTATCCCACTCTTCACAGATAAAACCCCGAAAGATTTACTAGGTAGAGATAACAATGCCTCCATGCGTGAACAACTACAAAAACGCGTATTCAATGTTCGACACTGCCTAATTAACAAAAAAGTGTGCGTCTTCATGCAACTTATAGCCTTCAAGTGTACAGATACAGGCGATATAGTACACAAACAAACAAGCTAGGAAAAAAAGAAATGATCATAATCACTAAACAACAGTGACGAAGAGGTATACTGAATTCAATTCAAAACTAATTAACATAGAAAAACTCCTAATTTCAAACAAAATCAACACGAAAAGATTACAATGTTTACATAAGTCCTACGTTCGAGCAATCTATAGCAGTATAGCTCAGAAATATATGCCTATTCAATAGGCCATAGTCCATCCATTCATTCCATTTCAATACATTTAGTTGTTTATTCATTAGTTTTCCTCAAATATTTTGAACAAACATAAGGAAATAGAATGAATGTAGGCAGTAGAATAATCCGACACAGAAATTCTCCAGCAATGATGACATATTCATCATTAGCTAATTTGGAGCATATAATGACAATTACCAACTAATAACAGAATAACTTGACAAGTAAATAAGATAAAAAAACAAAACAGCAACTTTATTTATTTGAGGTGGTGAATAAAGGTTGAATCTTTATATGATGATATTAAAGAGCCAGAAATAAGAGGACATGAATTCAAACGAGGCAATAAAAAGACAATGAAATTGCATACAAAAGGAAAGAACAGACCCTGCCACAAAGGTCAGGTTTTGGCACAATCTCACATAGGTAATTTTGTATTCCCACAAAGGTGTAATGCTGCAAGTGCAGGCTTTTCTTAATTCATTCATAAGCTGAAAATGACATATACGTTACCAGGGTTTATATGCTCACTTGCACCCCTTTTAGGATAGGACGAGTAACAGTCAAATTACAGCTAATACTGGACTAGATGACAAAATAACAGTAACAATAGTACTAGGCTCCATGTGCTTTGTTGTTGGCTGTTTTGCTTGGTGATCAAGGAGTTGTTAGAAGAACTTATCCTACGCAAAGTTGTGGCCCAGCTACGCCTTAACCTAGACAGATCATGGTCAGACGGTCAGACCCAATGGTACATTGTAAGGACCCTGAAACTGTAATGGACACACACTAGCTGGACTGTGACCCTGGCCTGGACTATGGGTTTGGTTTTGATCATTGTTGGTGTTGTGAGCTCCTGCTCCATAGCATACAAGAATAAATAATCATATTCACTGAACATTGACGATGTATACCGAATCCTACACCGATAACATAGAAAACTCGTAATTCAAACAAAATCGACACCGAATGATTTCAATGTTTACATAATTCCTATGTTCAAGCAATCTATCTCAGTATAGCTCATAAATTTATGCCTATTCAATACTCCCTCCATTTCCTCAGATATTTTCAACAAACGTATGGAAATAGAATAATCCGACATAAAAATTGCTCCAGAAATGACGACACATTCATCATAACCTAGCATACAAGATTAAACGATTGCATTCACTGAACAGCGATGAGGACGAGGTATACCGAATTCTTTACCGATTAACATAGAAAACTCCTAATTCAAACCTAATCGACACCGTATATTTACATACTTTCTGCATTCCAGCAATTTATAGCAGTATAGCTCACAACTGCACTTCTAATCAATATAACAATCTAACATACAAGATTACTCTATCAAACACAATACGTTCAGCATAAACCCTTAAAATCAAACAAAATTAACAGAAATTGACGAAAAATCAGAAGGAAGAGGAATTACCAGCGTAATTAAAGGCTAAATTAGAAATGCAAGCAACAATAGGCTCAGAAATCTCCATTCCAATTTCCTTCGCTGTTCGGAAATTTCGCCGTAAGAAATCGCGAAAATCAAGAGAAACGAAGAGAAGGAGATAAAGATAGAAAAAGAGAAAGGACCTTGAGATTGAGCAATGGAAATGGCGGAAAGATGAAAACGATCTTTCAAAAGCTGAGTTTCTTCATCATGTTCATCAATGAATTGTTCGTCAATTTGTTTCTCCATTTCTATGTCGCTACCTATTCTCTCCATTTCTGCTTCCATTTTCGATTTTTCGCGGATTTTTGATTGGTTTTTTGCGAGGTTTTTTTTTTGAACTGGAAAATCTAGGAGAAAAGAGGATTTTAGAGGCGCGAGATTTGGGGGTTCACTAGGACTTCTAGGAACACGAATTTCTATTTTCGAGTCTCCTAGAGTCCTAGCTCCTAGGTGGTAATTCGGGTGAATTGGGGGTGGATCGGCCGATCGGGTTAAAACGGATCGATTAATTTTGGATTCGGGTTCTGTTACGTCGAAATGCTTACCTAGGTCGAATCGGTTTTGGAATGGTCGCTAACGAGTCACATCACTCAGGTCAATAATTGTTAAGGGTCAGCTCAAGCCCGAGTCTGGTAATTAAGTGGTCGAGTTATGTTGGGCCAAAATGCCTGACCGAGTCGAGTTCAATTTAGTTTTATTCATGGGTTGGGCCAATTGTATTGTCGGGCCAAGATAGGCCTATTGGATCATATTGAGTTGGGTAGATTGATTTCCATTTTCGTGTCTCATCTTATATCTTGTTTCTCACTACTTTATTTTTTTGACAAATCAATGAATCATCCTCAATCATACAAAAGATGGTATATTAATACACGGCGGTCCAGATGACGTGTCTATAAGTGAAGGCCTTGAGATATAAAGGAGGGACATGAAAATGAGATAGGAGATCCAATCTCGTTCATTAGTAGTTGTCTGGTTGAATTAATTACCTACTCAACCTTTTTGTTGATGGAATTTTGGTTTGGAGTACAAATGAACGGAGTTATCTTTCATATTCGCTAATTTTTCCTTTTTATTTTGCAAATTAAACGAACATGATTGTCTCCCTCCTTCCCTACATCTGAATTGAAAGATGCAACATTTTTTATATTGGATTGGTAGAGTGTAAAATTGTGCTTGTTTGTAGGTTTATTCATGTTTCGAGGTTTAAAGAGTGTCGGGGTTTACTTTATATTAAGTCTGAATCGACTGACAATGCAGAATATGAAGATTTTCGTTCCTAACCAATAGAAGCCTCCACCAATGTGGATAATGAAATAGTATGGCCTAAAAAACTTGGGGAGTTAGTTTGTCAACATAACATGTTGAAACAATTGCTGTTTGTCTAGAAAGTTGGTACTCTTCCCCCTTTTAACCAATTATTATCATAACTTAGATTATAATTGAAAGGCAAACATGTTATTGAAGTGTCGTGTCGCATCATGTTGGAAACGAGCATTGTGTCTGTCAATAACACGCAACCTACTCAATGTAACATAGCTATATCTCCTCAAGAGAACGAAATCTATCATCATCAGTTTAAACTAACATAAATCTAACTGTGTCAGGCCTCCTCTCAAGCATGCAATTTACACTAATAATGAAATTAAATCAGAGCTTTTCTGCAATTTTAGCAAGGACATTAGTAAGTTTGCCGAGTGCTGCAACTAACACGTCGTTGGTCTCCTTCCTTTGTTCTCTATCGAGTTGGATATTCTTGTTGTGGATGTCTAGTTGAGCCGTCACCATCTTGTTGTTTTCCTCCAAAACCTTCATTATTTCTGCCTCCAAGTTGCTTGCTTTAGGTTCTTCTGTTGACTGTCTTCTGCGTTTCGCCGCCTTCTCTTGTGAATTCCAGTAACTGATGCCTGGCCATGATTCTCTCAAGCCATCTGCTTACAAACAGATCAACAATTCGACATATAACAATCAATTTAGCACAAAGATATAAGACTATTTACGCTCGACCCCTGACTTCACTATTAACGAAAGATTGCTGCTTTACAAGGATAACATCTCCTCTCGACGGATTATGTACTACTAACGAAAGATTGCTGCTTTACTGTCAATCAGTATCGTAATTAAAGAAGATATGTCAAGTTAAAACAATCAACATGGGACCGTGATGTGATATGAAACCAACGTGTATAATTGTATAAATTGAGCGAGAATTTTATATGAGACGGTCTCACATACGAGAATTGTGTATAAAACCAGTAGAAAAACCAAGAAACGAAATCTACCTGAACTAGGCCCCGGATTATTACCAGGGCTTTCAAACAAACGCTTGGCAGACGCCTCTTCTTTCAACTTCAACCCGAGTTCCATTATCTCCTCCTCCTTTTGATCACCTGCCAACCCAACAACATCCTCAACCACATTCTCCTCGTTCTCGTTCTCGTTCTCATTCTCATTCGCGGGCCCATTTTCATTTTCATGTTCATGTTCATGTTCGTGTTCAGGTTCAACATCCTCGGCCACATCCATCCCATCCCCATCCACTCCATCCTCCTCATCTCCACCAAAAGACCCATCAGAAACAGCAGCAACAGCCTGAAGAGGCAAAGGCGAAAACGCCACATCACCAACACCAACACCAACACCAACCCCAACCCCAACCCCACCAACCTCCCTCCCTTCCAAAACCTTAAACACCTCCCAATCAAAAGAAACAGGCAACTTCTTTTCCTTCCTTAAATCATTCCTCATAGCCCAAAAAGACTCGGCCTTGTTACCATCCTTCAAATTCCCTTCCCATGACTTAATCTTCTTATAATCCCCTATAAGATTACTCCATCTTTTCCTACATTGCGCCGCGGCACGACACACTCCTTGCTGCTTACAGTACCCTGATATCATAACCCATTTAGGCTCAGTAGTAACATTATTCTCTGACGTTATCGACGACCATATCTTTCTACCTTTATATGGACCGTTTTCTGTTATATCTTTCGCTTGTATCAACGTTAAGGTTTCTTGCCTTGTCCAACGTGGGTGTCTTCTACTCTTTTCCTCACTATTTCCGTTCTCTAATTGTTTACATTCTTCTTCCTTAATCTCCATCATATTAATCTTAAGGGTTTATGTTATGGGTTTATGCAAATTAAAATAATGGGAATTTTGAGGGCAATTGAGATGTTATTTTGAAGGTCTTAGGGTATTAATACTGAATTAATTATGATTATCTATCCTATTAAAGTTGGTAATGGGTCTTAATTTTGATGGGTTGATTTCCTGTCTTTATATCAATTGTGATATTTTCATGATTTTGGAGGATTAGTTTCCTTATTTCTATGGGATTGTATGGGAAAGAAATAAAGGCCAGGGTTTAGGGAAATTTTTTGGAGTAATTGGATATATTCCTAAATCTTTTGGGTGTAATATGGTATGTTGTATTGTAAATGGATGGGGTTAATGACAGGGATAAAATCGCCCCATACAATAGTTTGTGTTTATGACACCATCTCAACCAAAACCCTAAGGTGATGGTTGAGGCCCATTGGGCTTAAAGAGTGGCATTTACTACCGTTATTGTAAGACGGGACACGACTAAGTCCATAACTCGATGGTTGATTTATACGTTACTAAGTTATCAGGTTCTTTAACAATTAACATAGTGAGGATTCTTCGATCTTGTTGTACCCAATAATCAGTTTTGATACTGAATGATTTGACGACATTTTCTGTGACGGGACACGGATATTTTGTGGACATTCGACTCTAATTAGTTACGGAGTAATAGTCGAGCCTTTGACCTGTTGTAATAGCTGCCACAAGCCCACAACGTATAATCAAGTATATACACAAGTACACTCCATTCAAACAATTGATACAGCGTTTATCGAATAATGTTGAATTTCAATGCCACCATACTCGCCCGAGAATAGAATTAAAATGATATCCTTACATGAGTGTGGTTGTACACGGTCAGTACTACCGAATAGAAAATAATCATTTTCCTAAATCGTATGGAGTATGATCTGTGTTTCGAAAGGGTAAATTGATTACTCTCTCCCATATACTTTCTTTGGAAAATGATATGATTTTGATGTGATCAATACAGATTTACAATTCACAGAAGGGCTGCATCAGGAACAGCTGAAACTGTCTGATGACTCGGTACAGACCAGACGTACAGTTAGTATATTACAATGACTAGTGATGCAATTTCAGGATACACTTGCTTAATAACTCAAGACTTCACAAAAAAAACTAAACCAAAATTGCTTTCTACAAATAAAGAACATGAATGAAGCAAACCTCACTGTGCAGGAACTGCCTCGACCATACGAGAGAAGTAGAATTGGGTAGTAACAAGTCCTCGGTTTCTGATTTTCCACCCGACCTTTTCAAGAGCCTTCTCGACGTCAGCCTCGGCATGCAAGTATGCCCTTGTCGCTTTAGAAGGCCCTGGGAAGAGCTCTCCTATTCTTTTTAACAAGGCATAGTAGAATGTCTTTGGCGCGAAACTTAGCACTAGCCGCTTCTCAGCCAAAGAGGCTAGGTGAGCTATCATGGCGTCTGCTTTATCTTGTGGGTAATGTATTAATACATCAAGGCAGACCACTGTGTCGTACTTCCCGTCCAAACTTTCTAGATCTTTTACTTCAAACTTTGGCATCACTAGTTCATTGTCGCCACTTTTAATCTCCTCCTTGGCCTGTGTACATAGAACAGATGACGGTTGAAGTCATTGTTCACAACCTAGATTTGAAACTTCAAAGCGCTATGGAGTACTATTCTTGTGGCTCTTTTAACAAAGACAGAAATTGAGCATTGCCCCAAACCATTGGAAATCATATTAGCGTGATTATGTGAAACAGAACCCCCAATCCCTAAGCATACGAAGGAATAATACAAAAAAGGGGTAGATCATCTAGCAAATACACCTGCTAACATAAAACCCTGCAGCTATATAAGCATTCGGCAACAATTAGGAGAAAGGCCAGTGACAGTTGGTAGGTTTATGATTTTAGCAAAGAGAACGATAAGGTGCTCGTCGGTGTATATCATGTAGACACCATTAGCTCTAATGATTTACTATTGATGTATCCTGAGTTTTATCGTTGGCCTTTGCGCATAGAATTCTACCATACTCTGATACTGGTAATTTATCCATTAATATGTAGATTGTAGAGGATATAAACTTGTGGAAAAATAATCACAACACTGCCTATCGAAGCTGGGATTAGGCAAGCAAGGTGACGAGGATAAAAAGCCCTTATGCTGCACAGCAGAATTCAGGTGCAGCTGACACAAAATCTAGACACGTTTCGAGGGTAAATACTCCAAGCCATTAAGTATCGATCAAACAACATTAACCTAGAACTTCAAGGACTTTCGCAAAATGCGTGCTTAGGGGGTCAGATGTACCTAATGCTCTAATAGGTTGTTTAGTTAACAAAACAGAACTAACTGACGAAAAACACCCAGAATTCCACAGAGAAAGTTTCACAATTAAAGTTTCCACAATCAAAGAGAACAACATGAACCTAGAATTTTCACAATTAAAGTTTCCACAACTGACCAAAAACACCCAGAATTGCTGGAAATTAGAGCTAACAAAACAGAATTCCTAACAACTATAAAAGATAAGGCTACATGATGAGTCTAGGGATGGCAATGGGTCGGGTTGGATCGGGTTTTGCAAGATCCAAACCCGATCCACTTACTTATTGGATCAGAGATCCATATCCATACCCGATCCATATCCAAAATTTTAAAATCCATACCCGATCCATTATACTTTTTTCAAACCCATACCCGCTCCAAATCCATACCCGATCCACTACATAATCCAAAATCCAATACGAAACTTGATTTGACTACATCAAAATTTAATCTTATATAAGAAAATTTAAATTTCAAGGTTAATAAAGCCTAAATTTTCAATAATATCCACTTGGATCGGGTTTGGGTATGAATGGATCGGGTTTGGATTTGGTTTGGGTTTTCTAATAGTGGATATGGATATGAGTTTTTAAATAGTGGATCGGGAATGGGTTTTTAATAAGTGGGTTTGGATCGAATTTTTTCCTTCGGTTCGATTCGGGTTCGGTTCGGTTTGAGTCATAATTGCCATCCCTAGATGAGTCCTTGACTCCTTGCCAATGGGTTTACATAAGCAGGAGGTGCACGTGACCAGTCCACAAGCAATTGAGGTTTCATCTTAAAACCAATTGATCATAGACTAATAGGAAGAGTAACCCACTAACTTATACTCCCCTTGTCCCGGTCATTTGTTGTCCTATTCCATTTTGTATGTTTTTTTTTTTTTTTTGGTGTTGACCAGGAGTATCCCCTACCGACAGTTGGGGCAATCTCCTTCGGCGTACTGAAGGCAATTTAATGGGTTGACCCCTCCCAAGTTTGGTTTTTTCATTCGCAAGAGTCAGGAATTGAACCTGTTAGGAATTTGTGCCTTGAATTTGTGTCGAAGACGGACTATGCTAAAGCAAGATATAGAAGGACTCCGTAACTATTTGTAACTAGTGCAAGTCACGCATTTAACGCCACAGGTCGCACGTAATTCTGACTAAGTGTATACATGCGGGGTTTGTTACATGTTTTGGAAGTTAGTGGGTGTGGGTCCCACGTGTGTTTCCTAGTTATACAAGTTAGGAGTCTTCTACGTAATTTTGCATAGGTTTAGTTTGTTTAGGAAATTAATTAATTAATTTCTTAATTGTCTTTGTTTCCTAATTAGACTAGATCTTTTATTTAGTGTGGAATAAATCTATATAAAGGCCCTAATATTAGTCTAGGTTAAATGAAGGAGGTGGAGATAGTATTTGTGAGCACAATCTTATGAGAGTCGATTTGTGAGGTTCCCTCCGGAGAGGAAGCTTCAGCTTGTTCCGGGCTCAAGTAGATTGGCGTTCGTCTGAATTTGGAGATCGAAGGAGTCTGTTTGGATCTTGTTGATCTCAAGATCGTTTGTCCTTCATCTCGTTTGGGGTAGTCTCTTTTGTTCCCTTGAGATTACTATTTTGTTGGTAGAATAGGGTATACTTTTGGCTCATATTGAGCGCGTGTGTACCGGTCTACTTTTGTACTATTATCTCCACAATAGTGAATTTGCTCTCCTTCAGGGTGGACGTAGCCAGTTATTTTACTGGTGAACCACGTATATCTGTGTGTTACTTTATTTGTTATTCGCTATTGTTTTGTTCTTATCACCCTAATCAACTAACTATTGGGTAACGGGACGCCTCCGTTACAACAGAACCCATGACCACTTGTTTAAGAGATGAGAGCTCTTACCACTCACACCAGCCAACTTTGGTTATTCCATTTTGGATGTCTCAATCATTTGTTGTCCTTTCTATTTTAAGAATGAACTTGATGAACAATTTGATCGTTCATACACAATTTGGTCCACTTGTCATTTAGTAATTGGCCTCCTCTTTCTTTGCTCTTTGTGCCAAAACCAAAGGACAACAATTAACCGGGACGGAGGGAGTAATATAAATCAGTCTCCAAAATCAAAATTTACCAACAATGCCCAACACACACATGGTAAGAGACCTCAACAATAAACAAATGACGAGAACAATTGCTGGAAAATGCGAGCGAGCAAATGAAAATGCACCAAAATGCTTCGACTACTCTCCTTTATTTTGGTCTAGCACCAGAATTACCGATCATTTCAAAAATAGAAAAGGTAAACAAATGACGGGAACAGAGAAAGTAAAGCGGGTACCTTAGATTGAGCTTCAGCAACCATAGCAGCAGAAATATCACTAGCAGAAACAACAGCACCAAGTTTGGCAAGGGGAACCGACAACAAACCCGTCCCACAACCAGCATCACAAACAGTAACACCCTTCAAACTCCGCTCATCAGACAACAACTTAACAACATTCTCAACAGTTTGTGCATGTCCAACCCGTATATCTTTCTGAACCTTATTAACATCATCAGTATCTCCATATATCTTCTTCCAACGCTGAAACCCGGTACCATTGAAATACTCTCGGACAACCTCCTTATCCCCGCCGCCGACCTCCACGGCCTGTTGACGGCGGCGGAGTTCCGGGTCGGAGAGTGAGAGTGCGGCGGCGAGGGCGGCGAGGGAGCCGCCGGTTAGGATGGTGATGGCGGTGGTTGTGGTGTCTGGATTGGTTGCGTGGAGGGGTGCGAATGTGGGTTTGCGGGTTCGGGTTAGGTTGGTGGTGCGGTTGAGAGTGGTGGAGGGAAAGGGGAGTGGGAGTGGGAGTGGGAATGAGAGTGGAGTTTTGGTTGAGAAGGTGGACATGTTTGGAGTTGGGGTGTTGGTGGTGGGAAAGGTTCAACGAACTTACATTTGGGGAGTAATGTAATCCTATTGAGGATAGGATTTTGATTTCTTTGGGTTGCTTTTTGTGATGCACACTGGGTGCGGAGGGCAAATCGAACCCATTTATAAATCAAAATAAACTGAAATTCGAATTTAGAATTTTTAAAATTTAGTTTTTTTTTCCCGGTTTGGACAATCGAATTGGTTTTTTTTTTAGTGTGAATCGATTTTGTATTCGGGTGGACATGTTGGGAGAGTTTTCATAGACTGGAGGTGGTGCTAAAAGGTTAGTGGCGTTCGACAAGGGTGAAGTAGTGTAGAGAGGGAATTTATAATCTTATCTTTATAAATACAGAAACATTTAGAGCAATTCTGTGCGTCCACATCACCAAATCTATTTTTTTTTCTTCTTTCTTTTATACCATTAAATGCGGGACCCACCGAAAAATTAAGGATGTAATTAACAAATAACTGTCATTGTTGATGTTTTGTACGTAAATGATTACATTTATAATTTATACGTAAATATTTATGAATAATTTAACGAATTAACTATTTATGAATAATTTATATTACAATAAATTACAGCAATTTACATTACAATAAATAACAACAAATTACAAAAAAAAAATGATACAAATACAATACAAACTTCAATTAGTCTTCCTTGTGACGGGTATATCCGCCAGAAGCTTGCGACGGGTCAAATACTACCCATATGGGTAGATCAGACAAAATAGAATGCTACTCTCTAGGCAATTTGCTTTTGTCTTATCTCCCCATTTGGGTAGTATTTGACCATTCGTAAGGTTGCGACGCATATGCCCGTCACAAATGAGAATTTGCGTACAAACTTTTACTACGGTAATAAATTAAAATAACACTAACGCATACAAAAGATCCACCACTTATGTCGATTTACCAAAAAATTAAATACTAAATACAAAATGCAATTATAAATTACCTGTAAATGAACAAAGAGACTAAAAAACAAAATCCTTTTTTAAAAAATAAATTTTAAATAATGATTTATGTTTAATCATTCATATAGTTGCAATAATCTTAAGAAAATATAAACTCGACTAATAAAATTATATAATTTTTTTTAGAAAAAAGGAAATTAAAATTTAATTTTTAAAAACTAAAATTATATTTTTAAAAAGCAAAAAAGTTGTTACAATTAACGATATAATTAGTAAAAATATAATTTAAATTTTTAATATCCTCTCAGATCTGGACAGATATCCAATCATCACCGAGAATTAATTTGGAGCAAAAATTTCCGGCAACTATCTACCGGCCGCCATTTCATTTTCGGAAGGTGGCAATGATAGGCTACCATTTAATTTCCGTTACCACAAGTTCGTTTTTATGGCCAAATTATCATCATAATATCATAATAGAACGTAGCCTTGAATCGAATCGCCAAATAAATTATTTACGATAATAACAAATTCATAATTGGAATAATGGGCTAACATCCATTCACAACAGATTCCAATGAGCCTACACTTTCACATAATCACCAATCAACAATCGTGCAAGTCAAGAAAAAACCTGATGTAATTAAAAGACGATTTGAAAGTTTATTACTATGGAAATAAATTTTACATAAGATAAAATTCGAGTCAACTAAACAAACTTGGTCAGGTCAGCTCCTACCTATGTGGGTCGGGTCAGATCCATGTGGGTCAAATGGGGTCAAACACACGTGGATCAATTCGGGTCAGACCCATGTGGTTTAAGTCGGGCCAGACGCATATATTAGGGTTAGAGCCATTAGTTTCAACTCAATTCAGCTTGACTCAATTGTTTCGGGTCAAGTAGGACCCGAGATTAATTAATTTCACAAATCACTTTACGAAATTATAACATTTCATAAATTAATTTATTAAAATTACAAGTAAAAAAATCCTATTTACTTAAATTAATTAATTTAAAATTCCATATGTGAAAAAAAATAAACAATTGTCAATCAACAAGAAAACTCAGATCTGAGTATTGAGAGCATTAAATGTCGATGCTCTTATTCAAACGCCTGATCAATTACAGGCGAAAACGGTAAGAGAGAGAAGTAAAACGTTTTTCACTAAAAAACGTACTGATAATGTCAGTAATGTCTTTTCTCAATTGAATCCTCCTACTACACCACTTAACTCCACCACTACAGGTATATATCTATCTCTATTTGTTATATATCATAGTTAGTAATGCGCGTTAACATTTT
Source organism: Silene latifolia (assembly GCF_048544455.1). Classification (NCBI taxonomy): domain Eukaryota; kingdom Viridiplantae; phylum Streptophyta; class Magnoliopsida; order Caryophyllales; family Caryophyllaceae; genus Silene; species Silene latifolia. The sequence continues at coordinate 26,648,644 of NC_133529.1, forward strand.
AATTCATACTTGTTTATAATAACGTGATTTAGGAGGTATATGTAGTCTAACCGACGTTGTTGAGCGATTGGTAAGAGATCTATGTGTCGAGTATGCTGAACTTTTAAATGAAATTCTTCCTTCTATAACTCCAAATGAAGAAAGACCAGGTCGTTATGTAATAACTTATCCTATTCACGTGGAGACTGTTCACAAACTCAAGAAAACTCATCCGTTGACTTAATTAATGACGGTAAGTATATTTTAAATATTTTCTTCAGTATTTTGTGTTAGTAAATAATTGAATTTGTACATAATAATTATTATGTATAAACTTTTAACGTATAATTTTAATATATTATATATCATGTTATAACACCGAATTCGTACATTAATAGCACGGATTTAAAACATGTGCAAGTTTTAAACCCTTATATGTTTTGTACGTGTTTTAACCAGTTATCATTATAAAACAAATAGAGTATAAAATATTCATGTATTTTGATTTACATTTTTAAATGTTAATAATTATATCAATGATCTTAAAAACATATCCGTGCAATTTTGCACGGGTTGAAAACTAGTAGGTTGTAATAGTTGAAGATGATCTTTAGTTAATTGAAAGTAAACTCAAATGATTATTAATGCACAAAAGGATTGAAAGATTACTTCAACAGAGTGCACTTTATTTATTTTCTGGTGGCCATTGCAAAGGAACTTCATAGGTAAAGAACTAATTGGGGAGAATTCTTAAAATGAGTCACCTCTTTTGAAACTCCCATAATGCGCATGAAATGTCAAAATGCATTAGAAAGCAATCGTGTTGAACTGTGAGCCAAATACACAGTTTGACGAGTTACCTTGAGTGACTTTTTTCAGTCTAAGCCTTAAGTTTTGGGTTGGTTTGTAAGTGTGTTATGTAATCGTCAATAACGATGTTTATTGGCGAACCAAGATGTTGTTTAGCGATGGGTGCGGGTAGCCTACTACCACCCTTACCACGCTTCAATGACGTCCTTTTGTGGACACCCTTAATATCAAAAGTTTAATTTATGTTCTAGAATAGTTATTCTCTGATAAGTTTTGTTCCCAACAATATTACATCTTGATGTGTATGATTTCTTCATTGGATTAAAATAAAGGGTTTTTTTATAACTGTTACCACGAGTAAACCACTTTTTGAGAACTGTTACCAAGGTAAAAAAAAAAAAGTTTGAGAACTGTAGACACCTCGTTTCTGCACCCCTCGCAAACCACCCGGTGATGATTGGGCCGCATGTTTGATTCGCGGAACGATTAGTGACAGTTCGTAAGATTATCGTCAAGTGATTGCTCAAACATTTATGTCAACCTCTTAGTTGTCATCTACGTGCCGATACGGTCGTTTTGGCAGTAATTAGAGTACATTCGAGTCCGAGTCAAAAACCGTCTCCATTTTCGATAGTTGTTAAATCCCGAGTCGAATGTTCTGGAATGTTAGGATATTTCTATTCCATATTCATCAAATTTTATCTTTTGGCAAACAATATCCCGTAATATTCAAAAGATAATCGAATTAAATCCGTCCTACCATAACTTAAACGCGGAAATCTTTCTTAGCGGGAGGAAACCTCCACGGGAACAGACGCAGCAGTGTCTGCGCCTCTTCCAAGAGACGCAGTGGCTCGCTGCGCCTCTTCCCAGGCCCTTCTTTGCATGATTTACGTATCTTTTTTATATCTTTCCGAGATTCACTTCCAAAGAGTCTCCGAAACCCTATTCCTTCACGTGATTAGTATAAATAGGAGCTTTCGTTTCTCATATTTCTCACGCGAGTGTCCGCCCTTCTCTTCTCCCTTTGCATTCTAGACTTCGTTCTTACTAATTGGCGCCTACGTGCTTGGACTTCCGACCACGTAAGCTCGGATCTTCCGGTACCGGCCTCTCCGTTGCATGACCGACCGGTTTGACCACTACACTCAATCAATCTAATTAATCAACTTGTTAAATCGTTTTCCTCTTAAGAGGGCACTCTTTCCTTGCATTCGCGTCGAGCATCACTAATCGATTTTCTTAGTTCTTCTCGTTCCGTCAACATGTAAGTCTGAGGGTGTATTAATCTCTTCTTTTATTTATTGTATTTTGATTATTGTATAACAATTGTAAGGTTTATGTCGAAAGTACCTCATTAAAACCGATTTCTAAAACCATCTTTAAAACCTTTTTGCGGATTTCCGGAGACAGGGACGTCGAGAAAAGACGCAAGAATCGCCGCGCCTCTTGAAGGAGCGCAGCACTCTTTGCGCCTCTTCGTGAGGCCGCCGCAGATTCTTCTTTTCTTCTTCCTCCGTCTCTCGTAATTCGTACCAAAATTGTTTCTTTTGTTTTGTTCTTTAATTCTTCATCACGGAAATTTATAATTCATATGTATATTAACCATCATCATTAACATGTTTAAATCGTCATAAATCCGACTCAAATCCCAAATAATCAATATTTGCGGGTTTTTGTCATTAAATTCAATTCGAGTTTTAGGGATTCAATTCGTTCATATTGAGTTTAAGGATTCGTTGTTGATAAATTTGCATCTGTTTATTTATTGTTCGTCATTAATTCGTCATCATTCATCATGTTTATTTAATAATTCGTTAGTTAGTTTAATTATTCATTCATTAACATCGACCCTTCACATAATTAATCCGTTTATTTCCGTCTCATCCATGTTTTACTGTTTTATGACATTAATCATATGTAAATGAATTCATTAATCACTTTCATCCGAGTCTAAAATCGTAATCAATCCACTAATTTACCGATTAACATTAACGATTTGCAGTTCCGGCTTCACAGCCAGAACTCACCCTTGGAACAGACGCAACAACTGCTGCGCCTCTTCCAAAGGGCGCAGTGTCTGCTGCGCCTGTTCCAGGGTGAATTCTGTCCCTGAACCCCTTTTCTGCCTTGACCTAGTTTAATTAGCTACGTATCAACTAACTAATAATCGTATTATCACCTTAATTCATTTCGTAATTTATTCTTTTATTCTTTTTATCAAATCATCCGTTTTAGCGGTACTTTCGACATAAATCGCCTAATCCATTGTAATTATTGTAATTTTCTTTATTGTAATTATATTTATTATTATTGTATTTTGTATCCTTTGTATGTTTTCACATGTAATTGAACATTAAATCCCAACTTCGACCCAATTGTTTGCCTAATTAATTGTTCACCGACTTAGTTAATCTTCACATGTTAGGATTAATCTATGGATGTTGCATTGCATGCATATAGCCGACGATATATCAAGTATAAATAGCTTCCCTAATCATTAGTAGAGGCCGCTATCGAGGCGGGCGGGATTAGGTGTTCGATCAAAAGAGCTTCCTAATACGTACCCTCACCCCTTACTCCAGATCTCCGTGAGCACCCGTGTTCATTGGCATCCACGAGAGTCATTCTAGACATAGAATGCTAAGGGTAACGATTGCTTAGTGTTCATGTCACTACTTTGTGTCTTGACATGACACGAGGTATTCGAACGGTTCCAATTTCCCATAAAAATTGGTGGCGACTCCATACAAAATGCAAACGCTTGTTTTTCGACCCTCACCAAGCGCCCCCGTGGGCGGCCCGCTGTCCACAGTTTGGCGACTCCGCTGGGGATTATACACTTACGTGTAGCTAGGGTGAAACTTGAACAAGGTTAGGGAATAAGTTTGTACAAGACAATTGTCGGTTTTCATAACTCGGTCTTCCTAGACCGTTTAATTCGGCCTTCCTAGGCCCAACCCAACCCATTCGACCAATCGTCCCGTCTAAACGGTCCTAATTCTTATTTGGGCCTAAGGATGGATAGCGATTGACGTCATCCATACCATGGTGCTTACTCTTGTTTGTATCAAGGGCCTTCACTACTTGAGGAAATGGACTAGGAATCGGCCTTACTCTTGTTTGGCACGAGCCTCTCCACAGACTTCGGGTTTGATGGTTCGGTATGGCGACCCACCCTTTAAACCAAAACCCTTCTAAAAGCACTCAGCATCTCGTTATAATGCTTGTATAAATATGTAAACCTTACGTGATCACCATTTCTAAACAAAACCATGACGAGTTTTCAAAAAATCAAAACCCGTTTTCAATCAAGAATTTCGAAATAGGGCCTTTAATTAGTACAAATCCGGTCAAAACTCTGTCCGTTTGTCGTGTCAAAATTCGGGCCACAAGCCCATTTCAAACCTCACTTCGAGTCCACTCCTACAACTACACTACAGTTGACTAGGACACACATTTTCAGAGACCTTGTCTTTCTCCAAAACTCACTCAACACAAGTGGCACACACCCACTTCACGAGTCAAATTTTTCCTCTTTTAGCAAGTGTGACAGAAAGGTCGATCGTGTTTTGATTCGTCGCCGATATCTTATCCAGTTTTCAAGATGCCTGGGTCAAGTGATGATACGAACCTCCAGCAAATTCAAGAAAGTAATGATCGAATCCTAGCCGCGCTCGCCCAAATGCAAGTCACCCAAAACCAAACCTATGACCGCCTCGAGCTCATCGAAGGCCGTATCTTTGACGTAGAGGGAAGGTTGCCTCCCATTAAAGGTGAAGTACTACAATTTTCCGATGACGAGTCTAAGGATGAAAGTCCTCTCATGGGGATGACCGCAGCTGAGAAAAGACTCCAATACCTAGAGGAGCAATTGATGTACCTTAAGGGGGATGACATTTACAGGGAGAACAATCGTAAGTATGAAGCCGTCAATTCCAAATTGCCCACTAACTTTAGCATGACGGATATCCCTAAGTTTAAAGGACACGAGAACCCTTTGAACCACATCCGTGCCTTCAAGGATTACATGTCTATCAAAGGCATCAAACCCGAGATGTTCTTAAGGATCTTTCCTTCATCTCTCGACACCATCCCAAAGCAATGGTTCTACACTTTAGATCACAAAAAGGTCGCTACTTGGGAGGACGCCGCGATCGAATTCTCAAAACAATACGCGGATAATGCCGAAATCCAAGTCAATATGCGTACTCTAGAAGTTCTTACCCAGAATGACAAAGAAGGATTCACCGACTTTCTAAGTAGGTGGAGGAAGACTAGTACTCAACTAGTAGAACGCCCGGATGAGGCCACTCTGGTGGAAAAATTCGTGGACAATCTCAAACCCATATATGCCAACCATTTGAGATACCAAAACATCAAGACTTTCAAGGACTTAACCGTATTAGGGACACGAATTGAAGATGACATCCGCAAAGGACTCTTGTCCAAAACGGTAGGTCGGGGATACCAAGGGTCCACAAGTCGTTCATACGGCTCTACTAGCAAGACCGACGAAGTCAACCTTCTCGAGCCATCCAAGAAAACTAGCCCACCAAGGAAGTTCACAAACCTTGGGGATACATACTCAATGCTGCGAAAAGACTAGTGAAGCAAGGCAAACTCCAACCCATTGGACCTACTCCCGAACCCGAAAGGAAGTCCAAATTCTGGGACGAAAACTCCTCCGTGAATACCATAGGGGCAAGGGGCACGACACGAAAAATGCTACAAGTTGAAACACGTGCTTCAGGATATGATTGAAGACGGTCGACTTCCAATTCCACCAGGAGGTAAGCCCAATAACACTCAGAATCCTCTTGGAGTTCTAGTGATTACAAGTGATGAATCTACCTTAGATTGCTCACATCTCATTTCTCCCACCGAGGATGAAATTCATGCAATTGAGAAAGAAAAACTCTACTCTACCATCTCCCCTACCATTTTCGACTTCATCGCCTGGGCAAGGAGTGTAGATAGACAAGTGTGGGAACTAGAAAACATGGTAACAGTCTTGCGCAATCCCAATACGACACCTAAAGAGCGCGTACCATTGACCTTCTCTCAAAATGCCACTATGCAAGAAGTAGTCGCCGTGGTCGATAAACTAGTCGATCAAATCATACGACTAGAGAGTGACATCATGAGGATGAGGGAACTAGCCGCAATCAATGGGGTTTGGGCCGATGACGATGAAGATGAATATCTCATTGAAAACTCCTTAGTCAAGGAAATAGTCCAAAATGGCGAAGACCAAGATGTAGATCACCTAACTCGCTCGGGTCGTCCATACCAAAGCACTACTCAAAACGGTCCAACCAATGTCATCACACCAAATGACAACGAAGATGACCCCACCGATCATTTGCTCAAGCAATTACAAAGAACCAAGGCTGATCTTTCGGTCCGCAACCGGTGGCAAGCTCATTTCCACACCGCCAAGCTTTTTACCGCAAGCTTTGGCCAAATTAAATGTGGCGCATAACTCTACTCCCGAAGATGTAGTCAACTTGGTCTTCCAAGAATCACCGAAGCTAAGTAATCCTATTACTTTTTCAGACGAAGACTTGCCACCTTTTGGCGCCAGTCACAACCTTGCTCTATACATCACCGTCATCTGTCTAAAGAAGAATGTGCCAATGACCTTGGTAGATGATGGCTCATGATCAACGTCATACCCCTCAAAACGGCATACAAACTAGGCATGAAAGAGTCGGATTGGACTCCTACAAATCAAGGCGTACGTGCATATGACGGTACACGACGAAAAGTGGTAGGACTTGCTAACCTAACCATAGCAACGGGACCAATCGAACGAAAGGTTAACTTCCAAATAGTGGACATCGAAGCTTCATTCAACATACTTATGGGAAGGCCTTGGATTCATGCTTCTAAAGCAAAGAACATCCACCCTTCATCAAAAGATCAAGATCCCACTAAATGGCAAAGTTGTGACAATCACTTCGTCACCCATTAAGGCCATAATCGAGAAGCAATCAAATAATCAAGTCCTTGCGGATCCCATATACGAACTTGGGGGCTTCCAAAGTGTAAATGTCATAGAAAGTGAGTTGGCACCCTTATACTATAATCCTTACTCTAACTTGGTGGTCAACCACATACTCAAAAACCAGGGATACTTCCCTGGAATGCCTTTGAACCCGATTCGGAAGAACACCTTCGCGCCATACAAGAAAGGCAACTCATCAAGAATACCACTTGGACTAGGGTACAAGCCCACAACAGAAGAAGTTCTCGAAATGCTCGCCCAAGTCCAAAATCGCAAGTATGTAGGAATCCAAATGAGACCATATCTCCCTACCTTGAATGGATACTTCGTTCAAGAAGGAAGTTCGGAACTTTTTCATGGATTTCCCGAACCTTGGCATTACCTCGAGAAGAAGTTAGTTAGCGGAATCGAGATCTTTCACGATTGCTACTTCATCCCTCCGGAAACGGTTCCTACCGTCAAAACCCGTCGAGCACCGCTTAGACGAGCGGGCCGTTAGCCTCTGTTTGGAGAGGACCGATTTGTTAGGGCGCGCGCAGATGAGATCATTACTACGATACTTCAAGACGATCGCTTCAACCCCACCGCCTTGATTACGGAAATCGACACAAAACAGCAGAAAGGGTGGAGAAAATCAATCAAATGGACCAACAAACAAGGAAGACTCTTCAAGCTCACCACTGGAGAAGGAGAGATGTTCAAAGAAGAACCAGAAGACGACGAGTTCGAATCAGAGTCGGAGTCGGAGTCAGAGTCAAAGTCTAGAGAAGTCATTAGAGAGTCTACTCCTGTCGTCATCCCCACTCCCCTCGTTTCTCCTAGCTTATTTTCAAGTAGTCACGAGTAGTTCGGAAATGCCCCAATTCGTCCCTTTGCCGCCACTATCCATCGATCGGTTGGCTCATTTGTTTCAACTTTACTCAAATCTTAATATGAATAAATCAGGTTCGGCTTACTCTTTGCGTTATTTTGAGTGCAATTACATTTTATGATGATATCGAAGATGACCAAAACCCAGACTTGACCGAAATACCTCCCTACGTAGCCAAAGAAATACTACAGGAAGGGGAAGGGGACTGTGGTGAGGACACCGAACCCATCAACGTGGGAACCGAACTAGAACCCAAAGAACTTAGGATAGGGACTACCTTGAGCTCTACCGAACGGGCCGACTTCATAGACCTCCTAAATGAATTCAAAGACGTTTTCGCTTGGTCCTACAAAGACATGCCGGGGATCGACAGGGATATCGCCGAACATAGGATTCCGATTAAGCCAGGTTTCAAACCGTGAAAGAAGCTTCGACGAATGAGAGCAGAGTGGGCTCTAAAGATTAAGGAAGAAGTTGACAAGCAATTCAAAGCCGGGTTCATCAAAGTTTCCGAGTATTACTGATTGGGTAGCTAACATAGTACCCGTACCCAAAAAGGATGGGAGAATCCGAGTTTGTGTTGACTTTAGGGATTTGAACAAAGCAAGCCCAAAGGACGACTTCCCTCTACCTCACATTGACATATTGGTAGACAATACTGCAGACCACGCATTACTATCCTTCATGGATGGATATGCGGGTTACAACCAAATCAAAATGGCCATGGAAGACATGCATAAGACCGCGTTCGTCACCCAATGGGGAACCTATTGCTATACGATAATGCCGTTCGGATTGATCAACGCCGGAGCTACATACCAACGCACCGCGACTACACTCCTACACGACATGATGCATAAAGAAGTCGAGGTATATGTGGATGACATGATCGTCAAATCCAAGGAAAGAGAGGGACATATTGCGAACCTTCGCAAGTTCTTCGCAAGACTACGGAAGTACAACATGAGACTCAACCCTCAAAAATGCACATTTGGGGTAACATCTGGCAAACTCCTAGGATACGTCGTTAGCCAACGAGGCATAGAAATAGATCCGTCCAAAATCAAAGCTCTGATCGAAATGCCACAACCTCAAATAGAAAAAGAAGTCAGAGGATTCCTGGGAAAAGTGCAATACATAAGTCGATTCATATCGAAACTTACGATGATTTGCGAGCCTATCTTCAAGAAGCTCAAGAAAACAGACCACACCATGTGGGACGACGACCCGCCAAAAGGCGTTCGACGAGAATCAAGGAGATATTGGCTAAACCACCGGTGCTCATGCCACCACAACGAGATCAACCTCTTGGTTTATATCTCACGAAGAATCGAAAGCGCCATGGGTGCTATGCTAGCTCAAACCGTAGGAAGTGAAGAAAGAGCTATTTACTATCTAAGTAAGAAGTTCTTGGAATACGAGTGCAAATACTCACAACTCGAAAAGACATGCCTCGCTCTTGTGTGGGCAACAAAGAAGCTACGTCACTACATGCTTAGCTACTCTGTCAAGATATTCTCCAAAATGGATCCAGTCAAATACCTCTTCGAGAAACCCGTCCTCAACGGACGTCTGGCAAGATGGACCATGATGCTCTCAGAATTTGACCTCAAATATGTGCCATTGAAAGTTATAAAGGGTCGCGCCGTCGCCGAATTCTTCGCAGAAAATCCCATCAACGACGCACAAACCATAGATACTTGGTCATTTCCCGACGAGGATATACTTCAAACTGATGTAGACTCTTGGGATCTATACTTTGATGGAGCATCAAACCTAAGAGGATTTGGGATAGGAGTGTTGCTCATTTCTCCCGAAGGTGAGCATACACCGATTCTTTGTCAAACTCGACTTTGAGGTGACAAACAACGCCGAGAATATGAGGCTTGTCTAATTGGACTACAAGCGCAGTAAGCTTAGGCATCAAAAACCTCCGAGTGCACGGGGATTCGTCACCGATCATCAACCAAGTTACGGGATCCTGGAAAATCCGAAGTGAAAGCCTAGCACCCTATCGGGCTAGGATAGACCAAGTCGCTCAATTCTTTGATCATGTAACCTACTTACACCTACCTCGAGAAGAAAATCAATTTGCAGACGCTCTTGCGAAACTTGCATCTTTGATCAACATGCCAGATTACATGATGGAAATGCCTTTGTGTATCGAACGACGGTCGGAGCGAAACTACGTCCATCAAATTACCAATGAAGAAGAAATCGCGCAGGAGCCCTGGTTCCAAGCAATCCTGAATTTCAAGCTCAATGGTACCTATCCATCGGATATGGACAAAAGGGGGCAACGCGCTATACGCCTACTAGCTTCCCAATACATCCTGATGCAAGGAGAATTGTACAAAAGAACACCTCTTGGTGTAGTCCTACGTTGCCTTGATCATTCACAGGCACGAAAAGTAATGGAAGAAGTCCACGACGGAGAATGCGGTCCTCACATGAGCGGGCCTATGATGGCAAAGAAAATCACACGTCTAGGGTACTATTGGACCACAATGGAATCCGATTGCATCAAATATGTGAGGCATTGCCACAAATCAAATCTTCGGGAACGTACAACATGTCCCTCCTTCGTTGCTTTATACGATGACATCTCCTTGGCCATTCTCCGCATGGGGAATTGACATAATTGGGAAAATAATAACCCGGAACAGGAGGTCACTTGTTTCATCCTAGTAGCAATAGACCACTTCACCAAGTGGGTAGAAGCGGCTTCCTACACCGCTCTTACGGCTAAAAATGTGGCAAAGTTCATACAGAACAACATCATCTGTCGATATGGTTGCCCACATGAGATCATCAGCGATAATGGGTCGCACTTCCAAGCCGAAACCGAACAATTGCTAGCCAAATACAAGATCAAGCATCACCACTCCTCGCCCTATAGACCACAGACTAACGGCGCGGTAGAAGCAGCCAACAAGAATGTCGTCGCAATCCTCAAGAAAATGACTGACAATTACAGAGATTGGCCAAGCAAAATACCCTTCGCTTTGTGGGGTATCGTACATCGATTAGGGACGCCCACGGGGCTACTCCTTTCTATTTGACCTACGGCATGGAAGCCGTACAACCAGTTGAGCTAGAAATACCATCTCTGCGCATTCTGCTAGAAAGTCAAATCCCGGAAGCCGATTGGAAGAAAGATAGATACGAAGAACTCATCCTCCTGGATGAGCGTAGGCTACGTGCCTTACATAATGTCCAAACATATCAAGCACGTATCAAACGAGCTTTCAACAAAAGAGTTAGGCCAAGAAACATCAAAGAAGGAGATTTAGTTCTCAAATCGGTTAGAGCTCTTTTACCTGTCGACCCAAGGGGAAAATTCAAACCTAAGGGTAGGACCATATCTAGTCAAATCAATACTCCCAGGGGGTGCGGTTAGAATAACAGACCTAGATGGGAATGAGTTCTCAAACCCCACAAATCTCGACCAACTGAAACGATACTATGCCTAGGATAGAACAGAAACGCGCCTCGCGTAAACCCACGTGTCGCTCTTGTGGCACTAAATAAACGGCCCCTGGCCTATTTGAATGTCACTATGCTCTTGCATCTTGGCAAGCTTGTCATCCTCATATCATCAAACAAACTAAATTCGCACCTCCAGAGTAAGCAAAAGCTCATGCTTATTTTTCTATGTTCATTACAAGCTCTTGCTTCGAACAATTATTCTTTTACATTTACTCGAACTACGCGCAAGGGTTTGATTTCGCTTTTTAAGTGAATACGTAGGCAATCCTTCACGGGATTCAACCCACCGTTATATTTAAAATGTAAATAGAAGGACATTTGCATTGCATTTGAAATTCGACAAGGATAATTAAAGAAAATACCAACGGTTTCATAACCATTTAACCTTTTTTTATTTCATTCATCCATTTTTTTCTAATAAAAATAGTACGACAAATAATAAAAATAGATAGGCTAGGATTCTAAAACTCCCTCCTTTTCATTACAACAATAATAATAATAATCAAATAATAATAATAAATGAGACTTGGGCTATTCCTCCATCTTTCCCTTGCCTTTGTCGTTCTTGTCATATTTCTTGTCACGACCTCGAGCCGGGCGCTCTTGCACCACTTCAGACCTAATCACCAACGGTCTTTCTCGAGGCCTGACTCTTCCGTTCTTGCCAACCACCATCTCCGCGACAGGAGTAGTCTTCGATTTCTTTGAAGGATGAATGACTTGAAAGCCGGCTTCTTCTTCTCCTTGATCGGATGCTTCTCTTTCTCTTTCTCTCCCTCGCGCACTTTGTAGTCAACGGGCTCGCGCTTCCTCGATCTCTCGCGCTCTTCCGAAGTTGCAGCCTTTCTCCACCTCAGATAGGAATCCGACACCCACAAAGCATTGGCGGAGAAACTCGGGAACCACATGTTTCTTTGGGCCCATTTCATAGCCCACTCTCTTCGGCTCTCGGTAGTCGGCGCCATAGCGATCTGCGGGATGTGTCAAGCCTAGGGATCATCTCGCTTCAACCCGACTTGCCTCATCAACCTCTCAGGAAAGAGGCATACCATAAACTCCAATCCAGGAATGCACAAGGACCTAGTGGGATCCAAAGAAGACACTCCAGTGACAGACTTGAGGTGCCACCACGGTACAACCCACCTGATCAAAGGGCCATCATCATCTGTGACTTGTTCTTCCAATAGTCACGGACCGAGTGAAATCAACCATGTACAACCTCGTCCTCATCGAAATCATACGGGCATGATAGGAAAGTGCATGAACAGGGGGCTCGAGCAATCGGAGCCGTTCCATAAGCCAAACCTACCAAAACAGGTATTAGACACCCAAAAAAAAAAAAAAAAAAAAAAAAAAAAAAAAAAAAAAAAAAAAGGTGCCTTTACCTGTAGGATGACGGGACTCCCCAAAAATGGAAGATCGCGGTTGGATTTCCTATTATCCAGGCCCAAGATAATCTCCCCTAAGCATAGGCAAGCTGGGCTCCTGCGCAGCTCCATTTGCTCAATAAGACCCAATAGACGGGGATCACCTCGCAATTCTTCGTCAACATGTCCCTGAAAGACATATACATGAAGCAAACAGAAGCCAAATGCTCTCCTTCTAGCAACATAAGAGACAGTAGGGTCGGCACTGTTGATGAATCGATCTATAAAATCCAACATCCGCACGCCTTTCGAAGTAACAAGACGATCCACCTCAAGTCTGGTAAGTCCAAGAAAATCTCTAAACTTGCTCTTATACCCTTGAGCAGTAGAAGGGATGGCAGGTAAATGTTCAGGGTCCCACCCGCCAATAGCAGCAATTTCCTCCGGAAAAGGACATATATCACCTCCTGGGAACGCAAAAACATGATAATTTGGATCCCAATAATCAAGGCAAGCATCCAAGAACGGTTTTACAACCTTAATGAGTTTCAAACTCAACAAAGACCCAAGGTTATAAGCACCCATATCGTGCTTCTCCGTGTTCGAAAATTCATTGGTCCATTCCTTCAAGCGGACCTCCAAAGTATTCATGATGATAATTTTCTCTTGAGAATTTGTTTTGAGAATTTTATGTGAGGCGACGAAGAAGAGACGGAAGAATTATATAATTTAAAGCTTCGTCGACGCTTCTATTTATACCAATTCTTTGTTTCCAAAAATCCGTTAACCGACCGCTTGGGAACAAGGCGCGGCACTGCTTTGCGCGCCTCTTCAAAGGGACGCACTCATGCTGCGCCTCTTCCCCTGACCTCACTTCGTGATTTCCGTGTTTGGATCTTTCCTAATCCTATAACGAATAATTTCCTATTCCTACGGGATTTTATTTCGGTAAATCCGAGAAATTTACCATGCTTCAGGTTTCCTAATTCGCGGGGACGCATTTCGAGGCGACATCGACACTTCCGCCATTTCAGCACACTTTAAATCATTTCTTTTTGACATATTTTTATTTTCATTTTAATAAAATTCAATATTTATGTTTCTCCATTTTCTAACTTATAGATTTCTCTTTTTTCTTTTTTTAAGGGGGTAGCCCTCCCTACCGTCCGGTCATTTCAACAAATTTTTTGCATTTTGGTCCTTTTGAGTCTCGTTTTGCACTAATTAAAGGCCTTATGTATATATAAAATGTATGTGTTGCGTGATTTTTTTCTATGTAAATTCCGGCAGCATGACGGCGTAGACCGTTGTCTACCAAACCTGTTCAAGAACTAAGCTGCAGGTACAAACAACACAACCCAACAGCAAAGGCACTCAGGCCGTCGTATATACAACAAAAAGCAAATGTACGAGCAAACTGGGGGCTTGCGCCCCGAACAAGGTACAAATGTACAAGCAAACTGGGGGCTTCGCCCCAAACAAGTCAAAAAGACCAAGTAAACTGGGGGCTCGCGCCCCAAACCGAGTCCAAAAATGTTTCAAAATCAGATGTACAAAACTACACAAGCTACTGCTGGGCGCCCTCCAACTCGGCAACCCTCGCCATAAGAGCAGCGATCTCGGCATCCCGAAACTCGAGCTCCCTCGACAGGCGAGCCGTCTCCTCCCGAGCCTGGGCCAACTCTCGTCCTGACTCGCGGTCACCCTGCAAACAGCAACGAATTGGCTCATGTCAATCAACTCAATTGGAAAACCAAAAATCAAAAAAGAAGAAGATCGAAAAATGGGTATAAAGGTTCATACCTGACGACCTCGACCGCCGACGAGTGCCTCAATGGCCGTAGCTCGTAGCCGGTTGGCCACCCTCCATAGTGCCACGAACCGAGATGGCGCGACTCGCATTTCAAAAGGAAACTCTCAAAGCAAATTAAACAAATTCAGTCAAATGTGTTCTTACACGAAAACTATGCAAAATGGGAACTCACCCTCCGAATCGAATCTTTGCCCGAGTCATCTAGGCCAAGATCCGTCACGGCTACGTCAAAGTCACGTAACTCGGAGATCGTCGTCCTCCCGATGGCGTCGGTGTACTCGAGAGTCTCGGGGTACTCGGGGGCTCGATGCCCGCCGCCTCAACCTCCTACAAAGACAAAACGACTCTCATTAATCGATGATCCTTCGTCGTAATTTTCAAAATCAAATCAACAAGAAAACAAAGGATACTCACCCACCGCCAATAGGCCAACCTCCCGTAAAGGAACACCGAGTAATCCTCCTCAGGGAGAAGAAGGTCGTCGCCACCGACACCGGCCAAGTCCGCCTCCCTCTCAGCCTCGGAAGGCTCCCGAACATCGTCTAGGAGGATCGACGGAAACCGTCAACGCACCCGAAAGCACCGACGAGCTAACCGCTCGCCCGGATACCATACGGGACCCATCGACGTCCACTGAGCACGGCCGACTCGAGCTCCTAGGACGAAGGGTCTCAAAGAACGAAAGGAGGCGCTCTAGCGTACTCCGCCCAAGGTCGGGGCACCCACTGCGACAATATGAAGGCAAAGGTCATTCCTATGATCAAATTAAAGCAAGGGACAAAAATATGAATGAATACAAATGGGATACTCACGCTGCTCAGCTGAAGGGCGTTCACATCCCGCCGGTAGACGTTGTGAGAAGAACGCTTGCTCTTCGTCCGGCACATGACCCAATCCCTCACCACGGGATAGGCCCTCTCCAACGGCTCCGTCCTCTTGGGCGCGAGGCCCGGAAAGTAGGAGTACACCCACGCCTATAAAACAAAATAGTCAATGACGATCTTTGATAAAAGAGAGGAATTTACGTTGATCTAAAGGAAGGTTCATACCTCCAACAGTAGTCCAGTCCGACGGCGCCGGGAGAAGTCCCCTTCTCCATCAACTCCGGACGAACCATGGCCCTCATAAAGCGGATGAGGACCGCAAAACCATGATGACCCGGTCCGGCGCCCTAGGGAACTCAAGTCAGAAAGAAAGGGAAGAAGCTTCGTCGACAGCCTCTCACCCTTGTCCCCGAGGTAGATCGAAGACAAGAACCACCAAAGCCACAGACGAGCCCTCTGCTCGGCTGTACAAGGAGGAGGAGCCGTCTCCCTCCCATCGATCACCACCGATGTCGGGGTCTTCCCCGCAAAGTAATCTCGAACATAGGTACTGGGTACCAAACCCGGCACCGCAACAGCCTTCGGCGACAGGTTCCAGCCGATCAACCTCCTCGCCTCGGCCGAATCCGCCCTCATGCCAGCCTCCGGCCACACCATCTCCTCAGTCCCGCACGGCAGACCAGAAATCATGCCGTAGTCCTCCAAGGTGACTCCCACCTCACCAAAAGGCAGGTGAAATGTGGAAGTCGTATCCCAAAATCGATCCAAGAAAGCGCGGACCAGGCTAAGGTTGGCCCGCAACTTCCTCTTCACGATATCCCTCCAAACCTGAACCAGAGGACCAAACGCTCCGCGCTCGATCATGGCCCTCTCCTCCTCCGACAGCTGCTCGTAATGCTCCATCGCCGTCGTGTACCCCGAGAACGACCGAATGTTCCCGGCCTCCTATTATGATTTGAAACAAAGCTATCTTTAGTTTTAAAATAAATTTAGAAGAGATTTGAACAAAAATGGAAAAGGATAGGTAATGAGTTAGGGAATTCCTATTTACCAAGCTCTTCACCGTCCTGTAGGACAAGTGACCCTCTGCAGCCCACACAAGATGCCTACTCTCCCAGGTCTCAGCCCACGCGGGAGCACCTCTCAGCTGGCGACCTCCTCGTCCGAGATGAGCCCGTCTCGGAATCTCCTCTTCATCAGCGATCTCCTCCTCGGGAACCTCTTCTGCAGCAGCCATCACCGCGGCGGTGAAGGCCTGCTCTAAAGCCTCCTCAACAACAGCGGCGTCTATGTCCATGGGATCTCTCCCGGAAGTAGAAGCATCGTCACCTGCAACGATTAAAGCAAATCCAGGCCGCATCACATGATGACAAGCCTTTGTTAAGTAGTATTTCGAGCCTTCAAGGCCCAGAAATCGCCCCCTTTCGCCACCCTCGGCCATATTCCCGACGAATCAATCACTCACATGATGGACAGGGTCAAGTCAAGTCCAAGTCAAAGCCTAGTTCCGAGTTCGAGTCGAAAATTCGGCAGCATTTCGCTATAACGGCGATTATGCCCTAGAAAGGTGCCCTGCAAAAGTTGTCACCAACCAAAATTCCGAGATGACAGGAAGTTTACCCATCATCCAAGGGTCCCTAATATCAAATTTCATCACAAATGGGCAACCCTAAGGCCATTTTCGAAGCAATTTTCGATCTAGTTGTGAAACTAGTCTCAAAATTCGCTCAAGGGCTCAAAACTTGATGAAAATTCGAAGTAAATACATGGTTATGTTCCTAACATTGCCTACTACTCATTTCTAGTATCAATTTGGCATGAAAAATCCATTTGGGGAAAAAGCCCCAAATTTTCGATCAAAAGGGTCGAAAACCCTAATGTTCGCGACTCAAAATTCGACAAATGTAGAAGATTAATGCAAGATTAAAACACATACCTCGATTAGTCATATTTTAAGCAAGCTTTTGAATCCAACCTTGATAGAAATGGTGAAGATTTGAGAGAGAAATTGAAGGATTTGTGTTTCGAAATAATGAAATAAAACCCTTCTGATTTCGCGTTTTTACGAGAATTCTTGAATTGGGGAACAGACGCGGCAGTCTTTGCGCCTCTTCCAAGAGACGCAGCTCTTCTTTGCGCCTCTTCCTTTGTTTCCCTCCTGGTGGATTTTCAAAAATCCGTTATGAGTTCGTTATTCGTGGGCCCATCTTTGGTGCGCCTCTTCCTCGATGACATTTTATCACTTTGGTCCGTTTCGACGATTTCCTTTCGTTCCGGCCCGCATTTTATCCAGTGCGACAGTATTTTGTAGTATTGTCCGAATTCATTTTATCCGCGCAGTGATATTTGTGATATTGCTCAATCATTTTATCCGCAGTAGTATTTTGCGATCTTGCTCATTCAAAGTTTCCCTACGACGATCAAGATGTTCCTAGTCGTCGATATGTTCCCCGACAAGAGTTCGCTTGAGACCGACGCAAGCAGATTCAACTTCCAAATTTCGCCAAAGTTCGCTTGAGACCGACGCAAGCGGATTCCCCAGCAGTTTTTCTGCGACGTCCGCTATTTTCAATATCTCTTATTCCCGCGAAGTTCGATTAAGTCTCGGGTATGATCTCTTCTTATGGCTGGCGAGCCTCCTTACGTAGTCTAATGGACTTTAAACGACCCTCCCCGATAGTCGACAGACTCTAAAATGTTCCCGACGACAGGTCCTTGGCTCAGACCCCTTGAGCCGCCTCGCGTCGCCATAGTCGTCAGGTTGTAATCTTCGATTGACCTGATGGCTATACTTTGACTTTCGCCTTGTCCAAGCCTCAGTCAAAGTGGGGGCTCTGTAGACACCTCGTTTCTGCACCCCTCGCAAACCACCCGGTGATGATTGGGCCGCATGTTTGATTCGCGGAACGATTAGTGACAGTTCGTAAGATTATCGTCAAGTGATTGCTCAAACATTTATGTCAACCTCTTAGTTGTCATCTACGTGCCGATACGGTCGTTTTGGCAGTAATTAGAGTACATTCGGAGTCCGGGTCAAAAACCGTCTCCATTTCCTGATAGTTGTTAAATCCCGAGTCAGAATGTTCTGGAATGTTCCGGATATTTCTATTCCATATTCATCAAATTTTATCTTTTGGCAAACAATATCCCGTAATATTCAAAAGATAATCGAATTAAATCCGTCCTACCATAACTTAAACGCGGAAATCTTTCTTAGCGGGAGGAAACCTCACGGGAAGACAGACAAGCCAGTCTGCGCCTCTTCCAAGAGACGCAGTGGCTGCTGCGCCTCTTCCCAGGCCCTTCTTTGCATGATTTACGTATCTTTTTTATATCTTTCCGAGATTCACTTCCAAAGAGTCTCCGAAACCCTATTCCTTCACGTGATTAGTATAAATAGGAGCTTTCGTTCCTCATATTTCTCACGCGAGTGTCCGCCCTTCTCTTCTCCCTTTGCATTCTAGACTTCGTTCTTACTAATTGGCGCCTACGTGCTTGGACTTCCGACCACGTAAGCTCGGATCTTTCCGGGTACCAGCCTCTCCGTTGCATGACCGACCAGTTTGACCACTACACTCAATCAATCTAATTAATCAACTTGTTAAATCGTTTTCCTCTTAAGAGGGCACTCTTTCCTTGCATTCGCGTCGAGCATCACTAATCGATTTTCTTAGTTCTTCTCGTTCCGTCAACATGTAAGTCTGAGGGTGTATTAATCTCTTCTTTTATTTATTGTATTTTGATTATTGTATAACAATTGTAAGGTTTATGTCGAAAGTACCTCATTAAAACCGATTTCTAAAACCATCTTTAAAACCTTTTTTGCGGATTTCCAGTAGACAGACGTCGAGAAAAGACGCAAAGAAGAAGCTCGCTGCGCCTCTTGAAGGAGCGCACACTGCCGCGCCTCTTCGTGAGGCCGCGCAGATTCTCGCTTCTTTTCTTCTTCCTCCGTCCTCTGTAATTCGTACCAAAATTGTTTCTTTTGTTTTGTTCTTTAATTCTTCATCACGGAAATTTATAATTCATATGTATATTAACCATCATCATTAACATGTTTAAATCGTCATAAATCCGACTCAAATCCCAAATAATCAATATTTGCGGGTTTTTGTCATTAAATTCAATTCGAGTTTTAGGGATTCAATTCGTTCATATTGAGTTTCTGGGATTCGTTGTTGATAAATTTGCATCTGTTTATTTATTGTTCGTCATTAATTCGTCATCATTCATCATGTTTATTTAATAATTCGTTAGTTAGTTTAATTATTCATTCATTAACATCGACCCTTCACATAATTAATCCGTTTATTTCCGTCTCATCCATGTTTTACTGTTTTATGACATTAATCATATGTAAATGAATTCATTAATCACTTTCATCCGAGTCTAAAATCGTAATCAATCCACTAATTTACCGATTAACATTAACGATTTGCAGTTCCGGCTTCACAGCCAGAACTCACCCTTGGAACAGACGCAACAACTGCTGCGCCTCTTCCAAAGGGCGCAGTGTCTGCTGCGCCTGTTCCAGGGTGAATTCTGTCCCTGAACCCCTTTTCTGCCTTGACCTAGTTTAATTAGCTACGTATCAACTAACTAATAATCGTATTATCACCTTCTGTTCTGTTCGTAATTTATTCTTTTATTCTTTTTTATCAAATCATCCGTTTTAGCGGTACTTTCGACATAAATCGCCTAATCCATTGTAATTATTGTAATTTTCTTTATTGTAATTATATTTATTATTATTGTATTTTGTATCCTTTGTATGTTTTCACATGTAATTGAACATTAAATCCCAACTTCGACCCAATTGTTTGCCTAATTAATTGTTCACCGACTTAGTTAATCTTCACATGTTAGGATTAATCTATGGATGTTGCATTGCATGCATATAGCCGACGATATATCAAGTATAAATAGCTTCCCTAATCATTAGTAGAGGCCGCTATCGAGGCGGGCGGGATTAGGTGTTCGATCAAAAGAGCTTCCTAATACGTACCCTCACCCCTTACTCCAGATCTCCGTGAGCACCCGTATTCATTGGCATCCACGAGAGTCATTCTAGACATAGAATGCTAAGGGTAACGATTGCTTAGTGTTCATGTCACTACTTTGTGTCTTGACATGACACGAGGTATTCGAACGGTTCCAATTTCCCATAAAAATTGGTGGCGACTCCATACAAAATGCAAACGCTTGTTTTTCGACCCTCACCAAGCGCCCCCGTGGGCGGCCCGCTGTCCACAAGAACTGCTACCATATTCATTGGTTCGGTTAAAAGTCACTATCAATTGATTAAACGAGACTAAATGAATGAATCTCAGTCATTCATTTCAAATATTTAGATTAAGTTATATTTTCTATTCCTATTATACCTTTTCCCTCTTCCTTATAACACTACTTCTACTCCATTAATCCCTCTTCAATCTCTCCATTATTTTTCCCTATTTATTATTTCATCAATTGGATCAATTCATTCATTCATTCATTCTTCCTCTATCTTATCAGGTAACATTACCCTTCAATTAATTCATTATCTCTCCTTCTATTACATTAATCCTTGTTCAATTGGATCTATTCATTCATTCTCTCTCTCTCTCTCTGTATGAAATCTGGGTTTTTTTTTTTGAATTTTGCAGCAATGTTGAGGGCTTCTTATTCTGGGTGCAATGACAGGGCTGGAAAGTGTGGATGGCGTTCCAAGAAAATTAGGGTTTATGAAATCTAATAAACAACACAAATTCTCATTGAAGACGGGCACTATCCGTCACAAGCTGAAGACGGATAGTGCCCCTCTCACAATATGCAAGTGGCATTATCCATGGGATGCTTCGTTTTCTCCCCACTTGCCCTCCCACTTGCCTTATTGTGAGAGGAACACTATCCGTCACAAGACGGATAGTGTCCGTCACAAACAAGACGCTTTGAATAAACAATTCAATCAAGTAATCTAATAAACAACAATTTGTCTCCCTTGTGATGACGGAAACGGAGCGGATACACACCACATTGTATTAACATGGTAGAAGTGGCCCATATTGTTTATTAATTAAACAAAAAGAAGATTTGAAGGGGGGATTCCATGCAATTGTCCACTCTACAATAATACTCTTTTTTGTCACTTCCATTTTGAAAAAACCAATAATCTACATCTCTATTCACACTTTTTTTTTTCTTTTTTTTTTTCAAAACCAAGGCAAACTTCTGTCTAAAAACAATCCAAAATACAATCTTCGTCTCCTACGGATGATCTTCATCTCCTACTAGTTCAACCATATTTAGAATGTAGCTTGGTTTGAGTTTTAAATAAATCTTTACATATTAACATATTTTGGTAAACATGGTGACATGTGCTAGTGTTTCAAGTGTAACCACCTTAATTAAGAATGTACCTATTTTTAATTGTATTGCCATAATACCTTATGAAATTTTAACATCCCCTATTTACTAAATGAATAGGCAAAACTCCAACATTTCCTGCCTAAAACATATTTCCTAGAATAGTGCTTGAATTTTTTATTTAAAATATATACTATAGGTGTGGACATCATAAGTTATAAATGGACATTAAGGAGAAACATGAAAAATAAGTGAATTGTCAATTTAAATTTTATAAATAATACACTAGAAAGTAAAACTCTATAAATAAGGTGCATATATTGCACGGGGTCTATATTAGTAACTCTATAAATACCGCGCGTTCATTGCGCGAGATCTAAACTAGTGATAACAGAAATTAATTAACATGGTGACATATGTGTTAGTGTAGAATATATGACAACCTTAGTTGATAATTGTACCTATTTTTGTTAAACATTAGAAAATGTAATGACCTTAACTTAACATGATAACATCTAATACTAACACATGGTGACATATATTTAGAATGTACATATGTGTTTATGCTAAAATGTGACTACTTTATCAGAGTAATGTGACTATATTTAGAATGTACCTCAGTTAGTTTGAGGTTTAAATAGATCTTTACATGTTAACATATTTTAGTAAACATGATGACATGTGCTAGTTTTCAAGTGAGACCACCTTAATTAAAAATGTACCTATTCTTAATTGTATTTTCATAATACCTTATGAAATGTTAACACGTTAACATAAATTGCTTAACATTGTGACATGTGCTGGTGTCGAAAATGTGACCACCTTAGTTGAGAATTGTACCTATGTTTGTTGGTGTTGTTGATGATTCAGTAGATGACGATTTTACGAAAAATATGAAGATTTGGAAGGTAAAGATTTGAATTTTGGAGCTTGGGCGTAGGGAGGAAGATGATGGCTCACGTAAAAAAGAATGAAAGGTTGTGATGTGGCGGGGTTTCTAATGTAAAGGTTACTTGTAACCTACATAATATAATATTACTCTATTGTACTCCCTACAATCATTCAAATAATAAACAATACACATTTGCTCAAAGTGTATCCGACCCATATTGTTAGAAAATGCTACTATCCGCTCCGTCCCTAACTTGTGACGGATAGCATCCGTCACAAATGAGAATTTGTGAATAAACATTTAACTCAGAAAATCAATGAACATTCTGAAATTTGTACTACTAAATTAAAGGTAAATGTAGAATAAAGAGTAAAGAAGGAAAACAAACCTGAGAATGAGTAGAAAATGCCGACAAAGAATTTGTGAATAAACAGTTATTAAACTTTTTTTACCTTGGTAGCAGTGGCGTATCTAGGATTTAGATCGTGGGGATGCGTAAATTTAATAACCATAGGATGTCATCTAAGTCCTCTTAATGCATTCGACCCACAAAACGTTGTTAACCCAAACTTAAATATACTTATATTTGTTTTAAATAATTCGTATAAAATTATGTTGACGAGATGAAATTTATTCATATTATAATGTACACTACTTTTCGTTTTATAATATATAAACTAAAACGACTGATAAAATGAAATAAACGAAGTAGAACATATAAACTTTGGAAGCATATGAATAAAACTAAAATAATTATATAAATTCATCAAATTAAAGGTGTCAACTTATAAATATGCATAGTTTAAAAAAAACTAAGTATTTTATATAAATTTCTCAAGGTAATTAATGTGTTCAACTAGTTTTGTGCCCGTGAAAAATCACGGGTGCCATTTAAATTAATATTTTCAAGATTTTTTTTTATATCTTAAATTTATTTTCTTCATTACAACCTGCAAGCAATTTATCAATTTGTCAATCATTTTTTTACAAACCTATTATTGGATTAAACATATTCGAAACATCTAGAAACACAAAAAGAAGCAAAATGTTGGAAGTGCAAAAAGCTCCAAATAAGCACGCACAAATGAAAACAGAAATGCAACGATGCATATAATTATATAAGAAATTAAGCCAACTAAATTCGTGAGTATAAATACAAATCGATTGAATGAAAATTTAAATGGTGTATGATACAAATTTAGTAAATAAGCAAATTATTTACATGGTCGTTGTCTTTTCATTATCCAGAGCCATAATGATCTGAGCGGTTAATGAAGATAAAATGATGAATTGTTTCACTTTTGTTATTACTTATTTATTTATTTTAAATATCGTAAGAAATAAATTAAAGTTGGTGGACAGTGGACTTATATACTTAATGATGAGGGTGTTAAATAACTTCATTATTTAGTCCATTAAATTGAATGAAGTGATGAGTTTTTTATTAACTAAAACTTCAATAGGTCGGTACTAATAAAATAATCAAATACTAAATACAAATTAATTATAAAAATGCCATATGGAATTAAATTTAACGCGTCCAGTAGCCTTTTAATTATATTGTATAAATGTGACAGTATTTATGAAAAACCTACAATGTGAAAATTTTATACAAAAACATTTAATATGCCATGGTATTTAATTATAAAAGCAAAAAAATTCCACTAGGAGAATTAAACCTAGGACTATTAACATGGAATAGAAAGAACTTACCACTACACCATTAGTATTTCTTTGATTCTTCATTACACTTAACATTATTTATTTCTGAAACCAAAGGGGATGCAATTGCACCCACTTGTCACGGTTCACTTATTTCAAGCTTCCGTGATGCGTTAAGGAGGCCTACGGTAGCTCACATAAAGCGTATAAGAATATACAAAGTCTATACCAGCTCCGGGCAACTCACTAATAGTTCACTCCAGCACAGGACTTGCTCACTCAAGTGTACTAAGCTCACTCTTAGTTGGGGCAGCTCACTCCTAGTTGAAGTTAGCTGGACAAGCTACTATGAAGTCCACAAGTCCGTATATGCCGAGGAGATGCGACTATGCCAAGAGATGTGACCAAGGGCCATGTATTAAGTCCCTTGCCCACATACACCCCCCTCTCTTAAATAACTACCATACATCCCCCTTATTCATCCTTATCCTTTCCCTCTCTCACACCACCAAATACATCCCCCTTACCCATTCATTTTGGCGCCAAAACCCAAGGAGACACAATGGATCACTTTCCCTCTCTTTGTTGCCTTTTACCA
This sequence comes from Silene latifolia, assembly GCF_048544455.1. NCBI lineage: Eukaryota > Viridiplantae > Streptophyta > Magnoliopsida > Caryophyllales > Caryophyllaceae > Silene > Silene latifolia. The sequence continues at coordinate 26,673,304 of NC_133529.1, forward strand.
AGGGGAACGAAGGTTGCAACCCTTCGTTCCATACAGCCTATTTGGACGTCCTTCACCAAGAGGAACGAGGACGTTCCTGTTCGGCCATAACCGCCACTTATTAGCGCCTATAAATAGAGGCCTTAGGCTATCATTTTCAATGATTCAGACAATTCAAAAATACACACAAATATTCACACAACCTTTGATATTGTAATCTTTATTTCCGGATTATAAAAGCATTGTACAAACTCTTGTAAGTTATCAATAATATTCAATCTTTCCGCTGCACTACTCTTGTACTTTGCTATTTTCTCTTTATATTCTCGAGTGATATCGCTTCAAAGGCCTGACTCGCAACAAGTCGTGTCTCTTGGCATAAGTGGCGCACGTCTATTCCCCACCCGAGGAATTAGGACGTGACACGTGGTATCAGAGACAATTTTACACCAAACTCACGCAAACTCTGCATCAAGTAAACGTGGTATCCAAAACCAAGTTTACCCCAAGTAACATGATTACAAGAACGAGGTTCGTATCAAAATCAAACCTCATTTTCATCAAGTTATTTTGATATCACTACCAAAAGAATGTCGGGAGCGGAAGTTAACTCCATAGCCGAAAAGGCTAAGAATATGAAGGCAACAACTGAGGCGCGCTTTGGAAAGATAGAGGGCGAAATTGGCGCCTGTCGTGAAGCCATGTTGCAAGTCATTGAAAGACTTTCATTCTTTGAAGAAGATAGGCCAAATCCCTAAGTGACCGAAGCAATTGGTATGATCAACAATCTCATGAAGATTGTTGACGATTTGAGGGCCGAAGTTGTTTCTCTCCGTGATAGGAGAATTGGAGGCGCGGGATGGGTAGACACCCCAAGGGTGAAAATCCCTGAGCCACCCAAGTATAGTGGCGAGCAAGACTCCAAGAAGATCGACAATTTTTTTTGGAGTATGGAACGCTATTTCCAGAACGTCCTTATAAAGGACGAGACGGCAAAATAAGCACTGCAACGTTGTACCTAACCGAAGAAGCAATATTATGGTGGAGGAGAAGAGAGATCGACATCCAAATGGATGCATGTACTATAAGTACATGGGACGAGTTCAAGGCAGATTTCAAAAAGCAATTATATCCAGAGAATGCCGCCGAACTCGCATCAAAGAAGTTGAGAAATCTGAAACAATCGGGATCTATTCGAGAGTATATGAAGCAATTCACTACCCTCCTACTTGAAGTAGAAGGTATGCCCGAACAACTATCTCTTCTCTATTTCATGGACGGTCTTCAACATTGGGCCAAGAAATAACTTAAGCGTAGGAGTGTGAAAACCTTGAGTGACATTATTGCTGTTGCCGAGTCACTATACGAGAATTCGAGTCAACCAAAGAAAGGTTTCTCAAAGAATTCATTTAGGAACGGTGGAGGAAGAAATACCTCAGATTGTTCAAAGCCAGATAATGGCAGGACTTCATTTGACTCCAAGGATCATGATAAGGGCAAGTTCAAGGAGAAGTCCAATACAGGGAGGGGACAACCTAATTGTTTCCTGTTTGGAGGACCACACTTCATCCGTAATTGCATAAGCAAGCAGAATCTGAATGCCATGGCCAAGGCGTATGCGGACAAGGATGAGTCCGATGACGAAGCCCACATAGGAGCACTTCGTTTGCTCAACGGCATGTCCAAGGAACCAAAGGAAAAGTCTGGAGCACACTAGAACGCTGGTGTACGCAAAAGATCAACACCCAAGAAAGGTCGCATGCCTACCATGGACAATGATTTAATGTTCGTTGAAGCAAGGATAAATGACACGCCCATTGTCTCTCTGCTTGACACGGGTGCATCTCATAACTTCGTGAACAAGGAAGTAACCACGAGATTGGTTATTAAGTATGACAAAGAATCCGGCACCATGAAGGCCGTGAACTCCTCGTCTATACCCATCCATGGAACCGCCAATGGAGTACCAATCCGCATCGGGGATTGGGAAGGACCGGTGGATTTTACCGTGGTAACTATGGATGACCATGCCTGTGTTTTGAGGGTAGAATTCATCCGAGTCGTACCTAGCGCTAGTCACATTTGTAGGGAATAAGGCCGTTATGATTGAAGGCCACTTATGGATACCTCTGGTTTCAAGTATAGCATAGAGAAGTAAGAATCGTAGTTTGTCAACACTACGAGTGACCAAGACTTCAGGGAGAACGGGGCGTTCAAACAAGAACGTATCCACGGAAGGTTCAACCTCGGAAAAGGGGTCGCGATGGACAACCGACGGTCCAAAAGAAGAGGGGTCATTTGGAAGCCCCGAATGGGATGACAAGGATGTACCCAAAGACGGATTTTTTATATGTCAAGGGCCTCACTACCTACGTGAGTGTCCGGTGCAGAAGAAGTTACTCAAAATGATCAATCGAAAGTTGAGGAAGACAACCGTCGTCGAGGATTAAAAATTTGGAGACTCGGGTACAAAAAAGGTTGGGAAAGACAAAGTCGAGGTCATTGAGATTCAAGTCGAAGGAAGCAATGTCCAACCACCACCGGTCCTAGATACAACACAAGGATAAATCAATGAAGAAGCACGATCCCCGAGACGTCCTTAGAAGTAAGTCGGGTTTTACCATTCAATTCCCGTGGACGACTCAAGGGAAAGTTCAAAATGCGGAGGCCAAAATATCAGTGGATCCAAGGTTGTTGCACAACGTCCTTACCATTAAAAGGGCCGCACAAGATTGTATTCGTTACTCCTATATTAAGACTACCGTCAAACGCGAAGGACATTTGGAACATCTAGAATGCCGCATGGCTTATGATGTGCCTATTCAACTCGGAGATTGGCAATGAGTGGCCGATTTTATGAGTGCTGACGTCAAAAGCGACGAAGTATTACATGGTGCTGACTTATTAAGAATAGTAGGATCTTAGAGATGGACCCCAAGTCTACTCATTCTCAACGTCGAACAACGATCCTTTGACATCAACATAAAGGAAGGGATTTTCCAACACAGATCTCTTGCCAACTTGTCACGACAAGAGACCCGTCCATTAGAGGTAATTCTGGGCACACCTCGAGTGGAGAAAGCAATGAAATTCCAAAAACAAGTAATGCGAATTCCTAAAGAAAGGAAGCCCAAAGAAATGAAAGATCTCTATGAAGGGAGGAATCCCGAGGAGAAGAAGGACTTCAAACAAGGAAAAGAGAAGTCCGAGAAGAAGAAAGGACCAAAGCATGGCAAATGTTTCGAGTGTGGAGGCAATCATTTCAAAAGAGCCTGCCCAGTTGCCAAAAGAATTCATAAACGGACAACGATGAAAGGAAAAACAAAAGAACGACAAAGTATGGGAAAACCGAGCACAAGTCACGTGGAATTACAAGTATTAATCAACGGTCCAAGTTCAAGCACGGGCGTAAGAATCAAGAACAACAAGGAAGACATCCCTTGGCAAACCAACAAGAGGATCGTAAACAAAGTCCAAGAGTTAACCTCAAACAAACCTTAGCCTTGGTGAAAGGCGTGGCCGTGAGAAGCCGAATAAAAATGCTATCTATGGATATGGTCACGCCATACTAGGGGTTAACGAGGACGTCAACCGCTCTAGTTGGGGAGAATGTCACGGTTCACTTATTTCAAGCTTCCGTGATGCGTTAAGGAGGCCTACGGTAGCTCACATAAAGCATATAAGCATATACAAAGTCTATACTAGCTCCGGGCATCTCACCAATAGTTCACTTTAGCTCACGACCAGCTCACTCTTAGTTGGGGCTGCTCACTCCTAATTGAGGTTAACTGGACAAGCTACTATGAAGTCCACAAGTCCGTATATGCCGAGGAGATGCGACTATGCCAAGAGATGTGACCAAGGGCCATGTATTAAGACCTTGCTCATATACACCCCTCTTAAATAACTACTATACATCACCCTTATTCATCATTATCCTTTCCCTCTCTTACACCACCCAATACATCCCCCTTACCCATCCATTTTGGCGCCAAAACTCAAGGAGACACAATGAATCACTCTCCCTGTCTTTGCTGCCATTTCCCAAGGGGAACGATGGTCGCAACCTTTCGTTCCATACAACCCATTTGGATGCCCTTCACCAAGAGGAACAAGAACGCTCCTATTCAGCCATAACTGCCACTTATTGGCGCCTATAAATAGAGGCCTTAGGCAATCATTTTCAATAATTCAGACAATTCGAAAATACACACAAATATTCACACAACATTCGATATTGTAATCTTTATTTCCGCATTACAAAAGCATTGTACAAACTCTTGTAAGTTATTAATAATATTCAATCTTTCCGCTGCACTACTCTTGTACTTTGTTATTTTCTCTTTATATTCTCGAGTGATATCGCTTCAAAGGTCTGACTCGTACCAAGTCGTGTGTCTTGGCACGAGTGGCGCACGTCTATTCCCCTCCCGAGAAATTAGGACGTGACACATTGCACCCCCTTTGGCGACGCCACTGTTTGGTAGTAATTCTCAAAAAGTGGATTACTCGTGGTAGCAGTTATCAAAAAACCCTAAAATATATATGTAAAGATGAAAAAAAATTCTTATAACTTGTCTCAATTCTCACCCACCTACCATTATTAACTCAAACTTCTTTCCCAAAATTAACCTATGACCACCACCCTCAAAGCTCAATCACACCACATACTCTTAATTTCTCTTGAGCAACTACATTTACATCATAACATCCATAACCCTGAATAACTAATTCATAACCCTGAGAACTCCTCTCTTGGTACATATTGTAACACCCCTATCTACCCGACCAAGGTATTTGGGAGCGTTACCATCTCGGTTTCCCGAGGCAGTGAAATCGGAACTACAATTAAGTAACACTTTAAATAAATACATGTTTAGGGAATTACATAACTAATAAATGAATAACAAATATGAACGGTACATCATTCGACTCAACTACCATTTATGTTGTCAAGCATCTAACTAAGCAACTCAACTCCAAGATCTGAAGCTCGTCCCGTCTCCCGCGTGACACCAAAACCAAACCTGTATACAGATTGCCCCCCATATGATAGGAAATATCATATAGATCAACACAGGTCACCCCGGAAATAGGTGATAATTTACAGACAACCTACACACGTCAGTTTCGATAATATAAGATACTTAAAATGTAATACTCGAATAATTTATGACCCACAAAAGACATAGGGACACGTGAGGGAACCCACGTATACTCGGAAGTAAAGAATGTCCCCTCCCACGAGACCAAGTAAGACCTAAACTAGACCTAGTAGACTTCCAGTGGACCGAGTAGAACCTCTAGCATATCAAGTGAGTGGCACTCGGTCAAGTAAAGAGTATACTCGACCGAGTGACCCGGTCATTCGGTCGAGTGGCACTGTGTTGTACCCGATAGATGATATTTCGGGATTTCATCTTATCCAAACCCTTATCCTCTTCATTCTTCTTCTTCTTCTTCTTCTTCTTCTTCTTCTTCTTCTTCTTCTTCTTCTTCTTCTTCTTCTTCTTCTTCTTCTTCTTCTTCTTCTTCTTCTTCTTCTTCTTCTTCTTCTTCTTCTTCTTCTTCTTCTTCTTCTTCTTCTTCTTCTTCTTCTTCTTCTTCTTCTTCTTCTTCTTCTTCTTCTTCCTTCTTACTCTAAAACACTCTCCCCTCTCTCTAAATGCTCCCTAAACCTTCCCCTTGGCCTTCAAGCTTGGATTAATGATGGAACACCTCTCCTAATCCTCGATCTACTTTTGTAAGTCAAAATCTCACCTTTTCCTCTTTGCCTTATGTTAATCTCGAGTTAGGGTTTACTAAGAGAGATTAATTAGTATTTAGCTTATAAAATATGAGTAATTAGTTACTATTAATGAAGGGTTTCATATTATTGTAGTGTAGAACGCATTGTAATAGTGTTGTATGATTTGTTTGGTGGTGGTGCTTGATTGTTGAGGAGATGTAAGACGGTTGGGAAACCGTCTTACACTCGGGTCGCCCCTTGGAGTTTTCCACTCCAAGGAGGGTGTACACATTAATGGCTTGAGTCACGGAGGGACTCGTGTGGTTGAGGCACGACGTCTGGCAGGGGATCTGGTTGGCTTTCCGACCCGGTACGTCTGGGTGTATCCCGGTACCTTTGTGTGAGGTATGGTGTCGTGGGCGTGTCCCTGGAACCGGTGGTTATGGGTACGTCTGGGCGTGTCCCGGTACCGGTATGGTGATTGCATAATCGAGTCTCATTCACATAATTATCATGTCGCATCTCCACTTATCGAGTCATGTCTTATGTATGTGTATTTAAATTGACGTTTGTGTGTCTGTGTAAATAAATGTCACCTATTTTCGGGGTGCCTGTGTCGATCCATATGATATTTCTGATCATATGGGGAGCAGTGTTTTACAGGTTGTATTTGGTAGCATACAGGAGAAGGGACGAGCCATGATGACATTCGAGTCGAGCATATTTGATTAGATTAGTATAGTAGTCATGAGTTGTATTCTTTCATTTATTCTTTTATGGTTATGTAATTCACTAAATACTTTATTTATATCAATTGTTTCTTAATTGCAACTCCGATTTTACCGCCTCGGGAAATCGAGATGGTAACATCTCCCAATTACCTTGGCCGGGTAAGAAGAGGGTGTTACAAAGTGGTATCAGAGCTTCGATTTTGGAGCCTAAACAAATGAACCTAGGTGTGTCTAATAAAACGAACCCGACATGAGTACAATCTGAGATCGGTTTTGGATGAGTGGGCGCCCTCATATCAAAATTGGTGCCTATTGCCCCAGTTGGTCACTACGTGGGTGGTTATAAGTAAGGGTGAATGATATAGACAATGTTGTGTGATTACATGAATGATATGGTTGTTGTTAGACTATTGCATGTTAAGAGTTTCACATGTGTGTGGTAAGATACTGAAAATTTGATGAGTAGATTTACATGTCATGACACCTTTTGGAAGATGATAATTCCATTCTCTTGATTCATACCGTGTATTTATCTAATGCTTGATATTGCTATCGTTAGTATATAAATTGTGATCATTTTGGTAAAGTGCGAGTATGGATGTAGTAGATAAGAGACGGCGATCTTGATGTCAAATGAGATAACTCGGGACGAGTCAACGATAGACGGTGGGCTCCCGAACCTCGTATTGTCTTGCAGAAAATCCATCGATAAGGCTTATTGAGAATTTGGACCCAACGGAATCACTTGACCGAGTGCGAGTACCAACTCGACCGAGTAAGCAATGACTCGACCGAGTGGACCCTTGACTCGACAGAGTGGATCCAATTCCAGGAGGTAATACATTCTGAAAAAACCCGTCACTTGACCGAGTGAGCCTTCCACTCGACCGAGTACACTCGGCACTCGACCGAGTGGGTTCACACAGGTTAGGCTACTCGACTAAAATCCCTTATCTCCCCCACTTTTCATTCTTATCTTGATATCTTCATCTCTTCCCTCAACAAAAATTTACCAAAAACCTCCATTGTTGCTCCATTTTACTTGGGATTCATTCTATTACTCCGCTTTTCTCACCTAGTTCCATTAATTTGTCAAGGTAAGCTTATTCATCCTCTTCCATCTTTTTCCCCAATTTGAGTTTTCTTTAGATCTACTCTTAAATCACTTGAGTTTTGTTAATTAGCTGTTCATTTGACCTAATTCATGATACTAGTAAGCTTTTTACACCATTATTGTTGATAAAAATCAAATTTTTGTGATGAAATTTTGTCCACCATTGATGAACTCGAAAATGGTGTTTTTGAGTCAATAATGGGATTTTGGTGCTTGTTGTTGTGTCTAATTGGATAACAAAGGCTTAACCTTCGTTGTTATGGATAAATCTTGTTTAATATGTGAAAATTTTGTCTTAAAACTTCGTCTTAAATTTTCGAAATATAGGTATGTCATGCCCAAATTTTGATTTTTCAGAGTAAAACTTGGTTTATTTGCCTTATAAGACTACTATCTTGGTTGATACTGTAGTATGTGGTCCCAAATAAAACCAATTTCGTCTTAAAAACTTGGGTGAAACTTTCCAACTTCTCTTAAAACTCGCATGAACAATGTATTTTTATGTCTTAAGGATGATTTTACTATGTTGTGGGATTGTGAATGTTATAGTTGTTACTACCCCATGGAATGAAATTGGAAAACTGTCTCAAATTCTTGAAAATCCGACACTAACCATGTCGAAATTTTAATTTTTATGCTCACTACTTGTGTTATTGTTTACTCATGACTTCTCAAACTTCAAACCCATGGTACTTGAAGTAGCCTTACATTTAAAATTTATCCGACTCAAGGACTTTAAAATGGCAAAAGAAGCATTTCACTTGCCCAGATTTCTTTTAAATTTTATCAAACTAATTCTTATTTTATCGAGTTTAACAAGTTAAGTTGATGACAATAACATGTAACCCCTTAAGTAAGACTTTAATGTGTTAAAATTTACAAAGCTTGGGCAAATGGCTAACATGATAAGAACCTAGTGTAGTGTGTCATGGTTGAGTCAAAATTGGACAAGTTGGATGATGAACAAAGATAGTACATGTGATTAAAGTCATGTTTTAAAACCATATTATATCTCAAGAATTTCAATTTCCGGAAAAGAATTTATAACATCAAAAAAATTTGAAAGGTTGGTTAAAATACAAAGAGAACTAGATTGGGAAGTCATTTTATTTGGCATCCACCAATTTGGGAAGTAGAGAATTTTCATTCGTACCCAAAATTGGCTTCAAATTCTTACCTTTCCCATTCCATATCTTGTGTGTGATTCTCTCTTGTAGCATGTCAAGGAACGCTAAAACCGGCCGTGGAAGGAATGTCCGCCGACCTCAACAAGAGGCACCGCCCGCTATCACCCTCTCGGACTACCCGTCAATAGCCTTTGGGAGTGAGGAGCACCAGAGTAATTTTGAGGTCATAGCCACTAGGAGGATGGCCCCAACTAAGTGCACGTCGGTAAGTACCTTGGAGGCCTTAGGGATAGAGAAGGAGGTGCATAACATCTTTACGGTTCTCGGATTGGAGGGATTGTACAACTTAGAGGAGATAAGCTACAATACCACCTTGAGTTTTTGAGCTCCTTCACCTATGATAACGAGACCCATGATGTGAGTTTTAGGCTCAAGAATACCACCTTAAACTTAGGTAGTGATGCCTTTGCTGACCATCTAGGAGTGGGTAAGCGAGTCGTGGGTCACCATGAAAAGGTTAAGAAAGACATAAAAGCTTCAAAGTATTTTCATCTCTACACTGGTAAAGGGAAGGTTAGTGTGAGTAACATTAAGAGTAGTGATATCGAACACCCCGTCCTAAATATATTCTTGCGCTCCTTGACCAACCTCCTTTACGGGAGAAAAAACCCGAGCAAGCTCAACTCCACGGAGGTGTTGATCTTGAGTTCCTACCTTAACCCCCGCCGTGAAGAGCGTTTCCACTTTAATGCCATATTTATGGTGTGTCTTGCCCTTGGAAGAATGGCCGATTCGGACCGGTGCTCCTTAGATTGTAGGGCCTTGGTAGCTCGATTGGCCAAGAACTTGATAGCTTACGAACCGGGGCGGTGGATGCACCCATGTTTAAGGGAGTTGTTTATTTTGACCTTGAGTGGTTGAAGGCTAAGTATTGGGTTGTGGATGGGGAGGAGGAGGATACCTACTCTTGGAGAGTTGATGAACATTGGCATACGAAGCTCCCCGCCGGTGAAAGACTACCTCTGACTTCCCCCTTAGAGAGGGAGGGATCACCCCGCCTTAAGGCCCAATGGTACACCATCCCTAGTAACCTTACTTTTGACCTTGAGGATGCTACCATGGAACGGGAAACCCTTCCACTACCTTCTACACCTCGTGCTCCCGTTGAGAAAGCTCCCACCTATTTTCCTCATTCTATGCTTACGATGATGATGGCCCTACCTTATGCCGGGAACTTTGTCCAAGGCCAACCCACCTTTGACTCCAACTATCCCTTGTCGTACCTCATCCACCGAGTGAACACCGACCTTGTATTGAGAGACATGTACGAGGCGGCTTATTACCAAGGAGTACGACGCGCCCACCGCCCTAGCTTTTGGTTCAGAGATGGAGACACCTCTGGTGTCTTTAAGGCCTATGGTATCCAACCATCGGATTGGGAGACCAACCCCCCTTTCGGTGTAGGAGACTTGCGCGACCCATATATGGGTGATGTCGAGGTCTATTTTGGCAATGTCTACCAAGGAGGTGGAAGTGAGACGGGAACATCCGCGGTGGCAGAGAGCATGGACCTTGATGAGGTATGGGAGGAGGCGGCATGTAAGGGAGCGGGAGGAGAAGAGGAAAATTAGGAAGAGGAGGAGGACAAGGAGGAGGAGCAAGCGGAAGGAGGAAGCAAGAGGGCGAAGAGTCGTTCCGGGTGTGCAAAATGGGTGTCAAGCATTCGTAAGAAGAGGAAGCCCTCCGAGTAGTGGCGACTTTATGATTCAGGACTCCTTGAGACGTCTCTTTATCGTTTAAACTTGGAACAATTTAATTCTCGTGATATAAACGGGCCACAAGGCCAAGACTAGTAGACCTTGTACGGTAGGATGGTGTGGTGATCACCATTTTTACTCTATTGCATGTATGCTCGATAATAAGAGAGCTTGGAGGCCATTAATGTCCGAATTTTAGAATACCCAGTGACACTCGGCCGAGTGCCAGCTTCACTCGACCGAGTGTTGGTCCACTCGACTGAGTGGAATCGTCGCTCGATCGAGTGGAGTTTGTGGGTCACTCGATCGAGTGAAAGTCACTCGATCAAGTGGAATCGTCGCGACCGAGTGTTGGTCCACTCGACTGAGTGACACTTGACCGAGTGGAATCGTCGCTCGATCGAGTGGCGCTGAATCAGATCACGGGATCCTTATCTTCATTCATTCTATCTTCTTCCTTCTCTCTCCAAACCTTCTCCCTTCTCTTTGAAACCTCATAAACACCTTCTTCCATGGATTCAAGCTTGTTCTAGGGGATTGTTCACCTTATTCTCATCCTTCCACCATTGTAAGTCAAGATCTGTCCTTTCTTATTTTGTAGTAAACCCTATATTTTGGGGAAAATTAATTTGGGAAATTAATTAGTAGTAAGTGTGTGTATTATTGGTAATTAGTGAGTATAATAAGGGGGTTTGTATTATATAGTATCATAGGATGTATTTGTGATAGTATTACATAATTTATATAGGATAATGAGAGTCTTGCGAGACGGAATCGTAGGGGATTCGAGTAGCTCATGAAGAATGCTAAAAGATAGGTTTATTATCCTACTCGGTTTCAATATTTTTGTGTGCATATTTGTATGTCTTGCATCATCATTTTTATGTATGAGTCTATTGGTATAACATGTTGGTATTTGAGGAAGTTTTATCCATGATATGTTGGGATTAAGTTCATAATGAGTCATATAATTGGTGTTGTGTTGCATTTTCCATGTATGGTCATTGTTGTGTTGTGTTGGAGATCATTGGTGGTGTTACTTGGTTATTGAGGAGACGTATGACGGTTGGGAGACCGTCTTACGCTTGAGTCGCCTCTTGGAGCTTTTCACTCCAAGAGGGATGTGCACATTAATGGCTTGAGTTACGGAGGGACTCGTGTGGTTGAGACACGACGTTTGGCAGGGGATCCGGTTGGCTTCCGGATCCGGTACGTCTGGGCGTGTCTCGGTACCTATTTGTGGTTATTGGTATGTCTGGGCATGTCCTGGTAACAGTATGGTTGTCGGTATGTCTGAGCGTGTCCCGGTACCGTGGCGGTTGTGGGTACGTCCGGACGTGTCCCAGTACCGGAGTGGTTATTGTTTGATAGCGTCTCATTCATGTTTTAGTCATGTTGCATACTCACACACTTTGAGTTGAGTCACACTGTATTCATTTATTAAAACTGACGTTTGTGTGTCTGTGTAATTGTCACCTATTTCCGGGGTGGCCTGTGTCGATCCATATGATATTTCCGATCATATGAGGAGCAAGTTGAGTACAGGTTTTACTTGTTGACGTGATCGGGATTTGGGTCACGCCTTGGACTCGGAGTCGAGTAACATAGCATAGATGACATAGATGGTAGTCGACTTGTAATTTGTATAGTTCACCTTATTCATTTGTTTACATTTATGTAATCACTAAACTTGTTATTTATTTAATGAAGTTTCTTAATTGTAATTCCAATTTCACTGCCTCGGGAAACCGAGATGGTAACATCTCCCAATTACGTTGGCCGGGTAAGAAGGGGGTGTTACAAAGTGGTATCAGAGCGACAATTTTGGAACCTAAACCAATGAACCAAAATGAACCTAGGTGTGTTTAATAAAATGAACCCAACATGAGTACAATAAGAGATCGGTTTTGGATGAGTAGGCGCCCTCATATCAAAACTAGTGCCTATTGTCTACGTTGGTCACTACGTGGGTGGTTAAGAGTATGGGTGAACGCTATATGGAAAGTTGTATGGTTGCATGAATATGTGATTTACATTAAGTTCTTGTATGATGTATTTATTTTCCATGATGTGTGAATGTGTAAGAAACTAGAAACATTCTGGAAAATGGGGCACTCGATCGAGTGAACCCGGCCACTCGACCGAGTGGACTCGCCGCTCGACTGAGTGGGTGTTGTAGTTGAGATTTTTACACGGGTTTAACCCTTTACTCATTTCTTATCTTCTTCTTATCTTCTTTTTACCTCACAACTTCAACATCAAAATTTATCCAAAATTAATTCAAAAACTCCTTTTTTGTAATTTGTTACTTCGGTTAAGCTTTATACTCCATTTTCCTTCTCAAATCTCTTCTTAATTAGCAATGTAAGTAGACCATCTTTCCCCTTAGTTTTTCCATCTTAATTTGTTTAGATCTACCTTAATTTGTCCAAGATTTGTCAATTATTTACATGTTTTTGCTTAATTCATAGTAGTAAATAGCTTTCTACACCATTGTTGTTGCTAGAAATCAAATTTTTATGTCAGTTTTGCCACATAAATGGTGGAACACGAAAATGGTGTTCTTGAGCTTATAAATTGATTTTGATGCTTGTTGTTGGGTTTAATTGCACAACCAAGGCTTAACCTATGTTGTTATTGATGGAGCTTGTTTAGTATGTGAAAATCTCGTCTTAAATTTGCGTCTTAAATTTTCAAAATATAGGTAAGTCATGCCCAAATTGTGATTTTTTATGAGTAAAACTTGGTTTATTTGCCTTATAAGACTACCCTCTTTGTTAGTAATGTGGTATTTTGCCTTAAAACGAAATATATTTCGTCTTAAAACTTGGTAAATTTTTTGAAATCCTTATATACCATGGACAAATTTTAATTTATGTCTTAAAAATGGCTTAAGTATATTGTCAAGATATGAACTTGATGGTTATTGTTATACTATGATGTAAACAAAGAAACTTTGTTTTAAAAATGTGACCAATTTCTCGAAAGTTTGGTTCTAACCATGTTAAAATTTTGATTTTTATGCTCACTACATGTTTTATTTATTCATGGTTACCTTAAATCCCAAACTTATGATGCTTGAGGAAGCTTTACATCGAAGATTTTTCTGTTTTAAAGACCTTAAAGTGTTGGAAATATGTATTATACTTACACGGATTTTTAATTTGGTCGAGTCAATTCTTGTCTTATTGCTTCTTAATAATTTAAATTTGGTATGTAATAGCATGTAACCTCTTATGGTGGAATTTTCCGTCTTAAAATTTTCAAGATTTTGAACCAAATGATAATTATGCTAGAGTTTTGATTTTTATGCTCTCAACATGATTTACTTGTTTCATGTAGTGCTAATCTTTCACTACAATGGCTTGTGAAGCCGTATGTTGTGAAAATTTTCCATCTTGAGACGCACAATTTTCGAAATTGGGTAATTGGCATACCCGGAATTTTATTTCCATGCTTATTTGTTACTTGGATTGTCTTTTGATTTTTCCACTTGTTAATGGTGGGTGGTAGTGATTTGAGTTAAAACTCTCAAAATTTTGGAAAATGTAGAAGTATGACAAACAATTTTAACTCTTATGATCATTCTTGAAGTAATGGCGTCAAGGTTGTTAAATATTTATCATCATCTTAATTGGAATTAGATTATGGTGTGATTTCACCAAGACTCCTTTTTCGGGAAACTCGTGTCAAGGATTTATTTCCAAGTGTTGGTCGTTGATTTAAAGCATTAAGGAAAATTTCTATCCGTCCCAAATTATTCGATTCGTACCTCTTCCATACTCATTCCAGATTGTCTTAATTCTCTATCACTCCTATCAGTAATTTGACATGTGAAATGGATTCTGTGGCGTGTCAAGGCTATCAAGGGACGCGAGGAGCAATCAAGCAAGAGATGCTCACCAAGAGCCGGTGGCACCTCCGGGGATTTAACCCCCGGGATTTTCGGGCATAAAGTTTGTGTGAGCCCGAAAGGACGATTTCCTCACCCTAGCCCTTAGGCATATGTCTCGGACAAGATGCGTAGAATTGGGTATAGTCATCAAGTTTGAGAATTGGGAACACTAGAAAGGTATCTGGCCTATACCAAGCTTTGAGTCAAGTGAGTTGACCATGAGAGAAAACCTATAAATGAAGAGTGGAGTGTGACCAAGGTTAGATATTTAGTGGTTGTTCGAACTCATAATTAGTGAACAGGGTTTGAAGAGCATGTTATAGTAACCCTTGAGTATGATTCGGGAATTTTGGTTAACATATGTTTGAGTCAGGATTTATGGAATGATGAGAGAATGGTGAGGTACCAAGAGTAAAAAGAGAGTGATGACACAAGTTGATAAAAGTTTTGGAGGTTGTGAGATTGCTCTTAAGAAATGGTATGAATCGAATAGTTGGGGACGAAGATTCATGAGACGGAATAAGAGAGAGAGCATTAGAACGAAAACGAGTTGGGAATTTTAAAAGTTTTGTAATTCGACATTCAATAAGGAATTTGTTACAATTTTCGGGGGAACCCTTGTGAGGAGGTCGCGTTGACGCCCGTGACATAAGAGAGATGAGTTTGGGTTTTAATAATTGAGACATATGATGGTGAATTTAGTAATACCAAGCTTGGTTTTCGCGATTATGAGAGTAAGAGTATGATACATGATGCGCGTGAGTTTAATCATGTTGTTAAGAGATTTAGTCACTTGTGTTATATAGTATGACCACTTAAGCTAAGTGTGTATGCATGAAGTGTGAAAGTAGTTGGGCGAGGTTCCGGCCTATGAGTAGTAGTATAGATGTTGTTTGTAAAGTTGCCTCCCAATCGTCAAGTGGAACGCCCAAGGTGTACATCGTGACCGTGTTGTAGTGCTTAATTGAGTAATGATGTTGTATTATTCCTTGAGAATAATGAGTGGTTAGACCGTGTCCATGAGATAATGTAGGTGTAGTGGATACCTATGTGACTATTGCAGTTGTTGGTGACGGTATGGTGATACCGTCGCTGGGTGTGGGGGAGGAGGTAGAACGGTTGCGAGAAGAACTATGAAATAGTATATTTGTGACGGTAGTATGTCTCTGACATTTTATTTTAATTGTGTAGTAATGATGGCCATAGGCCAAGAGTAGTTTTAAATTTGGTTGTTTGATGGTGTATTAATCACTATCGGAATTTATTAGTATTTGTGTGATAAAATAGGAAGTTTGGAACCGAGTTGAGAATGAAAACCTTTTGCCCAGGTGACACTCGACCGAGTGCACCATGCACTCGACCGAGTGGTCGCCTACTCGGCCGAGTGGCCACCTACACTTGACCGAGTAGTATGATTTGACCTTTGTTTTGTCAATAGCCGACCTAATATTAGGTGCAAGCCCTTATTTCACGATTTATAATGGTTGGTTTGTGTCGGATGAACATGTTGACCCAATATGGATGAGACCTTGTGAATTATTTACGTTATATGACTTTTACTATTTAAGAGTGAAAATTAAATTAATGTTGTTAATTGACATGTATAATTGGATGATAAGAATGATGTGACGACTGTGTGTGGTACATGTTAATTGCCGTGAATTCATTTTGGTATGATAACAATGTTCGTATTATGTGGGTTTCGTCGTGATGTGTGTGTAGCATAGTAATCTTGAATGCATAATCAGAGTCTCATGATGCTAGTAACGGAAGTATTAAGGATGGATATGAACGGGTGTGGAAAAACATGTGTGATCATGTGGTGGATTTGACGCGGTGTACGCTTGGCATGATGTCCGAAAATGGAAACCTTGAACATGGTTGAGTCACATAACGTGAAATTTTGTATTATTTGATTGTTTCATGTAATCCTCATATTCGTAATTGATTGTAGATACCTCATTTCTGCACCTCTCGCAAACCACCCGGTGATGATTGGGCCGCATGTTTGGTACGCGGAACGATTTGTGACAGTTCGTAAGTTTATCGTCAAGTGATTGCTCAAATATTAATGTCTACCTCTTAGTTGTCATCTACGTGCCGATACGGTCATTTTGACAGTAATTAGAGTACATTTGAAGTATGGGCCTAAAACCGTCTTCATTTTCTGATAACCGTTAAATCCCGAGTCAGAATATTCTGGAATGTTCCGGATATTTCTATTCCATATTTCACAATCTTTATCCTTTGGTAAACAATTTCCCGTAATATTCATACAAGATATTAAGGAAAACCAAAATATTCCGTCCTACCATAACTTAAACACGGAAATCTTTCTTCCGCAGGAGGAAACCCCTGGGGAACAGACGCAGTGACTGCTGCGCCTCTTCCCAGGTCCTTTTCTGCGTGTTTTTCGTATCTTTTTTTATATCTTTCCGAGATTCACTTCCAAAGACTCTCCGAAACCCTAATTCCTTCATGTGATTAGTATAAATAGGAGCCTTCGCTCCTCATATTCTCACGCGAGTGTCCGCCCTTCTCTTCTCCCTTTGCATTCTAGACCTTTGTTCTTACTTTTTGGCGTCTACGTGCTTAAACATTCGACCACGTAAGCTCGGATCCTTCTGAGTACCAGCCTCGTTTGCATGACCGACCAATTTGACCAACTCCACATCAATCAACTTAATTAATCTAATCGTTTTCCTCTTACGAGGGCACTTTCATATTTGCATTATAGTTCGAGTCGAGCATCGCTAATCGATAACTTAGTCCTTCTCGTTTCGTCAAACATGTAAGTCTGAGGGTGTATAATCTCTCTTTTATTATTGTTGTTTACTTTTGTATCATCATCATGTAAGGTTTATGTCGAAAATACTTATTAAAACCGATTTCTAAAACCGTGCTTTAAAACCTCTTTTTACGGATTTCCAGAAGACAAACCGTCGAGAAAGGACGCAGCAAGAATCGCTGCGCCTCTTGAAGAAGCGCAGATTCTCGCCGCGCCTCCTCGTGAGGTCGCAGATTCGCTTCCTTTCTTCTTCCTTCGTCCTCTGTAATTCGTTCGTCAAAATCTGTTTCGTTTGTTTCCTGTTAATTCTTTGACATAATAGCTTATCATCTCACATGTATATTATTTATCATTCATTCACATGTTTAATTCGTCATTAAACTCGACTTAAATCCCTTATAATCCGATATTTGCGGGTTTTCGTCATTAAATTCAATCCGGGTTGTAGGAATTCGATTTGTTCATATCGGGTTTCTGGAATTCGATCCTTGATATATTTTCCATCTGTTATTTATGTTGTTCATCATTAGTTCGTCTTTAATTTATCATGTTTAGTCTATTTTGTTCACCTATGTCACTAATCAATCATTCTCCCATGTAAATAATTCGTTTGCATCCGTCTCGTCCATGTTTATTGCTTTTATGACCATCATTCACATGTAAATAACCTGATAATCACTTCTATCCGAGTATATATTATAAATCAATCATTAAATTAACCCACGAACATTAACGATTTGCAGTTCCGGCTTCACAGCCAGAACTCACCCTTGGAACAGATGCAGCAACTGCTGCGCCTCTTCCAAAGGGCGCAGTCTTGCTATGCCTGTTCCAGGTTGAGTTCTGCCTCTGAACTCCGTTGTTCCTTGACTTAGTTTAATTAGCTTACGTATAATTGACTATTAATCGTATTATCACCTACTGATCTGTTCGTTAAATCTTTCTTTTACTTCTTTTTCTCAAATTATCCGTTTTAAAGGTATTTTCGACATATATCACTAATCCCGATGTAATTATTGTAATTTCTTATTATTGTAATTTTATTCCTTGTATTTCTTGTATTCATTGTATGTTTTCACATGTAATTGAGCATTAAATCCTACTTCGACCCAATTGATTGTTAAACTATGTGTCAACTGAATTAGCATTAATTCTCACATGTTAGGATTAAAACTTGGATGTTGCATTGCATGCATATAATCGGCAATATATCAAGTATAGATGATGTCCCTAATCATTAGTAGAGGCCGCTATCGAGGCGGGCGGGATTAGGTGTTCGATCAAAAGGGCTTCCTAATACGTACCCTCACCCCTTACTCCAGATCTCTGTGAACATCCGTGTTCATTGGCATCCACGAGAGTCATTCTAGACATAGAATGCTAAGGGTAACGATTGCTTAGTGTTCATGTCACTACTTTGTGTCTTGACATGACACGAGGTATTCGAACGGTTCCAATTTCCCATAAAAATTGGTGGCGACTCCAACAAAATGCAAACGCTTGTTCTCTCTCTCCCAAGCGCCCCCGTGGGCCCCCGTTGTCCACAGTTTGGTGACTCCGCTGGGGATAATACACGTACGTGTAGCCAAGGGTGAAACTTGAACAAGGTTAGGGAATAATTTGTACATGACAATTGTCGGTTTTCATAACTCGGTCTTCCTAGACCGTTTTATTCGGCCTTCCTAGGCCCAACCCAACCCATTCGACCAATCGTCCCGTCTAAACGGTCCTAATTCTTATTTGGGCCTAAAGATGGATAGCGATTGACGTCATCTATACCATGATGCTTACTCTTGTTTGTATCAAGGGCCTTCACTACTTGAGGAAATGGACTAGGAATCGGCCTTACTCTTGTTTGGTATGAGCCTCTCCACAGACTTCGGGTTTGATGGTTCGGTATGGCAACCCACCCTTTAAACCAAAACCCTTTTAAATGCACTCAACATCCCGTTATAATGCTTGTATAAATGTTTGTACCTTACGTGATCACCATTTCTAAACGAAACCATGACGATTTTTGCAAAAATCAAAACCCCTTTTTAATCAAAATTTCGAAAAAGGCCATTCGATTAGCGCAAAACCCAGTCGAAACTTTGTCCGTTTGTCGAGTCAAAATTCGGGCCCAAGCCCATTTCAAAACCTCACTTCGAGTCCACTCCTACAACTACACTATAGTTGACTAGGATATACATTTTCAAAACTTTGTCTTTTCTTCAAAACTCACTCAACACAAGTGGCACACACCCACTTCAAGAGTCAAAACATTTCTTCTCTTTGCAAGTGTCTTAGAATGGTCGATCGTGTTTTGATTCGTCATCGATCTCTTATCCAGTTTCAAGATGCCTGGAACCAGCGACACGAACCTCCACCAACTTCAAGATGGTAATGATCGAATCCTAGCCGCGCTAGCTCAAATCCAAGTTACTCAGGACCAAGTGTATGATCGCCTTGACACCATCGAGGGTCAGATCTACGCCGTAGAAGGGAGATTGCCTCCTCACGAAAGTGAAGTAGTAGGTGATTTCACGAGCTAATCCAAGGACGAAAATCCTCCCATGGGACTAATTGTAGCTGAGAAAAGACTCCAATACTTAGAGGAGCAATTGATGTACCTTAAAGGGGATGACATTTATAGGGATAATAACCGCAAGTATGAGGCCGTCAACTCCAAATTGCCAACCAACTTCAATATGACGGATATCCCTAAATTCAAGGGGCACGAAAACCCTTTGAACCATATCTGTGCCTTCAAGGATTACATGTCTATCAAAGGCATCAAACCCGAAATGTTCTTAAGGATCTTTCCTTCATCTCTTGACACCATCCCAAAACAATGGTTCTACTCTTTAGAACACAAGAAGATCGCTACTTGGAAAGATGCCGCGATCGAATTTGCTAAGCAATACGCGGATAATGCTGAGATCCAAGTTAACATGCGCACTCTAGAGGTTCTTACCCAAAATGACAAAGAAGGATTCACCGACTTCCTAAGTAGGTGGAGGAAGACTAGTACCCAACTAGTTGAACGCCCGGATGAGGCTACCCTTGTGGAGAAGTTCGTGGACAATCTCAAGCCCATCTATGCCAATCATTTGAGATACCAAAACATCAAGACTTTCAAGGACCTAACCGCACTAGGGACAAGGATTGAAGATGACATCCGTAAAGGGCTCTTGTCCAAAACGGTAGGTCGAGGATATCAAGGCTCAACAAGTCGTTCATAGGACTCCACTAGCAAGACTGATGAAGTTAACCTTCTCGAGCCATCCAAGAAAAGTACCCCACCAAGGAAATTCACAAATCTTGGGGACACTTACTCCAACGCTCTAAAAAGGTTAATAAAACAAGGTAAACTCCAACCCATTGGACCTACTCCCGAACCCGAAAAGAAATCCAAATTCTGGGACGAGAACTCGTACTGTGAGTACCATAGGGGCAAGGGGCATGACACAGAAAAATGCTACAAATTGAAAAATGTGCTTCAAGACATGATTGAAGATGGTCGACTACCAATACCGCCGGGAGGTAAACCCAACAACACTCAGAACCCTCTTGGGATTCTAGTGATTACAAGTGACGAATCTACCTTAGATTGTTCACACCTCATTTCTCCAATTGAAGATGAGATCCATGCAATCGAGAGTGAGGGGTTCTACTCTACTATCTCCCCTACCATTTCCGACTTCATCACATGGGCAAGGAGTGTTGATAGACAAGTTTGGGAATTAGAAAATGTGGTGACAACTTTACATGATCCCAACGCAACATCCAAGGAGCATGTGCCACTAATCTTCTCTCAAAACTCTACTATGCAAGAAATAATCACCATAGTTGATAAACTAGTCGACCAAATCACGCGACTAGAAGACGAAATCATGAGAATGAGGGAACTAACTACGATCAATGGAGTATGGGCCGATGATGATGAGGACGAGTACCTCATTGAAAACTCCCTAGTCAAAGAAATAGTCCAAAATGGAGAAGACCAAGATGTGGACCACCTAACTCGTTCGGGGCGTCCATATTAAAGTACTACTCAAAATGGTCCAACCAACGTTGTCACACCAAATGATAACGAAGATGACTCCACTGACCATTTGCTCAAGCAATTACAGAAGACAAAGGCTGATCTTTCAGTCTGGCAATTAGTAGCAAGCTCATTCCCACATCGCCAAGCTTTACTGCAAGCTTTGGCCAAGCTAAATGTAGCACATAACTCAACACCCAAAGATGTAGTCAACTTGGTCTTCCAAGAATCACTGAAGCTAAGTAATCCTATTACTTTCTCAGACGAAGATTTGCCACCTTTTGGCGCTAGTCACAACTTAGCTCTTTACATCACTGTCATTTGTCTAAAGAAGAACGTGCCAATGACCTTGGTAGATGATGGCTCCGCGGTCAACGTCATACCCCTCAAAACGGCATACAAATTAGGCATGAAAGAGTCGGATTGGACCCCTACCAATCAAGGTGTTCGCGCATACGATGGTACACAACGAAAGGTAGTAGGACTTGCTAACCTAACCATAGCCACAGGGCCAATTGAGCGAAAGGTTATCTTCCAAATAGTGGACATTGAAGCTTCCTTCAACATACTCCTAGGAATACCTTGGATTCACGCTTCCAAAGCGGTGACATCCACCCTTCATCAAAAGATCAAGATCCCACTAAATGGCAAAGTGGTGACGATCACTTCGTCACTCATCAAGGCAATAATCGAAAAGAAGTCGAACAATCAAGTCCTTGCAGACCCAGTGTATGAACTTGGGGGCTTCCAAAGCATAAGTGTCATAGAAAGCGAATTGGCACCCTTATACTATGATCCCTACTCCAACTTGGTGGTCAACCACATACTCAAATCCCAGGGATACTTCCCTGGAATGCCTTTGAACCCTATTCGAAGAAACACCTTCGCACCATACAAGGAAGGCAACTCAAAGAGGATACCACTCGGACTAGGGTACAAACCCACTAAAGAAGAGGTTCTCGAGATGCTCGCTCAAGTTCAAAGCCGTAAGTATGTAGGAGTCCAAATGCGACCCTATCTCCCTACCCTAAATGGGTACTTTGTTAAGGAAGGAAGTCTAGAACTCTTTCACGGATTTCCCGAGCCTTGGCATTATCTCGAGAGGAAGCTAGCCGGAATCGATATCTTTCACGATTGCTACTTCATCCCTCCAGAAACGGTTCCTACCATCAAAACCCGGCAAGCACCTTGCTTAGACGAACAAGCTGTTAGTCTATTGTTCGGAGAGGATCGATTTGTTAGAGCCGCACTGGATGAGATCATTACCATGATACTTCAGGACGATCACTTTAACCCTACCGCGTTAATCACAGAAACCAACGCAAGTCAGCAGAAAGAATGGAGAAAGTCAATCAAATGGACCAACAATCAAGGAAGACTCTTCAAGCTCACCACTGGAGAAGGAGGGATGTTCAAAGGAGAGCCAGAAGACGATGAGTTCGAGTCGGAGTCGGAGTCAGAGTCGGAGTATAGAAAAGTCACTAAGGAGTCACCTCCTATCGTCATCCCCACTCCCTTTGTTTCTCCTAGTTTAGCCTCGAGTAGTGTGTAGTTCGGAAATGTCCCAACCATTGTCCCTTGCCGCCACCGACCCGGATCGGATGGCTTCTTTGTTTCAACTTTTCTCAAACTTTAATATGAATAAATCAGGTTCTGCTTACTCTTTGTGTTATCTTGAGTGCAATTCTTTTTACGATGATACTGAGGATGACCAAGACCCAGACTCAATCGAAATACGTCCCTATGTAGCCAAAGAAATACTACAGGAAGGGGAAGGGGGATTAGTAATAGAGGACACTGAACCCATCAATGTAGGAACCGAACTAGAACCCCAAGAACTTAGGATAGGGACTACCTTGAGCTCTACCGAAAGGGCCGATTTCATAGACCTCCTAAACGAGTTCAAAGACGTTTTCGCTTAGTCCTACAAAGACATGCCAGGGATCGACAGGGATATCGCCGAACATAGAATCCCGATTAAGCCAGGTTTCAAACCTGTAAAACAGAAGCTTCGACGAATGAGAACGGAATGGGCTCTCAAGATTAAGGAAGAAGTTGATAAGCAATTCAAAGCCGGGTTCATCAAAGTTTCCGAGTATTTTGACTTGGTAGCCAACATAGTACCTGTACCCAAAAAGGATGGGAGAATCCGTGTTTGTGTTGATTTTAGGGACTTAAACAAAGCAAGTGCTAAATATGACTTCCCTCTACCACACATCGACATATTGGTGGACAATACTGCAGACCACGCATTACTAGCCTTCATGGATGGATATGCGGGCTATAACCAAATCAAAATGGCCATAGAAGACATGCATAAGACCGCCTTCGTCACTCAATGGGGAACCTATTGCTATACGGTGATGCCGTTTGGATTGATCAACGCCGGAGCTACATATCAACGCACCGCAACTGCACTCTTACATGACATGATGCACAAAGAAGTTGAGGTATATGTAGACGACATGATTGTCAAGTCCAAGGATAGAGAGGGGCATATTGCGAACCTTCGCAAATTTTTCGCAAGACTACGAAAGTACAACATAAGACTCAATCCTCAGAAGTGCACATTCGGAGTAACGTCTGGAAAACTCCTGGGATACGTCGTTAGCTAACGAGGTATAGAGATAGAACCTTCCAAGATCAAGGCTCTGATCGAAATGCCGCAACCTCAAACAGAAAAAGAAGTCAGAGGATTCCTAGGGAAAGTGCAATATATAAGTCGATTCATATCGAAACTCACCATGATCTGCGAACCTATCTTCAAGAAACTCAAGAAAACGGACCACACCATGTGGGATGATGATTGTCAAAAGGCATTTGATCGAATAAAGGAGATATTGGCTAAACCACCAGTGCTCATGCCACCTCAATGAGATACCTCTTGGTTTATATCTCACAGTAACCGAAACCGCCATGGGTGCCATGCTAGCTCAAACTGTAGGAAGCGAAGAAAGGGCTATCTACTACCTTAGTAAGAAGTTCTTGGAGTACGAGTTTAAATACTCACAACTTGAAAAGACATGCCTCGCTCTTGTGTGGGCAACGAAGAAGCTACGCCATTACATGCTTAGCTACTCCGTCAAAATATACTCCAAAATGGATCCAGTCAAATACCTCTTCGAAAAACCCGTCCTCAACGGACGTCTAGCCAGATGGACTTTGATGCTCTCAGAGTTCGATCTCAAATATGTGCCTTTGAAAGTAATAAAAGGACGCGCCGTCGCCGAATTCTTCGCAGAAAATCCCATCAAAGACGCACAAGCAATAGATACTTGGTCATTTCCGGACGAGGATATACTCCAAACTGACGTAGACTCCTGGGACCTTTACTTTGACGGAGCATCAAACTTAAGAGGATTTGGAATAGGAGTGTTGCACATTTCTCCTGAAGGCGAGCATACACCAATCGTTGTTAAACTCGACTTCGAGGTAACAAATAACGCTGCAGAATACGAAGCTTGTCTCATTGGACTACAAGCGGCAGTGAGCTTAGGCATTAAAAACCTCCGAGTACACGGGGACTCATCCCTAATCATAAATCAAGTTACGTGATCCTGGAAAATCCGAAGCGAAAGCCTAGCGCCATATCAATCTAGAATAGAACAAGTTGTCCAATTCTTTGATCACATGACAATGATGACATATCTACACCTACCTCGGGAAGAAAATCAATTTGCAGATGCTCTTGCAAAACTTACATCTTTGATTAATATGCCAGATGACATGGTGGAAATGCCTTTGTGCATCGAACGACGGTCAGAGCCGGCTTATGTCCACCAAATCACCGATGAAGAGGAAATCGCGCAGGAACCCTGGTTCCAAGAAATCCTGAATTTCAAGCTTACTGGTACCGATCCACCTGATATGGACAAGAGGGGACAACGTGCTATACGCCTACTAGCTTCCCAATACGTTTTCATGCAAGGAGAGTTATACAAAAGAATACCTCTTGGTGTAATCCTACGTTGCCTTGATCATTCACAGGCACGAAAAGTGATGGAAGAAGTCCACGATGGAGAATGCGGTCCTCACATGAGCGAGCCCATGATGGCAAAGAAAATCACACGTTTGGGGTATTATTGGACCACAATGGAATCCGATTGCATCAAATACGTAAGACATTGCCACAATTGCCAAATCTTCGGGAATGTACAACACATCCCTCCTTCATTACTCTATACGATGACATCTCCTTGGCCATTTTCTGCCTGGGGAATCGACATAATCGGGAAGATAACTCCAGCCGGAACAGGAGGTCACTGTTTCATCCTAGTGGCAATCGAAAACTTCACAAAGTGGGTAGAAGCGGCTTCCTACACTAGTCTCATGGCTAAAAACGTGGCAAAGTTCATACAAAACAACATCATCTGTCGATATGGTTGCCCACATGAGATCATTAGTGATAATGGATCACATTTCCAAGCCGAGACTGAGCAACTGCTAGCCAAGTACAAAATTAGGCATCACCACTCTTCGCCCTATAGACCTCAGACTAATGGTGCGGTAGAGGCAGCAAACAAGAACGTTGTCAAAATTCTCAAGAAAATGATTGACATCTATCGAGATTGGCCGAGCAAGATACCCTTTGCTTTGTGGGGATATCGCACATCTGTTAGGATGCCCACTGGGGCTACTCCTTTCTATTTGACCTATGGCATGGAAGCTGTACAACCAGTTGAGCTAGAGATACCATCCTTGCATATCTTACTCGAAAGTCAAATCCCAGAGGCTGATTGGAAGAGGGATAGATATGAAAAACTCATCCTCCTGGATGAACGTAGGCTACGCGCCTTGCATAATGTCCAAACATATTAAGCACGTATCAAACGAGCTTTCAACAAAAGGGTTAGGCCCAGAAACATCAAAGAAGGAGACTTAGTCCTCAAGTCGGTTAGAGCTCTTTTACCTGTTGACCCACGGGGAAAATTCAAACCTAATTGGGCCGGGCCATTCCTAGTCAAGTCCATACTTCCAGGGGGTGCGGTTAGGATCACAGACTTAGAAGGGAATGAGTTTTCGAACCCAACAAACCTCGACCAACTAAAATGGCACTATGCCTAGAATAGGAACAAAAACGCGCCTCGCGTAACCTCACGTGTCGCTCTTGTGGCACTAAATAAACGGCCCCTGGCCAAGCTGAAATAAGCTAATGTCACCTTGCTCTTGCATTTTGACAATTTTGTCATCCTCATATCATCGAATAAACTAAACTGCACCTTCAGAGTAAGTAAAAAGCTCATGCTTATTTTCTAAGTTCATTACAAGCTCTTGCTTAGAACAATTATTCTTTTACATTTACTCGAACTACTCGCAAGGGTTTGATTTCATTTTCTAAATGAATACGTAGGCAATCCTTCACGTGATACAACCCATTATTTTAAAATGTAAATAGAAGGACATTTGCATTGCATTTGGAATTCGACAAGAATAATAAATAGAAAATCACAACAGGTTTCATAACCACTTAACCTTTTTTTATTTCATTCACCTCCTAATAATAATAATACGTTACATAATAAAAGAAATAAAAATAGGCTAGGATTCTAAAAACCCCACCTTTTTATTACAACAATAATAATAATAATAAATAATAGCAAAGACTTGGGCTATTCTTCCATCTTCTCTTTGCCCTTGTCATTCTTATCATATTTCTTGTCACGACCTCGAGCCGGACGCTCTTGCGCCACTTCGGACCTAATCACCAACGGTCTTTCTCGAGGCCTAGACTTCCCATTTTTGTCAATCACTTTATCCACGGCAGGAGAAATCTTCGGTTTCTTCGAAGGATGAACAACTCGAAACCCGGCTTCCTCCTCTCCCTCAGTCAAATGCTTCTCCCTTCGGCTCTCTGTAGTAAGCATCACGGCAGTCTGCGGGACGGTATCGAGCTTCAGGATCGTCTGTTTTAGTCCAACCTGCCTCATCAGCCTTTCCGGGAAGATGCACACCATAAATTCCAAGCCAGGAATGCGCACAGATCGAGTAGGATCCAAGGAAGACACTCCAGTGACAGATTTGAGGTGCCACCATGGTACAATCCACCTAATCAAGGGGCCATCATCACTCTTAAGTTTGTTCTCCCAATAATTGCAGACCCGGGTGAAGTCCACCATGTACAGCCTAGTCCTCATCGCAATCGAACGAGCATGATAAGAAGGAACATGAACTGGGGGCTCGATCAATCAAAGCCGTTCCATAAGCCAAACCTACCAAAAGCGGGTATTAGACAAAAAAACAAAAAAAAAAACGAACGAAAAAAAAAAACAAAAAAAAGAAAAGAAAAGAAAAGAGAAGGAAATGTTCTTTTACCTGCAGAATGACGGAACTTCCCAAATACGGTAGGTCGCGGTTGGCTTTTCTATTATCCAAGCCCAATAAGATCTCTCCTAAGCATAAACAAGCTGGGCTCCTACGCAGCTCCATTTGCTCAACAAGGCCCAGAAGACGGGGATCACCTCTCAAGTCTTCATCAACATGCCCTTGGAAGACATATACATGCAACAAGCAAAATCCGAATGCCCTTCGCCTAGCAACGTAAGTAACGGTGGGGTCGGCCCTATTAATGAATCGGTCAATGAAGTCCAACATTCGCACTCCCTTCGAGGTCACTAGACGGTCCACCTCAAGTCTAGTCAACCCAAGCAAGTCTCTAAATTTGCTTTTATACCCTTGCGAAGTAGAAGGAATGGCAAACAAGTGTTCAGGGTCCCACCCACCAATCGCGGCAATTTCTTCAGGGAATGGGCAAATATCGCCTCCAGGAAACGCAAAAACATGGTAATTCGGGTCCCAATAATCAAGACAAGCATCCAAGAATGGTTTGACAACCTTGATAAGCTTCAAACTTAACAATGATCCAATATTATATGCGCCCATATCATATTTCTCCACGTTTGAAAATTCGTTGGTCCATTCTTTTACGCGAATCTCCAAAGTATTCATGATGAGGAATTATTTTGAGAATTTTATGTAATAAGACGAAGAAGAGACGGAAGAATTGTTTGAATAAAAGCTCTATCGACGTCTCTATTTATACTAATTTCTGCCAGAACATAACCACCTGGGAACAGGCGCAGCACCTGCTGCGCCTCTTCAAAGGGACGCAGCTCATGCTGCGCCTCTTCCTCAGCTTGATTTATGTGATTTTCCGCGTTGGATCTTTCCTAATTCCGTGATGAATAATTTCCTATTCCTACGGGTTATTATTTTGGCAAATACGTGGAAATTACCATATTTCGTGTTTCCTAATTCCGCGGGCACGCATTTCGAGGCGACATCGACATTTTCGCCATTTTACCACACTTGCACATTTTCATTTTAGGAAATAATTTTCATTATAATTCATTTTAGGAAATAAGTTTCATACTAATTTAATTCCTTTTTTTTATTTCATTTCTAAACTTATAGGTTTCTATTTTTTTATTTTTTTTAGGGGTAACCCTCCCTACCATCCGGTCATTTCCGGCAATTTGTTTTTTTTTTTTTGCAAATTTTTGTATTTTCACACTCCTTTGAGTCTTTCGTTTTGCGCTAATTTAGGCCATGTGTATATAAAAATGTATGTTTTGCGTGATTTCTATGTAAATTTCGGCAGCATGACGGCGTAAACCGTCATCTACCAAACCTGTTTAAAGCTAACCTGCAGATACAAGCAACACAACCCAGCAGCAAAGGCACTCAGACCATCTTATATACAACCAAAAATGAAATGTACAACAAACTGGGGGCTTTCGCTCCAAACAAAGTCCAAAAATGTTCAAAATGAAGGACCAAATGTACAAATGTGCAAAATACAACTAAACAAAACTACTGTCGGTTGCCCTCCAGCTCCGCAACTCTTCCCGCGAGAGCATCAATCTCGGCATCGCGAACCTCGAGCTCCCTCAACAAGCGAGCTGTCTCCTCCCGACACTGAGCCAACTCTCGCTCCAGCTCGCGGTCCCCTTGCAAAACAACGAAATTGGCTCATGTCAATCATTTCCAGCAATTACAAGAAAAGTTGGGAAAATCAAAATTCAAAAATGAAATAGGCACAAGGTTCATACCTGACGACCTCGACCGCCGACAAGTGCCTCGACGGCAGTAGCTCGCAGCCGGTTGGCCACCCACCACAACGCCACGAACCGAGACGGCGCAACCTGCATTTTCAAAAGTAGTTCTCAATAATTGAATAAGTTCAACCAAATGTGTTCTTACACAAAAATTAGGCAAATTAGAGGCTCACTCTCCGAATCAGATGCTGTCAGTCGTCCAAGCCAGCATCCGTCACAACCACGTCAAAGTCACGCAGCTCTGAGATCGTTGTCCTCCCAGTCGCGTCAGTGTACTCGAGGTTCTCGGGGTACTTTGGGGGCTCGATGCCCGCCGCCTCAACCTCCTGCAAAGTCAAATGTTTCTCATTAATCGATGATCTTTCATCGTAGTTTTAAAATCAAAAATCAAGGAGAGAAAGAAATGCTCACCACAACCGGCCAGTACGCCAACCTCTCGTAGAGGAACGCCGAGTAGTCCTCGCCAGGAAGAAGGAGGGCGTCACCACCAACGCCAGCCAAGTTGGCCTCCCTCTCAGCCTTAGAAGGCTCCCTGAACATCGTCCTAGGAGGATCGACAGGAACCGTCAACACATCCCGAAAGCACTGACGAGCCAAGCGCTCGCCCAAGTACCACACAGGACCCATCGACGTCCTCAACAATAGCCGGCTCGAACTCCTAGGCCGAAGAACCTCAGCCACAAAACGAGGCGCTCCAGCGTACTCCGCCCAAGGCACAGGCACCCACGGGACAAGACAAACAAGGAATCATTCTTATGATCGATTTAAAAGCAATATAGAAGCAAATGAATATAAGTGAGATGTTTACGTTGTCTAGGCGAAGAGCGTTCACGTCCCGCCGGTAGACACTGTGAGAAGAACGCTTGCTCTTCGTCCTGCACATGACCCTATCCCTCACCACGGGATAGGCCCTCTCCAGCGACTCCGTCCTCTTGGGCGCGAGGCCCGGAAAGTAGGAGTACACCCAC
Source organism: Silene latifolia (assembly GCF_048544455.1). NCBI lineage: Eukaryota > Viridiplantae > Streptophyta > Magnoliopsida > Caryophyllales > Caryophyllaceae > Silene > Silene latifolia. The sequence goes on from NC_133529.1 coordinate 26,703,472, forward strand.
GCCTGTAAAGCAAGATAGTCAATAACGATCTTTCGTAATTTGATAAAGAAGAGAATTGATTTTAAGTCTCAATGAAGGTTCATACCTCCAACGAAGTCCAGACCGACAAACACCGGGGAGAAGTCCCCTTCTCCACCGGCCGACGAACCATGGCCCTCATGAAGCGGATGAGAACCACGAAGAAAGCGGTGACCCAGATCCCAACGCCCTAGGGAGCTCAGTCGAAAGGAAAGGAAGAACCGTCGACATGACCTCTCTCCCTTGTCTCCGAGGTAAATCGAAGACAGAAACCACCAAAGCCACAAGCGGGCCCTCTGCTCAGCAGTACAGGGAGGAGGAGCCGTCTCCCTCCCGTCAATCGTCACCAGCACCGGGATCTTTCCCGCAAAGTAGTCTCGAACGTAGGAGTTGGGTACCAAACCAGGCACTGTGACAGCCTTCGGCGACAAGTTCCAGCCGATCAACCTCCTAGACTCGGCCGAGTCCACCCTCATGGCAGTCTCCGGCCACTCCACAGCCTCAGACCCACACGGCAGACCAGAAATCATGCCGTAGTCCTCCAGAGTGATTCCCACCTCACCAAAAGGCATGTGAAAAGTGGAAGTCTTATCCCAGAATCGGTCCAAGAAAGCACGGACCAGGCTAAGGTTAGCCCGCAACTTCCTCCTCGCGATATCCCTCCAGGCCTACACAAAGGCACCGAACGCTCCGCGCTTGATCATGACGCGCTACTCTGCCGACAGCCGCTCGTAACACTCCATCGCTGTCATGTAACCCGAGAACGACCTGATGTTCCCGACCTCCTATTGTGATTTGAAACAAAAAGCTAATTTAGTTTTGAATAAAAGTTGGATAAGATGTGAGCAATTGAAATGAATGAAAGGAGATGAGTGGTGAGTAATGAATTCAAAATTACCAAACTCTTCACCGTCCTGTAGGACAGGTGACCCTCTGCAGCCCACATCAAGTGCCTGCTCTCCCAGGTCTCAGCACACGTGGGAGCTTCCCTTAGCTGATGACCTCCTCGTCCGACGTTGCCCCGTCTAGAGGCCTTCTCCTCCTCACCAGCCTCCTCCTCGTGGGCCTCGTCCCTAGCAGCCATCACCGCAGCGGTGAAAGCCTGCACTAAAGCCTCCTCGATCATGGCAGTGTCTATCTCTATGATACCTCTCCCAGAAGTAGAAGCCTCATCACCTGCAGCATTAAGGTAGTTTAGGCCGCGTCACGTGACGGCGAGCCTTAGTTAAGGAATTTTCGAGCCATCGAAAACCCTGAAATCGCTCTTTTCTCGCCATCTTTTGCCATATCATCAAAAACCCGATAACTCATGTGGTAATTAGGGTCAAGTCAAGCCTAATTTGAAGCCTAATTCTGGGTTCGAGTCGAAATTTCGGCAGCATTTCGTTATAACGACGATTATGCCCTAAAAAGTGTCCTGAAAAAGCCGTCACAAACCAAAATTCCAAGATGATAGGAAGTTTACCCATCCTCCAAGGATCCCAAATATCAAGTTTCATCGCAAATGGACAATCCTAAGGCTATTTTCGAAGCAATTTACGGTTTAGCTGTGAAACCGTCTCAAATTCACTCAAATGCTCAAAATTCAACGAAAATTCGAAACAAATACATGGTTATGTTCCTTATACTGCCAATTATCCATTTCTAACACTAATTTTGCAAGGCAAGTCAATTTTGGGGAAAAGCCCCAAATTTTCGAAATAATTGGGTTGAAAACCCTAATTTTTTCGATCCAAATTGAGTGAATATAGAAGATTAATACAAGAATGGTACACATACGTCGATTAGTCATGATGAATGCAAGCTTTCGGATCAAGCCTTGGCGGAAATGATTAAGATGTGAGAGAGAATTTGAAGAAATTGTGTTTCGAACAAATGATCCTAAACCCTCTGTATATCGCGTTTTGACGCAGAAAATAAACTTTGGGGAATAGACGCAACAGGTGCTGCGCCTCTTCCAAAAGACGTAGCTCTTGCTGCGCCTCTTCCTAGCGTTCCCTCCATTCGAGTTTTCAAAAATTCGTTATGAGTTCGTTATTTGTGGGCCCATCTTTGGTGCGCCTCTTCCTCGTTGCTATCTTATCCTTTTGGTCCGTTTGACGATTATCTTTCGTTCCGGCCCGCATTTCTAAGCCAAACAGCAGACTATTACACGTTATTTATCGCTTCTAATACCTTGCTTGTCACAACGAGCATTTATCCCTTTCACAGGTGTTTCGACACGTCTTCATCGTATTTCCCCAATGAGAGTAAGCGGATAGACTTTCCCTCTCGAGACACGGAGATTAATTCCCGATTATGTTCCCCAACGAGAGTAAGCGGATAGACTTTCCCTCTCGAGACATGGAGATCAACATCAGCCCCTATTTCTTCCGAAGTTTGTTCGAAGCTGAACACGAACAGATTTCTCCCAGCAGTTCCCGCCTGTGTCTTGCTACTTACAATATTTTTTGTTTCCCCTCGGAGTGCGATAAAGATGTCGTTCTCCACAAGTTCCCAGACCAATAGAGTTCCTACACTCGAGCCTTATTTACCCTTTAGTTTAAACTTATATTCGGGCCTCCTTCCCGCCAATGCTTTCCTTTAGGGCCCCATACCCTAGCACCAATCCTTATATATCTTTTAGGTCTCACCCTTAGCTCCTATGCACCTCCAAAAATATCTCGAGAAATAAGTCTCATGTATGGTCTCTTCTTATGGCTGGCGATCCTCCTTACGTAGTTTAATGGACTTTAAACGACCCTCCCCGATAGTCGACAGACTCTAAAATGTTCCCGACGACAGGTCCTTGGCTCAGACCCCTTGAGCCGCCTCGCATCGCCATAGTCGTCAGATTGTAATCTTCGATTGACCTGATGGCTATACTTTGACTTTCGCCTTGTCCAAGCCTCACTCAAAGTGGGGGCTGATGCGTGTCTTTTATATGATGTTTTACATCCTGTTTTACACGCATTTCAGAGCTCATTTTAGTAGTTTATGCTACCATTTCTCCTATTTCCATCTACTTTCGTGTTTTTGTACATTATTGCAGAAATGTGAAGAATCCAGCGGAAATCGAGCTAAATCCGTCCCCGAGTATCCTGCATTGCATTTGACGTGAAGTACTTACCCAAGGAACGAGCTTGGTGCGCATTCCAAGGCCCAAAAGACAAATCCACGAGAAGTTAAAAGCGGATTACCAGCTAAAGCAGTCGATCGACTGGCCCCCTTAGTCGATCGACTAACCCACGGGATCCAGAAGCTACTGTTCAGCTCAAAGCAGTCGATCGACCGGTCACCTTAGTCGATCGACTGGGCCGCTACTTCAGACGAGAATTAAAAGGTCGAGGAAAAGCAAGCCCATTGTGTTTAGGTTTTGATAATAAGTGTTACGCATATTTTCTATATAACGTAACCTAAAACATCAGAATAGACATCGAATTATTATCTAAGTTTTACATTCAGTTTTATCAGTTTTAGAATATCAATAATTAGGGTTCGGAATATTGTTCGCATTGGATTTTTGTTCGTGCTTTTAATCATTCCTCTGCAATTTCGGTATTCCTTCTGTTCTATTTCAGTTCATCTTTATTTCGTTGATAGTGTAGAAATTGCTAGTTAGATTCCAAAGCCAATATTATCGTTTTATGTTATTTATTTATCTTTCCGTATTAATCATGAATTCAGTAGATTTAATAGTCAATCTTATTGTTGTTATCATTCTTAGTATGAGTAGCTAATTTATTCGTGCTAGGATGTAAGGGAACTATAGAATAGGCGGCGTAGAATTAACATGGCCTGAAATCGCGTGTCGGTCGATCGACCGCCATACCTGGTCGATCGACTGGCCACGTGAGGTTTTACCTTCGTTTTAATTGTTTTAATTCTTTATTCGACGAATCGAGTGCACACGACTAGTTGAATGTTTAGGATATGACTGACCCATTAGATCGAGAGATAGGGACAGTTGTTAGATTACCAATTAAAATGACTAAACTATGCTGAGATCGAAAGATAGGTAAAGTTTAGATTATTAGTCACTTTTCAGGACGAGAGTCAGTATTAGTGATATTAGGGACTTATAGCGAGATCGAAAGATGCTACCTGTTAAGAGTGGACCGAGAGGACCTCTTGTTTTCCTGCCTCATGTGTTTGATTTAGACCGACTTAGTTTGCTGCCGCCGAAACTATAGTGAACCGACCATCCTAGTACCCCTTCTTTTATCTGTTTATCCGTTTATTTAGTTTACTTTGTTTTATTGCCTTTAGCTATTGACCAAATCAACTCAAAACCCCCCCACATTCGTTACCTTAGACTAGAATTAGACAATTATTAATTACATTCGCCTCCTTGTGGTTCGACCCTGTTACCACTAGCCTAGGTTAGTTTTAATAGGTTTTATAAATATTATTTTTGGTACTCACAACGACGGGTATCAGGGGCTCTGTAGATACCTCATTTCTGCACCTCTCGCAAACAACCCGGTGAAGATTGGGCTGCATGTTTGGTACGCGGAACGATTTGTGACAGTTCGTAAGTTTATCGTCAAGTAATTGCTCAAATATTAATGTCTACCTCTTAGTTGTCATCTACGTGCCGATACGGTCGTTTTGACAGTAATTAGAGTACATTTGGAGTCTGGGCCTAAAACCGTCTTTATTTTCTGATAACCATTAAATCCCGAGTCAGAATGTTCTGGAATGTTCCGGATATTTCTATTCCATATTTCACAATCTTTATCCTTTGGTAAACAATTTCCCGTAATATTCATACAAGATATTACGGAAAACCAAAATATTCCGTCCTACCATAACTTAAACACGAAAATCTTTCTTCCGCGGGAGGAAACCCCTTGGGAACAGACGCAGCAGGTGCTGTGCCTCTTCCAAGAGACGCGGTGACTGCTGCGCCTCTTCCCAGGTCCTTTTCTGCATGTTTTTCATATCTTTTTTTTATATCTTTCCGAGATTCACTTCCAAAGACTCTCCGAAACCCAAATTCCTTCACGTGATTAGTATAAATAGAAGCCTTCGCTCCTCATATTTCTCACGCGAGTGTCCGCCCTTCTCTTCTCCCTTTGCATTCTAGACCTTTGTTCTTACTTTTTGGCGTCTACGTACTTGAACATTCGACCACGTAAGCTCAGATCCTTCTGAGTACCAGCCTCGTTTGCATGACCGACCAATTTGACCAACTCCACATCAATCAACTTAATTAATCTAATCGTTTTCCTCTTACGAGGGCACTTTCATATTAGTATTATAGTTCGAGTCGAGCATCGCTAATCGATACCTTAGTCCTTCTCGTTTCGTCAAACATGTAAGTCTGAGGGTGTATAATCTCTCTTTTATTATTGTTGTTTACTTTTGTATCATCATCATGTAAGGTTTATGTCGAAAATACTTATTAAAACCGATTTCTAAAACCATGCTTTAAAACCTCTTTTTACGGATTTCCAGAAGACAAACCGTCGAAAAAGAACGCAGCAACTGTTGCGCCTCATCGAAGGAGCACAGAAACTGCTGCGCCTCTTCGAAGGAGCGTAGTTCCTGCTGCGCCTCTTCGTGAGGCTGCCGCAGTTCCTGCTTCCTTTCTTCTTCCTTCGTCCTCTGTAATTTGTTTCGTTTGGTTCCTGTTAATTCTTTGACATAATAGCTTATCATCTCACATGTATATTATTTATCATTCATTCACATGTTTAATTCGTCATTTAATTCGACTTAAATCTCTTATAATCCGATATTTGGGTTTTCGTCATTAAATTCAATCCGGGTTGTAGGAATTCGATTTGTTCATATCGGGTTTCTGGAATTCGATCCTTGATATATTTTCCATCTGTTATTTATGTTGTTCATCATTAGTTCGTCTTTAATTTATCATGTTTAGTCTATTTTGTTCACCTATGTCACTAATCAATCATTCTCCCATGTAAATAATTCGTTTGCATCCGTCTCGTCCATGTTTATTGCTTTTATGACCATCATTCACATGTAAATAACCTGATAATCACTTCTATCCGAGTATATATTATAAATCAATCATTAAATTAACCCACGAACATTAACGATTTGCAGTTCCAGCTTCACAACCAGAACTCACCCTTGGAACAGACGCAAAGAATCGCTGCGCCTCTTTCAAAGCGCGACCATTTGCGCTGTTCAACTTGAATTTCCTCGAACTCCGTTGTTGCTTGACTTAGTTTAATTAGCTTACGTATAATTGACTATTAATCGTATTACCACCTACTGATCTTGATGCGTGTCTTTTATATGATGTTTTACACCCTATTTTACACGCATTTCAGAGCTCATTTATGTAGTTTAAGGCTACTATTTGCCCCATTTCGTCTACTTTCGTATTTTTATGTAATATTGCAGATTTATGCGGAAATGAGTAGATATTGAGCTAAATCCGTCCCCGAGTATCTTGCACTGCATTTGACATGAAGTATTTACTTAAGGAATGAGCTTGGTGCGCACTTCGAAGCCCGGAAGACAAATCCACGAGAATTAGAAGTCAAGTATCAGCTAAAGCAGTCGATCGACTGGCTCCCTTAGTCGATCGACCAATCCACGACTTCTAGGAACTACTGTGCATCGCAAACCAGTCGATCGACCGGTCACAGTGGTCGATCGACCAAACAGCTACTTCAGACGTGAATCAATAGATCGAGAAACTTGAAGCCCAAAGCTATATTAGGTTTAAGAATAAAGTTACGTGAGTTTGCTATATAACGTAACCTAGTTTACAGAGATATTCATTCAGAAAATTATCTAGTTTTCCTTCAGTTCTTTATCAGTTTTAGTATATCAAATAATTAGGGTTCGGGATATTGCTTCGTTCGTTCTTTTAAATCTTTCCGTTACCATTCATCTTCACGGTGTTTTTCCTCTGCTTATTTTAAGTTTCATTACTTTATCGTTCATAGTATAAAATTGTTAGTTAGTTTCCCGAAGCCATAATTACCGTTTTGTGCTAGCCTTTTATTGCGTAAATTTAAGCATGAATTCAGTAGTTAATTTCGTTAATTCCATTGTTGTTATCATTCCTAGTATGAGTAGCTAGATTAATTGTGCTAGGATGTAGGGAAACTGTAGTTAGGCGGCATTAGAATTAATATGGCCTGAAATCGCATGCCGGTTGATCGACCGGGTTCACTGGTCGATCGACTGGTCACGCTGAGATTGTTTCGTTTTAATTGTTTTAATTGTTGTGTTTGACGAATCGAGTGCACGCGACCAGTTGAATACCTAGGATTTGACCGACCCGATAAAGATCGAAAGATAGGGAAGGGAGATAGCCTACTTAATAAAGACGACTAGATTGATTAGATCGAAAGATAGATTAATTTAGACCTTTAGTCACTTTTCAGGATGAAAGTCAGTATTAGTGGTATTAGGGACTTGTAGCGAGATCGAAAGATGCTACCTGTGAGAGTGGACCGAAAGGACCTCTTATTTTCCCGTCTCACGTGATTGTTTTAGACCTACCCAGTTTGCTGCCGCCGAAACTATAGTGAACCGACCATCCTTGCACCCTTTTAATCCTTGATTTTTATCTGTTTAATTAGTTTACTGTCTTTTATTTGCCTTTAGCTATAGACCAAATCAAGTTAACCCACACACACTGTTACCTTGGACTGAAATTAGACATCTAATAATTACATCTGCCTCTCTGTGGTTCGACCCTGTTACCACTAGCTTTTGTTAGTTTTAATAGGTTTTATAAATTCTATTTTTGGTACTCACAACGACGGGTATCAAATTTTGGCGCCGTTGCCGGGGAGGCAATTGCTCTAATTTTTAGTTGTTTTATTTTAGTCTGTTTCTTAGTTTAAGGGACATCCGTTCCTTAAACTATTCTCATATTCTTTTTGTAGTTTCTTCTTATGCGCAGGTCACAGGGTGGTGAACTAGTACCTTTCAATCCCGAGATTGAGAAGACCTTGCGTGAGTTGAGACGATCATCTAGAGTACTGCCGACAGAGGAAGAGCTGAGTACTCTGTCTAGTTACTACGAGAACGAGCTATACGAGGAGGATCCACCCTCATCACCCATTTCGACTTCTTCAGCTGAGACAGTCACATCTCAAGAATTTCCAGTCATGGCTGAAGAAGCGAGTATAACAAGTCACTCTGAGCCGACAGTGCAAATCTATACAAGGGGTTCGAACCACCGGGAGCCGATAGGAAATTCGAACCGAAGCTCGCTTATATCAACTTGGTTGAGAGGAACCAATTCGGGAGCCGCAAATGAAGACGCAGCCAAGCATATGGAGATATTTATTGATTATTGCTGCTCTATACCCCGCCGACCGGTGTGACCCAGACCGGATAAAGGAGACCATGTTTATATTCTCACCGCGATGCTTCAAGAGAGTGGAGTAGATCCGGACCGAGCCGCTAATGGGATCACCGACCGGAATTCTTTGGCCTTGGCGTTCTACAAGAAGTATTTCTCTGCCTCAAAGACGAATGCTATTAGAGCTCAAATCACAAGCTTTAAACAGGACCAGGATGAGAACTTTCATGAGGCATGGGTCCGTTTCAAGAAGTTAGTGCGAACCATTCCGCATCATGGGTTTGAGAAGTGGAGCCTATGCAATCGGTTCTACAATGGGCTCTATGACGATCAAAGGGCTATCCTGGATGCGACGGACTAATGGCGATTCCAGGAGAATACGGGGAGACTAAGGGTAGAAGATCATAGATAACTTGGCCACCCACAAAGTCGAGTATGGGAATTCCGGGGGGAAATCAAAGGAGAGCTGAATCTCCTTCGTAGCTGCATTAGAAGCTCTCACGGCGAGATTTGACAAGTACGAGTTGGGAGGAGCTTCCAAAGGAGGGATTTACCATGTAAATCTTTGTTTGACAGTCCTTTAAATGCAGTAAAAGATGTGGAACCGAGGGACATGTTTGGACAATTGTCTAGTCCTTCGAGTCTTGCGCCGCCTTTCAACATTATAAGCGGACAAATACTTACTAAGAGCCGAATGTCCACCCCAACTTGAGGTGGAGTAGCCAAAATGTCTTGAATCCGACTCAACCTCCACAAGAAGAAGCAGCAGTAACTATGTGCCCCCTCATAAGCAACAATGAGTTCCAAAAGCCTCCGTATGTCCCATTAAAGAAGCAAAGAACAAACCCAAGGTTCGATTTCAATGAGTTAAATAATTTGTTGCTGAAGGAATCCCAGGCTAGAGAGGCCGGGATGAAGATGTTGGAGAGCCAAATTGCCCAATTGGCTAGCAAGAACACAACTCGATCTTCGGGACACTTACCGACTCAGACGGAGCAAAAAGAGACCCTTAATGCTATCACTTTGAGGAGTGGGTCTACCCTTGAAGGGCCTGCTATGATAGAGGATGCCCCTGAAAAAGATGAGGGGGAACCGAGTCGAAGAAAGCCGGAACGAACAAAAGCAAGAAAAAGACGATCGGAGTATGTCGTCGATCGACTGACATACCCGCTCGATCGACTGAAGTGCGACAAATAATAGCTTCTGGTCATGTTGAAGTCAGTCGATCGGCTGACCAACCTGGTCGATCGACTGAGATTGCTGCTGAAGGTGATTCTTTTCGTCCTCCAATGCCCGATAACCTGAGGGATCACTTGTTTCGGGGTACTACTGCCCGAAAATATTGAGGACAGACCCGAATGCTGATGGGTCCGTTCCAGTTCCGAAGTATGACCCTTTGTCGATTAATGGTTCACATTTGAGACGGTCTGAAGAGGGGTCGAGCTACCATAAGGAGAAGGTTGTGGACTTCCAGCCTAAGTCCACCGATACCGGCATGAGAGATCTAGAGGAGAGGGCTAAGTTGCTACTTTCAGCCCCCTATCCGGAGAGATTGGTGCCGACAAAGGAACAGGTATCATTTAATAAGTTTAAAAATGTTGTTCGCAGTTTAAATGTGCAAGTACCTTTCCTTGAATTAGTCAATCAAGTGCCGACTTATATGAAATTTATGAAGCAATTACTGTCTAAAAAGAAGTCACTTGAAACTGTGCATACTGTCGCACTAACTGAGGAGACCTGCTCTTATTTGACCCATACTGCAACCCTTAAGCTAGAAGACCCGGGTAGTTTTTCTGTCCCATGTAATATTGGCACCTTTCCTATAGAGAAAGCCTTATGTGACCTAAGAGCCAGTATTAGTGTAATGCCCTTGAGTCTTGCTAGGAAGCTCAAATTGACTAAGTTTGCGTAACAACAACATGACAAGATGATGGCCGATCGCTCTGCGGTCCAGCCAATAGGAGTCTTAGAGGACATCCCCGTGCAAATAGGGAAGTTTTTCTTTCCTATTGACTTCGTTGTGCTCGATATGCCCGAAGATGCCCACATCCCTATCATTTTGGGTACACCATTCCTGCACACTGCTGGTGCAGTTATTGATGTTGGTTCGGGAACTTTGACCTTTAAGGTAGGCAAGCATTCCATTGTCTTTGCCCATACAGCTAGGAAGAAAGACCCCATGTGGCCTGTCACTTGCAATACGGTTTCTGAAAAGAAATCTTATTTTATACTTCCTGATATGCCTGTCTCTATTCCTACTCTTGTTGTGACACCTCCGCCCCAGATTGGGAGCAAAGTGGAGGAAGATTCTACTGTTTTAGATGTTGCAGGAGCTGGTTTGGGGAAGGAAGAGCCATATGTTGCTCCAGCTGTGAAGGAGCCAATTGTTCAAAGAGGTGGTCTAGGATGCCTTAGCTATGGCACTGATGAGGAGCCCGAAGATGAGCCATTCAAAGCAACGGAGTCTGATCTGGATTTCGACGAGTCAGAGGAGGTCATTGAGTGGGAAGATGTCTGACATGTTGATCCGTTGAGCTTGTCGGATGATGAGGTTGAAAAGAGTGCCGCTGAGAAGATGAGCACTGTTGCGGCTACCTCTTGTAGCCAGAAGCCAGTCAAGTGGGCCATTCTATGGCCGTTTTTGATCAACTATTAGTTGATTGAGACTTCTTCAAAACATTTAAATTTTATTGCTTTCGTTGAACCTTTTTATTTATTGTTTTGTGTGCGCGAAACTTCGCCGTTTACGTTTGCTTAGGATTTCAAACACTTTAGATGGTTACTTTGGGTTTTGCGCAATTTTGGGCGCGTATTATTGTGCATTTGCAGGTTTTTGGACCTTATTAACTCATGTTCTCGAGCTAATTGAGAAATCAGAAAGTTACAGCAGTATTTCCAGTCGATCGACTGACCCTCATGGTCGATCGACTGAGCTGCACAGTTCCAGGAGGTTCTGTTCCTGTTCACCTGGTCGATCGACTGGGTGTGATGGTCGATCGACCGTTGCCTGCTGCTGTACCTGTTCACGACCTTTCCCCTGCTGTGTTGGGTCGTTTTACGGAATTGAGGGAGTCTTTCCTTCTCTTTATTTTCCGACATAATTCTGTTTTCTTCAATTTCTTCATCTTATGCACATTATATCGCTTCAAAAATTGTTTTCTCGGACTTATGCGTGGTTCTTTTTTCTTTTCAGGTACTTATTGGTAGCACTGCTGGCTACTGAAACCTCCTAACTCACGCTGGTTTGGGGAGGTTTCCTTTTGCTGCGCTTGAAGTCTTGTGAGTTTATAAGCCTTACTTCATGTCCTTTATAGTTTTTCTCGCAATTTCCGTTTTCCTTTTCTTCATTACATGATTTTGCACAATGGGGACATTATGCGATTTGGTTTGGGGAAGGGTTTTGCGTCGTATATCATTTGCTTGCATTCACGTTTACATTTCAGTTTGCATTTGTTTATCTCATTTCTCATATATACAAAAATTCAAATAAAAATTGAAAAATTTCAAAAACTCAAAAAAAAATGCACGTTTATTTTAGCATATAGGTCGAGTCGAAACGGTAGTATTTCTATGATGACATTGCATTTGCATCTGTTTTATCGCCTAAGCCTTGCTAATTGACATGTTATTAGTACAATCATAAATGCGTTTCTACGAGTTTTCGTTAAATTATTTGCTGGACCTTAGACTTGACTTAGAAATTTGGCAAACTATTTATATTTTTTGAGATTTAGAGCCTATAACTGGTGTCATCTATGACCAGTTTATCTAGGATGTGAGTAGTTACTCCTTATAAAACATGTTTCATAAATGTGCATAAATATGAACTTAATCTGCTTAATACCTGTATGCATTCGGTTTGTGGTTTGTTGACACATGTGGTAGAGGTCTTCCTTTATTCATTCTACCCATAAGCCCCACACTGCCAAAAACAGCCTTTTTGTCCCATTACCACATCCTACACTTAGCCTGCCTTTGTTAAGCTAGTAGTTTACGTTATGGGATTGTTACTTTGTTTTTGGCAGCATATGCTCATGTTTGAGATATTGTTGGGAAGATGAAAGGAAGGAAAGAAAGAAATAGAAAAGAAGAAAAAAAAAGAGAGAAAAATGATTCGAAAAAGAAAAAAAAGAGTGCTGTACTGTTCAAAGCAGTTGATCGACTGCTCTACTTGGTCGATCGACCGCTACCCGAGAAGAAGAAAAGAAATCAATTCGCATGATTCAAAGTCTTTATTAAATGGCGATGTTTGCTCCCATGCTGCATTTGTATCTTATGGGGAGTTGATTGATTAATTATTATGGAAATAGTGAGATTTGTGCTTGATAATTAGCACCCGTTTGTTGTTGAATTTTGAGCAAGAAGTGGATGTTGTCATATGGTTGTTACGGTACTAGCTTGATCACCTGTACCCCCACACTCCCATAAATGTTTTGCCCTTCCTGCCCATTACCTCACATATCCATATTTACCTCGGTATGTGTCATGGTCATTTGTTCGGTTGGAATGCATATGTACGGTTGTAGAGATTACTTTCATATTATATTGCAGGCATGTTCTTATAGGTCGTAGTTAGGTGAGTGTCACTAACAAAATGAATTCTTTCTATCTTTCACCTATTTTCACCTGTATTTATTGAGTGATTTGAGCGACCCGTGAGAGTCCAATTTGATAAGTCTCTATAGTCAGCGGTTCAGCAGTTTTTAACAACCTTATAACTCGATTGCATGATTCACATTGCTAATTGATTGTTAGTTGCATTAAATTGGTTTAGGCTATTCAGTGTGCATTTCGCTCTGAGATTGAACTCGTTCTATTAAGTTTTAGGATCGAGTCTAGTTCTTGCTTGGGGACAAGCAAGGGTTTGGTTTGGGGAAGTTTGATGCGTGTCTTTTATATGATGTTTTACACCCTATTTTACACGCATTTCAGAGCTCATTTATGTAGTTTAAGGCTACTATTTGCCCCATTTCGTCTACTTTCGTATTTTTATGTAATATTGCAGATTTATGCGGAAATGAGTAGATATTGAGCTAAATCCGTCCCCGAGTATCTTGCACTGCATTTGACATGAAGTATTTACTTAAGGAATGAGCTTGGTGCGCACTTCGAAGCCCGGAAGACAAATCCACGAGAATTAGAAGTCAAGTATCAGCTAAAGCAGTCGATCGACTGGCTCCCTTAGTCGATCGACCAATCCACGACTTCCAGGAACTACTGTGCATCGCAGACTAGTCGATCGACCGGTCACAGTGGTCGATCGACCAAACAGCTACTTCAGATGTGAATCAATAGATTGAGAAACTTGAAGCCCAAAGCTATATTAGGTTTAAGAATAAAGTTACGTGAGTTTGCTATATAACGTAACCTAGTTTACAGAGATATTCATTCAGAAAATTATCTAGTTTTCCTTCAGTTCTTTATCAGTTTTAGTATATCAAATAATTAGGGTTCGGGATATTGCTTCGTTCGTTCTTTTAAATCTTTCCGTTACCATTCATCTTCACGGTATTTTTCCTCTGCTTATTTTCAGTTTCATTACTTTATCGTTCATAGTATAGAATTGTTAGTTAGTTTCCCGAAGCCATAATTACCGTTTTCTGCTAGCCTTTTATTCCGTAAATTTAAGCATGAATTCAGTAGTTAATTTCGTTAATTCCATTGTTGTTATCATTCCTAGTATGAGTAGCTAGATTAATTATGCTAGGATGTAGGGAAACTGTAGTTAGGAGGCATTAGAATTAACATGGCCTGAAATCGCATGCCGGTCGATCGACCGGGTTCACTGGTCGATCGACTGGTCACGCTGAGATTGTTTCGTTTTAATTGTTTTAATTGTTGTGTTTGACGAATCGAGTGCACGCGACCAGTTGAATACCTAGGATTTGACCGACCCGATAAAGATCGAAAGATAGGGAAGGGAGATAGCCTAATTAATTAAGACGACTAGATTGATTAGATCGAAAGATAGATTAATTTAGACCTTTAGTCACTTTTCAGGACGAAAGTCAGTATTAGTGGTATTAGGGACCTGTAGCGAGATCGAAAGATGCTACCTGTGAGAGTGGACCGAAAGGAGCTCTTATTTTCCCGTCTCACGTGATTGTTTTAGACCTACCCAGTTTGCTGCCGCCGAAACTATAGTGAACCGACCATCCTTGCACCCTTTTAATCCTTGATTTTTATCCGTTTAATTAGTTTACTGTCTTTTATTTGCTTTTAGCTATAGACCAAATCAACTCAACCCCCACACACTGTTACCTTGGACTGAAATTAGACATCTAATAATTACATCTGCCTCTCTGTGGTTCAACCCTTTTACCCCTAACTTTTGTTAGTTTTAATAGGTTTTATAAATTCTATTTTTGGTACTCACAACGACGGGTATCAAATTTTGGCGCCGTTGCCGGAGAGGCAATTGCTCTAATTTTTAGTTGTTTTATTTTAGTCTGTTTCTTAGTTTAAGGGACATCCGTTCCTTAAACTATTCTCATATTCTTTTTGTAGTTTCTTCTTATGCGCAGGTCACAGGGTGGTGAACTAGTACCTTTCAATCCCGAGATTGAGAAGACCTTGCGTGAGTTGAGACGATCATCTAGAGTACTGCCGACAGAGGAAGAGCTGAGTACTCTGTCTAGTTACTATGAGAACGAGCTATACGAGGAGGATCCACCCTCATCGCCCATTTCCACTTCTTCAGCTGAGACAGTCACATCTCAAGAATTTCCAGTCATGGCTGAAGAAGCGAGTATAACAAGTCACTCTGAGCCGACAGCTGCAAATCTATACAAGGGGTTCGAATTACCGGGAGCTGATAAGAAATTCGAACCGAAGCCTGCTTATATCAACTTGGTTGAGAGGAACCAATTCGGGGGAGCTGCAAATGACAACGCAGCCAAGCATATGAAGATATTTATTGATTATTGGTGCTCTATACCCCCGCTAACCGGTGTGACCCAGGACCAGATAAAGGAGACCATGTTTATATTCTCACTCCGCGATGCTGTAAGGGAGTGGTACAAAGATCTGGACCGAGCTGCTAATGGGATCACCGACTGGAATTCTTTGGCCTTGGCGTTCTACAAGAAGTATTTCTATGCCTCAAAGACGAATGCTATTAGAGCTCAAATCACAAGCTTTAAACAGGGGCCGGATGAGAACTTTCATGAGGCATGGGTCCGTTTCAAGAAGCTGGTGCGAACCATTCCGCATCATGGGTTTGAGAAGTGGTGCATATGCAATCAGTTCTACAATGGGCTCTATGACGATCAAAGGGCTATCCTTGATGCGACAGCTAATGGCAGATTCCAGGAGAATACGGGGGAGACTAAGGGGTGGAAGATCATAGATGACTTGGCCACCCACAAAGCTGAGTATGGGAATTCCCGGGGAAATCAAAGGAGAGTCAATGAATCTTCTTCGTAGCCGCATTAGAAGCTCTCACGGTGAGATTTGACAAGTACGAGTTGGGAGGAGCTTCCAAAGGAGGGATTTACCATGTAAATCTTTGTTTTGACGGTCCTTTAAATCTCGTAAAAGATGTGGAGCCGAGGGACATGTTTTGCACAATTGTCCTAGTCCCTTCGAGTCTTGCGCTGCCTTTCAACATTATAGGCAGACAAATACTTACTATGAGCCGAATGTCCACCCCAACTTGAGGTGGAGTAGCCAAAATGTCTTGAATCCGACTCAACCTCCACAAAGATCAGCAGCGCGAGAACTATGTGCCCCCTCATAAGCAACAACAGTTCCAAAAGCCTCCATATGTCCCACAACAGCAGCAACAAACCCAAGGTTCTGATTTCAATGAGTTAAAGAATTTGTTGCTGAAGGAATCCCAGGCTAGAGAGGTCGGGATGAAGATGTTGGAGAGCCAAATTGCCCAATTGGCTAGCAAGAACACAACTCGGGCTCCGGGACACTTACCGACTCAGACGGAGCAAAAAGAGACCCTTAATGCTATCACTTTGAGGAGTGGGTCTACCCTTGAAGGGCCTGCTATGATAGAGGATGCCCCTGAAAAAGATGAGGGGGAACCGAGTTAGAAGAAAGCTGGAACGAACAAAAGCAAGAAAAAGACGATCAGCAGGTATGTCAGTCGATCGACTGACATACCCGGTCGATCGACTGAAGTGCGACAAACAATAGCTTCTGGTCATGTTGAAGTCAGTCGATCGGCTGACCAACCTGGTCGATCGACTGAGATTGCTGCTGAAGGTGATTCTTTTCGTCCTCCAATGCCCGATAACCCGTGGGATCACTTGTTTCGGGGTACTACTGGCCCGAAAATATTGAGGACAGACCGAATCTTTGATGGGTCCGTTCAGTTCAAGTATGACCCTTTGTCGATTAATGGTTCACATTTGAGACGGTCTGAAGAGGGGTCGAGCTACAATAAGGAAAAGGTTGTGGACTTCCAGCCTAAGTCCACCGATACCGGCATGAGAGATCTAGAGGAGAGGGCTAAGTTGCTACTTTCAGCCCCTATCCGGAGAGATTGGTGCCGACAAAGGAACAGGTATCATTTAATAAGTTTAAAAATGTTGTTCGCAGTTTAAATGTGCAAGTACCTTTCCTTGAATTAGTCAATCAAGTGCCGACTTATATGAAATTTATGAAGCAATTACTGTCTAAAAAGAAGTCACTTGAAACTGTGCATACTGTCGCACTAACTGAGGAGACCTGCTCTTATTTGACCCATACTGCACCCCTTAAGCTAGAAGACCCGGGTAGTTTTTCTGTCCCATGTAATATTGGCACCTTTTCTATAGAAAAAGTCTTATGTGACCTAGGAGCTAGTATTAGTGTAATGCCCTTGAGTCTTGCTAGGAAGCTCAAATTGACTAAGTTTGCAGTAACCAACATGACAGTACAGATGGCTGATCGCTCTGCGGTCCAGCCAATAGGAGTCTTAATGGACATCCCCGTGCAAATAGGGAAGTTTTTCTTTCCTATTGACTTCGTTGTGCTCGATATGGCCGAAGATGCCCACATCCCTATCATTTTGGGTACACCATTCCTGCACACTGCTGGTGCAGTTATTGATGTTGGTTCGGGAACTTTGACCTTTAAGGTAGGCAAGCATTCCATTGTCTTTGCCCATACAGCTAGGAAGAAAGACCCCATGTGGCCTGTCACTTGCAATACGGTTTCTGAAAAGAAATCTTATTTTATACTTCCTGATATGCATGTCTCTATTCCTACTCCTGTTTTGACACCTCCGCCCCAGATTGGGAGCAAAGTGGAGGAAGATTCTACTGTTTTAGATATTGCTGGAGCTGGTTTGGGGAAGGAAGAGCCATATGTTGCTCCAGCTGTGAAGGAGCCAATTGTTCAAAGAGGTGGTCTAGGATGCCTTAGCTATGGCACTGATGAGGAGCCCAAAGATGAGCCATTCAAAGCAACGGAGTCTGATCTGGATTCCGACGAGTCAGAGGAGGTCATTGAGTGGGAAGATGTCCGACATGTTGATCCGTTGAGCTTGTCGGATGATGAGGTTGAAAAGAGTGCCGCTGAGAAGATGAGCACTGTTGAGGCTACCTCTTGTAGCCAGAGGCCAGTCAAGTGGGCCATTCCATGGCCGTTCTTGATCAACTATTAGTTGATTGAGACTTCTTCAAAACATTTAAATTTTATTGCTTTCATTGAACCTTTTTATTTATTGTTTTGTGTGCGCAAAACTTCGCCGTTTACGTTTGCTTAGGATTTCAAACACTTTAGATGGTTACTTTGGGTTTTGCGCAATTTTGGGTGCGTATTATTGTGCATTTGCAGGTTTTTGGACCTTATTAGCTCATGTTCTCGAGCTAATTGAGAAATCAGAAAGCTACAACAGTATTTCCAGTCGATCGACTGACCCTTATGGTCGATCGACTGAGCTGCACAGTTCCAGGAGCTTCTGTTCCTGTTCACCTGGTCGATCGACTAGGTGTGATGGTCGATCGACCGTTGCCTGCTACTGTACCTGTTCACGACCTTTCCCCTGCTGTGATGGGTCATTTTGCGGAATTGAGGGAGTCTTTCCTTCTCTTTATTTTCCGACATAATTATGTTCTTCAATTTCTTCATCTTATGCACATTATACCGCTTCAAAAATTGTTTTCTCGGACTTATGCGTGGTTCTTTTTCTTTTCAGGTACTTATTGGTAGCACTGCTGGCTACTGAAACCTCCTAGCTCTGAAACCTCCTAGCTCACGCTGGTTTGGGGAGGTTTCCTTTTGCTGCGCTTGAAGTCTTGTGAGTTTCTAAGCCTTACTTCATGTCCTTTATAGTTTTTCTCGCAATTCCCGTTTTCCTTTTCTTCATTACATGATTTTGCACAATGGGGACATTGTGCAATTTGGTTTGGGGAAGGGTTTTGCGTCGTATATCATTTGCTTGCATTCACGTTTACATTTCAGTTTGCATTTGTTTATCTCATTTCTCATATATACAAAAATTCAAATAAAAACTGAAAAATTTCAAAAATTCAAAAAAAAATGCACGTTTATTTTAGCATATAGGTCGAGTCGGAACGGTAGTATTTCAATGATGACATTGCATTTGCATCTGTTTTATCGCCTAAGCCTTGCTAATTGACATGTTATTAGTAGAATCATAAATGCATTTCTACGAGTTTTCGTTAAATTATTTGCTGGACCTTTGACTTGACTTAGAAATTTGGCAAACTATTTATATTTTCTGAGATTTAGAGCCTATAACTGGTGTCATCTATGACCAGTTTATCTAGGATGTGAGTAGTTACTCCTTATAAAACATGTTTCATAAATGTGCATAAATATGAACTTAATCTGCTTAATACCTGTATGCATTCGGTTTGTGGTTTGTTGACACATGTGGTAGAGGTCTTCCTATATTCATTCTACCCATAAGCCCCACACTGCCAAAAACAGCCTTTTTGTCCCATTACTACATCCTACACTTAGCCTGCCTTTGTCAAGCTAGAAGTTTACGTTATGGGATTGTTACTTTGTTTTTGGTAGCATATGCTCATGTTTGAGATATTTGGGAAGATGAAAGGAAGGAAAGAAAGAAATAGAAAAGAAGAAAAAAAAAGAGAGAAAAATGATTCGAAAAAGAAAAAAAAAGAGTGATGTACTGTTCAAAGCAGTCGATCGACTGCTCTACTTGGTCGATCGACCGCTACCCGAGAAGAAGAAAAGAAATCAATTCGCATGATTCAAAGTCTTTATTAAATGGCGATGTTTGCTCCCATGTTGCATTTGTATCTTATGGGGAGTTGATTGATTATTATTATGGAAATAGTGAGATTTGTGCTTGATAATTAGCACCCGTTTGTTGTTGAATTTTGAGCAAGAAGTGGATGTTGTCATATGGTTGTTACGGTACTAGCTTGATCACCTGTACCCCCACACTCCCATAAATGTTTTGCCCTTCCTGCCCATTACCTCACATATCCATATTTACCTCGGCATGTGTCATGGTCATTTGTTCGGTTGGAATGCATATGTACGGTTGTAGAGATTACTTTCATATTATATTGCAGGCATGTTCTTATAGGTCGTAGTTAGGTGAGTGTCACTAACAAAATGAATTCTTTCTATCTTTCACCTATTTTCACCTGTATTTATTGAGTGATTTGAGCGACCCGTGAGAGTCCAATTTGATAAGTCTCTATAGTCAGCGGTTCAGCAGTTTTTAACAACCTTATAACTCGATTGCATGATTCACATTGCTAATTGATTGTTAGTTGCATTAAATTGGTTTAGGCTATTCAGTGTACAAATCCACGAGAATTAGAAGTCAAGTATCAGCTAAAGCAGTCGATCGACTGGCTCCCTTAGTCGATCGACCAATCCACGATTTCCAGGAACTACTGGGCATCGCAGACCAGTCGATCGACCGGTCACAGTGGTCGATCGACCAAACAGCTACTTCAGATGTGAATCAATAGATCGAGAAACTTGAAGCCCAAAGCTATATTAGGTTTAAGAATAAAGTTACGTGAGTTTGCTATATAACGTAACCTAGTTTACAGAGATATTCATTCAGAAAATTATCTAGTTTTCCTTCAGTTCTTTATCAGTTTTAGTATATCAAATAATTAGGGTTCGGGATATTGCTTCGTTCGTTCTTTTAAATCTTTCTGTTACCATTCATCTTCACGGTATTTTTCCTCTGCTTATTTTCAGTTTCATTACTTTATCGTTCATAGTATAGAATTGTTAGTTAGTTTCCCGAAGCCATAATTACCGTTTTGTGCTAGCCTTTTATTTCGTAAATTTAAGCATGAATTCAGTAGTTAATTTCGTTAATTCCATTGTTGTTATCATTCCTAGTATGAATAGCTAGATTAATTTTGCTAGGATGTAGGGAAACTGTAGTTAGGCGGCATTAGAATTAACATGGCCTGAAATCGCATGCCGGTCGATTGACCGGGTTCACTGGTCGATCGACTGGTCACGCTGAGATTGTTTCGTTTTAATTGAATTTAATGACGAAAACCCGCAAATATCGGATTATAAGGTATTTAGGTCGAATCAAATGATGAATTAAACATGTGATTGAATGAAAAAAATATACATGTGAGATGATAAGCTATTATGTCAAAGAATTAACAGGAAACAAACGAAACAAATTTTGACGAACGAATTACAGATGACGAAGGAAGAAGAAAGGAAGCAGGAACCGCGGAAGCCTCACGAAGAGGCGCAGCAGGAACTGCGCTCTTTCGAAGAGGCGCAACAGTTGCTGCGTCCTTTCTCGACGGTTTGTCTTCTGGAAATCCGTAAAAAGAGGTTTTAAAGCACGGTTTTAGAAATCGGTTTTAATAAGTATTTTCGACATAAACCTTACATGATGATGATACAAAAGTAAACAACAATAATAAAAGAGAGATTATACACCCTCAGACTTACATGTTTGACGAAACGAGAAGGACTAAGTTATCGATTAGCGATGCTCGACTCGAACAATAATGCAAATATGAAAGTGCCCTCGTCAAAGGAAAACGATTAGATTAATTAAGTTGATTGATGTGGAGTTTGTCAAATTGGTCGGTCATGCAAACGAGGCTGGTACTCAGAAGGATCCGAGCTTACGTGGTCAAATGTTCAAGCACGTAGACGCCAAAAAGTAAGAACAAAGGTCTAGAATGCAAAGGGAGAAGAGAAGGGCGGACACTCGCGTGAGAAATATGAGGAGCGAAGGCTCCTATTTAAACTAATTACGTGAAGGAATTAGGGTTTCGGAGATTCTTTGGAAGTGAATCTCGGAAAGATATAAAAAAAGATATGAAAAACACGCAGAAAAGGACCTGGGAAGAAGCGCAGCAGTCACTGCGTCTCTTGGAAGAGGCGCAGCACCTGCTGCGTCTGTTCCCAAGAGGTTTCCTCCTGCGGAAGAAAGATTTCCGTGTTTAAGTTATGGTAGGACGAAATATTTTTGTTTTCCTTAATATCTTGTATGAATATTACGGGAAATTGTTTACCAAAGGATAAAGATTGTGAAATATGGAATAGAAATATCCGGAACATTCCAGAACATTCTGACTCGGGATTCAACGGTTATCAGAAAATGAAGACGGTTTTAGGCCCGGACTCCAAATGTACTCTAATTACTGTCAAAACGACTGTATCGGCACGTAGATGACAACTAAGAGGTAGACATTAATATTTGAGCAATCACTTGACGATAAACTTACGAACTGTCACAAATCGTTCCGCGTACCAAACATGCGGCCCAATCATCACCAGGTGGTTTGCGAGAGGTGTAGAAATGAGGTATCTACTGAGCCCCCACTTTGACTGAGGCTTGGACAAGGCGAAAGTCAAAGTATAGCCATCAGGTCAATCGAAGATTACAACCTGACGACTATGGCGACGCGAGGCGGCTCAAGGGGTCTGAGCCAAGGACCTGTCGCCGGGAACATTTTAGAGTCTGTCGACTATCGGGGAGGGTCGTTTAAAGTCCATTAGACTTCGTAAGGAGGCTCGCCAGCCATAAGAAGAGACCATAGCTGAGACTTCTTTCTCGAGATATTTCTGGAGGTGCATAGGAGCTAAGGGTGAGACCTAAAAGATATATAAGGATTGGTGCTAGGGTATGGGGCCCTAAAGGAAAGCATTGGCGGGAAGGAGGCCCGAATATAAGTTTAAACTAAAGGGTAAATAAGGCTCTAGTGTAGGAACTCTATTGGTCTGGGAAATTGTGGAGAACGACATTTTTATCGCACTTCGAGGGGAAACAAGAAATATTGTGAGTAGCAGGACACAGGCGGGAACTGCTGGGAGAAATATGTTCGTGTTCAGCTTCGAACAAACTTCGGAAGAAATAGGGGCTGATGTTGATCTCCATGTCTCGAGAGGGAAAGTCTATCCGCTTACTCTCGTTGGGGAACATAATCGGGAATTAATCTCCGTGTCTCGAGAGGGAAAGTCTATCCGCTTACTCTCGTTGGGGAAATACGATGAAAGCGTGTCGAAACACCTGTGAAAGGGATAAATGCTCGTTGTGCCAAGCAAGGTTTTAGAAGCGATAAATAACGTGTAATTGTTTGCTGTTTGGCTTAGAAATGCGGGCCGGAACGAAAGATAATCGTCAAACGGACCAAAAGGATAATATAGCAACGAGGAAGAGGCGCACCAAATATGGGCCCACAAATAACGAACTCATAACGAATTTTTGAAAAATCGTATAGAGGGAACGCTAGGAAGAGGCACAGCAAGAGCTGTGTCTCTTGGAAGAGGCGCAACACTTGCTGCGTCTATTCCCCAAAGTGTATTTTCTGCGTAAAAACGCGATAAACAGAGGGTTTAGGATCATTTGTTCGAAACACAATTTCTTCAAATTCTCTCTCAAATATTAATCATTTCCGCCAAGGTTTGATCCAAAAGCTTGCATTAATCATGACTAATCGAGGTATGTGTACCATTCTTGCATTAATCTTCTATATTCGCTCAATTTGGATCGAAAAAATTAGGGTTTTCAACCCAATTATTCGAAAATTTGGGGCTTTTCCTCCAAATGGATTTGCCTTGCAAAATTAGTGTTAGAAACGGATAATTGGCAGTATAAGGAACATAACCATGAATTTGTTTCGAATTTTCGTTGAGTTTTGAGCATTTGAGTGAATTTGAGACGGTTTCACAGCTAAACCGTAAATTGCTTCGAAAATAGCCTTAGGATTGTCCATTTGCAATGAAACTTGATATTTGGGATTCTTGGAGGATGGTTAAACTTCCTATCATCTCAGAATTTTGGTTTGTGACGGCTTTTTCAGGACACTTTTTAGGGCATAATCGCCGTTATAACGAAATGCTGCCGAAATTTCGACTCGAACCCAGAATTAGGCTTCAAATTAGGCTTGACTTGACCCTAATTACCACATGAGTGATCGGGTTTGTGAGGATATGTCCAAAGATGGCGAGAAAAGAGCGATTTCAGGGTTTCCGATGGCTCGAAAATTCCTTAACTAAGGCTCGCCGTCACGTGACGCGGCCTAAACTACCTTAATGCTGCAGGTGATGAGGCTTCTACTTCTGGGAGAGGTCCCATGGAGATAGACGCTGCCGTGATCGAGGAGGCTTTAGAGCAGGCTTTCACCGCTGCGGTGGTGGCTGCTGGGGACGAGGCCCACGAGGAGAAGGCTATTGAGGAGGAGGAGGAGGCCCCTAGACGGGCCAACGTCGGACGAGGAGGTCGTCAGCTGAAGGGGCTCCGCGTGGCCGAGACACGGGAGAGCGGCAGCACTTGCCGGGGGCGCAGAGGGTCACCTGTCCTACAGGACGGTGAAGAGTTTGGTAATTTTGAATTCACTACTCACCACTCATCTCCTTTCATTCATTTCAATTGCTCACATCTTATCCAACTTTTATTCAAAACTAAATTAGCTTTTTGTTTCAAATCACAATAAGAGGCCGGGAACATCAGGTCGTTCTCGGGTTACACGACAGCGATGGAGTGCTACGAGCGGCTGTCGGCGGAGGAGCGCGCCATGATCGAGCGTGGAGCGTTCGGTGCCTTGGTGCAGGCCTGGAGGGATATCGCGAGGAGGAAGTTGCGGGCTAACCTTAGCCTGGTCCGCGCTTTCTTGGACCGATTCTGGGATACGACTTTCACTTTTCACATGCCTTTTGGTGAGGTGGGAGTCACTCTGGAGGACTACGGCATGATTTCCCAGTCCGCCGTGTGGGTCCGAGGTTGTGGAGTGGAGTGGGAGGCGCCATGAGGGTAGACTCGGCCGAGGCTAGGAGGTTGATCGGCTGGAACTTGTCGCCGAAGGCTGTCACAGTGCCTGGTTTGGTACCCAGCTCCTACGTTCGAGACTACTTTGCGGGAAAGATCCCGACGTTGGTGACGATTGACGGGAGGGAGACGGCTCCTCCTCCATGTACTACTGAGCAGAGGGCCCACTTATGGCTTTGGTGGTTTCTTTCTTCGATTTACCTCGGAGACAAGGGAGAGAGGCTGTCGACGAAGCTTCTTTCCTTCCTTTCTGACCTAAGCTCCCTAGGGCGTTGGGACTGGGTCACTGCTGGCTTCGCGGTCCTCATCCGCTTCTTGAGGGCCATGGTTCGTCCGGAGCTGATGGAGAAGGGGACTTCTTCTGGTGCTGTCGGTCTTGGACTTCTGTTGGAGGTATGAACCTTCATTGAGACTTAAAATCAATTCTCTTCTTTATCAAATTACGAAAGATCGTTATTGACTATCTTGCTTTACAGGCGTGGGTGTACTCCTACTTTCCGAGCCTCGCGCCCAAGAGGACGGAGCCGCTGGAGACAGCCTATCCCGTGGTGAGGGATTGGGTCATGTGCAGGATGAAGAGCAAGCGTTCTTCTCACTATGTCTACCGGCGGGACGTGAACGCTCTTCAGCTAGATAGCGTAAACATCTCACTTATATTCATTTGCTTCTATATTGCTTTTAAATCGATCATAATAATGATTCCTTGTTTGTCTTGTCCCAGTGGGTGCCCAGGTCTTGGGCGGAGTATGCTAGAGCGCCTCCTTTTGTGGCTGAGGTTCTTTGGCCTAGGAGTTCGAGCCGGCTGCTGTTGAGGACGTCGATGGGTCCTGTGTGGTACTTGGGCGAGCGCTTGGCTCGTCAGTGCTTTCGGGATGTGTTGACGGTTCCTGTCGATCCTCCTAGGACGATGTTCAGGGAGCCTTCTGAGGCTGAGAGGGAGGTTGGCGTACTGGCCAGTTGTGGTGAGCATTTTTTCTCTCCTTGATTTTTGATTTTAAAACTACGATGAAAGATCATCGATTAATGAGAAACATTTGACCTTGCAGAAGGTTGAGGCGGCGGGCAACGAGCCCCCAGAGTACCCCGAGACCCTCGAGTACAGTGACGCGACTGGGAGGACGACGATCTCCGAGCTGCGTGACTTTGACGTGGCTGTGACGGATGCTGGCCTGGACGACTGGCAGTAGTTTTGTTTAGTTGTATTTTGCACATTTGTACATTTGGTCCTTCATTTTGAAAATTTTTGGACTTTGTTTGGGGCGAAAGCCCCCAGTTTGTTGTACATTTCCTTTTTGGTTGTATATAAGATGGTCTGAGTGCCTTTCCTGTTTGGTTGTGTTGCTCGTATCTGCAGGTTAGCTTTGAACAGGTTTGGTAGATGACGGTTTACGCCGTCATGCTGCCGAAATTTACATAGAAATCACGCAAAGCATACATTTGTATATACACATGGCCTAAATTAGCGCAAAACGAAAGACTCAAAAGAGTGTGAAAATGCAAAAATTTGCAAAAAAAAAAAAAAAAAAAAATTTGCCGAAAATGACCGGACGATAGGGAGGGTTACCCCTAAAAAAAATAAAAAAATAGAAACCTATAAGTTAAGAAATGAAATGAAAAAAAATATATATATTGTTACGCGAAAAAAAGGGTTTTGACGCGACACAGGGATTACCTAGACAGACATTGCTTAAGCATGCACAACCCCTAGCCAAGTGTGGGTGACAATGCATATCAGTTCCAAAGGTAGAAGAATTGCAAGAATGATGAAGGCATATAAAGGCAAGGTATGAGCCATGGATCATCTGTCTACTAGGACTTCTTTCACAACCGTTTGCTGTAAAAGAGACCCCTCTTGAGGCACAATGACTTGGAGAATTGATCTAAGATATTTGTCATTGTCCGGACCGAGTACTAGCTAGACTTAGAGGAATAAAGGAAGGGTGGCATCTTGGAAGAGAAGCCCCCAGGATGAGAAGATGACTCTGAACTTTGGTAAAAAAGAGGCTGGGCGACAATAAGGAGCCCCTAGTATAGAGGTGTTGGTTGTGGAAGGGATGTTAATTGAGGCTGGAAGGTTGAAATAGAGGTTGAAAGTTGATAACTGAGATTGAAAGTTGGAAGTGGGGATGGTTGTGTCCTTGAGGACTGCCTACGTATTCACGTGAAGTGAAATCAAACCAGATCGTATTTCTGAGGTTTGGTTAATTTTGTTTGGGTGTTGTGGTTGTATCCTTCTTGTGTAAGAAAGGACTACCTACGTATCCACCTGAAAAGGTGAAATCAAACCATGCTCGTAGTTCAAGTGTGTGCCTAAGCTTATGTTGTTAGGACCTTAAAGTGCAGGGGTCACAAGGGTAATATTCCTTTGGTGACTCGAAGAATCGATTTGAGATAACTCCCTCTGATCATAGACCAAAGAGGTATAACTAATTTTGTAAAAAATTCCTTGTCGCGTGAGCACGCCTAAAAGTGGACCCTAAGGATGATATGGGTATGTCCCGTTCTAGGTAGCAAAGTATTTGAAGACTCCGTATCTGGGTCAAGGTGAAACTAGATTGGATATTTGGAATGTGGAGCTCGGTAATAAGAGGCTTTTATGAACAAATCTCTGGAGCTTGATTTTGTGGAGTTAAGGCTTGATGAGCTTATGGCTTGTAATGTGGCTTGGAAATGGAGTCTCTTAGCTTGATGTAGCCTGAGCACATAAAGATGGGTTAAATGGCGTGGGATCAAGTTTCCATGTCTTGGCCCTAAAGGATGGGTATATTTGACGAGTTTTAGAGGATTCGTAACTATCTCCCCGTAACGGTCTCGAGAAGGACTTAGGGTGTGTGATGTGTGAAAGGATAAGCGAGGGTGCTGGCTAACCATCTTTATTGATGTCCTGATTCCATATGGACTTCCGCTCAATATTGTTCTTGATTCAGACTCAGATTCTTGGTCTAGAGTATATCTTGTATTTCTGCTCAGATTCTCGATCAGGTTTTTGAAGGTAACGTTGACTTTGGATATTGACTTGTTTGATCGAGCCTTCTTTTTTTGACTCTTTTGTCTTGGATTACGGGCATAACTGTGGCCTTGGATATTGACCAGTTTCTCTTGATTGAGTCTTTTGTCTTTGATCATGACTCGTATCGTCTTGGATAGACTTGGGTCAGACTAGCACCTTTAGTGTGAAACGGGTTGGTCTTTAGTAACATGGGTTGTTTATTGTGGGGAATGGGCTTGCCTTCCGTCATGGATTGTCAACAAGGGAGATGGTCTGGATTCGTCCTAGAATCTCTTGAGATAGGCTCGTCCTAAACTGGGGTATATTGTGGTTTCTATTGCCAGACATGGAATAGGTAAGAAAAGAACACGGAGTTTCAGGTCCTCTACAACTTTGAACGGAACATCATTTAAGTGCACTCACATTGACTGTCATGTGTTGTTGTTGTTTGTTTTTAAAATGTCTCAAATCAATTCTTGTTGTCACAGGAAAAGGGTAAAGGAAGAGATATGATAGAATATGTGGATTGAAAAGTGTGCTTTTATTGAAATGGATAATAAATGTATTTAACATAGATATGAGAAGACACGTGACTCATGGGACAGCCCCCAGGTTGTCACTAGGAATGAAAATGGAGAAAGATACTAGAACAAATATGAGATAGAAAGCCTAAGACTCGGACTCGGACTGCGACGCGATCTTAGACCTAGACTCGTAATCATCGGCCCATGCTTGAACATTTACTCTTCCAGCAACTGACTTTGGCATCTGACTTTGAGAATTCACCCATTTGAGCACCTCATCTTCCTCATTGGGAACATTGAAAGGGTAATAGTCAAGAAAAGTTTCTTGATAAGTGGTATATCCATGAGGATTGCCTAACCTGCCATGTGAGTTAAGGGTCGAGAGGGACAATTCCTCGCTTTCAATCATATCCTGAATGTCGTTTTTTAATTTGTAACATTTCTCTGTATCATGCCCTTTGCCTCTATGGTATTTGCAGTAGGCATTCTCATGCCAAAACTTGGATTTCTTCTCTGGGTTAGGCGTAGGTCCTATAGGCTTCAACATTCGTCGCTCCATGAGTCTCTGAAGGGCATCGGTGTATGTAATACCAATGTTGGTAAATTTCCTAGGAGGTGTGCCCTTATTTTCGGAAGCCTTTGTAAATGACCTTGGAGGGTTCATGAGGTTGCCTTTGTTGATTTTGATTCTTGGATGAGAAGAACAAGGAATAGATTGTCCATTTGTTGCTTTCTCCTTAAGACTGTCAAGCTGAGGGTTTGTCTGGACACTTTTCATCTTGAGAGGTCGGGCATCAAGCTTCTTACTCATTTCAGCAAACTGTTTCTCCATGTTGGAAAATCGGAAGTTTATATTATCAATGGCTCCTTCTATTTTGGAGAATTTATTGTTGAAGGTAATGGAAAGCATGAGCATTCCATTTTGGATATCTTCATCTTCGAGGACATTGATTTCTTTATCATCATGATGATTGAGGAGATGAGAACAATCTAGAGATGGTTCTTCATCTTGCTTAATGATATTAGACCCAAGAGTGTCGATTTTCTTGGATTATCCGACAGAAGGTGGCTTAGGAAGCTTGCCCACTTCGATCATATCTTGGATGGTGTGTTTCAAGAGAAAACACTCTTCAATATCATGGCCTCTACCTTGGTGATATAAGATTTTTGTTGCCGTTCCGCAGGTTCTGTTTCTCTAAAGGTGGATCCGGAGTTGGCCCTATTGGATGTAGCTTGCCTTGGGCAGAGAGTCTCTTCAAAGCATCGGCATAAGACATGCCTAAATTTGTAAGCACCCTTTGATGCCTCCCAGGTTTCCTTTCAGCTGTTTTCGGCTTTCTAGGGCGATGGTTATTGCAAGAGGTAAGCTTTGGACGACCTAGACCAGAGGTTTCTCTAGGTGGTGTGTTCTTTTCCATCATTCCATTCTCGAGGGTGAGGACGTGAATGCTCAAATTTTTCACTTTAGCTTGAACTCCTAGGACCATGGCATAAACGTCTTGGAGAGACACGGTGATTGTGGCTTGATCTGCTTCGTGACTTTGCTGACTAACGGAACTTGCTGGATTCCTACTCGACAAAAATGACGTGCATTACAACTCGATTCGACATGGGGTCACGCATACTAAGGCAACAAACAAAGGAAGGGACAAGATGACAAATCTAGGCTTGACTTGTGAATTCGTGAAACGTCGTGAGCGACTTCTCGTGTTTGAATTCACGGTGCTTGACCTTGACCTTTAGACTCGAGTGTTAACCTTGATGGAGTGATCCTTATATGATTGACCTTATTGACGGGATTGATGACACGTGTTGATTCTAAGACGTGTGTTTAAGACAGACTTGACTCAAGGTTCGGGTATGTGTGCCCCGAACGTGTCATTAGGAGAATTCAAGAAACAGATATGGGAATGACTCGATGTGTGAGTCGAGGTGTGGAAATGTTTAGCTCCTAATTGAGTTGGGGTAGGGAGTCCAAAATGACGGCGTGACGCCTTAGGACTTGACTTGAAATTTGAAAAGACCCAAAATGTAGGAAAAGACGGGTTCATGACTCGAGTTCGAACTTTGCCTCTAACTTAGCCCAATTGAATTTACACATTTACATGTTGGAAAATATTTTGTTTTTTTTTTCTTTTTTGTTTTAACGTTTTTTTTTGTTTTTGTATTTGGTTTTGAAATGGGTTTTAGGTCCGAAGTTTGACTCGACATATGGACAGAGTTTAGGCTTATTTTGCGCTATTTTGAAAATGTTTACATTTTGAAAAGGATTTTTGATTTTACAAAATTCGTCATGGTTTTGTTTACAAAAAAGGTGATCACATATGATACAAGCATTCATACAAGCATTATAACGGGATGCTGAGTGCATTTAAAAAGGTTTTGGCTTAAAGGGTGGGTTGCCATACTGAACAATCAAACCCGAGGTCTGTGGAGAGGCTCGTACCAAACAAGAGTAAGGCCGATTCCTAGTCCATTTCCTCAAGTAGTGAAAGTCCTTGATACAAACAAGAGTAAGGACCATGGTATGGATGACGTCAATCGCTATCCATCCTTAGGCCCAAACAAGAATTAGGACCGTTTAGATGGGACGATTGGTCGAATGGGTTGGGTTGGGCCTAGGAAGGCCGAATGAAATGATCTAGGAAGACCGAGTTATGAAAACCGACAATTGTCTTGTACAAACTATTCTCTAACTGATACCGTCGTTTTGTATCAAAATTAAACTTATAATTCCAAACTAAAACTATAGCTAGTGATAGTAAGGGTCGAACCACAGAGAGACAAGGTCAATTCTATTTGCTATTTCCAGTCTATAAAAAGTAACAATTAAGTGGGGGTTTTGAAATTGTTTGATTCTAAAAACTAATTGACAAAATAAGAGAATTCGCAAATAAGATAAAAGAGAGATTAGGAACTTCGGTTCACCATGGCTAAGGTCGGGTCAAAAGGTAGTAGAGGTCTTGTAAAACGGTCTTGGGGAACATGAGCAAGTCCTTTAATCAATGCTCAATAACCTTACGGTCTTCTAATTCCCAAGAATTTCTCAAAGCCTTCGCTCAAGGGAAATTCCAAACCCAATGAAAACCTAACCTACTAATCTTTTAATCTAGCAAGACGGGTTTATCGAAAGGTAATAAGATCAAAATGAAAGAATTCAAACTAACAAGACAACCCTAATTTATGCCATGGCTCACCTCGTTCCCAATCAATAAAATTAGCTATGCATGATTAAAACTATAACAATTGCAAAATTGATAGCAAAGAACAAGTTTGACATGATTGGATTGAATTAAAGACAAAGGATAAGAACTGAATTGCTGAAATTAAATTGGTAATAACAAGAATTGAAATAACAAGAAATTAAATAAGAAAGAATTTGCATAAAAACTTACTAATTAAAATGATGAACAAAGTAATTGAATTCGGGATCCGTCGTCCCTCTTTCTTGCCTCTTACTAGATCTAAAAACTGAGTTTTTGAATAATGAAAAGCATAACCTAAAAGTATCCTGCGTTCTACTGATAAACGATACCAAAAGTTAATTACAAATTGGGCTTTTAAAAGTCTAACACGAAAAATAAATCTCAGCTGCGCGGCTTGGTCGATCGACTAAGGGGCATGGTCGATCGACTGGAGAGTGCAGTACAGTAGCAGCTGAAGAAATTCCACGGTCGATCGACTGGTGATGTTGGTCGATCGACCAGCTGAGCTGTGCAGTAACCTCCTTTCCTCTTCCAATCAGCCTCTAAGCTCCATGCACGCATCCCGAGGTGAGTGAGTACGAACTCCCTTCTTCCAAGCTTCCCTGAAGTTGCCTCCGGAGGACGATTTAGGCTTGATTTAGCCCACTTTCACTCACTCCTACAATAAATCATATAAATTGCAAAGTGAACCGTTTCGGGAGAAATAGTAGCCTTAAGCTAACAATTATGCATGGAAATACGTGCCAAAACTGCAAATAAAGTGTATAGAATATGCTCGTATCAAATCT
The DNA here is from genome assembly GCF_048544455.1 of Silene latifolia. NCBI lineage: Eukaryota > Viridiplantae > Streptophyta > Magnoliopsida > Caryophyllales > Caryophyllaceae > Silene > Silene latifolia. The sequence goes on from NC_133529.1 coordinate 26,735,485, forward strand.
CCCCAAACCAAACCTTGCTTGTCCCCAAGCAAGCACTATGACCCAAATAAAAACCTAATGGAAAGGAGTATATCTCAGAGCTAGCTACAAGTCAATGCCAAACCGTTTAATGCACATAATCAACTATTGCAAAGCTCGAATCAAGTGAACAAATTTATGCATATCATGGAATTAAATCGGGCGTTCGACCTTGCAAGACTCATAAATTCGGACTCTCCCGGGTCACTCTTCTCTCAGCAAAGCAAATGGTAAGAATGTATGTAGAAGAGAGGGAAGAAAATACAGACTCTCACCTAGACTGCGACCGACAAAACATGTATGCTTGACTAGTATGAGTAATGATTCTAGCTACCGTTTTGATACCGTCGTTTTGTATCAAAATTAAATTTATAATTCCAAACTAAAACTATAGCTAGTGATAGTAAGGGTTGAACCACAAAGAGACAAGGTCAATTCTATTTGCTATTTCTAGTCTATAAAAAGTAACAATTAAGTGGGGGTTTTGAAATTGTTTGATTCTAAAAACTAATTGACAAAATAAGAGAATTCGCAAATAAGATAAAAGAGAGATTAGGAACTTCGGTTCACCATGGCTAAGGTCGGGTCAAAAGGTAGTAGAGGTCTTGTAAAACGGTCTCGGGGAACATGAGCAAGTCCTTCGATTAATGCTTAATAACCTTACGGTCTTCTAATTCCCAAGAATTTCTCAAAGCCTTCGCTCAAAGGAAATTCCAAACCCAATGAAAACCTAACCTACTAATCTTTCAATCTAGCAAGACGGGTTTATCGAAAGGTAATAAGATCCAAATGAAAGAATTCAAACTAACAAGACAACCCTAATTTATGCCATGGCGCACCTCGTTCCCAATCAATAAAATTAGCTATGCATGATTAAAACTATAACAATTGCAAAATTGATAGCAAAGAACAAGTTTGACATGATTGGATTGAATTAAAGACAAAGGATAAGAACTAAATTGCTGAAATTAAATTGGTAATAACAAGAATTGAAATAACAAGAAATTAAAGAAGAAAGAATTTGCATAAAAACTTACTAATTAAAACGATGAACAAAGTAATTGAATTCGGGATCCGTCGTCCCTCTTTCTTGCCTCTTACTAGATCTAAAAACTGAGTTTTTGAATAATGAAAAGCATAACCTAAAAGTATCCTGCGTTCTACTGATAAACGATACCAAAAGTTAATTACAAATTGGGCTTTTAAAAGTCTAACACGAAAAATAAATCTCAGCTGCGCGGCTTGGTCGATCGACTAAGGGGCATGGTCGATCGACTGGAGAGTGCAGTACAGTAGCAGCTGAAGAAATTCCACGGTCGATCGACTGGTGATGTTGGTCGATCGACCAGCTGAGCTGTGCAGTAACCTCCTTTCCTCTTCCAATCAGCCTCTAAGCTCCATGCACGCATCCCGAGGTGAGTGAGTACGAACTCCCTTCTTCCAAGCTTCCCTGAAGTTGCCTCCGGAGGACGATTTAGGCTTGATTTAGCCCACTTTCACTCACTCCTACAATAAATCATAGAAATTGCAAAGTGAACCGTTTCGGGAGAAATAGTAGCCTTAAGCTAACAATTATGCATGGAAATACGTGCCAAAACTGCAAATAAAGTGTATAGAATATGCACGTATCACCAACCTTGTTCAAGATTCACCCTTTTGGCTACACGTAAGTGTATTATCCCCAGCGGAGTCGCCAAACTGTGGACACGGGGCCACAGGGGCGCTTGGGAAACAAGCATTTGCATGTGTGGAGTCGCCACCAATTTTTATGGGAAATTGGAACCGTTCGAATACCTCGTGTCATGTCAAGACACAAAATAGAGACATGAACACTAAGCAATCGTTACCCTTAGCATTGTATGTCTAGAATGACTCTCGTGGATGCCAATGAACACGGATGTTCACAGAGATCTGGAGTAAGGGGTGAGGGTACGTATTAGGAAGCTCTTTTGATCGAACACCTAATCCCGCCCGCCTCGATAGCGGCCTCTACTAATGATTAGGGAAATTGTCTATGCTCGATATATTGTCGATTATATGCATGCAATGCAACATCCATTAGATTGATCCTAGCATGTGAAGATTAATACTAAGTCGGTGAAACACGCAATTCAGCATACAATTAATGTCGAAGTAGGATTTAAGTTCAATTACATGTGAAAACACACAAATGATACAATATACAATGATAAATACTATAAAAATACAATAATTACATCGGGTTAATTGATTTATGTCGAAAATACTCCTAAAACGGATAATTTGAGAAAATTACGCGAGTGTTATCTTGAGTGCAATTCTGTTTACGATGATACTGAGGATGACCAAGACCCGGACTCAATCGAAATACCTCCCTAGGTAGCCAAAGAAATACTACAGGAAGGGGAAGGGGGACCAGTAATAGAGGACACCGAACCCATCAATGTAGGAACCGAACTAGAACCTCAAGAACTTAGGATAGGGACTACCTTGAGCTCTACCAAAAGGGCTGATTTCATAGACCTCCTAAACGAGTTCAAAGACGTTTTCGCTTGGTCCTACAAAGACATGCCAGGGATCGACAGGGATATCGCCGAACATAGAATCCCGATTAAGCCAGGTTTCAAACCTGTAAAACAGAAGCTTCGACGAATGAGAACGGAATGGGCTCTCAAGATTAAGGAAGAAGTTGATAAGCAATTCAACGCCGGGTTCATCAAAGTTTCCGAGTATTCTGACTGGGTAGCCAACATAGTACCTGTACCCAAAAAGGATGGGAGAATCCGTGTTTGTGTTGATTTTAGGGACTTAAACGAAGCAAGTCCTAAAGATGATTTCCCTCTACCACACATCGCCATATTGGTGGACAATACTGCAGACCACGCATTACTGTCCTTCATGGATGGATATGCGGGATATAACCAAATCAAAATGGCCATAGTAGACATGCATAAGACCGTCTTCGTCACTCAATGGGGAACCTATTGCTATACGGTCATGCCGTTTAGATTGATCAACGCCAGAGCTACATATCAACGCACCGCAACTACACTCTTACATGACATGATGCACAAAGAAGTTGAGGTATATGTAGATGACATGATTTTCAAGTCCAAGGATAGAGAGGGGCATATTGCGAACCTCGCAAATTTTTCGCAAGACTACGAAAGTACAACATGAGACTCAATCCTCAGAAGTGCACATTCGGAGTAACGTCTGGCAAACTCCTAGGATACGTCGTTAGCCAACGAGGTATAGAGATAGACCCTTCCAAGATCAAGGCTCTGATCGAAATGCCGCAACCTCAAACAGAAAGAGAAGTCAGAGGATTCCTAGGGAAAGTGCAATATATAAGTCGATTCATATCGAAACTCACCATGATTTGCGAACCTATCTTCAAGAAACTCAAGAAAACGGATCACACCATGTGGGATGATGATTGTCAAAAGGCATTTGATCGAATAAAGGAGATATTGGCTAAATCACCAGTGCTCATGCCACCTCAACGAGATCAACCTCTTGGTTTATATCTCACAGTAACCGAAACCGCCATGGGTGCCATGCTAGCTCAAACTGTAGGAAGCGAAGAAAGGGCTACCTACTACCTTAGTAAGAAGTTCTTGGAGTACGATTGCAAATACTCATAACTCAAAAAGACATGCCTCGCTCTTGTGTGGGCAACGAATAAGCTACGTCATTACATGCTTAGCTACTCCGTCAAAATATACTCCAAAATGGATCCAATCAAATACCTCTTCGAAAAACCCGTCCTCAACGGACGTCTAGCCAGATGGACTTTGATGCTCTCAGAGTTCGATCTCAAATATGTGCCTTTGAAAGTAATAAAAGGACGCGCCATCGCCGAATTCTTCGCAGAAAATCCCATCAAAGACGCACAAGCAATAGATACTTGGTCATTTCCGGATGAGGATATACTCCAAACTGACGTAGACTCCTGGGACCTTTACTTTGACGGAGCATAAAACTTAAGAGGATTTGGAATAGGAGTGTTGCTCATTTCTACTGAAGGCGAGCATACACCAATCGCTGTTAAACTCGACTTCGAGGTAACAAATAACGCTACAGAATACGAAGCTTGTCTCATTGGACTACAAGCGGCAGTGAACTTAGGCATTAAAAACCTCCGAGTACACGGGGACTCATCCCTAATCATCAATCAAGTTACGGGATCTTGGAAAATCCGAAGCGAAATCCTAGAGCCATATCAAGCTAGAATAGACCAAGTTGCCTAATTCTTTGATCACGTGACATATCTACACCTACCTCGGGAAGAAAATCAATTTGCAGATGCTCTTGGAAAACTCGCATCTTTGATTAATATGCCAGATGACATGGTGGAAATGCCACTGTGCATCAAACGACGGTTAGAGCCGGCTTATGTCCACCAAATCACCGATGAAGAGGAAATCGCGCAGGAACCCTGGTTCCAAGCAATCCTGAATTTCAAGCTCAATGGTACTGATCCACCTGATATGGACAAGAGGGGACAACATGCTATACGCCTACTAGCTTCCCAATACGTTCTCATGCAAGGAGAGTTATACAAAAGAACACCTCTTGGTGTAATCCTACGTTGCCTTGATCATTCACAGGCACGAAAAGTGATGGAAGAAGTCCACGATGGAGAATGCGGTCCTCACATGAGCGGGCCCATGATGGCAAAGAAAATCACATGTTTGGGGTATTATTGGACCACAATGGAATCCGATTGCATCAAATACGTAAGACATTGCCACAATTGCCAAATCTTCGGGAATGTACAACACGTCCCTCCTTCATTACTCTATACGATGACATCTCCTTGGCCATTTTCTGCCTGGGGAATCGACATAATCGGGAAGATAACTCCAGCCGGAACAGGAGGTCACTGTTTCATCCTAGTGGCAATCGACTACTTCAAAAAATGGGTAGAAGCGGCTTCCCACACTAGTCTCACGGCTAAAAACGTGGCAAAGTTCATACAAAACAACATCATCTGTCGATATGGTTGCCCACATGAGATCATTAGTGATAATGGATCACATTTCCAAGCTGAGACTAAGCAACTGCTAGCCAAGTACAAAATTAGGCATCACCACTCTTCGCCCTATAGACCACAGACTAATGGCGCGGTAGAGGCAGCAAACAAGAACGTTGTCACAATTCTCAAGAAAATGATTGACAACTATCGAGATTAGCCGAGCAAGATACCCTTTGCTTTGTGGGGATATCGCACATCTGTTAGGACGCCCACTGAGGCTACTCCTTTCTATTTGACCTACGGCATGGAAGCTGTACAACCAGTTGAGCTAGAGATACCATCCTTGCGTATCTTACTCGAAAGTCAAATCCCAGAGGCCGATTGGAAGAGGGATAGATATGAAGAACTCATCCTCCTGGATGAACGTAGGCTACGCGCCTTGCATAATGTCCAAACATATCAAGCACGTATCAAACGAGCTTTCAACAAAAGGGTTAGGCCAAGAAACATCAAAGAAGGAGACTTAGTCCTCAAGTCGGTTAGAGCTTTTTACCTGTTGACCCACGGGGAAAATTCAAACCTAATTGGGCCGGGCCATTCCTATTCAAGTCCATACTTCCAGGGGGTTCGGTTAGGATCACAGACTTAGATGGGAATGAGTTTTCGAACCCAACAAACCTCGACCAACTAAAACGGTACTATGCCTAGAATAGGAACAAAAACGCGCCTCGCGTAACCTCACGTGTCGCTCTTGTGGCACTAAATAAATGGCCCCTGGCCAAGCTGAAATAAGCTAATGTCACCTTGCTCTTGCATTTTGACAATTTTGTCATCCTCATATCATCAAATAAACTAAATCGCACCTTCGAGTAAGTAAAAAGCTCATGCTTATTTTCTAAGTTCATTACAAGCTCTTGCTTAGAACAATTATTCTTTTACATTTACTCGAACTACGCGCAAGGGTTTGATTTCATTTTCTAAATGAATACGTAGGCAATCCTTCACGGGATACAACCCATTATTTTAAAATGTAAATAGAAGGACATTTGCATTGCATTTGGAATTCGACAAGAATAATAAATAGAAAATCACAACAGGTTTCATAACCCCTTAACCTTTTTTATTTCATTCACCTCCTAATTATAATAATACGTTACATAATAAAAGAAATAAAAATAGGCTAGGATTCTAAAAACCCCACCTTTTTATTACAACAATAATAATAATAAATAATAGCAAAGACTTGGGCTATTCTTCCATCTTCCCTTTGCCCTTGTCATTCTTATCATATTTCTTGTCACGACCTCGAGCCGGACGCTCTTGTGCCACTTCGGACCTAATCACCAACGGTCTTTCTCAAGGCCTAGACTTCCCATTTTTGTCAATCACTTTATCCACGGCAGGAGAAATCTTCGGTTTCTTCGAAGGATGAACAACTCGAAACCCGGCTTCCTCCTCTCCCTCAGTCAAATGCTTCTCTTTCTCCTTCTCCACATCGCGCACCTTGTAGTCAACGGGCTCGCGCTTCCTCAATCTCTCGCGCTCTTTCGGAGTAGTAGCTTTCCTCCATCGCAGATAAGATTCCGACACTCATAAGGCATTAGCAGAAGAGTTCAAGAACCACACGTTTCTTTGGGCCCATTTAATGGCCCATTCCCTTCGGCTCTCTGTAGTAAGCATCACGGCAGTCTGCGGGACGGTATCGAGCTTCGGGATCGTCTGCTTTAGTCCAACCTGTCTCATCAGCCTTTCCGGGAAGATGCACACCATAAATTCCAAGCCAGGAATGCGCACAGATCGATTAGGATCCAAGGAAGACACTCCAGTGACAGATTTGAGGTGCCACCATGGTACAATCCACCTAATCAAGGGGCCATCATCACTCTTCAGTTTGTTCTCCCAATAATTGCAGACCCGAGTGAAGTCCACCATGTATAGCCTAGTCCTCATTGCAATCGAACGAGCATGATAAGAAGGAACATGAACTGGGGGCTTGATCAATCAAAGCCGTTCCATAAGCCAAACCTACCAAAAGCGGGTATTAGACAAAAAAAAAACACAAAAAAAAACGAAAAAAAAAGAAAAGAAAAGATAAGGAAATGTTCTTTTACCTGCAGAATGACGGGACTTTCCAAATACGGTAGGTCGCGGTTGGCTTTTCTATTATCCAAGCTCAACAAGATCTCTCCTAAGCATAAACAAGCTGGGCTCCTGCGCAGCTCCATTTGCTCAACAAGGCCCAGAAGACGGGGATCACCTCTCAAGTCTTCATCAACATGCCCTTGGAAGACATATACATGCAACAAGCAAAATCTAAATGCCCTTCGCCTAGCAACTAAGAAACGGTGGGGTAGGCCCTATTAATGAATCGGTCAATGAAGTCCAACATTCGCACTCCCTTCGAGGTCACTAGACGGTCCACCTCAAGTCTAGTTAACCCAAACAAGTCTCTAAATTTGCTTTTATACCCTTGCGAAGTAGAAGGAATGGCAGGCAAGTGTTCAGGGTCCCACCCACCAATCGCGGCAATTTCTTCAGGGAATGGGCAAATATCGCCTCCAGGAAACGCAAAAACATGGTAATTCGGGTCCCAATAATCAAGACAAGCATCCAAGAATGGTTTGACAACCTTGATAAGCTTCAAACTCAACAATGATCCAAGATTATATGGGCCCATATCATATTTCTCCACGTTTGAAAATTCGTTGGTCCATTCTTTTACGCGAATCTCCAAAGTATTCATGATGAAGAATTATTTTGAGAATTTTATGTAATAAGACGACGAAGAGACGGAAGAATTGTGTGAATAAAAGCTCTATCGACGTCTCTATTTATACTAATATCTGTTTCCAAAAATCTGCCAGAACATAACCACCTGGGATTAGGCGCAGCACCTGCTGCGCCTCTTCAAAGGGACGCAGCTCATGCTGCGCCTCTTCCTCAGCTTGATTTCTGTGATTTTCCGCGTTGGATCTTTCCTAATTCCGTGATGAATAATTTCCTATTCCTACGAGTTATTATTTTGGCAAATACGTGGAAATTACCATATTTCTTGTTTCCTAATTCCGCGGGCACGCATTTCGAGGCGAAATCGACATTTTCGTCATTTTACCACACTTGCACATTTTCATTTTAGGAAATAGTTTTCATTATAATTCATTTTAGGAAATAAGTTTCATACTAATTTAATTCCTTTTTTTCATTTCATTTCTAAACTTATAGGTTTCTATTTTTTTATTTTTTTAGGGGTAACCCTCCCTAGCGTCCGGTCATTTCCGGCAATGTTTTTTTTTTTTTTTGCAAATTTTTGCATTTTCACACACCTTTGAGTCTTTCGTTTTGCGCTAATTTAGGCCATGTGTATATACAAATGTATGTTTTGCGTGATTTCTATGTAAATTTCGGCAGCATGACGGCGTAAACCATCATCTACCAAACCTGTTCAAAGCTAACCTGCAGATACAAGCAACACAACCCAACAGCAAAGGCACTCAGACCATCTTATATACAACCAAAAAGGAAATGTACAACAAACTGGAGGCTTTCGCCCCAAACAAAGTCCAAAAATGTTCAAAATGAAGGACCAAATGTACAAATGTGCAAAATACAACTAAACAAAACTACTTCCAGTCGTCCAGGCCAGCATCCGTCACAGCCACGTCAAAGTCACGCAGCTCGGAGATCGTCGTCTTCCCAGTCGCGTCAGTGTACTCGAGGGTCTCGGGGTACTATGGGGGCTCGATGCCCGCCGCCTCAACCTCCTGCAAAGTCAAATGTTTCTCATTAATCGATGATCTTTCATCGTAGTTTTAAAATCAAAAATCAAGGAGAGAAAAAATGCTCACCACAACCGGCCAGTACGCCAACCTCCCTCTCAGCCTCAGAAGGCTCCCTGAACATTGTCCTAGGAGGATCGACAGGAACCGTCAACACATCCCGAAAGCACTGACGAGCCAAGCGCTCGCCCAAGTACCACACAGGACCCATCGACGTCCTCAACAGTAGCCGGCTCGAACTCCTAGGCCGAAGAACCTCAGCCACAAAAGGAGGCGCTCCAGCGTACTCCGCCCAAGGCCTGGGCACCCACTGGGACAAGACAAACAAGGAATCATTCTTATGATCGATTTAAAAGCAATATAGAAGCAAATGAATATAAGTGAGATGTTTACGCTGTCTAGCTAAAGAGCGTTCACGTCCCGCCGGTAGACACCGTGAGAAGAACGCTTGCTCTTCGTCCTGCACATGACCCAATCCCTCACCACTGGATAGGCCCTCTCCAGCGGCTCCGTCCTCTTGGCCGCGAGGCCCGGAAAGTAGGAGTACACCCACGCCTGTAAAGCAAGATAGTCAATAACGATCTTTCGTAGTTTGATAAAGAAGAGAATTGATTTTAAGTCTCAATGAAGGTTCATACCTCCAACAGAAGTCCAGGACCGACAGCACCAGGAGAAGTCCCCTTCTCCATCAGCTCCAGACGAACCATGGCCCTCATGAAGTGGATGAGGACCGCGAAGCCAGCAGTGACCCAGTCCCAACGCCCTAGGGAGCTCAGGTCAGAAAGGAAGGGAAGAAGCTTTGTCGACAGCCTCTCTCCCTTGTCTCCGAGGTAAATCGAAGACAGAAACCACCAAGCCACAAGCGGGCCCTCTGCTCAGCAGTACAGGGAGGAGGAGCCGTCTCCCTCCCGTCAATCGTCACCAGCGCCGGGATCTTTCCGGCAAAGTAGTCTCGAACGTAGGAGTTAGGTACCCTCATGGTAGTCTCCGGCCACTCCACAGCCTCAGACCCACACGGCAAACCAGAAATCATGCCGTAGTCCTCCAGAGTGACTCCCACCTCACCAAAAGGCATGTGAAAAGTGGAAGTCGTATCCCAGAATCGGTCCAAGAAAGCGCGGACCAGGCTAAGGTTAGCCCGCAACTTCCTCCTCGCGATATCCCTCCAGGCCTGCACTAAGGAACCGAACGCTCCGCGCTCGATCATGGCGCGCTCCTCCACCGACAGCCGCTCGTAGCACTATATCGCTGTCGTGTAACCCAAGAACGACCTGATATTCCCGTCCTCCTATTGTGATTTGAAATAAAAAGCTAATTTAGTTTTGAATAAAAGTTGGATAAGATGTGAGCAATTGAAATGAATGAAAGGAGATGAGTGGTGAGTAATGAATTCAAAATTACCAAACTCTTCACCGTCATGTAGGACAGTTGACCCTCTGCAGCCCACAGCAAGTGCCTGCTCTCCCAGGTCTCCGCCCACGCGGGAGCTCCCCTCAGCTGACGACCTCCTCGTCCGACGTTAGCCCGTCTAGGGGCCTCCTCCTCCTCAACAGCCTCCTCCTCGTGGGCCTCGTCCCCAGCAGCCATCAACGTGGCGGAAGCCTTCTCGATCATGACAGCGTCTATCTCCATGGGACATCTCCCAGAATGAGAAGCCTCATCACCTACAGCATTAAGGTAGTTTAGGCCGCGTCACGTGACGGCGAGCCTCAGTTAAGGAATTTTCGAGCCATCGGAAACCCTGAAATCGCTCTTTTCTCGCCATCTTTGGCCATATCCTCACAAACCCGATCACTCATATGGTAGTTAGGTTCAATTCAAGCCTAATTTGAAGCCTAATTCTGGGTTCGAGTCGAAATTTCGGCAGCATTTCGTTATAACGGCGATTATGCCCTAAAAAGTGTCCTGAAAAAGCCGTCACAAACCAAAATTTCGAGATGATAGGAAGTTTACCCATCCTCCAAGGATCCCAAATATCAAGTTTCATCGCAAATGGACAATCCTAAGGCTATTTTCGAAGCAATTTACGGTTTAGCTGTGAAACCGTCTCAATTTCACTCAAATGCTCAAAACTCAACGAAAATTCGAAACAAATACAAGGTAATGTTCCTTATACTTCCAATTATCCATTTCTAACACTAATTTTGCAAGGCAAATCTATTTGGCGAAAAAGCCCCAAATTTTCGAAATAATTGGGTTGAAAACCCTAATTTTTTCGATCCAAATTGAGCGAATATAGAAGATTAATGCAAGAATGGTACACATACCTCGATTAGTCATGATGAATACAAGCTTTCGGATCAACCCTTGGCAGAAATGATTAAGATTTGAGAGAGAATTTGAAGAAAGTGTGTTTCGAACAAATGATCCTAAACCCTCTGTTTATCACGTTTTTATGCAGAAAATACACTTTGGGGAATAGACGCAGCAGGTGCTGCGCCTCTTCCAAGAGACGCAGCTCTTGCTGCGCCTCTTCCTAGCATTCCCTTCATACGAGTTTTCAAAAATTCGTTATGAGTTCGTTATTTGTGGGCCCATCTTTGGTGCGCTTCTTCCTCGTTGCTATCTTATCCTTTTGGTCCGTTTGACGATTATCTTTCGTTCCGGCCCACATTTCTAAGCCAAACAGTAGACTATTACACGTTATTTATTGCTTCTAAGACCTTGCTTGTCACAACGAGCATTTATCCCTTTCACAAGTGTTTCGACACGCCTTCATCGTATTTCCCCAACGAGAGTAAGCGGATAGACTTTCCCTCTCGAGACACGGAGATTAATTCCCGATTATGTTCCCCAATGAGAGTAAGCGGATAGACTTTCCCTCTCGAGACATGGAGATTAACATCAGCCCCAATTTCTTCCAAAGTTTGTTCGAAGCTGAACACGAAAAGATTTCTCCCAGCAGTTCCCGCCTGTGTTCTGCTACTCACAATATTTCTTGTTTCCCCTCGAAGTGCGATAAAGATGTCGTTCTCCACAAGTTCCCAGACCAATAGAGTTCCTACACTCGAGCCTTATTTACCCTTTAGTTTAAACTTATATTCGGGCCTCCTTCCCGCCAATGCTTTCCTTTAGGGCCCCAAACCTTAGCACCAATCCTTATATATATATCTTTTAGGTCTCACCCTTAGCTCCTATGCACCTCCAGAAATATCTCGAGAAAGAAGTCTCATGTATGGTCTCTTCTTATGGCTGGCAAACCTCCTTACGTAGTCTAATGGACTTTAAACGAACCTCCCCGATAGTCGACAGACTCTAAAATGTTCCCGACGACAGGTCCTTGGCTCAGACTCCTTGAGCCGCCTCGCGTCGCCATAGTCGTCAGGTTGTAATCTTCGATTGACCTGATGGCTATACTTTGACTTTCGCCTTGTCCAAGCCTCAGTCAAAGCGGGGGCTCTGTAGATACCTCATTTCTGCACCTCTCACAAACCACCCGGTGATGATTGGGCCGCATGTTTGATACGCGGAACGATTTGTGACAGCTCGTAAGTTTATCGTCAAGTGATTGCTCAAATATTAATGTCTACCTCTTAGTTGTCATCTACGTGCCGATACGGTCGTTTTGACAGTAATTAGAGTACATTTGGAGTCTGGGCCTAAAACCGTCTTCATTTTCTGATAACCGTTAAATCCTGAGTCAGAATGTTCTGGAATGTTCCGGATATTTCTATTCAATATTTCACAATCTTTATCCTTTGGTAAACAATTTCCCGTAATATTCATACAAGATATTAAGGAAAACCAAAATATTCCGTCCTACCATAACTTAAACACGGAAATCTTTCTTCCGCAGGAGGAAACCCCTTGGGAACAGACGTAGCAGGTGTTGCGCCTCTTCCAAGAGACGCAGTGACTGCTGCGCCTCTTCCCAGGTCCTTTTCTGCGTGTTTTTCGTATCTTATTTTATATCTTTCCGAGATTCACTTCCAAAGACTCTCCGAAACCCTAATTCCTTCACGTGATTAGTATAAATAGGAGCCTTCGCTCCTCATATTTCTCACGCGAGTGTCCGCCCTTCTCTTCTCCCTTTGCATTCTAGACCTTTATTCTTACTTTTTGGCGTCTACGTGCTTGAACATTCGACCACGTAAGCTCGGATCCTTCTGAGTACCAGCCTCGTTTGCATGACCGACCAACTTGACCAACTCCACATCAATCAACTTAATTAATCTAATCGTTTTCCTCTTACGAGCGCACTTTCATATTTGCATTATAGTTCGAGTCGAGCATCGCTAATCGATAACTTAGTCCTTCTCGTTTCGTCAAACATGTAAGTCTGAGGGTGTATAATCTCTCTTTTATTATTGTTGTTTACTTTTGTATCATCATCATGTAAGGTTTATGTCGAAAATACTTATGAAAACCGATTTTTAAAACCGTGCTTTAAAACCTCTTTTTACGGATTTCCAGAAGACAAACCGTCGAGAAAGGATGCAGCAACTGCTGCGCCTCTTCGAAGGAGCGCAGTTCCTGCTGCGCCTCTTCGTGAGGCTGCCGCAGTTCCTACTTCCTTTCTTCTTCCTTCGTCCTCTGTAATTCGTTCGTCAAAATTTGTTTCGTTTGTTTCCTGTTAATTCTTTGACATAATAGCTTATCATCTCACATGTATATTATTTATCATTCATTCACATGTTTAATTGGTCATTAAACTCGACTTAAATCCCTTATAATCCGATATTTGTGGGTTTTCGTCATTAAATTCAATCCGGGTTGTAGGAATTCGATTTGTTCATATCGGGTTTCTGGAATTCGATCCTTGATATATTTTCCATCTGTTATTTATGTTATTCGTCATTAGTTCGTCTTTAATTTATCATGTTTAGTCTATTTTGTTCACCTATGTCACTAATCAATCATTCTCCCATGTAAATAATTCGTTTGCATCCGTCTCGTCCATGTTTATTGCTTTTATGACCATCATTCACATGTAAATAACCTGATAATCACTTCTATCCGAGTATATATTATAAATCAATCATTAAATTAACCCACGAACATTAAAGATTTGCAGTTCCGGCTTCACAACCAGAACTCACCCTTGGAAGCAGACGCAAAGAATCGCGCTTCTCTTCTAAAGGGCGATCTGCGCTTTATTGTTGAGTTGAGTTCGTCTCAACTCCGTTGTTGCTTGACTTAGTTTAATTAGCTTACGTATAATGGACTATTAATCGTATTATCACCTACTGATCTGTTCGTTAATTCTTTCTTATTCTTCCTTTTCCCAAACTATCCGTTTTAAAGGTATTTTCGACATAAATCGCTAATCCCGATGTAATTATTGTAATTTCTTATTATTGTAATTTTATTCCTTGTATTTCTTGTATTCATTGTATGTTTTCACATGTAATTGAGCATTAAATCCTACTTCGACCCAATTGATTGTTTTTATAGTATTTTTAGCCTATTTCAGCACGTATTTCTATGCATTTTTATACTGTTTTTATAATATTTTGCCCCGAATTGGCTACTTTGGTTCGTTTTGTCCATTTTGTAGAAATGAACGCGAAAGTAGTGGAATCGTACTCTTTTTCGTCCTTTTTGCATGCATTTAAAGGAGACGGGATTTTCCAGAGTGAGATACTACGTTTGGAAGCGTCATGGCATGGATTACGAGGCATTTAGGCGCGGGCTTGAGCTGAAATGAAGTCAAAGTACTCGATCGAGCAGTTCTACCAGTCGATCGAGTGGTTTTCACGTCCCAAGGTGGTCGATCGAGTGGTTTTCCACTCGATCCTTAAGCTGCAGAAAGATGGGTTACTCGATCGAGGGACTTTCTACTCGATCGAGTAGATGCTGTTGAAGATTTGCACGATCGAGTGGTTTTAATCCACTCGATCGAGTGGTTTTGTGGTTATGGGTTTCTAAACAGCCCGTGTTATATTTTATTTCGCTAAACTTAATTACTTTGTTATTTAAGCACGCTTTACTAGGTCATTAGGATCTATCTTTTTCACTATAAAACTTTCTACTGTAAACTGGACTGCGTGACTTATTTCCCTGTTACTTTACTTCTTGGGTTATTTTGCTCGGATTCGATTGTTCTTTACGCCGGATTCGCAAGATTGTAATCCTCTTCTCTTTTCTTAATAATAATTAATCTTCTGTTGCTTTAATTTCTTGTTTACACCATTTATTCTTCTGCCCTAATTTCTCTTTTATGCAATTTTATTGTTATTTCATAATGTTTACTGCTGGGAATTTATCTGCTGTTAGTTTAATTAGCGACAGGAGTAGCTAAACCCCTTTCATGTTGGGATTAGGGGATCTGCGGTAGGAATGTGACGATGTAGTGAATGAATTAGATGAATTGATTACAAGACTCTGTCACCATAGCAATTTAATTGTATTTATTCGACTTAGTTGAGTGCACACTTCTGATTTAACCTTTAATCTGGCTAAAATTAATCCTAGATCGAAAGATTGGACTAAATAGGCCTGCTATGAACAGTAGACTACCCTGACGAGAATGAAAGTTAAGTTAGTGGTATTTTAGGATAGAAAGTGGACCGAAAGGACCTTTCAACATCCGTCTTACATTAATTCGTCTGAGTCATTTACAGCTGAGTCACTGGACTACCGTAGTGAACCGAAATCCTGACATGTCCCTCTCTATCTGATAGTTTTATCCTTATTTCTCTGTTTTTATTGCTCTTGCCTTTATTTATCTTTCCTTCAAAACTCGTAATTTAGACAACAAATCAAACAACCCCCCCCCCCCCCCATTTGTGACCAAATAGACGGACTACTATAAATATCTTGCCTCCCTGTGGAGATCGACCTGACTTCCCTTGCTAGATAGTTAGTTTATTTTTGACAGGTACACGACAGACGTGTCAAATTTAGGCGCCGTTGCCTCCTTCCTTTGCTCCTCCTAACCATGGTGCATCATCTTCCGATGGGGTGAGTGAAATTGGTGAGCTTAAGTCTATGTTGCAAGCTTTTACAAAGCAATTTCAGCTGAGTGATCAACAGAAAGATGCGTCCATAAAGGCACTTGAAACTCAAGTTGCCCAACTAGCCATGAATCAATCCTCAAGAAAGCAGGGTCAATTACCGACTCAAAATGAGAAGAATCCACACGAGACGGTAAACTTGATAAATCTGAGAAGCGGTCGTTCTTATGAGGGACCGGAATTACAAAAATCAGACCCGGGGAGAGCTGTAACTGACGATGAACAGTGTTCTGTCGAAGAAAGTAAGCTCACGGCAAAGCAAGTGCTCGATTGACTGGTTTCAGGTGGTCGATCGAGCAGATTTGGGCAAGAAAATGCTCGATCGAGTGGTTTTTCCAGTCGATCGAGTGAACAGGAAGAGCAGACTGGTCGATCGAGTAGTTTTTCTACTCGATCGAGTGAAGAGCAAAATGGAGTTGCTCGATCGAGTGAAAATTTTACTCGATCGAGTGATATTATTGAAGATTCTACTCGATCGAATGGGTATATTGGTCGATCGAGTAGTTTAGATGACGGGAAGCTTATTCGAGAGCCTGCTAGTGCTCATTTAAGCGATAAATCACCGGAAAGACCTCGTTCGAGAGGTAAGAAGCGTCCAAAGGATACAGAACTTGCTCCGGAAGATACATTGGAAGAGAGAAACAAGGGACTCGAGATACCTATCACGGTTCCCTTCCCGAGGCGGCTGCAGAATACAAAGGTCAATCAACAATTCGGCAAATTTGTCGAACTTCTGAAAAGCTTGGAAGTCACTGTGCCGTTCACTGAGTAGCTGACAAAGGTACCCTCTTATCTCAAGTTTATGAAAGAAATTTTATCGCGTAAGAGGAGTATTAGTGATAGTGAGACCGTAGCTTTGACTGAGGTGGGGTCAGCCCTATTTCAAAATAAGTTACCTCCTAAGCAGTCAGACCCGGGTAGTTTTTCAATTCCGTGTCATATCGGTAACTATTTGATTGATAATGCGCTATGCGATTTAGGCGCTA
Organism: Silene latifolia; assembly: GCF_048544455.1. Lineage (NCBI taxonomy): Eukaryota > Viridiplantae > Streptophyta > Magnoliopsida > Caryophyllales > Caryophyllaceae > Silene > Silene latifolia. Next base: position 26,752,181 of record NC_133529.1, read on the forward strand.
GCCTAAGTGTCTTACCGCTGTCTCTGGCTAAGAGACTTGGTTTGACAAAGCTGAGTTGCACTAACATGACAGTCCAGAAGGCCAACCGTAGTATATCACGGCCACTAGGTATAGTAGAAGACGTACCTGTGAGGATCGGGAGGTTTTATTCCCGTTGATTTCGTTGTCTTAGACATCCCCGAAGATGCACACACCCCTATTATTTTAGGGAGACCATTTTTGTCTACTGCCCGTGCAGTTATTGACGTCGGGGGGAAGACTTTGACCTTTCAGGTAGGGGATGAGGAGCTGATTTTTCATCAGTCTAAATCCCGGAGGGCTCCCATGCAAGCTCAGGCTTGCAATGCTCTCTCTTCTATTGACCCTATTATTGACACTCCAGTTGAAAATTTGGAGTATTGTGCTGCAATTGTTACCCCTCCGCCTCAGCTATTTTCCTTGCTGCAGGTACAGATGAAAGCAATGAAAGAGCTGTCAAGGGGTGCTGTGCAATCACTGTCAATCAAATTGGAGATGATGATGCTACAGCCGGTGATAGAGGAGCAAGGACGAGGAAGGTTCGCGCTTATGTGGATGTGAACTACTCCCCTCCTACCGTTTCAAATGATAATTCATGCTCATGGAAGTTGAAGAGGACAGTCAACGTTGCTGAGATGACGTCCTCCAGTCAGGAGCCCTTCAAGGGGCTACTGAATTGCTTTGGGAATTGAGCGGGGGAAATGCCCCGTGTAACACTTTGTAATAGATAATTTTGAATTTTCCGTTGAATTTGTTTTATTGCGTTTAATTAGGACAATTAGTTTATAGACTGTTTTCTAGCGTAGATTTAAGACTATAGACTGTTCTTATGCGTATTTGGTATTTTGGGATATTTTTGCACGTGTTTTTATGCAGGTTTTGGGAAGTTTTACGCATTCCAAGGAAGAAATGACGAAATTCAAGAGCTTACGTGAGAAAAGAGCTCGATCGAGTACTTTTTGTACTCGATCGAGTGAAAATATGGTCGATCGAGCACTTTTTCCAGTCGATCGAGTAAAGCAATAAGTGGGACTTCTCGATCGAGTAGAATTCTACTCGATCGAGCAACTGGATCATCAAAAGCCCTCGATCGAGTAGTTTAAAACCACTCGATCGAGTGGAATTGCAAAGGGACGCAGTGAGTTTTACTTTAAACTTCTTATTTTTGGTTTCTTTTTCATTTGTCCCTAATTTTTCATCTAAACACCCCTAATTGCGACAAAAACTCCCTCAAATCCCCAATTTTTCGTGCCCAATCTCCAAATCCGCCACCTACAATCTCTTGCTAGCCAATTAATCTCTCATAGCCCCTTATTTTCCCCTTGATTGGTGTCCATTTACACGGTTTTCGAAGAGGGTTAGGGTTTGCGGTTTTAGCTCGAAAAAATCGCTTGTTTTGCTTGATTCTTGAAGATTAATTGCATATTGTAGGTTGTTCTCATCCAGTAAGTGATTCCTCTAACTTCATTGCATTTTGATTTAATTATTTTTGCATTTTTATGAGGTAAAATTGAATTTAGGGTTCGAAAATCCATTGTTAGTCGAATTTTTCGACTTTAATTGTGTTTATTGCCCTTGTTTATCTTGCTTGATGATCAACCCCAATTCCTCGCTGTTTGTGGCACCTCTTTTTCGAATTTCACATGATTTTCGCGATTTGGGTTCAGGACAGTCGAAATTTTCGACTGTCAGACAGGCTATTGCTGCTGTCATTTGTCTAGTTGGCTTCCTTGTTGATATTGCTGCTGATTGTAGACTGTTACCACACCCATGTCGATGCTTAACATGCTTCCATTCGAATCTTGCGCGAATTTTCGCGATTAGGGCTGTTTCAGTTGAAATTTTTGACTGTCAGACGGGTTTGCATGCTTTCTTGACCTAATTAACCTCAGTGTTGTTTACATGCTATTGTGTTGACTGTTATGCCCGCCTTAACGCCATTTACATGCTACTTTTCGATTTTGTTTGAGGAATTTTTGGGAATTATATGCTGTAGGTCGACTTTTTCGACTGGTAGGGGAGTATTCATGTTGTTTCTGCTGGTTTTCCGTGCTGATTTTAGCCACTATTAGCCGCTGTTTCTTACCATATCCCTTACCCTTTATTTACAGGATGGATTCTAGCTCTTTACCCTCTACTAGTTCATCCTCTAGTTCGTCTTTGTCTGAAACAGTGGCCCCTGCTGCTGCCACTGTCTCCACTTTAGTGACTACCGCAGCCCCAGTGTTTCTAGTTTCAGCTGCGGGTACAGTTTTTGCTCCAGCTAGCTGCCGCTAGCTCGATTCAGCCGCCACTTCCTCTACGGTCACCACCACGCCTAGCATCGCCGCTAGTTCTTCTTCGATGGTGGCCATAGCAGCCCCTACTCCTACACCGCCCCTACTTTTACTCCCCGTGGTGGACTTCGCCACAGCCGCAATGCTTTTAGAGCAGCCCGGTCCCTCACACCGTCTCTCGGACGGGCTACTACTCGGGTTCCGAGGCGGGGTCGCAGACAGTCTCGTTCGTGCCGGCTCCACCACTTCTACCTCTACTTCGGCCGCTTCTACTTCGCAGCACGATCACGGTCCGAGGGACACTTCCCTCGACTCTCACCAGATTATCCGCAGTACATTTTGTTAACGCTTTACATCGTACGAAATTTTATAACCTGCTAGGCTGTGTGCATGTTCCTTCCCGTTTTCTAGAGAAAATGGCACTTGTGAGACTCGGCATTTATGAGTCGGTTTGTGACTTACTGCGGGCCACGGGGATGGTCGGGCTCATCACTATGAGCGGCCGCACTTTTCTGGAGCTGAGCCTCGAGTTTCTCAGCTCCTTTACCTTCTCCTCAGGGGCACACGATGCTGACCCCGATAGTTTTTCAGTGTCGACTTTTCCGATGACCTTAGGGGAGTTTGGTAGGTTACTTGGACTTACCTCTACGGGCGCGGTTGCCGCCTCTAGGACGGTCCACCGTCAGCTCTGGAGAGCCCTTGCCCACACCACTTTTCAGGAGCGAAAGCTCTAACAGGTCCACCTCCCCGCTGTCCGTTGTTTTATTAGATTGATGGGGAGCACTATTTTCGGCCGAAAGGAGCCGAACAACATCACAAACACCGAGCTCTCCATCCTGGGCGGTTACCTGAACATCGACTGTGAGGGTCCCTTTACACTCAACATAGCTTACTTGACCGCCCAGTACCGTCAGAGCCAGGGGAAGAAGGAGACGGGAATCATTGCATGCGGTGGCATAGCCACCATTCTTGCCCGTTCCCTCATGCTCGTTTGGCCTCGTGACCTGCAGTACCTCCAGGGAGAGAGGCTACTGAGTCTGGATGCCATGCTCTCTCAGTATTGGCTTACCCCAGACTACCACACATGGAAGATAGACGGCTTCCTTTCTGTAGACTTACCTTGTGAGACTCTCCCCCGTCTAGAGCCCATTCATACTGTTGCTAGGGGCGCCCGCCTGCCACCACTGCCTGACCTTCACCTTCCACGGCTGCTCCCGCTCCGACCCCTACTCCTCCCACTACTACTACCACTCCTACTCACACTCCCACTCTCACTGATACGTGCATTTTATACAGTCTTTTTAGCCTATTTTATGCACGTATTTCTATGCTTTTATCGTGGTTTTATGCTACGAAATGCCCCGAATTGCATACTTTGGAAGTTCTTGTCTTATTTGCAGGAATGAGCCATAAAGTAGTGAAATCAAGTCATTTACCATCCGTTTTGCATGCATTTGGAGGAAGAGATAATTTGGAGCGGGAAATATTACTGTCTTGGGATGCGTGAAGCTATTTAGGGAGCTAAGAGGACAAGTCAAAGACCAAACTACAAGACCAACACGAGCTGGAACCAGGAACCACTCGATCGAGCAGTTTCTCTTGGTCGATCGAGTGAACAGACGGAAGAACTGTTCGATCGAGTGGCCAACTGTTCGATCGAGCAGTTTCTCTTAGTCGATCGAGTGAACAGACGGAAGAACTGTTCGATCGAGTGACTTAACTGTTCGATCGAGCAGTTACAAGCTATTGGGCCTCTATTCACGTGAAGTTTAGATTAGGTTTTATGTTTTGAGGTTATATATAAATCAAAGGGGATCAATATACGTTACTCCTCCCTCTCTTCTCTTCTCTCTCAGACTGTTACCTTTACACTATTAGTTTGTTCTTCCATTTCCGGACTATTTAATTCAGTAATTTCTCTCCCTTTTTCTCCTTAATTTCTTAATGTTATTTATTGTTTCTCCTTTATTTCTTGTTCTTCCTTTAATTATGCATAGCTAATTCCCCCTAGTATGTTAGGATTAGGGAAGCCGTGGTAGCGATGTTTTAATTGACTTGAATAGGTTAGACTTGCGATAGGAATTGTATTAGGCAATTTAACTGTTATCCGGTCGAATGAATGCATGCAGGAGACCATAAATTTAGTTAACCCCGACCTAGATCGAAAGATTGGAAGGGAAGGCTTGCTTAATTATAATAGGGTATTGCAGTGAGGGCGAAAGTTAAGCTGTTTACGCTCTAGGGCGGTTTAAGGACCGAAAGGTGACGACCATAGCTCTTCTTATCAATAGTCTAATCGCCTCAGTATTCCCAATAGTATAAGATTTGATAGCTGCCACGGTAGACCGACTCCTAGCATACTCCCTTTTCTTCTGTTAATTTCTCTTTTTTATTTCCCTTGCTTTAGTCTTTAGTTTAGTTAACACAATCAATTCAATCCCCATCGTGACATTAGACAGATAAATAGACAAATAGATAGTACACCGCCTCCCTGTGGAGATCGACCCTACTTACCCGACTTCGTTAGTAGTACTTAGGTATTTTATTTTTGGTACGAAACGACAGTATCAAATTTTGGCGTCGTTGCCGGGGAGGCAATCTATTTATTTATTTGTTTAATTTTATCTGTTTTTAGCCTCAAGGGATTTTTTCCTTGAGGCCGTTTTAATCTTTTTCCTTGAGTGCTGTTTTGATAGGCCTTACAGGTACTACCTAGACAGTTCTAGGTGAAAGACAGTCAAAGGGAAGGCTTGAGTACCTTTGACCCATCACCGATGTCCCATTATATGGGAATAGGTGATCTCGCTACGGAGATGTGGTTCTGCTGAGCACAATGCAGCTGTAGTTGTGCCGCCACATCCACCCTATCAATGGCCGCCGCAACAAGATCCCCCTGATATACAAGAAGAAGACATTGCGGAGCTGAAATCCTTGATGGAGACACTTGCATTCCAAGCACAAGAATATGTCTCGCGATTTGATAAGCTCGAGGCTGTAGTTGCTCCTAGCTTGGTGAGATGGAAGAAGAAGAGATCGCGGAGCTGACATATTTAATGGGAACGCTTGTATCCAAAATGCAAGAGAGTGATAAACATATGGACGCTCAATTCCGTGAGCTCGAGTCTGTAGTTGCTCAGTTAGCAGCTGAGATGCAAGAAGAAGAGGTACACCTTGCTGAGAGCGGTTTCTCCCCTGAGAAAACCGTGTTGCCCAATGCTGAGGATGACCTCTATGACTCGGATGACGAGTTCCTATCATATTTCACTGTCCCACGCGAAGATTTCAGCGCTGTACAGGAGGAATCACTCGATCGAGTGACTTATATTGGTCGATCGAGTGAATTCCCAGAAGAAAGTGCTCGATCGAGTGAAAATTCCACTCGATCGAGTGAAAGTCAGGAGGAAACTGCTCGATCGAATGAAGATTCCACTCGATCGAGTAGTTTGGCCATTGGGAGCTTTGGTTCGTCATTTGGGCTTGATTTTGATGACGATTTTGACGATGACAACGGTTATGGTGAGTCTCCCTTATTCAAAGCCGAGTTGGATGCGCTTGAGGCCGAGATTTACTGGGACGGACTCCACCGAGGGCGACAAAAGGACAGCTGAGTCGGTAATTACTCCTAGCACGGAAGAGGTAACGAATTCTTTTATCTATGATTCCGTCATTAAGAGTGATCAACCTGAGGTAGTAAACGGTAATTTCATTATTATTTGTAAATTGCCTCGTCTTATTCATGCTTCCTTTTTCAAAGTTATACCCCCTCATATGTGGACGCATAAATTAGCAATTTCCCACCATCCTTGTCATTTTAAAATTGTTAATCTGAGTTGGAGCCCTAAATTATCGTCAATTGCTCCCTCGCTCCTTTATTTTTGGATAAATTTAGGAGCGCCCATAGGAAATTTGTTAGACTTAAATGTTTACACATTTTTATTTCCTACTTTGCTATTCCACTTTGGTGCTACTTACCTTTTTGTGTAGCACATGCGCAACTATTTGACAGGTTGCTGCGCGCTTTGAGTTGTTTTGATTGTAGCTCATTATAGTGGCTCGAAGAAAAAGAAGGTCGAGCTGGGACCTGACTGAAGCTAGCGCTACCCGGGAGGCAACCCGGAGATTTTATTTTGCATTTTATTTAATTTCAGTTGTAATAAATGGTTTTATACCATAAACTTTCTCAGTATGCTTGTCTTGTTAGTCTGCGGGCTGTTTTTATTGCGTTTTGCAGGTATGCTTTGGGGATTACTCGATCGAGTACTTTTTGTACTCGATCGAGAACTTTTGCTGCTATATTCACTCGATCGAGTGAAATTTTTACTCGATCGATCACCTGCAGAAGAGAGAACCACTCGATCGACCACTATTCCAGTCGATCGAGCGGTTTTAGACGCCCATGTTACTCGATCAGCTACTATCCCTCTTGATCGAGTGTTATTGACTTGGATTAGCTTCTTGAGACGGTTTTTCGGGCCTTTAGCAACCTCCCATTTCATGGTCGGTTTGGGGAGGTCCCTTATTTCGCGTATCTTGTGAGTTTTCCGTATTTACTCTCTTTCTCCTTCAGTTTGCATTTCCTTTCCATGTTTTGGTACAATGGGGGCATTGTACGGTTTGGTTTGGGGAGGTTATGCATCCATATCTGTGTCTGCATATTGTTTTTATTTGCATTTCTGTTATCACGTTTAATTTTCTGTCTGCATTGTTATTTATTTCATAAAAATTCAAAAATTCAATAAAAAATTGAAAAATTGTTAAAAATTCAAAAAATTAAATTTCATGTTTATTTAGCATATAGGTTGAGTCGGAACGGTAGATTTCAATGACGAAATTGCACTGCAATTGTCTTTTTGCTTAAGCCTTGCATGAACTGTTATCTTTTAGCTTTGTCTGATTGCATAATCTACGAGTTTATGTTTAAATTTAGCTGAACGAATAGACTTGACCTGAAAATTTGGCAACCTACTTATAAATTCTAAGTTTTAGAGCCGTATAAACTGGTGTCATTTATGACCAGTTTCATGTAGAATTGTGAGTAGTGTACTCCTTGCATAACATGTAACATCAATTTGCACATATATGAAATTCAATTGCTTTTTGCCTACATACATTCGGGTTAGTGGTCGGCGTCACATGCAGGGAGGTGCTTATAAATCTTCTCCTTTTCTTATATTTTTCACCCATTTAGCTCCACTTAAGCCAAATCTTGCCTTTTTGACCCATTAGCTACATCCAAAACTGAGCCTGCCTAGTCAAGCTAGTTTAGTTTGTCTTTTGTGGTATATTTTATCGTCTGCAGTTTGGCCGTGTGTATTTTATTGGAGTTGGTGGAAATAAAGGAAGGAGAAAAGAAAAGAAAAAGAAAAAAAAAAGAATTGAAAAAAAAAAAGAAAAAAAGTGAAAAACGTGAAAAGAAGGGAAAAAAAAAAACACATGATGAAAAATGAAAAAAAATCAAAGAATCACGTGTACAGTGATGAGAAACCAGGGTGAAAAGTTGAAGAATTGAGCTGGTTTGTTTTTGAGTCCGTATGTGTTCACTTTTATATTGTGACGGTCTCACTCCTCCGTTTTATTCCATATTTTTGAGGAGATAGTGTAAATGGGTGGTGAGTTGTGTGCCAAATGAAGGGCACTTGTACTTTATTTTTCAGTCGGTTGAGAATTGAATGATCTTATATGGTCCTGTTAGGAACTAGCTTGACGCTTTTACCTCCACATTACCATAACTTGTTTTGCCTTTTCTCACCTGACCCTCACTATTCCCATATTTTTGTAAGCCCTCGGCTGTGACAGGACCTTGTTTGGTTGGAATGTATGTACGGTAGCTAGAATTGTCTATCATATTAGTTGCATGCATGTTTATGTGGGTCGTAGTCTAGGTGAGCGACTATTTTTCTTCTTCTCTCTTACATTCATTTGCTTACCCTTTGCTTCAGGAGAGAAGAGTGACCCGTGAGAGTCCTTTATTAAAGGTCTTGCAAAGTCGACGGTTCAGCTACTTTTATAAACATCTTATAACTCGTTTGCATTTGACTGTCTTGCTATAAGTGTTCGTTTGCTTGCATTAAATTGGTTTAAGTGGGCATTTGTAGCTAGCTCTGAGTTATCTTTTCCGTTCCTTTAGTTGCATTTAGTTTACTCGGGGACGAGTAAAGGTTTGGTTTGGGGAGATTTGATACGTGCATTTTATACAGTCTTTTTAGCCTATTTTATGCACGTATTTCTATACTTTTATCGTGGTTTTATGCTACGAAATGCCCCGAATTGCATACTTTGGAAGTTCTTGTCTTATTTGCAGGAATGAGCCATAAAGTAGTGAAATCAAGTCATTTACCGTCCGTTTTGCATGCATTTGGAAGAAGAGATAATTTGGAGCGGGAAATATTGCTGTCTTGGGATGCGTGAAGCTATTTAGGGAGCTAAGAGGACAAGTCAAAGACCAAACTACAAGACCAACACGAGCTGGAACCAGGAACCACTCGATCGAGCAGTTTCTCTTGGTCGATCGAGTGAACAGACGGAATAACTGTTCGATCGAGTGGCCAACTGTTCGATCGAGCAGTTTCTCTTGGTCGATCGAGTGAACAGACGGAAGAACTGTTCGATCGAGTGACTTAACTGTTCGATCGAGCAGTTACAAGCTATTGGGCCTCTATTCACGTGAAGTTTAGATTAGGTTTTATGTTTTGAGGTTATATATAAATCAAAGGGGATCAATATACGTTACTCCTCCCTCTCTTCTCTTCTCTCTCAGACTGTTACCTTTACACTGTTAGTTTGTTCTTCCATTTCCGGACTATTTAATTCAGTAATTTCTCTCCCTTTTTCTCCTTAATTTCTTAATGTTATTTATTGTTTCTCCTTAATTTCTTGTTCTTCCTTTAATTATGCATAGCTAATTCCCCCTAGTATGTTAGGATTAGGGAAGCCGTGGTAGCGATGTTTTAATTGACTTGAATAGGTTAGACTTGCGATAGGAATTGTATTAGGCAATTTAACTGTTATCCGGTCGAATGAATGCATGCAGGAGACCATAAATTTAGTTAACCCCGACCTAGATCGAAAGATTGGAAGGGAAGGCTTGCTTAATTATAATAGGGTATTGCAGTGAGGGCGAAAGTTAAGTTTCGTTTTACGCTCTAGGGCGGTTTAAGGACCGAAAGGTGACGACCATAGCTCTTCTTATCAATAGTCTAATCGCCTCAGTATTCCCAATAGTATAAGATTTGATAGCTGCCACGGTAGACCGACTCCTAGCATACTCCCTTTTCTTCTGTTAATTTCTCTTTTTTATTTCCCTTGCTTTAGTCTTTAGTTTAGTTAACACAATCAATTCAATCCCCATCCTGACATTAGACAGATAAATAGACAAATAGATAGTACACCGCCTCCCTGTGGAGATCGACCCTACTTACCGACCGACTTAGTAGTACTTAGGTATTTTATTTTTGGTACGAAACGACAAAGTATCACTCCGACAGAGACATTGGACTCAGTAGGACCTACCGGCTACTTTTGTACCACCTCCTCCCTTTGTGGCGCCCGCGGTCCTAGACCAAGGGGGCGCCGTTTACGGTTTGTTGCTTGAGGTTGTAGCGCGTCAGGCTCGTATGGAGAGGGACTTGGCTCTAGCCTTGCACCCTCTATACGAGTACCACTTGCGGCGACACCGACCGATCCCAGAGGGTTGGCCACGCCTTTCCTTCTTCCGGTACCCACCTGAGGGGTACCCAGTGTCTGAGAAGGAGGAGGATGAGGACCCGGAGGTGGCAGTGGAGAGAGCTCGTGCTGAGGAGCGGAGGAGGAGAGAGGAGGAGAGAGACCCGGAGTACACGGTGGTGGACGACGATGGTGACGACGACGACGAGTAGCTACTGGTCTACTCACTTCCCCAGTTTTCTGGCTGGTTTGGGGAAGTTCGTATTTTGTATGTATCTCTTACTCTTTTATGTTGTCTCCTTTTAATTTTGTTTTTATTTTATTTTGGTTGTATATTCCCATTTCCCCGTATATATCTGCTGGTGTATGCTAGAGGACAACGAGGGCGTTGTCCGTTTTGGTTTGGGGAGGGTATTGCATCCTTTTGAGTCTGCATTTGCATTTGTTTTTGCATTCATTTTTATTTTTCAGTATACACTGCTTATTTATTTCATTAAAAATTCAAATAAATCAAAAAAATTCACGTTTATTTTTGCATATAGGTTGAGTCAGAACGGTAGATTTCCATGATGACAATGCACTATAACTTGTCATTTTACTTGAGCCTTGAACTTCTTTTGATAGTTATTAGCTTTGTCATACGCATAGTCTACGAGTTTTTGTTCAAATATAGCTGACTGTTTAGACTTGAACTGAAAAATTGGTAAACTACTTCAAAATTCTGAGTTTTAGAGCCATAACTGGTGACATTCATGACCAGTTCATTAGGAATTGAGAGTAGTACTCCTTGCATAGCATGTCCATCTTTTTTGCACTTTTATGACATTCAATTTCTCGTCAAATGCACATATTCGGGTTTGTGGTTGGTGTCACATGCAGGGAGGTGCTTGCAAATTTCCCTTTCTTTCTATTTTTCACCCATTTAGCTCCACATTAGCCAAATTTGCCTTTTTGACCCATTAGCTACATTCCAAATTAAGCCTGCCTAGTCAAGCTAGTTAGTATGTTATTTTGGGTATGAGTTTTCCGGTTGCATTTTGGCCCGTATTTCCGTGTTTGGAGTTGTTGGAAAATAAAGGAGGGAGGAAAGAAAAAAAAAAGAAAAAAAAAAAAGAATTGAAAAAAAAAAAGAAAAAAAAAGAAAGACGTGAAAGAAAAAGAAGAAAAAAAAAGGAAAAAAAATGATGAAAAAATGAAAAGTTGAACGTGAACAGGAGAAAAAGAAAGAGAAGTTTGAAAAAAAAAGAATTGTTTGTTTCAGTTAATTGTTTCCGACGGTGTTTTAAAAAGGCAATTTTGTGACCGTCTGACTCCTCTATTCTTATTCTATATTTTTTTGAGGAGTTTGTGTTTGAGTTTAGTGAGCTTTGTGCCAAATGAAGGGCACTTGTACTCAGTTTTTCAGTCAGATGAGATTCGGATGGTTTATTATGGTCCTATTAGGAACTAGCTTGACGTTGTTACCTCCACATTTCCATAACATGTTTTGCCTTTCTCACCTGAACCTCACTATTCCCAAATTATTTGTAAGCCCTCGGCTGTGACGGACATTATTGGTTGGAGTGTGTGCATTAGTACTTGAATTGTCTTTCATTTTTGTTGCATGCATGCTATGTAGGTCGCAGTTAGGTGAGTGACTGCCTTTCTTCTCTCTTTTATATTTTATTCACCCTTTGCTTCATGAGAGAAGAGTGACCACGAGAGAGTCCGATTTTTTTGGTCTCGCAAGGTCGATAGGTTGGCTATATTCCTGAACAGCTTATAATTCGTTTGCGTATTGACTGTTTAGCTTTAACTGTTAGTTTTTGTTGCATTAAATTGGTTCAAGTAGACAAGTTAAGCTAGCTCTGAGTTATCATTTCCGTTCCATTAGTTTAGTTTTGAGTTTACTCGAGGGCGAGTAAAGGTTCGGTTTGGGGAGATTTGATATGTGCTTTTTATATAGTCTTTTTAGCCGATTTCAGCACGTATTTCTATGCATTTTTATACTGTTTTTATAGTATTTTGTCCCGAATTGGCTACTTTGGTTCGTTTTGTCCATTTTGTAGAAATGAACGCGAAAGTAGTGGAATCGTACTCTATTTCGTCCTTTTTGCATGCATTTAGAGGAGACGGGATTTTCCAGAGTGAGATACTACGTTTGGAAGCGTCATGGCACGGATTACGAGGCATTTACGCGCGGACTTGAGCTGAAATGAAGTCAAAGTACTCGATCGAGCAGTTCTACCAGTCGATCGAGTGGTTTTCACGTCCCAAGGTGGTCGATCGAGTGGTTTTCCACTCGATCCTTAAGCTGCAGAAAGATGGGTTACTCGATCGAGGGACTTTCTACTCGATCGAGTAGATGCTGCTGAAGATTTGCTCGATCGAGTGGTTTTAATCCACTCGATCGAGTGGTTTTGTGGTTATGGGTTTCTAAACAGCCCGTGTTATATTTTATTTCGCTAAACTTAATTACTTTGCTATTTAAGCACGCTTTACTAGGTCATTAGGATCTATCTTTTTCACTATAAAACTTTCTACTATAAACTGGACTGCGTGACTTATTTCCCTTGACTGTTACTTTACTTCTTGGGTTATTTTGCTCGGATTCGATTGTTCTTTACGCCGGATTCGCAAGATTGTAATCCTCTTCTCTTTTCTTAATAATAATTAATCTTCTGTTGCTTTAATTTCTTGTTTACACCATTTATTCTTCTGCCCTAATTTCTCTTTTATGCAATTTTATTGTTATTTCATAATGTTTACTGCTGGGAATTTATCTGCTGTTAGTTTAATTAGCGACATGAGTAGCTAAACCCCTTTCATGTTGGGATTAGGGGATCTGCGGTAGGAATGTGACGATGTAGTGAATGAATTAGATGAATTGATTACAAGACTCTGTCACCCTAGCAATTTAATTGTATTTATTCGACTTAGTTGAGTGCACATACGAGTTAACCTTTAATCGGCTAAAATTAATCCTAGATCGAAAGATTGGACTAAATAGGCCTGCTATGAACAATAGACTACCCCGACGAGAATGAAAGTTAAGTTAGTGGTATTTTAGGATAGAAAGTGGACCGAAAGGACCTTTCAACATCCGTCTTACATTAATTAAATCGAGTCATTTACATTCTTGAGTCACCTGGACTACCGTAGTGAACCGAAATCCTGACATGTCCCTCTCTATCTTATAGTTTTATCCTTATTTCTCTGTTTTTATTGCTCTTGCCTTTATTTCTCTTTCCTTCAAAACTCGTAGTTTAGACAACAAATCAAACAACCCCCCCCCCCCCATTTGTGACCAAATAGACGGACTACTACAAATATCTTGCCTCCCTGTGGAGATCGACCTGACTTCCCTAGCTATATAGTTAGTTTAGTTAGTTTATTTTTGACAGGTACACGACAGACGTGTCAGAAATCATGAGAATGAGGGAACTAGCTACGATCAATGGAGTGTGGGCCGATGATGATGAGGACGAGTACCTCATTGAAAACTCCCTAGTCAAAGAAATAGTCCAAAATGGAGAAGACCAAGATGTGGACCACCTAACTCGTTCGGGGCGTCCATATCAAAATACTACTCAAAATGGTCCAACCAACGTTGTCACACCAAATGATAACGAAGATGACTTCACTGACCATTTGCTCAAGCAATTACAGAAGACAAAGGCTGATCTTTCAGTCTGGCAACTAGTAGCAAGCTCATTCCCACATCGCCAAGATTTACTGCAAGCTTTGGCCAAGCTAAATATAGCACATAACTCAACACCCGAAGATGTAGTCAACTTGGTCTTCCAAGAATCACCGAAGCTAAGTAGTCCTATTACTTTCTCAGACGAAGATTTGCCACCTTTTGGCGCTAGTCACAACTTGGCTCTTTACATCACTGTCATTTGTCTAAAGAAGAACGTGCCAATGACCTTGGTAGATGATGGCTCTGCGGTCAACGTCATACCCCTCAAAACGGCATACAAATTAGGCATGAAAGAGTCGGATTGGACCCCTACCAATCAAGGTGTTCGCGCATACGATGATACACGACGAAAGGTAGTAGGACTTGCTAACCTAACCATAGCCACAGGGCCAATTGAGCGAAAGGTTAACTTCCAAATAGTGGACATTGAAGCTTCCTTCAATATACTCCTAGGAAGACCTTGGATTCACGCTTCCAAAGCGGTGACATCCACCCTTCATCAAAAGATCAAGATCCCACTAAATGGCAAAGTGGTGACGTTCACTTCGTCACCCATCAAGGCAATAATCGAAAAGAAGTCAAACAATTAAGTCCTTGTAGACCCAATGTATGAACTTGGGGGCTTCCAAAGCATAAGTGTCATAGAAAGCGAATTGGCACCCTTATACTATGATCCCTACTCCAACTTGGTGGTCAACCACATACTCAAATCCCAGGGATACTTCCCTGGAATGCCTTTGAACCCTATTCGAAGAAACACATTCGCACCATACAAGAAAGACAACTCAAAGAGGATACCACTCGGACTAGGGTACAAACCCACTAAAGAAGAGGTTCTCGAGATGCTCGCTCAAGTTCAAAACCGTAAGTACGTAGGAGTCCAAATGCGACCCTATCTCCCTACCCTAAATGGGTACTTTTTTAAGGAAAGAAGTCTAGAACTCTTTCACGGATTTCCCGAGCCTTGGCATTATCTCGAGAGGAAGCTAGCCGGAATCGAGATCTTTCACGATTGCTACTTCATCCCTCCAGAAACGGTTCCTACCGTCAAAACCCGTCAAGCACCTTGCTTAGACGAACAAGCTGTTAGTCTATTGTTCGGAGAGGATCGATTTATTAGAGCCGCGCAGGATGAGATCATTACCATGATACTTCAAGACGATCACTTCAACCCTACCGCGTTAATCACAGAAACCAACGCAAGTCAGCAGAAAGGATGGAGAAAGTCAATCAAGTGGACCAACAATCAAGGAAGACTCTTCAAGCTCACCACTGGAGAAGAAGAGATGTTCAAAGGAGAGCCAGAAGACGATGAGTTCGAGTCGGAGTCGGAGTCAAAGTCGGAGTCTAGAAAAGTCACTAAGGAGTCACCTCCTGTCGTCATCCCCACTCCCTTTGTTTCTCCTAGTTTAGCCTCGAGTAGTAACAGTAGTTCGGGAAATGTCCCAACCACTGTCCCTTTGCCGCCACTGACCACAGATCAGATGGCTTCTTTGTTTCAACTTTTCTCAAACTTTAATATGAATAAATCAGGTTCTGCTTACTCTTTATGTTATCTTGAGTGCAATTCTGTTTACGATGATACTGAGGATGACCAAGACCCGGACTCAATCGAAATACCACCCTACGTAGCCAAAGAAATACTACAGGAAGGGGAAGGGGGACCAGTAATAGAGGACATCGAACCCATCAATGTAGGAACCGAACTAGAACCCTAAGAACTTAGGATAGGGACTACCTTGAGCTCTACCGAAAGGGCCGATTTCATAGACCTCCTAAACGAGTTCAAAGACGTTTTCGCTTGGTCCTACAAAGACATGCCAGGGATCGACAGGGATATCGTCGAACATAGAATCCCGATTAAGCCAGGTTTCAAACCTGTAAAACAGAAGCTTTGACGAATGAGAACGGAATGGGCTCTCAAGATTAAGGAAGAAGTTGATAAGCAATTCAAATCCGGGTTCATAAAAGTTTCCGAGTATTCTTACTGGGTAGCCAACATAGTACCTGTACCCAAAAAGGATAGGAGAATCCGTGTTTGTGTTGATTTTAGGTACTTAAACAAAGCAAGTCCTAAAGATGACTTCCCTCTACCACACATCGACATATTGGTGGA
Organism: Silene latifolia; assembly: GCF_048544455.1. Lineage (NCBI taxonomy): Eukaryota > Viridiplantae > Streptophyta > Magnoliopsida > Caryophyllales > Caryophyllaceae > Silene > Silene latifolia. Next base: position 26,767,935 of record NC_133529.1, read on the forward strand.
CAATACTGCAGACCACGCATTACTATCCTTCATGGATGGATATGCGGGCTATAACCAAATCAAAATGGCCATACAAGACATGCATAAGACTGCCTTCGTCACTCAATGGGGAACCTATTACTATACGGTCATGCCGTTTGGATTGATCAACGTCGGAGCTACATATCAACGCACCGCAACTACACTCTTACATGACATGATGCACAAAGAAGTTGAGGTATATGTAGACGATATGATTGTCAAGTCCAAGGATAGAGATGGGCATATTGCGAACCTTCGCAAATTTTTCGCAAGACTACGAAAGTACAACATGAGACTCAATCCTCAGAAGTGCACATTCGGAGTAACGTCTGGCAAACTCCTGGGATACGTCGTTAGCCAACGAGGTATAGAGATAGACCCTTCCAAGATCAAGGCTCTGATCGAAATGCCGCAACCTCAAACAGAAAAAGAAGTCAGAGGATTCCTAGGGAAAGTGCAATATATAAGTCGATTCATATCGAAACTCACCATGATTTGCGAACCTATCTTCAAGAAACTCAAGAAAACGGACCACACCATGTGGGATGATGATTGTCAAAAGGCATTTGATCGAATAAAGGAGATATTGGCTAAAACACCAATGCTCATGCCACCTCAACGAGATCAACCTCTTGGTTTATATCTCACAGTAACCGAAACCGCCATAGGTGCCATGCTAGCTCAAACTGTAGGAAGTGAAGAAAGGGCTATCTACTACCTTAGTAAGAAGTTCTTGGAGTACGAGTGCAAATACTCACAACTCGAAAAGACATGCCTCGCTCTTGTGTGAGCAACGAAGAAGCTACGTCATTACATGCTTAGCTACTCCGTCAAAATATACTCCAAAATGGATCCAGTCAAATACCTCTTCGAAAAACCCGTCCTCAACGGACGTCTAGCCAGATGGACTTTGATGCTCTCAGAGTTCAATCTCAAATATGTGCCTTTGAAAGTAATAAAAGGATGCGCCGTCGCCGAATTCTTCGCAGAAAATCCCATCAAAGACGCACAAGCAATAGATACTTGGTCATTTCCGGACGAGGATATACTCCAAACTGACGTAGACTCCTGGGACCTTTACTTTGACGGAGCATCAAACTTAAGAGGATTTGGAATAGGAGTGTTGCTCATTTCTCCTGAAGGCGAGCATACACCAATCGCTGTTAAACTCGACTTCGAGGTAACAAATAACGCTGCAGAATACGAAGCTTGTCTCATTGGACTACAAGCGGCAGTGAGCTTAGGCATTAAAAAACTCCGCGTGCACGGGGACTCATCCCTAATCATCAATCAAGTTACGGAATCTTGGAAAATCCGAAGCGAAAGCCTAGCGCCATATCAAGCTAGATTAGAACAAGTTGCCCACTTCTTTGATCACGTGACATATCTACACCTACCTCGGGAAGAAAATCAATTTGCAGATGCTCGTGCAAAACTCGCATCTTTGTTTAACATGCCAGATGACATGGTGGAAATTCCTTTGTGCATCGAACGACGGTTAGAGCCGGCTTATGTCCACCAAATCACCGATGAAGAGGAAATCGCGCAGGAACCCTGGTTCCAAGCAATCCTGAATTTCAAGCTCAATGGTACCGATCCACCTGATATGGACAAGAGGGGACAACGTGCTATACGCCTACTAGCTTCCCAATACGTTCTCATGCAAGGAGAGTTATACAAAAGAACACCTCTTGGTGTAATCCTACGTTGCCTTGATCATTCATAGGCACGAAAAGTGATGGAAGAAGTCCACGATAGAGAATGCGGTCCTCACATGAGCGGGCCCATGATGGCAAAGAAAATCACACGTTTGGGGTATTATTGGACCACAATGGAATCCGATTGCATCAAATACGTAAGACATTGCCACAATTGCCAAATCTTCGGGAATGTACAACACGTCCCTCCTTCATTACTCTATACGACGACATCTCCTTGGCCATTTTCTGCCTGGGGAATCGACATAATCGGGAAGATAACTCCATCCGGAATAAGAGGTCACTGTTTCATCCTAGTGGCAATCGACTACTTCACAAAATGGGTAGAAGCGGCTTCCTACACTAGTCTCACAGCTAAAAACGCGGCAAAGTTCATACAAAACAACATCATCTGTCGATATGGTTGCCCACATGAGATCATTAGTGATAATGGATCACATTTCCAAGCTGAGACTGAGCAAATGCTAGCCAAGTACAAAATTAGGCATCACCACTCTTCGCCCTATAGACCTCAGACTAATGGCGCGGTAGAGGCAGCAAACAAGAACGTTGTCACAATTCTCAAGAAAATGATTGACAACTATCGAGATTGGCCGAGCAAGATACCCTTTGCTTTGTGGGGATATCGCACATCTGTTAGACGCCCACTGAGGCTACTCCTTTCTATTTGACCTACAGCATGGAAGCTGTACAACCAGTTGAGCTAGAGATACCATCCTTGCGTATCTTACTCGAAAGTCAAATCCCAGAGGCCGATTGGAAGAGGGATAGATATGAAGAACTCATCCTCCTGAATGAACGTAGGCTACGCGCCTTGCATAATGTCCAAACATATCAAGCACGTATCAAACGAGTTTTCAACAAAAGGGTTAGGCCAAGAAACATCAAAGAAGGAGACTTAGTCCTCAAGTCGGTTAGAGCTCTTTTACCTGTTGACCCACGGGGAAAATTCAAACCTAATTGGGCCGGACCATTCCTAGTCAAGTCCATACTTCCAGGGGTGCGGTTAGCATCACGGACTTAGATGGGAATGAGTTTTCGAACCCAACAAACCTCGACCAACTAAAACGGTACTATGCCTAGAATAGGAACAAAAACGCGCCTCGCGTAACCTCACGTGTCGCTCTTGTGGCACTAAATAATTGGCCCCTGGCCAAGCTGAAATAAGCTAATGTCACCTTGCTCTTGCATTTTGACAATTTTGTCATCCTCATATCATCAAATAAACTAAACTGCACCTTCAGAGTAAGTAAAAAGCTCATGCTTATTTTTTAAGTTCATTATAAGCTCTTGCTTAGAACAATTATTCTTTTACATTTACTCGAACTACGCGCAAGGGTTTGATTTCATTTTCTAAATGAATACGTAGGCAATCCTTCACGGGATACAACCCATTATTTTAAAATGTAAATAGAAGGGCATTTGCATTGCATTTGGAATTCGACAAGAATAATAAATAGATAATCACAACAGGTTTCATAACCACTTAACCTTTTTTATTTCATTCACCTCCTAATAATAATAATATGTTACATAATAAAAGAAATAAAAATAGGCTAGGATTCTAAAAACCCCACCTTTTTATTACAACAATAATAATAATAATAAATAATAGCAAAGACTTGGGCTATTCTTCCATCTTCCCTTTGCCCTTGTCATTCTTATCATATTTCTTGTCATGACCTCGAGCCGGACGCTCTTGCGCCACTTCGGACCTAATCACCAACGGTCTTTCTCGAGGCCTAGACTTCCCATTTTTGTCAATCACTTTATCCACGGCAGGAGAAATCTTCGGTTTCTTCGAAGGATGAATACTCGAAACCCGGCTTCCTCCTCTCCCTCAGTCAAATGCTTCTCTTTCTCCTTTTCCACCTCGCGCACCTTGTAGTCAACGGGCTCGCGCTTCCCCAATCTCTCGCGCTCTTCCGGAGTAGTAGCTTTCCTCCATCGCAGATAAGAATCCGACACCCATAAGGCATTAGCAGAAGAGTTCAAGAACCACACGTTCCTTTGGGCCCATTTAATGGCCCACTCCCTTCGGCTCTTTGTAGTAAGCATCACGGCAGTCTGCGGGACGTGATCGAGCCGGATCGTCTCGCTTTAGTCCAACCTGTCTCATCGGCCTTTCCGGAAGATGCACACCATAAATTCCAAGCCAGGAATGCGCACAGATCGAGTAGGATCCAAGGAAGACACTCCAGTGACATATTTGAGGTGCCACCATGGTACAATCCACCTAATCAAGGGGCCATCATCACTCTTTAGTTTGTTCATCCAATAATTGCAGACCCGGGTGAAGTCCACCATGTATAGCCTGGTCCTCATCGCAATCGAACGGGCATGATAAGAAGGAACATGAACTGGGGGCTCGATCAATGGAAGCCGTTCCATAAGCCAAACCTACCAAAAGCGGGTATTAGAAATTAAAAAAAAAAACGAAAAAAAAACACAAAAAAAACGAAAAAAAAAAGAAAAGAAAAGAGAAGGAAATGTTCTTTTACCTGCAGAATGACGGGACTTCCCAAATACGGTAGGTCGCGGTTGGCTTTTCTATTATCCAAGCCCAACAAGATCTCTCCTAAGCATAAACAAGCTGGGCTCCTGCGCTGCTCCATTTGCTCAACAAGGCCCAGAAGACGGGGATCACCTCTCAAGTCTTCATCAACATGCCCTTGGAAGACATATACATGCAACAAGCAAAATCCAAATGCCCTTCGCCTAGCAACGTAAGAAACGGTGGGGTCGGCCCTATTAATGAATCAGTCAATGAAGTCCAACATTCGCACTCCTTTCAAGGTCACTAGATGGTCCACCTCAAGTCTAGTCAACCCAAGCAAGCCTCTAAATTTGCTTTTATACCCTTGCGAAGTAGAAGGAATGGCAGACAAGTGTTCTGGGTCCCACCCACCAATCGCGGCAATTTCTTCAGGAAATGGGCAAATATCGCCTCCAGGAAACGCAAAAACATGGTAATTCGGGTCCCAATAATCAAGACAAGCATCCAAGAATGGTTTGACAACCTTGATAGGCTTCAAACTCAACAATGATCCAAGATTATATGCGCCCATATCATATTTCTCCACGTTTGAAAATTCGTTGGTCCATTCTTTTACGCGAATCTCCAAAGTATTCATGATGAGGAATTATTTTGAGAATTTTATGTAATAAGACGAAGAAGAGACGGAATAATTGTGTGAATAAAAGCTCTATCGACGTCTCTATTTATACTAATTTCTGTTTCCAAAAATTTGCCAGAACATAACCACCTGGGAACAGGCGCAGCACCTGCTGCGCCTCTTCAAAGGGACGCAGCTCATGCTGCGCCTCTTCCTCAGGTTGATTTATGTGATTTTCCACGTTGGATCTTTCCTAATTCCGTGATGAATAATTTCCTATTCCTACGGGTTATTATTTTGGCAAATACGTGGAAATTACCATATTTCGTGTTTCCTAATTCTGTGGGCACGCATTTCGAGGCGACATCGACATTTTCGCCATTTTACCACACTTGCACATTTTCATTTTAGGAAATAATTTTCATTATAATTCATTTTAGGAAATAAGTTTCATACTAATTTAATTCCTTTTTTTTTCATTTCCTTTCTAAACTTATAGATTTCTATTTTTTTATTTTTTTTTAGGGGTAACCCTCCCTACCGTCGCATTTTCACACTCCTTTGAGTCTTTCGTTTTGCGCTAATTTAGGCCATGTGTATATACAAATGTATGTTTTGCGTGATTTCTATGTAAATTTCGGCAGCATGACGGCGTAAACCGTCATCTACCAAACCTGTTCAAAGCTAACCTGCAGATACAAGCAACATAACCCAGCAGTAAAGGCACTCAGACCATCTTATATACAACCAAAAAGGAAATGTACAACAAACTGGGGGCTTTCGCCCCAAACAAAGTCCAAAAATGTTCAAAATGAAGGACCAAATGTACAAATGTGCTAAATACAACTAAACAAAACTACTGTCGGTCGCCCTCCAGCTCCGCAACTCTTCCCGCGAGAGCAGCAATCTCGGCATGGCGAACCTCGAGCTCCCTCAACAAGCGAGCTGTCTCCTCCTGAGACTGAGCCAACTCTCGCTCCAGCTCGCGGTCCCCCTGCAAAACAACGAAATTGGCTCATGTCAATCATTTCCAGCAATTACAAGAAAAGTTGGGAAAATCAAAATTCAAAAATGAAATAGGCACAAGGTTCATACCTGACGACCTCGACCGCCGACAAGTGCCTCTATGGCAGTAGCTCACAGCCGGTTCCCCACCCTCCACAACGCCACGAACCGAGACGGCGCGACCTGCATTTTCAAAAGGAGTTCTCAATAATTGAATAAGTTCAACCATATGTGTTCTTACACAAAAATTAGGCAAATTAGAGGCTCGCCCTCCGAATCAGATGTTGCCAGTCGTCCAGGCCAGCATCCGTCATAGCCACGTCAAAGTCACGCAGCTTGGAGATCGTCGTCCTCCCAGTCGCGTCAGTGTACTCGAGGGTCTCGGGGTACTTTGGGGGCTTGATGCCCGCCGCCTCAACCTCCTGCAAAGTCAAATGTTTCTCATTAATCGATGATCTTTCATCGTAGTTTTAAAATCAAAAATCAAGGAGAGAAAAAAATGCTCACCACAACCGGCCAGTACGCCAACCTCCCGTAGAGGAACGCCGAGTAGTCCTCGCCAGGAAGAAGGAGGGCGTCACCACCAACGCCAGCCAAGTCGGCCTCCCTCTCAGCCTCAGAAGGCTCCCTGAACATCGTCCTAGGAGGATCGACAGGAACCGTCAACACATCCCGAAAGCACTGATGAGCCAAGCGCTCGCCCAAGTACCACACAGGACCCATCGACGTCCTCAACAGCAGCCGGCTCGAACTCCTAGGCCGAAGAACCTCAGCCACAAAAGGAGGCGCTCCAGCGTACTCCACCCAAGGCTTGGGCACCCACTGGGACAAGACAAACAAGGAATCATTCTTATGATCGATTTAAAAGCAATATAGAAGCAAATGAATATAAGTGAGATGTTTACGCTGTCTAGCTGAAGAGCGTTCACGTCCCGCCGGTAGACACCGTGAGACGAACGCTTGCTCTTCATTCTGCACATGACCCAATCCCTCACCACGGGATAGGCCCTCTCCAGCGGCTCCGTCCTCTTGGGCGCGAGGCCCGGAAAGTAAGAGTACACCCACGCCTGTAAAGCAAGATAGTCAATAAAGATCTTTCGTAATTTGATAAAGAAAAGAATTGATTTTAAGTCTCAATGAAGGTTCATACCTCCAACGAAGTCCGGGGCCTGATAAAGCACCAGGAGAAGTCCCCTTCTCCATCGCTCCGGACGAACCATGGCCCTCATGAAGCGGATGAGGACCGCGAAGCCGGCGTGATGACCAGTCCCAACGCCCTAGGGAGCTCAGGTCAGAAAGGAAGGGAAGAAGCTTCGTCGACAGCCTCTCTCCCTTGTCTCCGAGGTAAATCGAAGACAGAACCACCAAAGTCACAAGCGGACCCTCTGCTCAGTAATACAGGGAGGAGGATCCGTCTCCCTCCCGTCAATCATCACCAGCGTCGGGATCTTTCCCGCAAAGTAGTCTCGAACGTAGGAGCTAGGTACCAAAACAGGCACTGTGACAGCCTTCGGCGACAGGTTCCAGCCGATCAACCTCCTAGCCTCAGCCGAGTCCACCCTCATAGCAGTCTCCGGCCACTCCACAGCCTCAGACCCACACGACAGACCAGAAATTATGCCGTAGTCCTCCAGAGTGACTCCCACCTCACCAAAAGGCATGTAAAAAGTGGAAGTCGTATCCCAGAATCGGTCCAACAAAGCGCGGACCAGGCTAAGGTTAGTCCGCAACTTCCTCCTCGTGATATCCCTCCTGGCCTGCACCAAGGCACCAAACGCTCCGCGCTCGATCATGGCGCGCTCCTCCGCCGACAGCCGCTCGTAGCACTCCATCGCTGTCGTGTAACCCGAGAACGACCTGATGTTCCCGGCCTCCTATTGTGATTTGAAACAAAAAGCTAATTTAGTTTTGAATAAAAGTTGGATGAGATGTGAGCAATTGAAATGAATGAAAGGAGATGAGTGGTGAGTAATGAATTCAAAATTACCAAACTCTTCACCGTCCTGTAGGACAGGTGACCCTCGGCCCGACCCCGGCAGAAGTGCCTCGCTCTCCCAGTCTCGGCCACGTGGGAGCTCCCCTCAGATGACGACCTCCTCGTCCGACGTTGGCCCGTCTAGGGGCCTCCTCCTCCTCAACAGCCTCCTCCTCGTGGGCCTCGTCCCCACTAGCCATCACCGCAGCGGTGAAAGCCTGCTCTAAAGCCTCCTCGATCACGGTAGCATCTATCTCCATGGGACCTCTCCCAGAAGTAGAAGCCTCATCACCTGCAGCATTAAGGTAGTTTAGGCCGCGTGACGTGACGGCGAGCCTAGTTAAGGAATTTTCGAGCCATCGGAGACCCTGAAATCGCTCTTTTCTCGCCATCTTTGGCCATATTCTCACAAAACTGATCACTCATGTGGTAATTAGGGTCAGGTCAAGCCTAATTTGAAGCCTAATTCCAGGTTCGAGTCGAAATTTTGGCAGCATTTCGCTATAACGGCGATTATGCCTTAAAAAGTGTCCTGAAAAAGCCGTCACAAACCAAAATTCTGAGATGATAGGAAGTTTACCCATCCTCCAAGGATCCCAAATATCAAGTTTCATCGCAAATGGACAATCCTAAGGCTATTTTCGAAGCAATTTACGGTTTAGTTGTGAAACCGTCTCAAATTCACTCAAATGCTCAAAACTCAACGAAAATTCAAAACAAATACATGGTTATGTTCCTTATACTGCCAATTATTCGTTTCTAACCCTAATTTTGCAAGGCAAATCCATTTGGGTTGAAAACCCTAATTTTCGAATAATTGGGTTGAAAACCCTAATTTTTTCGATCCAAATTGAGCGAATATAGAAGATTAATGCAAGAATGGTACACATACCTCGATTAGTCATGATGAATGCAAGATTTCGAATCAAGCCTTGGCGGAAATGATTAAGATTTGAGAGAGAATTTGAAGAAATTGTGTTTCGAACAAATGATCCTAAACCCTCTGTTTATCGCGTTTTACGCAGAAAATACACTTTGGGGAATAGACGCAGCAGGTGTTGCGCCTCTTCCAAGACACGCAGCTCTTGATGCGCCTCTTCCTAGCGTTCCCTCCATACGAGTTTTCAAAAATTCGTTATGAGTTCGTTATTTGTGGGCCCATCTTTGGTGCGCCTCTTCCTCGTTGCTATCTTATCCTTTTGGTCCGTTTGACGATTATCTTTCGTTTTGGCCCGCATTTCTAAGCCAAACAGCAGACTATTACACATTATTTATCGCTACTAAGACCTTGCTTGTCACAACGAGCATTTATCCCTTTCACAGGTGTTTCGACACGCCTTCATCGTATTTCCCCAACGAGAGTAAGCGGATAGACTTTCCCTCTCGAAACACGGAGATTAATTCTCGATTATGTTCCCCAACGAGAGTAAGCGGATAGACTTTCCCTCTCGAGATATGGAGATCAACATCAGCCCCTATTTCTTCCGAAGTTTCTTCGAAGCTGAACACGAACAGATTTCTCCCAGCAATTCCCGCCTGTGTCCTGCTACTCACAATATTTCTTGTTTCCTTTCGGAGTACGATAAAGATGTCGTTCTCCAAAAGTTCCCAGACCAATAGAGTTCCTACACTCGAGCCTTATTTACCCTTTAGTTTAAACTTATATTCGTGCCTCCTTCCCGCCAATGTTTTCCTTTAGGGCCCCATACCCTAGCACCAATCCTTATATATCTTTTAGGTCTCACCCTTAGCTCCTATGCACCTCCAGAAATATCTCGAGAAAGAAGTCTCAGGTATGGTCTCTTCTTATGGCTGGCGAGCCTTCTTACGTAGTCTAATGGACTTTAAACGACCCTCCCCGATAGTCGACAGACTCTAAAATGTTCCCGACGACAGGTCCTTGGTTCGAGACCCTTGAGCGCCTCGCGTCGCCATAGTCGTCAGGTTGTAATCTTCGATTGACCTGATGGCTATACTTTGACTTTCGCCTTGTCCAAGCCTCAGTCAAAGTGGGGGCTCTGTAGACACCTCATTTCTGCACCTCCCGCAAACCACCCGGTGATGATTGGGCCGCATGTTTGGTACGTGGAACGATTTATGACAGTTCGTAAGTTTATCGTCAAGTGATCGCTCAAACATTTATGTCTACCTCATGGTCGTCATCTAGGTGTCATTACGGTCGTTTTGACAGTAATTAGAGTACATTTGGAGTCTGGGTCAAAAACCGTCTTCATTTCCTAAAACCGTCAAATCCCGAGTCAAAGCAATGTGCTTGTCTACCTAAGGTTAGAATGTCATAAAATGTTGAGATTATATCTCATTTTGAGTCTCATGTCACTTCATTAGGTTAAACTAAAAGTTTACATTACAAAATGTGCATTTCATTTATCTAAAATGATAACCCGACCTTTAGGCCCGTTTTACGAGTTGATAACGACTTTTTTGGGTCAGGCCTATTTCACAGAAAGTTCTATATCTTTCTTTTAGCTTTCCAACGCCACCGAAATCATCTAAATCTGAGTCTTGTAGAGAAACTTATGCCTAAACTACGACAGGCTGTCAAACGCGCTTTCTTGCGCAGGAGGAACCCGCTGAGGAAAGGACGCAGCAGGTGTTGCGCCTCTTCCAAGGGACGCTGCTCTGCTGCGCCTTTTCCCCAAGGTTTTCTTTTTGTCCAAGTTTCCGTGTTTAACCTAAGTCGGTTATTTCCGGATCTTTCTCTTCTTTCCTATACCCTAATTCCGTGATTAGTATAAATAGGAGCCTTCGCTCCTCATATTTCTCACGCGAGTGTCCGCCCTTCTCTTCTCCCTTTGCATTCTAGACCTTTGTTCTTACTTTTTGGCGTCTACGTGCTTGAGCATTCGACCATGTAAACTCGGATCCTTCTGAGTTCCAGCCTCGTTTGCATGACCGACCAATTTGACCAACTCCACATCAATCAACTTAATTAATCTAATCGTTTTCCTCTTACGAGGGCACTTTCATATTTGCATTATAGTTCGAGTCGAGCATCGCTAATCGATAACTTAGTTCTTCTCGTTTCGTCAAACATGTAAGTCTGAGGGTGTATAATCTCTCTTTTATTATTGTTGTTTACTTTTGTATCATCATCATATAAGGTTTATGTCGAAAATACTTATTAAAACCGATTTCTAAAACCGTGCTTTAAAACCTCTTTTTACGGATTTTCAGAAGACAAACCGTCGAGAAAAGACGCAGCAACTGCTGCGCCTCTTCGAAGGAGCGCAGTTCCTGCTGCGCCTCTTCGTGAGGCTGCCGCAGTTCCTACTTCCTTTCTTCTTTCTTCGTCCTCTGTAATTCGTTCGTCAAAATTTGTTTCGTTTGTTTCCTCTTAATTCTTTGACATAATAGCTTATCATCTCACATGTATATTATTTATCATTCATTCACATGTTTAATTCGTCATTAAATTCGACTTAAATCCCTTATAATCCAATATTTGCGGGTTTTTGTCATTAAAATCAATCCGGGTTGTAGAAATTCGATTCGTTCATATCGGGTTTCTGGAATTCGATCTTTGATATATTTTCATCTGTCTTTTGTCATATTCGTCATTAATTTGTCATATTTAACCTATTTTGTTCACCCATGTCACTAATCAATCGTTCATTCATGTAATTAATCTGTCTTAATTCCGTCTCATCCATGTTTTATCACTTTCATGACCCATTCACATGTAAATAACGTGTTAATCACTTCTATCCGAGTCGAATATCATAATTAACCCTTAAATTCACCAATTAACGTTAACAATTTGCAGTTCCGGCTTCACAGCCAGAACTCACCCTTGGAACAGACGCAGCAACTGGTGCGCCTCTTCCAAAGGGCGCAGTCCTGCTGCGCCTGTTCCAGGTTGATTTCTGCCTCTGAACTTCCGTTCTGCCTTGATCTAGTTTAATTAGTTTACGTATAATTAACTATTAACCGTATTATCACTTACTGATTTGTTCGTTAATTCATTCCTTTATTCTTTTTCTCAAATTATCCGTTTTAGGAGTATTTTCGACATAAATCAATTAACCCGATGTAATTATTATATTTTTATAGTATTTATCATTGTATCTTGTATCATTTGTGTGTTTTCACATGTAATTGAACTTAAATCCTACTTCGACATTAATTGTATGCTAAATTGCGTGTTTCACCGACTTAGTATTAATCTTCACATGCTAGGATCAATCTAATGGATGTTGCATTGCATGCATATAATCGACAATATATCGAGTATAGACAATTTCCCTAATCATTAGTAGAGGCCGCTATCGAGGCGGGCGGGATTAGGTGTTCGATCAAAAGAGCTTCCTAATACGTACCCTCACCGCTTACTCCAGATCTCTGTGAACATCCGTGTTCATTGGCATCCACGAGAGTCATTCTAGACATAGAATGGTAAGGGTAACGATTGCTTAGTGTTCATGTCTCTACGTTGTGTCTTGACATGACACGAGGTATTCGAACGGTTCTAATTTCCCATAAAAATTGGTGGCGACTCCACAAATGCAAACGCTTGTTTCCCAAGCGCCCCCGTGGCCCATTGTCCACGGCGTGAGTTTAATCATGTTGTTAAGAGATTTAGTCACTTGTGTTATATAGTATGACCACTTAAGCTAAGTGTGTATGCATGAAGTGTGAAAGTAGTTGGGCGAGGTTCCGGCCTATGAGCAGTAGTATAGATGTTGTTTGTAAAGTTTCCTCCCAATCGTCAAGTGGAACGCCCAAGGTGTACATCGTGACCGTGTTGTAGTGCTTAATTGAGTAATGATGTTGTATTATTCCTTGAGAATAATGAGTGGTTAGGCCGTGTCCATGAGATAATGTAAGTGTGGTGGATATCTATGTGACTATTGCGGTTGTTGGTGACGGTATGGTGATACCGTCGCTGGGTGTAGGGGAGGAGATAGAACGGTTGCGAGAAGAACTATGAAATAGTATATTTGTGACGGTAGTATATCTCTGACATTTTATTTTAATTGTGTAGTAATGATGGCCATAGGCCAAGAGTAGTTTTAAATTTGGTTGTTTGATGGTGTATTAATCACTATCGGAATTTATTAGTATTTGTGTGATAAAATAGGAAGTTTGGAACCGAGTTGAGAATGAAAACCTTTTGCCCAGGTGACACTCGACCGAGTGAACCATGCACTCGACCGATTGGTCGCCTACTCGGCCGAGTGGCCACCTACACTTGACCGAGTAGTATGATTTGACCTTTGTTTTGTCAATAACCGACCTAATATTAGGTGCAAGCCCTTATTTCACGATTTATAATGGTTGGTTTGTGTCGGATGAACATGTTGACCCAATATGGATGAGACCTTGTGAATTATTTACGTTATATGACTTTTACTATTTAAGAGTGAAAATTAAATTAATGTTGTTAATTGACATGTATAATTGGATGATAAGAATGATGTGACGACTGTGTGTGGTACATGTTAATTGTCGTGAATTCATTTTGGTATGATAACAATGTGCGTATTATGTGGGTTTCGTCGTGATGTGTGTGTAGCATAGTAATCTTGAATGCATAATCAGAGTCTCATGATGCTAGTAACGGAAGTATTGAGGATGGATGGGAACAGGTGTGGAAAAACATGTGTGATAATGTGGTGGATTTGACGCGGTGTACGCTTGGCATGATGTCCGAAAATGGAAACCTTGAACATGGTTGAGTCACATAACGTGAAATTTTGTATTATTTGATTGTTTCATGTAATCCTCATATTCGTAATTGATGTGCAAACATGTAAGTGTATGAGATTTAACGTGACGTAGATATATAATAATAATCGAGTTATACCCCATGATAGATATGTATTCATATAACCAACATGAGTTGGGAGTTATTATGGGATCATAGTTTCGAACCGTGGGCTTGACCTTATACTTTGACGTTTAGGAGGCTCGTCGAGTGGGATTAGATCGATGGCATTATGACTATATGTGATTTAATTACGGATTTGCAATGAGTAAGAGAGAGTGTTGAACCTGGAACATTTTGTGGAATTTGGTAATGAACATTATGAGAACACATTATGAGGCTTGATAATTGAACTTCAGGGCGAAGTTCTCTTTTAAGGGGAGTGGATGTAATAATTCGGAAATTAAGGAAAGAGAAAGTACAGAATGAGAGGAAGTAATGAGAATTGAACAAAGAACCTTGGGATAAGTATGATTGACATGTGTGGTTAACAAGAGTGATGACAAAAATAAGATCTTGATGGAATTTACAATAGAGTAAAGGACAACGGTAATGGCGAGAGAGTACTTGAGAACCGGTGATGAGACGTAAGGGAAGCTTGAGGAATAGTTGTGAAAAGAGAGAGTGAGGCGAACTTCGGGGACGAAGTTCATTTTAGGGGAGGGAGAGATTGTAATACCCGGATATTTTGGGACCCGCAAAGGAACCTTGGGATGCGTGATAAGACCTTGTGCTAGACAAGAGGACACACGGGAGTGAAGTATAACTATAAAGTGGGCCGAGTATGACCTATCCTAGACTTAGTGGAGTTGTTATAATGTCTGCTTATAGAAGGGTCATCTTAAAACTGTCATAAATTGATGTCTATATATGGTATTGATGTGATTCTAATTGAAGATGATAGCTTGTTCTCTTACGATTCCAACGGTAGGTCACATGCCCAAAATTACCAAGAAACGAGTGAGATATGACTGTTTTACGAAAACCGATCATTGTTGAGAACTGTGTTGCACTCGACTAAGTGAAGGCCACTCGACCGAGTGGACTCGACACTCGATCGAGTGAGTGACACTCGATCGAGTGGAATCGTTGCTCGATTGAGTGGCGCTGAATCAGATCACGGGATCCTTATCTTCATTCATTCTATCTTCTTCCTTCTCACTCCAAACCCTCTCCCTTCTCTTTAAAACCCCATAAACACCTTCTTCCATGGATTCAAGCTTGTTCTAGGGGATTGTTCACCTTATTCTCATCCTTCCACCATTGTAAGTCAAGATCTATCTTTTCTTATTTTGTAGTAAACCCTATATTTTGGGAAAAATTAATTTGGGTAATTAATTAGTAGTTAGTGTGTGTATTATGGGTAATTAGTGAGTATAATAAGAGGGTTTGTATTATATAAAAGCATAGGATGTATTTGTGATGGAATTACATGATTTATATAGAATTATGACGGTCTTGCGAGACGGAATCGTAGGGGATTCGAGTAGCTCATGAAGAATGCTAGACGGTAGGTTTATCCTACTCAGTTTAAATATTTTTGTGTGCATATTTGTGTGTCTTGCATCATCATTTTTATGTAAGAGTCGATTGGGATAACATGTTCGTATTTGAGGAAATTTTATCCATAATATGGGATTGAGTTCATAATGAGTCTTATAATTGGTGTTGTGTTCCATTTTCCATGTATGGTCATTGTTGTGTTGTGTTGGAGATCTTGGTGGTGTTACTTGGTTATTGAGAAGACGTAAGACGGTTGGGAGACCGTCTTAAGCTTGAGTCGCCTCTTGGAGCTTCCCACTCCAAGAGGGATGTGCATATTAATGGCTTAAGTTACGGAGGAACTCGTGTGGTTGAGACACGACGTCTGGCAGGGGATCCGGTTGGCTTCCGGACCCGGTACGTCTGGGCGTGTCCCGGTACCTATTTGTGGTTGTTAGTATGTCTAGACGTGTCCCGTTACCAGTGTGATTGTCGGTAAGTCTGGCGTGTCCCGGTACCGTGGTGGTTGTGGGTACGTCTGGGCGTGTCCCGGTACCGGAGTGGTTGTTGTTTGATAGCGTCTCATTCATGTTTTAGTCATGTTGCATACTCACACACTTTGAGTTGAGTCACACTGTACTCATTTATTAAAAATGACGTTTGTGTGTCTGTGTAATTGTCACCTATTTTCGGGGTGGCCTATGTCGATCCATATGATATTTCCTATCATATGAGGAGCAGGTTAAGTACAGGTTTTTCTTGTTGACGTGATCAAGATTTGGGTCGCGCCTTGGACTCGGAGTCGAGTAGTATAGCATAGATGACATAGATTGTAGTCGACTTGTAATTTGTATAGTTCACCTTATTCATTTGTTTCCATTTATGTAATCACTAAACTTGTTATTTATTTAATGAAGTTTATTAATTGTAATTTCACTGCCTCGAGAAACCGAGATGGTAACATATCCCAATTACCTTGGCCGGGTAAGAAGGGGGTGTTATAGGAACCGCACACGGTAGGCTTTCACGAATTGTTTACATTTGATCTTGTGATTTGTTTGGGTAGTATATGAGAATATTCAAGTTACAAGTGATTATATGATAGCATAGAGTACGTGAGAACATGTATGCATTCCGTAATAGTAGTGGATAAGTAAATAATGACGAGTATTTAACGCTAGTACGAGTGATAGATGTTCGATACGATATGTTAATGATATGATGAATATAAAGAATGGTTGGACCTAGTCATAAAGGGTGTTCATATATATATATATATATATATATATATATATATATATATATATATATATATATATATATATATATATATATATATATATATATATATATATATATATATATATATATATATATATATATATATATATATATATATATATATATATATATATAGAGAGAGAGAGAGAGAAGAGATCAAGTGAGTCCACCTTTCTTCATTGAGTCCCTAAGTCCCATTTAGAGCCATTAAAAAGATGGGATGGAGGGTTGAGATTGAAAGGGAAAAAGGGAGGATTAGTGCTAAAATTAGGGGTTCAATCCTAATTAATCACTTTCCCTCACTACTATCCCTAATCAAGCCCTAATTCCACTATAAAACCCTTCTTTTTCCACTCACTTCTCTCTCATCTCACAATTATCCTCCTCCTCATCTCTCTAAAAACCAAAAAAACTCAATTCCTCTCATAAAATCCAACAAAATTCCAAAACCAAAAAATTCAAAAAAAAAAATTTCCCCCTCTTCCTTATCCTCACCTACCCGACCCCACGACACCTCCACCTCCACCAACCGCACCACCACCGACCCACCACCCTCCTCTCATTCTCACCACCACCGACCGACCCACCACCCTCACCACACCACGACATATGACCGCACCACCACCACTCACCCCGACGCCCACACTCCCACCTTCACCCACGAACACCACCACTCACCACCGCCACCTACCACACGCCCATTTTCAGACCCACCACTCCCACACTCCCACCTTCATACACTCCCACCTTCACCCACTTTCAGATCTGTCACCCACGAACACCACCACTCACCACCTTACCACCCCTCGCACTACCCCTAAACACCGCAGCCCTACCACCACGTTAACCACCCGACACTCTTCATCAGCCCTTCACGCCTCCTCCATTACCACCACCAACACCCAAACAAACAACACCCTTCTCGCCACCACCTCGGACTCCACCAACCCAGCCACCTCCTTTCTATTTCTCTCTGTTTTTCCAGATTTGAACCCCACCGCCGTCTCCACCAACCACCTCAACTACCACGACCCACCCTCCACCATCAACACCGCCCACTGCCGCCAGATCTGACCACAACCCGACCCTCCCTCCTTTTATGTCTTCAGATCGGACCACGCACCACCCTCCCTCCTTTGATTTTGTTTTTCTATTTGTTTTTTGAAGGATTCGTCTTTGTTGTTTATATTGTCTGTTCGTTTGTTTTTTTTTTTTAGTTTTTGTCTTTTTTTTTTAGTTTTGATGAATTGTGAATGAGTGAGTGTGTTGAGGTGGTTGATGGTTCGTCTTTGTTGTTTATATATTTTTTTTTTGTTTTCTTATTTGTGTGTAAATACAATTAGCATATTTTATTCTTAGATCTAAAAAAATATATAGTAGATTATTGAAAAATAATCATATTGTCATGTTTTTTATTATTAGTTCCTTTAATCTTTTATTAAAGTTATATTCATTTTTCAAATTTACATTCGTAGATCTCATAAATATATAGTAGATTTTTGAAAAAAAATCGTATTATCATGATTTTTATTCTTAGATCTAATAAATATATTTATTATACTCATATTTCTTTACATTTACACTCGTATTCCTTTACATTTACACTCATATTTCTTTACATTTACACTCATTTTTCAGATTTACACTCGTATTTCTTTACATTTACACTTGTATTTCTTTACATTTACACTTATATTTCTTTACATTTACACGCATTTCTCAGATTTACACTCGTATTTCTTTACATTTACACTCATATTTCTTTACATTTACACGCATTTTTCAGATTTACACCCTTATTTCTTTACATTTACACTCGTATTTCTTCACATTTACACTCATATTTTTTACATTTACACTCGTATATCTTTACATTTACACTCGTTAAAATTATATAGATTTGCACTCATATTTTTTGTGGATATGAGTTGGTGGTGGAGGACGACGGTGGTGGTGTTTTTGGTAGACGGACTAAAGTTTTACTCGTAAAGGACAAAAGTTACACTTATAAAGGACCAAAGTTACACTCAAAGGACCAATTTACTCTTAAAATACTACATTTACACTCTTAAAATGTTACATTTACATTCGTAAAACTTCACATTTACACTTGTAAAATGTTAAAATTATATAAATTCAAAATTTCCGTCACAAAAAATTAAATTTACACTCTTAAAATGTTACATTTACATTCGTAAAACTTCACATTTACACTTGTAAAATGTTAAAATTATATAAATTCAAAATTTCCGTCACAAAAAATTAAATTTACACTCTTAAAATGTTACATTTACACTCGTAAAACATCACATTTACACTTGTAAAATGTTAAAATTATATAAATTCAAAATTTCCGTCACAAAAAAATAAATTTACACTCTTAAAATATTACATTTACACTCGTAAAACCTCACATTTACACTTGTAAAATGTTAAAATTATATAAATTCAAAATTTCCGTCACAAAAAAACAAATTTACACTCTTAAAATGTTACATTTACACTCGTAAAACCTCACATTTACACTTGTAAAATGTTAAAATTATATAAATTCAAAATTTCCGTCACAAAAAAATCAAATTTACACTCTTAAAATGTTACTTTACACTCGTAAAACCTCACATTTACACTTGTAAAATGTTAAGATTATATAAATTCAAAATTTCCGTCACAAAAAATCAAATTTACACTCTTAAAATGTTACATTTACACTCGTAAAACCTCACATTTACACTTGTAAAATGTTAAAATTATATAAATTCAAAATTTCCGTCACAAAAAAACAAATTTACACTCTTAAAATGTTACATTTACACTCGTAAAACCTCACATTTACACTTGTAAAATGTTAAAATTATATAAATTCAAAATTTCCATCACAAAAATCAAATTTACACTCTTAAAATGTTACATTTACACTCGTAAAACCTCACATTTACACTTGTAAAATGTTAAAATTATATTTCCGTCACATTTACACTTGTAAAACTCATACAACATTACATTTACACTTCTGAAATCTAAAACTCAAAACTGATTAATTAGGGGCTAGAGAGAGAAAGAAAAATTAATTAGTGTGTAGAAATTTGATTAGTGGTAATTTTTTTTGGTAATTTTCAATCTCAACCATCCATCTCAATCCAACCATCCACATTTTTTTCCTTTTCTTTTTAATGGCCTTTAATCAAATTCATCTCAACCTTCCATTTAGTCCATCCAATGGCCCTTAGAGGGACTTAAGGACTTAAATGAGGTAAGGGACTCATTAGATCTTACCTCTATATATATATATATATATATATATATATATATATATATATATATATATATATATATATATATATATATATATATATATATATATATATATACATCAAAAACCTTACCAAATAGAGATAGACTTATCGGTCATAAATGACATACATATATAATGAAGCGAGTCAGGATCCTTTGGGGAACACCAGGGGCGGATCTACTCAATGGGCTATATGGGCTATAGCCCTACATCTTTTTTGGTAAAATATTTTTTAGTTTCCTACACATGCATAAGTTTGAAGAGGTGCAGGTGGTAGAAGTTTGACAATAACAGTCTTAAGTCTATTCATCACGGGATCGAGTCTCTTGTTAAGCGTTTTATTTTGGTTTTGTACATACTTTAATTAGTAAAAGCACACTTATTGGAAGTTACGTTGTACCATTAAAATATTTTTTACTCTATATTAACGAGAAGAAAAATATGGCATTGAGCTCCAAATTTATTGACCTTCAGAGATATAAATAGATGTAAAATTAATACTACCTCTTATTTGTATATATGACGTTTTTTATACGTGAAACTGTGACAAAAAATTTACAAAAATATAGTTATCCAAAATTACAAAAATTACACCATTAAATTCCTTTTGAAAAGAGCTATTCATATGAGCATAAATTTCAAGATATATTTTTTGTTTCTATTTAACAGATATCGAAGAGAGAAGGAGACGTCTTGAAGAGTGAGAATCACTTTAAAAAATGGTAGGAGTAGTATGTTATTTTCTAGCTAATTTAGTTTTATAAAATTTGAATAGCATTTTAATTAATCTAGAACTTATCTTATTAAGGTAAAATCACATTTTTAAATTCAAATTTAATAACCTAAAGAGTTAGATCATATATGAAAATTTGTTAATTTTTTTTACTATTTTCTTTTTTTATAGCATAATATGAATCAATCAACCAAATTGAAGTAGAAGACTCTCCCAACTCGAAAATGACTTATACAAATAGAAATATTCTAATTATTCCTAATAAAATTCAATACGTAATCATTTTTTCCCTTTAATTAGAATAATCGGCTTGTGGAAAAATTATCAAAAATTTAGTGTGGAATCTAGCCCAAGGTATATCTAAATCCTGGCTCCGCTCCTGGGGAACACAACAATTGACAGTAAGAGTAGATTACCAGGAGAGTGTCATGTGAGACTTACAGTGAACTTCGGGACAAAGTTCTCTTTTAGGGGGAGTGAATGTAAGAACTTGAAAAATTTAGGAAAGAAAGAGTACGATACGGGAGAAAGCATAGAGAACTAAACAAGAAACTGAGGATAAGTATAATATACGTGTGTAGTTAATAAGAGTGATAAGGACAACTAGAACTTAGACGACCCTTACGATAAAGTATAATGGCAAGAGAACACACGAGAACCGAGAATGAGGCTTGAGAGACGGCCGAGGAATAATTGGGAAAGAGAGTGAGTGGCGAAGTTCGGGGACGAAGTTCATTTTTAAGGAGAGAAGATTGTAATACTCGGATAATTTAGGACCCACAAAGGACATAGGGACACGTGAGGGAACCCACGTATACTCGGAAGTAAAGGATGTCCCCTCCCACGAGATCAAGTAAGACCTAAACTAGACCTAGTAGACTTCCAATGGACCGGGTAGAACCTCTAGCTGGTCAAGTGAGTGGCACTCGGTCGAGTAAAGAGTATACTCGTCCGAGTGAGTTTCACTCGGTCGAGTGACCCGGTCACTCGGTCGAGTGGCACTGTGTTGTACCCGAGAAATGATATTTTGGGATTTCATCTTTATCCAAACCCTTATCCTCTTCATTTTTCTTCTTCTTCCTTCTTACTCTAAAACACTCTCCCCTCTCTCTAAATTCTCCCTAAACCTTCCCCTTCGCCTTCAAGCTTGGATTAATGATGGAACACCTCTCCTAATCCCCGGTCTACCTTTGTAAGTCAAAATCTCACCTTTTTCTCTTTGTCTTATGTTAATCTCGAGTTAGGGTTTACTAAGAGAGATTAATTAGTATTTAGTTTATGTAATATGAGTAATAATGACTATTAATGAAGAGTTTCATATTATTGTAGTGTAGAACGCATTGTGATAGTGTTGTATGATTTGTTTAGGGTGAGACGGTTTTATGAGACGGAGTCGATTCGGACTCAAGTAGCTTGTGAAGAATGCGAAAAGGTAGGTTATCCTACTCGGTTTCAATATAGGGTATGCATATTTGGGTGTCTTTCCTTGCTATTACATTCATGAGTCGGGTAGCATGTATGTAGGATTGAATTCATGAATTAGTCACATGTTAAATGTTGTTCTTCCATTTGTCATATATGGTTGTGGTTGTATTATGTTGGAGGTCTTCGGTTGTGGTACTTGATTGTTGAGGAGACGTAAGACGGTTGGGAAACCGTCTTACGCTTGGGTCGCCCCTTGGAGCTTTCTACTCCAATAGGGATGTGCAAATTAATGGCTTGAGTCACGGAGGGACTCGTGTGGTTGAGGCACGACGTCTGGTAGAGGATCCGGTTGGCTTCCCGACCCGGTACGTATGGGCGTGTCCCGATACCTTTGTGTGAGGTGTGGTGTCGTGGGCGTGTCCCTGGCACCGGTGGTTATGGGTACGTCTGGGCGTGTCCCGGTACCGGTATGGTGATTGCATAATCGAGTTTCATTCACATAATTATCATGTCTCATCTCCACTTATCGAGTCATGTCTTATGTTTATGTATTAAAACTGACGTTTGTGTGTCTGTGTAAATGTCACCTATTTCTGGGGTGGCCTGTGTCGATCCATATGATATTTTTGATCATACGGGGAGCAGTTATTTACAGGTTGTCTTTGGTAGCATACAGGAGAAGGGACGAGTCGTGATGACATTCGAGTCGAGTATAGTTGATTAGATTAATATAGTTGTCATTAGTTGTATTCTTTCATTTATTCTTTTCTGGTGTTGTAATTCACTAAATACTTTATTTATATTAATTGTTTCTTAGTTGCAACTCCGATTTCACCGCCTCGGGAAACGGAAATGGTAACATCTCCCAATTACCTTGGCCAGGTAAGAAGGGGGTGTTACATAAAACATGGCACGATGTATAAATATGCAACACAATATAGAATGCATGTGTAATACCTCAGATTTATGAGTTGTTAGGTACTTTATCGAGTAGGGCTTACTCTGACGAGTAAGTTAGTTTTGCATTCTGGAGTGGGTTCTGCCTGATGGGTACTCGATCGAGTAAGGGCAACTCGATCGAGTAGGCGGTACTCGATCGAGTACCTTAGTTACTCGATCGTGTAAGTCGGGTTATACGTGTTTTTGGCCGGGTTTGATAGCAACGTGTGAAAGTTATATAAAGTGGAGTCGCCAGTTTCTTTTATCTTTTTACCTTATTCTAAACCTTTTACAAAGAAAACAAAGAATTGTTGATTCTTCTTCTCTCATTGCTATCAAATCCAAGGGTTAGAGTCGTCGGATTGCAGAGTTCTTTATACCATTGAGACCGTCGTATTGTGGGTAAGATCCTAGTACAGTTTTTATGTTAATTCGTTAGTTTTGGTTAAACCCTAATTGGCTAATTTGGGGGTATTTGGGAGTATTGTTGATTATGGATTGTGATTGTATGATTATATGTTGATAGGAGGTGATTTCGTAGTGGAGCGCTTTTGATCTGTTGTTGTGTCGATTTGTGGTGATTGCTTTCCAGGTAGGGTTTCCTAATCAGTTATTGTATACATGATTATGAGATGGTTGTTGGTTGTTGGCATTTGATTGTAACGTAATTGATTTGGTATTGTTGATTCTGTAATTGGTTGTTATTGTTTGTCTGTGGTTCGCGAGGTGCGCCCTCAGCTGAGTGGAGTCACTTGCGGGAGTGGCTTCACGCCCTTGATTTGCTCCTTGTGGAACCCGCCACAAGAAGGGATGTGCACATTAAAGAACATAGGTTTTCGCTCGGTAAAGATGAGCGGGGCTTAGGTGGGAACGGCTGCGGTCCCCCACTGGCGGGGTGGATTACTGGTTGCGACTGCTAATCTAGCAGGGCTAGACCTTCAGGCTAGTCATATGATTGGTGATGTGACGGTGTTGGAGAGTTGTTGTATCATCTTATATTGTGTATGCAGTAACTGACCCCGTTTAATTGTTTTAAATACTGTGGTGATCCATTCGGGGATGGTGAGAAGTTATTGAGCAGGTATGACTTGGATGCACGAGGGTTAGCTTGGGATGAGTCACCACGAGTCAGCTAGTAGTCTTTCGTCATTATGTCAAGATACTTTTATTTATTTAGTTGGTTTGGTTTTGGAACAGTTGTTTTGTACTTTGCAGTTTTGGGTTTTGATGTAATCACTTAAACTATTTATTTAACGTACGTTATTGGATTTGCCAGTGGATAATATATTAGTGAGACAGAGCTAGCATAGTTTGTGGATGGTATTCGGTAGTGTATGGAGTTAGTGTCGAGAGGCTATAATGTAGTTGATACGATATTGTGAGCCATGTTGTGGAGGTAGGCATAGTTGGTGGAGTTAGTGTTAGGAGTTCATGTTTTATAGGTTGGGTTTGAACTTCTGGGATGAAGTTCGTTTTTAAGGAGGGAATACTGTAATACCTCAGATTTATGAGTTGTTGGGTATTCTAAACCTATTCAGAAAGGGTTTAAAGGTTACACGCCCAAAATGAACCCGGGTAGGAGTGATAGGAGCTAATGCAAAGACTTGGGAGACGTCCTAAAGTCGCAAACTCACCCTTCAACTTTGAACCGGTCACTATGGGGTATCATAAGGATCGCTATGTGTTTACTAATGTTCATATAAATATGCTGGATGGATGATATGTGGTTGAATGGAGGATGTGGTGGAAAAGGTGAAGGTAATTGTATATTATAATATGATTGTGGTTAAGCATGTTGTATGATGAAATGATTTATAATGTGTCAATACTAGTAACATGTGAATAGGAGATATTGTGTTGTATACGTATGTTTATTTTGACGAAGAGTTATAAAGTAAAAAGCATGTGGCTAGTACATGATTGATAAGTTGAATATTGTATGAGCATGATGGGTGCTATTTTTTGGCTTTTGTAGATAGTAACATGTGGTTAGGGATACTGGTTTTACAAGTATCGAGTCGCTTTTGTTTACTTTGTTGATGTTTAAGTTGTTTGGAAGGAAAAATCAAGTAGTTATGTTGTCCAATTATAGAGAAGTTGTCTTTAAACTGTTATATATTGAGATGTATATATGATATTGATGTGATTCCACTTAGAGGTAATAGCCAGTCCTCTTACGATTCTAACGATAGGTCACACGCCCAAAGTGACCAAGAAACGAGTGAGATATGACTGTTTTACGAAAATTGGACAGTGCTGAGAACTGCGTAGGGTACTCGATCGAGTAGCCCTTACTCGATCGAGTACACCTCTTGGTACTCGATTGAGTAGCCCTGGTAATTTATTACGCGTGCTTCTGATCTTCACCTACTCGATCGAGTAGGCCTTACTCGATCTAGTGACCCCTGTATTGGTCTTATGCTAATCTTTTTGACCTCCCTGCATGTCATAATTATTTCAAAGATGTTCTTTTGCTTCCTTATGCATTGTTTTACATATGTGTTGGTCCTGATGCGTAAGTTAACCAATCTTATGATGTAAGAAGTAACGCCTTATGGTGGGTATGAGTTTGGTGGGGAGGACATGAGTTATATGTGGTTGTGAGGGATAGTGGAAAAGGAAAGGGAAGGGAAGATTGGTGAGTTTATCGAGGCAAGGAACATGTTTTGTGATATGTGGTGAGTGATATAATCGCGAGTTTGAGTAATGTAAAGGTAAGTGAATATGGGCAAGGGGTGATGTAAGTCTAAGGAACGTGACAATGGAAAGATTGAATTGAGGGATGCAAATGGTGGTAACTCGGGATGTTTAAGGATTTATGGAGGGAGATAATTATAACTGGGTTGGTTAAGAATCTATATATATAATGGAAGGTCGTTGTAAAGGGATGGAGGAGAATGGCATATAGTGAACTTAGATTGAGTTATGCCGCGACGTAGATGTGTAGATAGTGACTGAGTTTTGGAATTTGGATTATTAAGAGGTGAGCCTAGTGTGTAATTCTTTGGGCAATTAACGGTATCAGATGAATTTTGTTTTCTAGGGATGTAAAATGGAGATGCAATTAATTGAAGAGTAAACGTTAATTGTGTGAAATGATTGGTGGCAAGTGTGAGTGAGTAGCATGATGAGAGAGGATCCATGGTAAGAAAGAGTTAGAAGGTACCGATATGAATTAATGGAATTTGAGTTTTGGAGTAATGAGAAGGTAACCGGAGCACTAAAGATTTAGGTAGTAGGAATAAAGAGTTGAATTGTTAATTGATTTTGTCGAGCGTAAAGGAAAAAGAATGAGGGGAGTAAACTAAGAGAATGTTGACCGGAGTTATGCGATATGGAAGTAAGGAATCGTCGAGATGTATGATATTATCATGAGGGTGTGAGTTAATGGTTATATAGGAATTTCAAGACGACATGTTAGTCATGAGTTTTGAGGAATTAAGGGGAGTAAAAGGTTGGTAGAGTATTTGCACGACATGAAATTTTGGTGGTGAGCTAGGTGACGATACAATTAAGGATAGAATTGGAATGAATGCTGACATAAATTTTGTTGACGGATTTGTTGTTTGTTAATTGGGATGTTAACCGAAATATAAATGAGTTGTTATGTTTAGAGGTGAGTGTAAGAAATTTGTTATACGAAAGATGGTGGTGTCGTGATGTTATCACTAGTGGTTAAGGATGACGTTAAATAGAGAAGATAGCCGTCCTGGAGAGGTTGATTTTGTGGAGGCCGGATTGGTATAGATGGTTGCGAGGGAGTATAAGATGTGAATATAGGAGGCGTCTGCTAGTAGTTGGGTATTAATGGTATGATTACATTTGTCTGGAGGTGATAGTTATGCGAATGGGAGAATGTGATATGAGAGGCATACGAGTTAAGCTCGGGCGAGAGGTAACCTTTATCACGTGGTAACTTACGTGATCGGGATTGGCTAGTTAGATTTTATTATGGGTCTATGTATGTGTAAGTGTTTGTGTGAGGACCTGACCTCACAAGTAAGGGTATAATGTGATAATCATAAAGTTGTTATCTGAGTGTTCCGTGTTATATGTTGTGTATGGTAACCTAATAGGATGGTATTCAGAAAGGGTAATGGTGGTTGGAGGAGTCATGTGATGATTGTTGCGTCGAGAGTCTGGTTTTGTGGTAATGTGGTTGTTGTGTTTCGGGTGCGATCCGGGCATGGTACTTCGTGTTGTGATGCGGGTAATTTTGCGCTGCGGTGTGGCTGTTGGTGGTGGTGTTGCGATGTCGTCATCGGTTGTGGTGGAGTAGACGGGATACTGATGAGACGAGTTTTTAAAAGTGTATACCAGTTATATAGATTGTTGTTTTATTTACTACTATTTCGTGTAAGTTTCGGTTTGGAAATATAGACTGTTGTTTTGTTTATTGATGTTTCATACCAGTTTCGGTTTGGGAGTGAGGGTAGAGTATGAAATAGAAGAGAGTTGCGCATGTGGTCATTTTTGTCATGGTATAGTGATATCCTATTGATGGGACACAGTTCTGAGAGGTTGTTAGAGTACTTTTGATCTTGTTTTAGGTGAGGCACTGGTTGACATAGTTGTGGCAAGAGAATTGTGGAACGTGTGTGTGCTGAGCTGGAAGCGGCAAGTATTTCGTAATATTTATTGGGACAGTGGGTATAGGGTGTTGGGAATTAGTATCATGTTAAGTTATGGATGAGTTTTGCGGCAATAAGATGGAGAACTTGAGGATCTAGTGTGAGTGTGTGTGATAATTGTGGATCATGAGTTATGATTATGGAGATAAGCGCATATATAGAGGAGTATGTCGCCTTGCGGTACTGTGGAAGAGTTGGAGTATTAGTTATGCTAAGAATTTTGTGGTATAGGTTAGGTGGTGTGCCGAATGATTTGAGGTATGAGAACTGTTAGAGAAAAAAAGCCCTGGATATAGGCATGGATGTAGGTGTTGAGGTTATAAGCGATTATCGTTAGACATGTGATGGTGATGAGGATAATAGCTAAGCATATAGAATTAGTGGGTTACGAGGACATAACTTTTATCATAAGAGGAGTAGGATGCGACAAAGAGAGTTTGATGGTTGTACATGTTGCAGTATATTTGGAAGTTTGATAGATTTGCAAGTTTGAGTTTTGGTGGAGAATAAAGGATGGATTTGTAATGTGGTTGATATTATTAAAGGTCATGGCAGTACTGGTAGTAGTATAATGTTGATGGGTATGATTAAACTTCGATAATGTTGATAGCTTGGGTGATGATGTTTATGAGTATGAGTAAATTTCGAGGACGGAGTTCATTTTAAGGGTGATAGAATGTAACATTCCGTTTGGTGGTTGATCTCTATTGGTGGATTGTCTTGATATTGGATTTGCTAGTGGATAATATGTTAGTGAGACGCAGTTAGCGACGTTTGTGGATGGTATTCGGCAGTGTATGGATTTAATGTCGAGAGGCTATAATGTAGTTGATACGATATCGTGAGCCATGTTGTGGAGGTAGGCATAGTTGGTGGAGTTAGTGTTAGGAGTTCATGTTTTATAGGTTGGGTTTGAACTTCTGGGATGAAGTTCGTTTTTAAGGAGGGAAGACTATAATACCTCAGATTTATGAGTTGTTGGGTATTCTATCGAGTAGGGCTTACTCTGTCGAGTAAGTTAGTTTTTCAATCTGGAGTGGGTTCTGCCTGATGGGTACTCGATCGAGTAAGGGTAACTCGATCGAGTAGGCGGTACTCGATCGAGTACCTTAGTTACTCGATCGAGTAAGTCGGGTTATACGTGTTTTTGGCCGGTTTTGATAGCAACACATGAAAGTTATATAAAGTGGAATCGTCAGTTTCTTTTATCTTTTTACCTTATTTTAAACCTTTTACAAAGAAAACAAAGCAACGTTGATTCTTATTCTCTCATTGCTATCAAATCCAAGGGCTAGAGTCGTCGGATTGCAGAGTTCTTTATACCGTTGAGACCATCGTATTGTGGGTAAGATCCTAGTATACTTTTTATGTTAATTAATTCGTTAATTTTGGTTAAACACTAATTGGGTAATTTGGGGGTATTGTTGGTTATGGATTGTGATTGTATGATTATATGTTGATAGGAGGTGATTTCATAGTAGAGCGCTTTTAATCTGTTGTTTTGTCGATTTGTGGTGATTGCTTTCCAGGTAGGGCTTCCTACTCAGTTATTGTATACATGATTATGAGATGGTTGTTGGTTATTGGCATTTGATTATTGGCATTTGATTATATCGTAATTGATTTGGTATTATTGATTCTGTAATTGGTTATTGTTGTTTAGCTGTAGTTCGCGAGGTACGCCCTCGGCTGAGTGGAGTCACTTGCGGAAGTGGCTTCACGCCCTTGATTCGCCCCGTGTGGAATCCGCCAAAAGAGGGAATGTGCACATTAAGAAACATGGGTTTTCGCTCGGTAAAGATGAGTGGGGCTTAGGTTGGAACGGCTGCGGTCCCCCACTGGCGGAGTGGATTACTGGTTGCGACTGGTAATCTGGTAGGGCTAGACCATCAGGCTAGTCAGATGATTGGTGATATGACGGTATTGGAGAATTGTGTCTGTGTATCGTTGTTATATTATCTTATATTGTGTATGCAGTAACTGACCCCGTTTAATTGTTTTAAATACTGTGGTGATCCATTCGGGGATGGTGAGAAGTTATTGAGCAGGTATGACTTGGATGCACGAGGGTTAGCTTGGGATGAGTCACCACGAGTCAGCTAGTAGTCTTCCGCTGTTATGTCGAGATACTTTTATTTATTTAGTTGGTTTGGTTTTGGAACAGTTGTTTTGTACTTTGCAGTTTTGGATTTTGATGTAATCACTTAAACAATTTATTTAAAGTACGTTCTTTAATGGTCTATTTGATATACATTGCCCCGGGTAACCGGGATGGTAGCACTCTCATGCATAAGGTGGTCTTGGGAAGACACCTTGGTGTATGGGGGTGTTACAGCATGAGACACGTTATTACATCCATGACACTACACCATTACCTTACCGATACCAGGGACACACCCACGGTACCACAACCGGTGACGGCACCGCAACGCTGCCCACCAAAACGCCGGACCGCGGTCCGTAACAAGGTACTCGGGACACACCCGTGGTACCGTACCCAAGCGCTAACCGGATCCCTGCCAGACATCGTGACTCAACCACACGCATTTCTCCATAACTCGAGTCATTAATGTGCACATCTCTCTTGGAGTGAGAAGCTCCAAGAGGGGACCCAAGCATAAGACGGTCTACAGTCGCCTTATGTCTCCTCAACAACCATATACCACCACCACGACTCCACCAACAACCTCCAACATCCACCACAAACATGTATATTACATTATGCACACAAATTCCAAGCATAAAGCCTTCACATGAATTACGATTACCAAACATGCCTTATTATGCAATTTCCCTATCAATATTATATATTAAATCCAGAAACCAAGGGACTTCAATGTAATTAAAGAAAGTTATACAAATTAATTATACTATATAGTTTTAAATCAATAGCACTGTGTGATGGACCCGATTAAGGGATCACAATGCAAATATTACATAGTTTGGGTTAAAATTAAATTATATAGAAGCTTGATAATTTTTCTAAACATGGTCAATTTCCTTAAAATAAAATAATTAATTAAGATGGTCAATTTCAAGGAAACTAAAAGAAAGAAGATGCCTGATAATTTTCCTAAATATTTATAGAAGATGGTCAATTTTCTTAAAATAAAATAATTAATTAGTATAAACATGCACACTTATGGTATTAATTATTATCATCATAAAATTATATATTAAATTTAAAATCTATGCAATTTTATTAAACTTTATAGTTTATTAGATCTATAGAGATGTTCATTATTTAACATACAAAAATATAATAAGTAGGTTATAAATAATTCAAGTTAGATTCCATAATATATAATATTGCATAATTCTTCGATTTGATTTAATGCATATATGTAATATATTTATATAAATATATAACCTCTTAAAATTGCATGCCTAAGTAGTAAAAGTAATTTCGTCAGTAAAGAAAAGAATTGTAGTAACATTAGATATAGTTATATGATAGTAATTACTCATTTGAATAGTAAAAGTAACAATATTATCAACGAGATTAGTGCGAGTGGTAGAAACAACAACGGGAGTAGTGAAATAATCAATATTAATGCGGCAACAGTGAAAGTAACAATAACTACGGCGGGAGTACTAAAATTATCAATATTAATGTAAAAAGAGGACAAGAAGAACAATAATTACGGCGGGAGTAGTGAAAGTAACAATGATTACGGGCAAGTAGTGAAATGTTATTACTATTGTTTCATTAATAAGAGTAAAATATTAATAGCGGGAGTAGTGAATTTGTCTCAAAATTTATTTCATCGTAATTTTAGGATATGTTATAAAAATATATTAATGATAAATTTATGGGTTATACAACTTTAAGTAATTTTATTTAATGAAAAAAGAAATTTAATGGTAAGTAGAGGTATCCCGGGCGAAGCCGGGCACCCATACTAGTTAACATATTATAATGCAATCCCAATGACTACATGAGGCCAACACCAATGACTCATTTATCATGCCATGACAGAATCCACATAATGATGACACCAACAACAATTATCCACTAATCATGTTATAATATAATCTAATCACCGTGTATGACCAACAACAACAAGAATGACATATATAAACACATGAACAACATTCATATTATCGAAACCGAGTAGGAAAAACCTACCTTTTAGCAATTCTCCAATTAGCACAAGCAAGCACACTAATTCTCCTCTATAAGCCACATCCTACAATTAATTAAGTAACTTCTATTACAATTATGTTCTACAACAATAAAATACTCTTAATTCTTTAACTAAACCATTTAATTAACTCAATCCCTAATTAAATCCTCGTAAGACAAACCCCCAAAATCTAGGGTTAATAATAATGAATAAGAAGGGAAAAAGAGTGAATGACAACTTACAAAGGTAAAGAAATGAGAAAGATAAGATCTTGAACATTAAATCTTCAAAGGCAAGAGGGAAATCACCAAGGATAAGGTTTTGGAGTATTTTTAGGGATTTTTAGGGTGGTTGGGATAAGGTGAGAGGTGTTTAGGGTTGTAGAAATGAATAAAATATGAAAAAGAAAGCTTATATACCAAGGCCCAACACTACAAAGTCCACACGCAAAAATCAGGTCTGAGCTGGTATACTCGGTCGAGTGCACCAGCCACTCGGCCGAGTGCCTCATAATCAGGAGCTAATCAACTGCCCAGAGTAGAATAATGCCACTCGGTCGAGTAGAATAATGCCACTCGGTCGAGTATGGGCCATACTTAGCCGAGTGCACCACTAAAAAACACGGGGTATTACACCTATAACCCTTTATAAAAAAAGTTTGCCACCCATGACATTGGCTCCTCTTTGATTAACCAATCACACTCGATAACTCACTAACATATTGTAACACCTCCATTTGCCCAGGAGCCTTAACTAGACCTTCCCAGATAAATAAGGGAGTTATCATCTCAGTTACCCGAGGTAGTGAATATCACTATAGCAATAATAGAAAAATTTAAATACTTTATTAAACGACGAATGTATATGTCTTAAAATACTTTGTAACTCATACAGCGGAAGACTAATGTTTATTAAATCAACTACTACTCATAAATAAATAGTCATCGTCTACTAGGTTAGTCCTGTCATCGAATCGTCCGTCTCGATCACGCATTTATGCATCTAACATTATCAACAACGCAATTACCTGCAAAATTACCTGCAAGATTCGCAGCTCACCATTTGAATGGAAGTAACAACTGAATCATAACCGGCCACCAAGTTGAAAGATTAGGGTGAAATACACCCACACAACAAACACGTCAACCAAAAGTTGAGTAGGGAAATATCAATAAACGGTAAACAACCTAGAAAATAAAAATGACATTAACAATATGACAACAAACCAACCAACAAGCAAAGACAACAACCACCATCACCAAACCGATTTCTCAATAACGACCATTCCTTAGACGGCTCAATGAAGGCAGCTTCTAATAGTTTGTCGACTTCCTCCTTTATGCATGCTTCCTTGTCAGCGGACATGCTCCTGTTTTTCTGCTTGATGGGTTTGAATTCGCCTGAGATGTTCAGTCTGTACTCAATGATGGCTGGGTCCACTCCTGGAATTTCAGCTGTTGAATATGCGTAGACATCTTTGTGCTCTTCCAGTAGTTCGATCAATCTTTCCTGATACGTCGGCTCCAGTCCTTTCCCACTGATCACGGGACGACCAGGTGCTATTTAAACTTTCATAATCTCCTCTTCCCCCAGTCTTGGTTTTTCCGTGATATCGTAGATCTACGTGTTGTCATCTGTCGGGTCGTCAATGTCCATGCTTGATGACGCAGCCGTGTTAACCATTTCTACAATTCTATTCTTTGATTTTTGAATGACTTTCCGTTACATGTACGACATTCCACTTGATGTTTGTACAAATTTTGGTTGTGCCATTGTCTGATACTCTCATACATACTTCAGGGTGAGTTCTAATGGGTGTTGCTGCCATTGCTTCGTTAAGGGTTGTCCTTCTTATTAGAGCGTTGTACGCGGACAAGAAATCCACCACCATGAATTCGACAAATACATGCTTTGTCGCAGCTCCTTCTCCGAACATTACGGGCAACCTGATTGTTCCCATGTGGTAGGTGCCTTCCTTGGCGAAGCTATACGACAGATTCTTAACGGGCACTAGTTGTTCTCCTTTCGGCCCCATTTTTACGAAGCAGTCTTTGTATAACACATTGATGAAAACTCATGTGTTGATCAGACCACAGTGCACTTTTTTTCTGATGTGAACTGCTAGGATGAGGGGGTCGTTTTAGGGGTAAACGACCCTTCCGTAGTCTTCTGCCCTTAGTACAAAGTCGAGGATGACAATTGCCTCTCACATTGGGTTACCATCGGCGAATTTTATCGATGCTTTTAGGTTGCAGATCTGATCTTTATGCCCCCCCCCCACCAAGCCATCTGTTCCCATCTTCGTGATACATTCAGATCTTCTAGACTTCTAGTTTGGTGATTCTATCTTTGATAGTCTTCGCCTTTTCACCTTTGTCACCACGTGTCAGCGTTTGAATTTTGAATTTTTTGAGGTACCCCTGCTTTACGAGGTCCTCCTTCTTATCCTTGATTTGTCGACAATCTTTTGCGATGTGCTCATTTTGCCTTTGGTATTTGCATCATTGGGATTTGTCCCTCGAGAAGTTCAACTTTGGTGGTCTCTTCCAATTTGGGTCATCTTTGGCCATCACATAGATCTCGGCCTGGGCCGCGGTGAGCGGCGTATATGATTCTTCCCACGGCACTGTAATATTCCGAATAAAATAAATTTATATAATACGAGGTATAAATAAAATGTGACAAGTTGTTAAAAAGACTTATGCGTTATGTAACTTTATTTAGCCTACACCCATTTTAACTTAATCTACCTTAACATAAGATAAATTTGATCTCGTTAGGATATTAATAGTGGCTTAAGTAATAAGTATACATAATCAAAGAAATAGCTCTAGTATATATAAATAATATTAGGGAGGTATGCATGTAATAAGATGATAACTAGTATTAAACGTTATGTAATTAGTAGTAGCTTTATTGGACTTTTCTAGAATAGTTTACCTACATGCATGAATAACGTGCTGAGCAAAAACCCACGTAGCAAATACATGGACACTGAAGAACTTACCAACAAGGATAAAATGCACCAAATTTTAACACCTCCAAAGCCTATGTAGAAGGCTAGTACAATAAGTCATCAAAATTAGGACTATTAACCGACAATGATCATGTATAAAAAGGGAAGGTTGGCTCATTTATCATTCATACAAATTTGCATATCAATAAAAAAGGGGGGGACGTTTAGAAAGTAGAAAAAATAATAACAAGTAAGGAAGATATATTGAGTACGTGTCACAATACCGATAATAAGGTATGGTTTCGGGACCCTTCGTCGTAGTAATTATTCAATTATCGTCATACCGTTATATTGCCAAAAATAATGTATGTAAACACGTGGTAGTACTGATAAATATATTCTCGTTTTAATGTCGTTATATTAATCACATGTTATATAAATTGTTCCCATGTGTATTTATAATTATTATGTTTATACTTCTGTTATAATGTACATTTGGCCATTTGGCTACGATTATTGGAGGAAAATGACATTATTATTTATCATGTGTACACGGAGGAGGGCATAGCCAAGGGAACAATGGTTCCAATGATACCTGGTAAAAGACCAGGGAATTTCAAAAGTGGTTACATTATCCCGTGTACATGGAGGAGGGCTTAGCCTAAGGGAGTCTTGGCTCCGTAATATGTCTCTTTTTAGTAATAGTATACCATTGTTATTGTATGTGTGATAGGAATTAAACTGTTTATGCCATGTAAGATATATGAGAATGTCATTAGGGCCGGTAAAGGTTACTGGAGGCATATTCAGCCAGTGGTTGGCTGATCCTGTACAGTTCATTTTTTTTTAGGTGTCAAAAATTGGGAAGGGCGTGAGTAAGGAAAATAAAAGAATGCCCGATATGAACAATTGTATTCGAATAATAATGTTTCAATTAAAGAATAATAATGGTTAGGTGATAGGCTATCGTACACCTATGCAAAGATAATTACCCTAGACACAAATTAATGTAGTAATAGGGGTCGAACACAAGGAGATGGAAATTGCGTTTATGAAATGCTATGGAAAGATTCTTATCAAGGTCGATTACGTTTGGCTTGGTTGGTTGGTTGGTTTGATGATTAATAATTATAAAGATGTAAACTATATGATAAAAGGAGTCTAGGGGAGTCGGGTCACACATGTAAAGGTAAATATATTTTCATGTTAAACTCGTTAATAATAACATTGTCAATTGTTTAGGCTTAGAGACACCCGCCTTACGATATTAGTGTCAACCATAGACCGGGTCCCAGAGAAACTCTTGTTTATGACTAAGTCGTCCTACTACGCATGCTTAGTCCAATCCGATTCCGTGCCTCTCGACTTATAGAATGAATTAACAAATTTAATCTACGATTACGACCAATAACCAAAAGATTAAACGTTGTGACGCAAACATGCGATAGAAATAATTAGACAATATTATATCAACCTAATTTATCATTTTACATATTCGATTTTGCATGGCTTCCCTAGCCCCTAGAGTAAGGGAAATTAGTTACTCATGATGAAATGTAAACTACCTAATACGATGTAAGAAATACTAGACATAGTTGTAGAAATGGTGTAAACTAAATGGTGAAACATAAAATGTAAACAATACTAATGCGATATAATAAAAGTACTAATGATAAACTATGTGAAAACTAAAATAGAAATGTAAATTAATAAATTAGAATTAGAATTACCGAAATAAGGAACTAGAACTTGAATTGAAAAGAAGAGTAAAGAGAACCAAATGCTTGAATAACTTAGAACCAAACGTTTAACATCAAACAAAAGCTTAACAATATTGAAACTAAAGATGAAAACTAATGAGAGAATTTTGCTTAAGGCTAATATAGTGTATGAAAGACGTAAGAAAAGATATTTCTAATGACGGATTAAGGCCCCTATTTATAAGAAAATAGGGGGCATAACGTAAGAATTCAAGAGGAGGTCAACCCTGATCGGGATTGCCAGCCCCGATCGGGGGCGTGGTTATCCGACTAATTCCCCTTAATTCCTTGCTTAAATGCTAAGGGAATCCAAAGTACGCGATAAATGACTCTTAATGCCTCCGGTAAATGCTTCATAAATCCTTCTTAGAGCATCCAAAGGAGCATCCTAAGCTTGGAACTCTCTCATGAATTTGGACTTCTTTTGGGCTCTTTTGTAGGATCATTTTGCATTATCTCATACACTCTTGCTTGGGCTTGGAAACACACCTTCCAATGTCATACTTGGTCCATCTTATTTTCATTTAGCTTAGTGAACTTGGTGCTTGCTAATGTGATAGGAAAAAGCCTCTAAATGCTTAGATTTCTACAAAATGTAACAAATACAAACAATACACCTAGAACACAAGATTAGCTCACAAATATACTAATTAAAGTATGATATACAATAAAAATCGAGCTAAAATGAGGGGTAAAAATATATATAAAATGAACACATCAAACTCCCCCGAGCTAAACCCTTGCTTGTCCCCAAGCAAGAAACCATATCCCATCAATTACAATATCCTAAGACAAGCTAAGCATAATGATTCAAAACCCGAAACAACATGGACATAAGGAATAATGCAAAAACATGGATGGGATTTATACGACGGCGTAGCATGGAAGACTTTGAATGAACCTTTAAGCTCTTGCATGATCTTTTAACTAATGGACTCTCGCGACGTACTCAAACTCATTAGTATGTGAAAGGACATTCTTGTGATAAACACTCATCTATCCTCGACTCATGAGAATGTGCCCGCAATCTAATATGGTAAACATTTCAAAACTACAAGCCAAAAACAATCATATGCAAGCATGAAAAAGAAACCAAATGGGTAAGAAGAAGGCAATATGTAATGGGTAAGAAAGGGGAACAAATGAATTGTGGATTGTGGAGCTAATGTCAAGCTAGCAACAACCAAATGTAAGGATGCTCAATCTCAATTCTAATCCCAAATTACAATACAAATCATTAGGGGTGAGCAAAAATTTACGAAACGGTTTTTTAATACGAATACGATACGGTATACGGTTCTCATTATACGGTTTTCCGTATACACGGTTTTTTTCCGTATACCCGATACGGTTTTCTACAAACCGTTCCGTATCCGGGTCGGCGAAAATGAAAACCGGATACCCGGTTTTGACACGGTTTTGAGTAATATTAAAATATATATATATATATATATATATATATATATATATATATATATATATATATATATATATATATATATATATATATATATATATATATATATATTTTATAAATGATACCTCACCCTCAAAACTGATAACCCTAATTGTTATCCCTAATCCTCCGCCTCTTCACTCCTCAGTCCTCACAAACCTCACACCTCAGTCCAAAGACCTTTCGATCCCTAAATTCGATCCACAATTTCGACTTCCTCCTCC
The DNA here is from genome assembly GCF_048544455.1 of Silene latifolia. Lineage (NCBI taxonomy): Eukaryota > Viridiplantae > Streptophyta > Magnoliopsida > Caryophyllales > Caryophyllaceae > Silene > Silene latifolia. Next base: position 26,805,804 of record NC_133529.1, read on the forward strand.
TCTTAAACAACGGATCTGTTGCACAAAATCACAAATAATCACTCTATCAATTTTTGTGTTTTGGTTGTTCATGTTCATGTTTTCGATTAATTTGATTTTACTGCAATTCCACAGCAAATTGAAGTGCAAAGATGAAAACTTTCAACATTTTACTGAAAATCCACAAAAAATTAAGTAGAAAGATGATAAATTTCAACATTTTCCAGCAAACCCAAAAAAAATCCAGGTAAAAAGATGAAGACTTTGAAAGAAAGAGGTGAAAATAAGGAGTAAACATACCATGGAAGCAACTAAATGAGGAAGAAAGATGCGGGTTTTGAACTTTTGATGGGTTTTGCAGATAAAGGAGGACATTTTGTGGAATAAGAGAAAAATTGGGAGTTTGAGGAGCGAAATGCGGCTAAGTTATGGTGGTTTTGGTGGTGGTTGTTGCGGTGGAGGGAGAGGTGGCGGTTGGTGGTGGAACATTGGATAGATTTGCTCAATCCATTCAATGTAATAAAGAAATTGGGTAACCGTATCCGGGTATCCGGATTTGTGTATACGGTTTAACCGGGTAACCGAAAACCGTATACACGGTTAAAACCGTATCGTATCCGGAATAAAAAAATTGGTGTTCAAAAAACCGTATACCCGAAAACCGTATCGAAACCGTATCGGGTATACGGTTTTGCTCAGCCCTACAAATCATAAGTAAACTCTCCAAAATATGTGAATAATGCATGAGAGTTTCTCACATCAACCTCTTCTTCTCTTTTCTTTTCAATTCATACTTATTTTTTCATTTTTTTCATGCTTTTCCATTTCTTTTTTCATTTTTTCTTTCTCATTTTTCTCATTCCAATTCTTCAGTTTTTTTCTTTTTCTTTTTCATTTCTTTCTTGAGCATTAAGATTGAGCATTAAGACCAAGCTCACATGATATTCCAAACTTTGAACCAAATCCCAATTGAGCACCCAAACAAAACCAAACAAAGCTACTAGCTCAATAAGGTAGGCAAATTATAATGTAGCTAGGGATAAATGTTTGTGAAGGGGTCAAAAAGGCAATTATAATCATGTGAATGGCTCCAAAATGCTAATAACATATGAATACATGCTTATAAAGAGATAAAATGAAGACCATACTTGTGCGTTTTGATGAAATACACATCATAAGGAGACACCTACACTCACCTAAGAGAGACCGGATATGGATGCATCGGTCTAAAGAGGCTCTACCTTACCATTTTATAGCTCGCCAATAGTCAAGATCAAGCCTATTCGGTTCATTTTCCATCTCCCACTTACTATGTCAAGACATCCCCATGTAGCAATTATCCCATCATAAAAGAGTAAATCATTAGCTATAAGCTATCATTAGGATAAGCAAGAGGGAAAGTAGGCCAAAAGCAAGTAAAAACACACAAGTTTCTCTCAAATTTTTCAAATTTTTCTACATGCAAACTATACTACATGCAAATGCAATCCCCCCCCCCCCCCCCCCCAAGCTAAACACAACATTGTCCTCAATGTGCCAAAAATTAAATTACCCAACTAAACCATAAAAATAGCTCAAAGCACATAAACAAGAAGGACTAGAGGTCATATTTAATGGATTGCGAGAAATATACTAAAATGCAAAGCAAAGTAAACTTACTAGACTTGCTAGCCTTCCCCCAAGCTAGTATGTATACGTGGGACTCTTTCTTCAACATTCATCTAAGAAAAGAGCCAAAAGTTGAACCCCTTCCTTCCTTTCTTCTTCTTACCACTTCCACTTCCGAATGCTTCACCTTGTTGACCACTTCCACTAGAGTCATCCTCTTGGAGAGGAGTGACATACTCACCAATGTTTTGGCCACTTCCAAGACCATCACCATAGCTACTATAACCACTATAGCCACCATACCTCCATATCCTCCATGTAATGCCTCAACTCCATAATCTGAACCACGAAAATCCGGACCGGGAGCATATGTAGTAAAAGTACCTGCATCATTGTTAGGAGGGGGAGAAGGAGGAGGAAATCCACCCGGTGGATAAGTATAAAATGAAGGGTTTGGCCCCGCGGGTTGTATTACTCCTTGCCTAGAAAAATGATCATATATGGGATGCAATGCAAGTCTTTGGTCATCACGAATTGTATTAACACTTAAGCTTAAGTCTCGCATCATATCCATCATTTCTAGACTAGAGGGTGAACTAATACTAGAGGTGGAATGGCGTGCTTGAGAGGGTTTACCTCCCTCACGCCTCTCAACGGTGGTACGTGTCTCACCCCGTAGAGGCAAGTGGTAAATAGGTCGAGTAAAAGGGGCACTCCCATGATAGGGCTTGGTGTGAACTAAGGCCTTAATTTCTTTCTTTTCTTCTGGTAGACTAATGGAGTCTTGCCTACCAATTTTCCAAACCATGTTAGGGTGAGAATCCCTAAACCAATTGCAAGAAAGGAAATATTCATAATCTAGCATAACCCCTTTTTCCCTAGAGACAAGCAATGGTCTCAAGTCGGTGTTTTCTTGGTTGAAGCGACACAAGTGGTGAGCAATCTTTGTAACCAAACCTCCTAAGACAATACAACTATTCTTTGGGTTACATTGTTTAGTCAAGTAGACCGCAAAGTGGTATGGAATATTGATCCCCCAATTATCTTCACCATTAACATTAAGGAAGGCACCCAAAATCTCCACCTCAACTTTCCTCACCGAGTGAGGCTCATTTCTCCCAAAAAAGGTCCACCCCATAAACCTTTGCCAAACCCGAATGTTGGGGTAGTGTATGTATTGGTAAGGGCAATGATCCCAACTTTGAAAAAGGAAGTGAGAAATGGCATTCCATGTCAAAACCGGGTTATAAGACTCGGGTGATTCAATAGGTAAGTCTTTATGAGGCAATTGGAAGATATTAGCGAAGTCCGCTCGGTCCATTCTATGGTCATCATTAAACAATCGGAAAGTCACAAAAAGCACAAAACCGGGTTTCTTCGACCTATGAAACTCAAAAGAGCTCAAGAACTTAAGGGTGAGTTCGGGAAAGGTCTTATAATCCATTGTATAACAATGTTTCATACCAAGGTTCTTAAACAACGTCTTAACATTCTTTTATATTCCAATATTTTTCAAAGAAGCTTGGTTAATGAATTTAGTCGGTTTCATACCTTTGCTCCTTAGGATGACCCAACTGTCATATTGCTTTGGACAATTGAAAATTACTCCAGGAAAATTCGGATCTTGCCATTCTGGGACCTCTTCCATTTCCACATCCTCCGCATCCCAGGAGGATTCCGTATCACCTCTTCTCCTCTTAGAAGCACCTTGGGTAGGAGGTCTTCTTGGTGTCATTTTTCTGAAATTTAAGACAAAAATTCATCTTAAGGCAGACCAAAATTCATCCAAATAGACATAATAGAACGAATTAGTGAACTAATTCATACTATAAACATGAATAGAGCATACTACAATCAATTTCTAATACAAATAAGCACAAAATGAATTTCCCCCAATTTGAGTTAGGGTTTGATAAACTTGATGAAATTGATTAAATTGGGTGAAATTAAAGAGAAAAGGGAAGAAAACTTACTTGATGATGTTAATGGATGAATGAATCTTGCAAAATGATCAAGAAATAAATGTTTTGTTGTGATTTTGGTGAAGAAAGTGAAGAAAATGAGAGAGATAGAATAGAAGATGGTACCGTCGGGTTATAGGAGAATGATAGAATGGAAATCTTTTTTTTTTTTACCCGTCTAAAACAGCAGCCAGCAATCCACGAAACCACGTCCCCGATCGGGGTTGACCAATCCATGCTCCTTTTTGCTTTGCTTCCGTAATTAAGAATTTCCGTCCCGTTTTTCGAAAACTACGTCCCCGAACGGGGTTCTTGCATGGGGGAAGCGTGCTATATCTCCTTAAGGCCTCCTTTTCTTCATTTTCACCTATAAATCACAAAACAAACATCGTCAAGTCTAATATTTTATTCCTAATTCTACGAAAAACAGTAAATTGCGGAAAATTAAAAACATGAAATAAATAAAAGCAAATAAGAAGCTTGGGTTGCCTCCCAAGAAGCGCTGGTTTAACGTCCCGCACGATGAAAAAGCTTGAGTCAGTTTAAGCTTTCTTAAGTAGAGGTTGAACGGTCACTTCCTCTATCACTCCAACGATCACATTCTCATGGTAGATCTTCAAACGATGGCCATTTGCTTTAATTTTGTTGCCCTTGGTGGTCATCACTTCAACGGAACTGAACTTGTTGACATTTGTGACGGTATATGGACCGGACCACCGTGATCGTAACTTTCTCGGAAATAGCTTGTAACGAGAATTGAATAGCAAGACCTTATCACCGATTTGAAATTCCTTGTTCAAGATCTTCTTGTCATGCCATCTCTTTGTTTTCTCCTTGTAAAGACGGGAGCTCTCATAAGCTTATAAGCGGAATTCATCAAGCTCATTTAGTTGCAACAACCGCTTTTCTCCACTCAACTTTGGATCCATGTTAAGCTCCTTAACCGCCCAATAAGCTTTTTGTTCCAACTCAACGGGGATATGGCACGCCTTTTCATAGACCAACCTATATGGTGAGGTACCAATAGGTGTCTTATATGCGGTACGATAGGCCCACAAGGTATCATCGAGCTTCATACTCCAATCTTTTCGTGATTTGGCAACAAATTTCTCAAGTATGGACTTGAGCTCACGGTTAGAAACCTCCACTTGGCCACTAGTTTGTGGATGTTTAGCCAAGCCTCTTCTATGATAGACTCCATATTTCTCCAATAAGGCATCAAGTTGTTTCTCACCAAAATGAGTACCACTATCACTAATGACCGCTCTTGGAACACCAAATCTTGGAAATATGATCTTCTTGAATAAGTTGATCACGACACGGGCATCATTTATTGGAGTAGCAATTGCCTCTACCCATTTAGAGACATAATCAACGGCAACCAAAATATACCGATTCCCTTTTGATGAAAGAAACGGTCATTGATAATCAATTCCCCAAACATCGAATACCAAGACTTCCAAGATACCATTTAAAGGCATCTCGTGCCTCCTTGATATGGAACCCGTCCTTTGGCAAGCATCGCAAGCCATCACGAAATTTTTAGCATCTTGGAATATAGTTGGCCAATAGAAGCCGGATTGCAACACCTTTGCAACGGTCTTGGATGGTCCATGATGACCACCATAAGGAGAAGAATGGCATCCTTCTAGCACCTTTTCATATCCCAATGTGGGATACATCTCCGGAATAGCCCGTCGGAGCAATGTTTGAACAAATTTGGATCGTCCCATAGGGAGAATTTTGCATCATGTAAGAACTTCTTCTTTTGTTGATATGAAAGGTTAGGTGGAAACTCTCTACCAACTAGATAGTTGGCTATATTGGCATACCAAGGAGTATTGGCTTCCAACATCATCAAAACATCATCAGCGAAGGAATCATCGATAGGTAATTCAATACCTCCTCTTGGGGCTGGTGTCCTCTACAGTTAGTGCAATAACATTTAAATCTCTAAAAGGATCAAAGGGTATACTTTTGTATTATTATCAGTTGGTCCACGTTTATCAATAACGGTTGGGTTGCTAGATAAGTTTGACGTTATTGTCATACAGATGGCGGTGATCAACTGGTCCCTAAAAGTCACACCTATAGGATACGTTTGAGAGATGTGACGGTATGAAAATACAGTCATGTTGATGCCAATTTTGACTAACCAGTTAGTCGGAGTTATTGACTAATAATTAGTCAAAAGCGATGTTGAGATAATTATTTAATACGGATTAAATAAAAATGGCTAAGACGAATTAAGCGGTTAATTCGTAAATTAAATATAAGCGATTATATATGATTAATGTATATTGAATAAATTAATTATACAATATTGTCTTTGTCGGACATGTATTAATATTTCGACTAAGTCATGTTAGTAGTTGATATTTTAATTACCGATAACCGATGACAATTTATATTTAAAAACCCGTCGATAATGCGTTTTAGCAATTCAAGTCGGATCACGAGTTTAATAAGGAGGAAGTGGAAAGCCCACTCCCTCCCTAATGAAACCCACGGACCGACCAAGGGTAGAACAAAAGGAGAGCTTCTCCTCCTTTCTAACCTAATTTTCATTTTGCAAAAATAATTAGGGTTTTGAGAACATTTCCTCTCAAAACTTAGATCTCACATCTGAAAACTTCACACATCAATTCTCTCAATATTACAAGGCAATTAGAGAATACATTCTAGCACAAGGGCATATTCTCAGACGATCTTGGGTGCAACAATTAGGAGGAGATCTACTTTGATCTCTATCATTGCCGAATTGCACTAGGACCGAAGGTTAATTCTTGTGCTTTATCGTTTTTCTCTTGTAATTTTGTTTATGACAATAATCACATATAAAATTTGCGTTATAGTCCTTATATTTTAAGGGTATTATACGGATATTACCCCACAAGTGGTATCAGAGCGAGGCCACGTAAATTTTTCTATGTGTTTTTCATCAAACGAAATTGAATCGATATTTTTTTTGCATAAAAAAAAAAAAAAAAAAAAAAACGTGAGGCATCTTTTTTTTTGTCTCGGCTGGTTTGTATTTTTTTTACACGGCTGATTTTTTTGTGCATTGGAAATCGTGCCTTGTGACGATCTTCAGTTTTGTTTTCGATTTGTTCTTTGCGTATTGTTGTTTTAAACGATAATTATAACAATATGTGAAGATCATGTCAATTGTAATTTTGTTTTAATACGGATTATGTTCAATTTACAATTGGTTTTTAACAAATCGATTTTGTTTGTTTTGTTGAGGCTCTCGGTTATTGAGCCGCTTGATTTTTTTTTTTGGCCTTTTTCTTGCTCTCGACAATAGCTGAAGAAAAAAAAAAATTTTGTGTACTGTTCACGGTCAGACCGTGAAGAAGGGAAAAAAAAACATAAATAAAAAAAAATCAGTTTTTTTTTTTTTTCGGCCAAAACATGTGCACAATACGAATTTTGTGCATTCGCTTGATAGTGAAACGGTTCACTCACGTACCATTTAGTTATTTTAAAACGATTTAAAATAACGGATTATCATGAATTAAAATTAAGTTGATGAAGCGGTTTTGTCACATGATTTTAATTGTTAAAAGGTGGTTTGGATAAATTTAACATAATTACGGAATTATGTCGCGAATGAATTTGTTTTTAGTTGATGCATTTCATTTATCGTTATTTTGATTGTTTTGAATGCTTACATTACGTATTTATTTATTTTACAAACGGTTGTAACTTAGTGTGGCCTTAGTAGAACGTGTTACCGTAATGATGGAACACGGTCTTGGTTGTATTTTGAGATCTCGTATCTCCATTTTTATTTTTATTTTGTAATTACAGTTTTTATTTAGAATGTAAATAGGTTTATATTTTGTAAATTTTAATTGTATTTTTGAGAAGACTAAAGATGGAGATCGGATGCTCACTCCCGCTGCATGGACAAAGATGGAACATCAAGACAAGCTTCTCGGGTCCAACGGTGGATTCCAAAGTTGTATTATGTTCTTTTTTTACTAGGATAGGCCACACTAGGAATTTTATTTACGTATTGCATTCTTTTATTTATTTTCTTGTAACGATAGTATGCATCATATTCCGCCTAAAAACCAAACCACCTAATAATTGCATGAAAACTGACTCATATAGAGGTCACGCGTTAGTTTTCTTTGACATTCTTATGTCACACGATCATTTTTAAGCCATCACCTAAGTTAATTCATTCACGCAATGCTAGTTATTCGTTCACTAAAAATGAATTAAAGCTAAGTTGATGGGATCTTCCTCGTATAACCAAAAATTGAGAATAGTCTTTATAGGTCAAACTCCAATGAATCCCTTCTTCGTCGGTAGGCATAATATAACCCCTTCTACGTCGGGTAAGTTGGAACTGATTGACTTATTTTATCTCAACACTATGGTCACTCGTACGATCCTGTGATTATGGTGGACTATAGATAGGATTTACGGAAATCTATCGACCAAGAGTTCTTACGGAAGAACTAGCTAAAGAGTTGGCTTATCAATTTACAGAAATTGAGTCTTGGGATCACTTGTATTATTCTTGAGGGAGATCAATTATGCAAGTGCAATGAGTCTACACGATTAAAATGAATTTTAAATAGACTTAAATCACCTCGATGAGTTGCTTATTTCGTTTTTGTTTTTCTTTCTTTTTCAGCGTAGATCATGTTTTTTAAACTGCTAATAACTTAATGGCTGGCATCCTCGATGACCCAATGCCAAGTGCCACATTGGACCGTGAGTCCTGGCTTCGGATCTTTATGAATCAGATGAATCGTCTACTAGATCAAGAATGATGGATCAAACTTCGCGGAATGGGAGGCGGCATTACGGAATGCTGCTACGCGACGGGAAGCTCAAGTATTTGATCGAGCCCCTCCGCCAGCCCAGGTCCCACGGCTCGAGTTAACGAGGTCTCCACGTATAGCGACTTCGTCATGGAAGCGGGTGCGATTAAAAACGTACTCATTTTTGCAATGGAATCCAATTTGCAGAAACGCTTCATAGCCCAAGGTGCAAACAAGATTTTCACCACGCTCACTAAGGAATTCTCGAAAGCACCGAGAATCGTGACCTATGAGCATACCACTCGCTTCTTTGATGCGAGACTCGTAAGGGCCAACCGGTTAGCCCACACATTCTCAAAGATGATTGAGAATGTCGAGAGATCTGGAGGCGCTTGATTGTAAAATCAGCGAGAACATTGTGATTGACCGCATGCTTCATTCACTCCACGATGGTTTTGCGCTCTTTAGAGCCAATTACTATATGAATGATTTGAAGAAAAGTCCCCATGAATTGCACTCCTTCTCGTATGACCGAGAAGGACATGAAGTTCGGTGGGAGCATGAAACAAGATGTTCTCGTTGTGACAAACAAGGGCAAGGGTAAGGGCAAAGCTCAGCGGACCTAGCAGAGGCAAACCGAAGTTCAAGAAGTCGGGGTCAGGTAAGAGTGGGCCTGGTGAGGCAAGTAACTCATCAGGCGCGACAAAGAGCAAGACCGAAAACATGGAATGCCATCATTGCCACAAGATGGGCATTGAGGCGTACATGTCCTGTCTACCATGAGGACATAAAAGCAGGTCGTGTTAAACCCGTTGGTATGTTTTCTTCCTCTTCTACTTTTATTCATATGATTGAGATTAACCACGCAAGTTACGGAACTTGGGTACTAGATCCTGGTTGTGGTTCTCATCTGTGTAATCATGTGCGGGGGCTCCGAAACATCGAACCCCTCGTAAAGGGTGAGGTGGACTGCGTGTCGGGAATGGAGCACGAGTGGCCGCCGTCTCAAGGGGAACATACGTGATCCAGCTTCCTAGCGGATTTGAGTTATTTTTATATAACGGCTATTATGTACCCAGTCTTTCGAAAAACATTATTTCGGTTTCGCACTTGACAAACTTGGTTTTTCATTTGTAATAGAGAATAATTCTTGCATTTTCTCATTACACGATATGATTTATGGCAAGGCAGTCTCCATGAACGGAATTTATGCTTTAGATCAGACCACTGAAATATTGCACGTAATGAATAAAAGGTTAACGGTTGGTGACAAAGATCAAACGTATCTATGGCACTGCCGTATGGGACACATTAATGAGAAACGCGTAAAACAGCTCATAAAGAATGGAGCTATCTCGGCCTTTGATTTTCAATCATTTGGCACGTGTGAATCATGTCTCATCGGTAAGATGACTCGGATTTCCTTCAAAGGTGTTGGAATGCGCGCTGCTGACCTATTAGGACTCATACACACGGATGTATGTGGACCTATGTCAATCACCGCACGAGAAGGCTATAGGTATTTCATCACTTTCACGGACGATTTAAGTAGATATGGCTATGTCTACTTAATGAAGCATAAAAGTGAATCCTTTGAGAAATTCAAAGAATACCAGAATAGGGTACAGAACCTACTGGGTAGAAAGATTAAAACATTACGTTCAGATCGTGGTGGCGAGTATCTTTCTCACGAGTTTGATCAACACCTTAAGGACTGTGGGATTGCCCTACAGTTAACTCCACCTGGAACACCTCAGTTGAATGGTGTGTCCGAATGGAGAAATCGAACACTACTTGATATGGTTCGATCCATGATGAGTCACACCGTGTTGCCCGACTCATTGTGGGGTTATGCTCTTTCGTCACATTTGCTCTAATACTTAACCAAGTCCGTCTAAAGTGTTGACAAGACTCCATATGAACTATGGAAGGGAACGGTCCCTAACTTGTCCTTTATACGGGTTTGGGGTTGCGAGGCTTATGTCAAGTGGAGACACGAGGATAAGCTCGGCCCGCGATCGGTCAAGACATACTTTATAGGTTATCCTAAAGGAACACTTGGTCATTACTTCTATTCGCCAACCGAACAACGTGTTTTTGTTGCGGCTAGTGCGACATTCTTAGAGAAGGAATTTCTCGAGAATGCAAAGAGTGATAGAACCTTCGACCTGTCGGAGATTCCAGAACCAAATACCGAGCAACCATTGGAGGAACCAATTCCTTCAATCTGGGCCATGTAAATATTCCCGAGGAACCTAGGAGGTCGGGAAGAGTCTCTATTCCTCCGCATGATACATTGGTATGGTCGAGGAACATGACATAGATGACATTCTACTCTTAACGAGTAGTGAACCCGCAACCTATAAAGGTGCCATGACTAGCTCTGACTCAAAGCTATGGCTTGAGGCCATGCAATCTGAGATGGACTCTATGTATGAGAACAACGTATGGGATCTTGTTGACTTACCTGCTAAGGTTCGTCCCCTTCAGTGCAAATGGCTTTACAAGATAAAGCATTCTGTGGAAGGTCAACAAGATATCTATAAAGCACGACTAGTTGCTAAAGGTTTCACCCAAGTGCCAGGTTTGCACTACGATGAAATTTTTGCACCCGTAGTCATGCTGCGTTCCATTCGGATTATCTTAGCGATTGCCGCTTTTCATGACTATGAAATTTGGCAGATGGATGTGAAAACCGCCTTCTTAAACGGCTTTTTGGAGGAAGAGTTGTACATGGTACAACCCAAAGGCTTCATCGATCCAGAACATCCTAAGAAAGTGTGCAAGCTTAAGCGTTCCATTTATGGACTTAAGCAAGCATCTCGGAGTTGGAATCATCGCTTCGACCAAGTGATTAAAGAAAATGGATTTACTCGATCGGTCGAGGAACCATGTCTTTATATCAAGTCGAGTGGGAGTAAGATTGTCTTTCTAATATTGTATGTCGATGACATACTCCTGATTGGGAATGACATACCTCTCTTAACTTCGGTGAAAGTATGGTTGAAAAACCATTTCCAGATGAAAGATCTGGGTGAGGCACAAAGAATTCTAGGCATCCGTATCTATCGAGATAGATCACGTCGGATGTTATCTCTCATCAGAGTCTTACATAGACAAAATCCTAGAGAGATTCAGCATGACTAACTCCAAAAGGGGGTTTCTTCCTATGGCTCCAGGGGTGCATTTGAGCAAGTCTCAGGCACCAGAGACACCGGAAGAGAAAGAGCGCATGACACGGATTCCTTATGCCTCGGCTATAGGATCAATCATGTATGCCATGATATGCACACGTCCCGACGTGGCATATGCATTGAGTATGACAAGTCGATTCCAGCAAAGATCCAGGTGAATCATATTGGATGGTCTGTCAAGAACATTCTTAAGTACCTACGGAGGACTAAAGATTGGGCTTTGACTTATGGAGGCGAACAAAAGCTATGCGCAACCGATTCGAGATGCTAGCTTCCAAACGGATCGAGATGACTCAAAATCTCGGTCTGGATTCGTTTTTACTCTTAATGGCGCTGCAAATCGGTGGAAGAGTTCCAAACAAAGTGTTACAAACAGATTCTACGATCGAGTCCGAGTACTATGCCGCGTCCGAAGCCGCAAAGGAAGCGATATGGATGCGTCAATTCTTACAAGGACTATCTGTAGTGCCTAGTTCGAATGACCCGATCACCATCTATTGCGACAATAGAGGTGCCATCTTCCAAGCTAAGGAGCCAAAGTCTAGCAACAAGTCTAGACATGTACAACGGAAAGCTCATCTAATCCGAGATTACGTGGAGCAAAAGGAAGTAGTGATAGAAAAGATTGCTACAGATGATAACATAGCAGATCCTCTCACTAAACCATTACGACAAGATAAGCATGAAGGGCATGTTAATTCCATGGGAATTAAATGTGTTCCTAAGTTGTAGTACTCTTTTATGGATTAGATTCATTCTCTTTTGTACTCTATACGACATCATCGTTTTGATATTTATATATATTTTGTTTTTCATGTGGATTTGTATGACAATTTTGAACACCACAAAGTGAACTGAACAAACATTATATTTATGGTCCTTAATTGCCCACATGAGCTGATAACTCTGGCAATTATTTTGTGACGTTGGTTGATGGTGGGTTCAACGAGCCATAAGTCAACCGGTTGACTGACCAATCACATAGGCGGGTTATACGGATATCTCGTAGGACACAATTGTGACATCGACGTGGAGTCCTAAATGTTTTATAACATTCGGTGCCCGGTCGTGGATAGGACCTCCATGGTGATCCTAAGAGTCGATTCTTTTGACTATCGACTGTCTCTTGAGACTAAGGCAGATTTTGGGTGACTTTGGTTTCTTTCTCACGGTCATCCGTAACAGGGGGCCAAGTAGTTTTTTTTACAGGTCATTTCATGCCGTGCTTAGATCGGAAGGAGTCGAGTTGAAGGAAATATTCACCTTTATCGTACTCGATATTTCTCGGGGCCACTCGAGGAGTCAGAATCGAAATGCATGGCCATGCTCGAATACGAATTCGTTTTATCAGTTGAGTTACTCTCTAGTCGGGGAAACCACTCTTGATACAGATCGATTGTAAAATACGACCTTTGCGGATCCGGATCTGCAAATTGTTTTACATTGAGTGGGAGAAATTTTAAATGAATATGAGAATCGGTTATCGCACACACACTTGTACGGACAAGTGGAAGTTTGTTGGAGTTGTGTCCTCCAGTTAGTGTGGATAACGTTATTACACATACACTTGTACGGACAAGTGGGAGCTTGTTGGGGCTGGTGTCCTCTACAGTTAGTGCAATAACATTTAAATCTCTAAAAGGATCAAAGGGTATACTTTTGTATTATTATCAGTTGGTCCACGTTTATCAATAACGGTTGGGTTGCTAGATAAGTTTGACGTTATTGTCATACAGATGGCGGTGATCAACTGGTCCCTAAAAGTCACACCTATAGGATACGTTTGAGAGATGTGACGGTATGAAAATACAGTCATGTTGATGCAATTTTGACTAACCAGAGTTAGTCGGAGTTATTGACTAATAATTAGTCAAAAGCGATGTTGAGATAATTATTTAATACGGATTAAATAAAAATGGCTAAGACGAATTAAGCGGTTAATTCGTAAATTAAATATAAGCGATTATATTTGATTAATGTATATTGAATAAATTAATTATACAATATTGTCTTTGTCGGACATGTATTAATATTTCGACTAAGTCATGTTACTAGTTGATATTTTAATTACCGATATCCGATGACAATTTATATTTAAAAACCCGTCGTATACGTTTTAGCAATTCAAGTCGGATCACGAGTTTAATAAGGAGGAAGTGGAAAGCCTACTCCCTCCCTAATGAAACCCACGGACCGAGCAAGGGTAGAACAAAAGGAGAGCTTCTCCTCCTTTCTAACCGAATTTTCATTTTGCAAAAATAATTAGGGTTTTGAGAACATTTCCTCTCAAAACTTAGATCTCACATCTGAAAACTTCACACATCAATTCTCTCAATATTGCAAGGCAATTAGAGAATACATTCTAGCACAAGGGAATATTCTTAGACGATCTTGGGTGCAACAATTAGGAGGAGATCTACTTTGATCTCTATCATTGCCGAATTGCACTAGGACCGAAGGTTAATTCTTGTGCTTTATCGTTTTTCTCTTGTAATTTTGTTTATGACAATAATCACATATAAAATTTGCGTTATAGTCCTTATATTTTAAGGGTATTATACGGATATTACCCCACACCTCCATCATTGAACTTCAAACGGGATAGGTGGTCGGCAACAACATTTTCGGCCCCCTTCTTGTCTTTAATCTCAAGATCAAATTCTTGCAAGAGCAAGATCCATCATATCAACTTTGTCTTAGCTTCTTGTTTGGCTAAGAGGTGCTTTAGTGCGGCATGATCGGTGTGAACAATGACTTTTGAACCGATGAAGTAAGAGCGAAATTTGTCTAAGGCATAGACAATGGCAAAGAGCTCTTTCTTCGTGGTGGCATAGTTGATTTGAGCCGTATCCAAGGTTTTGCTAGAATAGTAGATAGCATGGAGAACCTTGTCCTTTTTTTGTCCTAGCACGGCACCTACCACATAGCAGCTTGCATCACACATGAGCTCGAATGGCAAGTTCCAATCCGGTGATTGGATGATAGGTGCGGAAATCAAAGCCTTCTTGATCCTATGAAAAGACTCAAGACAATCGTTAGTAAACACAAATGGAGCATCTTTTAAAAGAAGTTTCGTAAGGGGTTTTGCAATCTTAGAAAAGTCTTTAATAAAACGGCGGTAGAATCCCGCATGGCCTAAGAAACTCCTTACACTCTTCACATTTACCGGTGGGGGTAGTTGCTCAATAACTTGGACCTTAGCACGGTCCACTTCAATTCCTCTTTCCGAAACAATATGACCAAGAACCACCCCTTCATTCACCATGAAGTGGCACTTTTCCCAATTTAACACTAAGTCAACCTCTTCACAACGCTTCAACACTTTAGACAAGTTAGCCAAACATGCATCAAAAGAATAACCATAGACACTAAAATCATCCATAAACACCTCCATGATAGACTCGATAAAGTCGGAAAAGATGCTTATCATGCAACGTTGGAAAGTGGGGGGGGGGGATTACAAAGACCGAAAGGCATTCTACGGTAAGCAAAGGTACCATAGGGACATGTAAATGTGGTCTTTTCTTGGTCATCCGGGTGAATGGGTATTTGAAAGAACCCGGAATAACCATCTAGATAGCAAAAATACTTGTGACATGCCAACCGCTCCAACATTTGGTTAAAAAAAGGCAATGGGTAGTGGTCTTTCTTGGTGGCTAAATTTAGCCTCCTATAGTCAATACACATTCTCCAACCCGTCACAATTCTAGTTGGAATTAGTTCATTTTTATCATTTTTTACTACGGTGGTTCCTCCTTTCTTAGGAACCACTTGGACCGAACTCACCCATTTAGAATCGGAAATTGCATAAATAATTCCCGTATCCAACAATTTAAACACTTCTTTTGTTACCACTTCTTTCATGTTAGGATTTAGTCGTCTTTGACCTTGGACACATGGTTTATGATCCTCCTCAAGATTAATTCTATGCATGCAAAATGCGGGGCTTATGCCCTTTAAATCATCAAGTTTGTATCCAATGGCTTTCTTGTGAGACCTTAAGACATGAAGCAATTTAGACAATTGACTCTCATTCAATTTAGCACTAACAATTACCGGACACATCTCCTCATCATCTAGAAAAGCATACCTCAAATTGGAGGGGAGGGGCTTAAGTTCGGGTTTTTGTACCTCAAGGTCCTGAGGTGTAGCAACCAAACCTATAAACTGTGAGCTTTCCTCCAATGATAGCTCTTCTCCATCCAATTCATGCTCCAAAACATCTATCTCCTCATTTCCAATCTCATCATCACCTGCAAATGATTCGAATAGCAAGAGTGCCTCCAAGGGATCCTTAGACAAAGATCGAGGTATAGAGTCTTCTATGACAATGTCAACAACATCCAAAATGTCAATAGAATAACAAGACTATTCTATCATAGGACTCTTCATGGCACTATTCAAATTATATGTGACCTTATCGTTACCCACTTCCAATGTGATTTTACCATTCTTGACATCAATCACCGCACCTGCGGTATGTAAAAAGGGTCTTCTCAAAATGATTGGGATTTAGGCATCTTCGGCCATGTCAAGAACAATAAAATCAACCGGAATGAAAAACTTACCAACCTTAACGGGAACATCCTCCAAAACTCCCAAAGGGCGTTTTATAGAATGGTCCACCATTTGCAATGTGACACTAGTACATTTTAAGACTCCCATATTAAGCTTAACACAAATAGAGTAAGGCATTACACTCACATTAGCACCTAAATCACATAAAGCTTTATCAATTTGATAGGTGCCAATTGTGCATAGAATAGAAAAGCTACCTGGATCTTTTAACTTAGGAGGGGGCTTGTTTTGCAAAAGAGCACTCACCTCGACGATGAGGGCTATTATTTCAACTTCGTCAAAAGTCCTCTTCTTAGTTAAAATGTCTTTCATGAACATAGTATAAGACGAAATTTGAGTGATTAATTCGGTAAAAGGAACGGTTACCTGGAGATTCTTCACAACTTCCATGAACTTACCGAATTGAGAATTCTTTTGATGCTTTGCCAATCTATGAGGGAAAGGCACTTTGACTTTTTCCGGCACCTTTGTTTCAACATCCTTCTTTGGAGGAGCATCCTCCACATCTTTGACTTCTTCAACCACAAGTGGATCATCCACCTTCTTTGGAATATATTCATTTTCCTTACTATTAGGAGAAATCTCCAACTCAACAAGTACCTCCTCATCTTCCTTGGGCATGGGTGGTCCGTCATATTTCGTACCACATCTTAAGGAGATAGCATTAAGGGTAGTATGTGGTTGCTCACCTTGAGGTGGTAATTGACCCGTTTTCCTTGAAGAGCTAGATGAGGCTAGTTGAGCCATTTGTTGCTCCAACATCTTGATTGCGGCATTGTGAGATTGATCACTCTTTTGGATTTGAGCCAACAATTCCCTTTTAATTTGAACCATCATAGCCTCAAGTTTACCTCCTCCTTGGTTATTTTGTTGGCCATTTTGTGGTGGACCTTGATTTTGTTGGTAATTTTGTTGAGGTGGTCCTTATTGGTTTTGATAACCCGATGGGGGATTATACTTTTGTTGTTGAGGGACATAGGCATTTTGTTGTGGTGGGGTTGAGGGTTAAGCACATTGTTGCTTGTATAAGACAAGTTCGGATGGAATTTTGAATTCGGGTTATAAGTATTGGAGAAAGTACCCGGTGGATATGAACTTTGTCTAAAAGTTTGAAAAGCATTTACCTCCTCAATAGTAGCTCGGCAATGAGCGGTGTAATGACCCGCACCTCTGCAACTGTCACAAACAATGATTTAACTTGTAGAGGACACGACATTGAGTTGTTGAAGAGAATCCCTAGCATCTCGTTTCGCCAATTGTTGTTGGAGTAAGGCAATTTGAGCTAACAAGACGGGATTGTTGGAGGATTCTTCTTTACCTTTGAGTGGCACACTTCGGGAATTGACATATTGTGTGTCATGGATCGCCATAGATTTGATCGTGGCATGAGCAATATCGGTGTCAATTTGATCAAACCGCCCATTGTTGGCGG
The DNA here is from genome assembly GCF_048544455.1 of Silene latifolia. NCBI lineage: Eukaryota > Viridiplantae > Streptophyta > Magnoliopsida > Caryophyllales > Caryophyllaceae > Silene > Silene latifolia. The sequence goes on from NC_133529.1 coordinate 26,823,337, forward strand.
AATCAAGAATCCTTCGGGACTCGGCACAACATCCATTGTAGAATGTTATAACTAGGAACCAATCGTCCAACCCATGATGTGGGCATTGTCTTTTCAAATATTTGTACCTATACCAAGCCTCATATAAGCTCTCAAGAGCTTGTTGACGGAATCCAGTGATTTGGCTCCTCAAAGTTTGAGTTTTCTCCGGTGGAAAAAACTTTTGATAGAACGCAAGAGCCAATGTCTCCCAATTTGTGATTCCCATAGCGGTGCTGTCAAGGCTATTGATCCAAAGCTTGGCCTTGTCCTTCAAAGAGAAAGGGAAAAGTATTTCCCTTATTTGGGCTTGAGTGACGCCCGTTTGTCGGATCATGGAGCAATAATCGCAAAAAATTTGCACATGCAAATCGGGATCCTCCAAAGGACTTCCCCCAAATTGCTTCCTCTCCACAAGGCTAATGAAAGCCGGCTTGATCTCGAAATCCGGTGCGGTAATTTGAGTAGTAGTAATACCGGCAGGAAGCATGGCCGCGGTGGGCTTTGAGTGATCGGAAAGTTTCACCATCTTTGTAGTTGGGGGTGGTGGTGGTGGAGATAATGAACTTGAAACCTCCTCTTCTTCAAGAACTTTTAGATCGTCTAAGTAAGACTTTCTAACTAGCACTTTCAACTTGCACGGGAGAAGCGGCTTCTTTCACTTCTTTCCAAAAACGTCATCTTCTCCTAAAGGTTTTCTCGGGCTCGGAATCCGGTGAAAGCAAATCTTCACTACGAGAAGACCTGGGCATAAGACAAAAATTTCTAGAAAATGATAAGTAACGGTCTCAAGGAACAAGTGTTCCTCAAGACAAAAGAAAACAAGATAAAAATCGACAAATCAAAACGCAATAAAACCGTGCTCCCCGGCAACGGCGCCAAAATTTGATAGGCTATCGTACACCTATGCAAAGATAATTACTCTAGACACATATTAATGTAGTAATAGCGGTCAAACACAAGGAGACGGGAATTGCGTTTATGAAATGATACGGAAAGATTCTTATCAAGGTAGATTACGTTGGGTTTGGTTGGTTGGTTTGATGATTAATAATTATAAAGATGTAAACTATATGATAAAAGGAGTCTAGGGGAGTCGGGTCACACATGCAAAGGTAAAATATATGTTCATGTTAAACTCGGTAATAATAACATTGTCAATTGTTTAGGCTTAGAGACACCCACCTTACGATATTAGTGTCAGCCATAGACCGGGTCCTAGAGAAACTATTGTTTATGACTAGATCGTCCTACTACGCATGCTTAGTCTAATCCGATTTCATGCCTCTCGACTTATAGAATGAATTAACAAACTTAATCTACGATTACGGCCAATAACCAAAAGATTAAACGTTGTGGCGCAAACATGTGATAGAAACAATTAGACAATATTATATCAACCTAATTTATCATTTTACATATTCGATTTTGCATGGCTTCCCTAGCCCCTAGGCTAAGGGAAATTAGTTACTCATGATGAAATGTAAACTACCTAATACGATGTAAGAAATGCTAGACATAGTTGTAGAAATGGTGTAAACTAAATGGTGAAACATAAAATGTAAAACATACTAATGCGATATAATAAAAGTATTAATAAAGTTCACCAAGGCATTGGTAATGAATGGGCTATGGTTAATAATATTGGTAGTCATGATGGAGGTAGAATTTGGATTATTTGGGATGATACTAACTATAAGGTGGATATTCTGAGTTCTGAAGCTCAAATTATTAATGCTAGAGTCACTTTTCTTCCTACTGGGGATATTTGGTGGACCTCTGTGGTTTATGGCTTTAATAGGGTTGCTGATAGATTACCACTGTGGCAGTCCCTTCAGTTGATGCATCAGGTAGTGGCTGGCCCGTGGGTGGTTATGGGGGATTTCAATAGTGTCCTTGCAATGGGTGAGCGGATTGGTTCTGAGATTTCTGTTGCAGAGATGAGGGATTTTCAGGACTGTGTGGATGCTTGTGGTATAGGGGACATCCCTGCCCATGGAGCTTTTTTTACATGGAATAATAAGCAGGAGGTGGGGGATCTGGTGTTTAGCAGGATTGACAGAGCCATGGTCAATGATGAGTGGTTAATCAAATACCCTGACACTCTGACTATGTTCCACCCTGAAGGCCTTTTTGATCATTGCCCATGCACTATGGTCATGAAACCTGGTGGGGTAAGGAAGAGAGGGAATTTTAAATATTTCAATATGTGGGGCAAGGACCCTGAGTTTCTCAAGATAGTTCAGACTGTTTGGGAAGTTACTATTCCTGGCCATAAGATTTTCCAGTTTGTCAAGAAACTGAAATTGTTGAAGAGACCATTGAAGGAGCTAAATGGTGCTAATTATGCTCAGATAGAGACTACTGCAAGACTGGCTCAAGTACTTCTTCATGATGCTCGATCAAGCCGCAATGGACCCTAGGAATATCATTCTTCGAAGGAAGCTCAAAGAAATTTGTTATTTATAAAGAAAGGGCCGAGGCTAAAAGGAGTTTCCTAGCTCAAAAGCTAAAATTCAGTGGTCTGTCGAGGGAGATGGAAACACCAAATTTTTCCATAGTGCAATCAAGGCAAGGAGAATGCAAAATAAGATTCTAGCCATCAAAGGCATGGATGGTAAGTTGGCCTCTACTGCAATTGAGATTGAGGAGGCCTTCATACGTATTATACAAGAAGTCTGTTGGGGATCGCACACTGTGACTAGGGTTCATGTCCCAACTGTTAGGAAGGGATCTGTCATTAGTGTGGATCAGGGGAGTTTCCTTACTGCTGAGGTCACTTCCAGTGAGATCAAGGAAGCTTTAGCTACCATCCCTCCTAATAAGGCGCCTGGGCCTGATGGGTACACATCCCAGTTTTTTAAAGATGCTTCTGATGTGCTGGGGAATGATCTAATTGAGGCAGTTCAGGAGTTTTTTCAATCTGGTAGGCTGCTTAAACAGGCTAATGCAACTACTCTTACCTTGATTCCCAAGAAAGTTAGGCTCGAGAATGTAGCAGACTTTAGACCCATTGCTTGTTGCAATGTGATCTACAAGGTCATTTCTAAGGTTATTTGCAATAGGTTGGCTCGAGTTTTGCCAAGTATTGTTAGTGAGAACCAAAGTGCTTTTATTAAAGGGAGAGATATTGTGGATAACATACTTATATGCCAAGATTTGGTAAGACTGTATAAGAGGAAGTCTTGCTCCCCTAGGTGTCTTATGAAAATTGATTTGAAGAAAGCTTATGACTCCATTGAGTGGGAGTTTATTAAGCAAATGATGAGGGCTCTGAAATTTCCTAGGAGATTCATTCTTTGGATTATGGAATGCATTTCTACACCTTGGTTTACTTTATCTCTGAATGGCAATAGTTTTGGGTACTTCCAAGGCAAAAGAGGGATTAGACAAGGGGATCCTATGTCTCCATTGTTATTTACTCTTTGTATGGAATACTTAAGTAGAATACTTGCTGAGGTGACTTCTACCATGGAGTTTAGTTATCATCCCTCTCGTAGACCCCTTAGGTTGACTCATTTGTGCTTTCTTTGATGATCTCCTAATGTTTTGTAGGGGGATAGAGGTTCTATAATTGTGATGTTGAGAGCATTTGCTACTTTTTCACAAAGCTTCGGTTTGGTGATGAATTGTGAGAAATCGACATCCACTTTAATGGGGTGAGAGATGAGGAGATTCACTACCTTCCGAACATATCCGGGTTTAGCGAAGGGCAGCTTCCTTTTAGGTATTTAGGGATACCCATTTCTCATAAAAGGATGGCCATTGGTGATTGCTCTAGACTTGTAGAGAAAGTGGTGTCGAGAATCGAGGTTGGGGGCCAGGAAGCTTAGCTATCGGGAGATTGGTCCTTGTTCAGTCAGTATTGACTCAATTACATACTTTCCGGGCTCGCATTTTCCTTATTCCTGTGATCTGTACTTGATAGGATAGAGAGGATATGCAGGAATTACTTGTGGGGAGGATCTGAGCAGTTCCACAAAGTTCCTAATGTTGCTTGGGAAAAAGTATCTTTGTGATAAGAAGTATGGTGGACTGGGCATTATTCATTCGGGAAGTGGAACATGGCTATGATGGGTAAATTTGTTTGGTGGTTAGTATCTAAGGCTGATCATATGTGGATCAAATGGGTTAACCATATTTACATTAAGGGTCAGGACTGGCTTTCTTACATTCCCCCTGTTCAGTCTAGTTGGTCTTGGCGTATGATATGTAAAACTAAGGAAAAATTGAAGGAAGGGTTCTATGCAGGGGAATGGACTGAGCAACATGCTTATTCTGTTGCTCTTGGGTACCATTGGCTGCAAGGTCCTCAGGAAAAGGTGAGTTGGCTTCCTCTGATTTGGAATAAAATTAATTTACCTAAACACTCGTTCATTGGGTGGCTAGCTGTCCAACAGCGGCTCCTGACAAAGGATAGATTGTTGCAGTTTGGAGTCATCTCTGATGAGCATTGTGACTTGTGTATGGCTCACACTGAGACGCATCATCACATATTATATGAATGTGTATTCGGTGCAGTCTTTGGTGTTTTTCAAGCAATGGCTAGGGATTAATATGCCTGCGATAATATTCGGGATGGAGTTTACGGTGGTATGCTGCAGATCTTTGATGAAGAAATACATTGTTTTTGCTGCTCTACTTGCAATGGTGTATCATATATAGCAAGTTCGCAACCTTAGCAGGATTGATCTTTTGGTACCTAGACCTGAGGTGATTGTTGCGAGGGTGAAGAAAGATGTCCAGATGCGTGGGCATTGCATTACATGGGGGACTAGACTTCAACAAATGAATTGGTTACCATGGACTAGTATGGTTTGATCGTATATGCTAGTAGTTTATGGTAATTTGGTTTGATGTACTTGGTGAACTTGTAATCTTAAACTCTTTATTATTATAATATATTTCACATTTCACCAAAAAAAAAAAAGATATAATAAAAGTACTAATGATAAACTATGTGAAAACTAAAATAGAAATGTAAATTAATAAACTAGAATTAGAATTACCAAAATAAGGAACTAGAACTTGAATTGCAAAGAAGAGTAAAGAGAACCAAATGCTTGAATAACTTAGAACCAAACGTTTAACATCAAACAAAAACTTAACAATATTGAAACTAAAGATGAAAACTAATGAGAGAATTTTGCTTAAGGCTAATATAGTGTATGAAAGACGTAACAAAAGATATCCCTAATGACGGATTAAGGCCCCTATTTATAAGAAAATAGGGGCATAGCGTAAAAATTCAAGAGGAGGTCAACCCCGATCGGGGTTGCCAGCCCCGATCAAGGGCGTGTTTATCCGGCTAATTCCCCTTAATTCCTTGCTTAAATGCTAAGGGAATCCTAAGTATGCGATAAATGCCTCTTAATGCCTCCGATAAATGCTTCATAAATCCTTCTTAGAGCATCCAAAGCAGCATCCTAAGCTTGGAACTCTCTCATAAATTTGGACTTTTTTTGGGCTCTTTTGTAGGATCATTTTGCATTATCTCATACACTCTTGCTTGGGCTTGGAAACACACCTTCCATTGTCATACTTGGTCCATCTTGTTTCCATTTAGCTTAATGAACTTGGTGCTTGCTAATGTGATAGGAAAAAGTCTCTAAATGCTTAGATTCCTACAAAATATAACAAATACAAACAATACACCTAGAACACAAGATTAGCTCACAAATATACTAATTAAAGTATGATATACAATAAAAACCGAGCTAAAATGAGGGGTAAAAATATATATAAAATGAACACATCATTAGGCGAGTAACAAGTTTTCTTTTGTAATTTAGCCTAGTAAGGGGAGATACGGCAGTGACGCTATTGTAATTCTAACCGTTATTTTATAAGTTACTGCTGAAGTTTTAATAATAAAATAAAGTTATGCTATTTTGTTACTCCCTACGTTCTCGGGGCGTTACAGGCACTCTGCTCTTCTTCTCTCTTGTCGAGCCGAGCCGTTCGAGTATGCTTTTTCCTTTCTTGTTTTTGTTTCTTCTTTCTCGTCCACCGTCTTCAGTACAACTCTTCTTGGAGGACGACTCTTCGTAGGTCCTGGAGTATTCCTCCTCTCGGATGTAACCATCGGCGATGGTTCTTGCTTCTACCATGGTTTTTGGTTTGTGCCTTAATACTCGCTTTTCATCGGCCCATAGAGCAGACTGTGAGAGAAAGCAAGACTGCCATGGGTTTATCCGGCTCTTTTATCAGTTGTGTTTCGAGGTAAAAATGCCTAACATATTTGCAAACGGACTCCTCCTCCCCCATGTTGAATTTGTATCATTTCTATTGTTTTTTTCTCCTTTCGCTTATTACAAGCATAAAAGGGATAAGAACTTCTCTTTGAGGGTGTGATGGTAGTCCACCGATCCTTGAGGGAGATTGCGGAACCATTGTTGAGCCAGTCCTGTAAGCCTTGTTGGGAAGATCCTGCACCACACGACATCTCATGCTTGGGTAGTGCTCATGTGCATGGCACTCGAACGAAGCAAGATGATCGTTTAGGTCAGAAGATCCATAAAACTAAATACCCATGTAATTAAACTTGCCCATGGAGCAGCTTAGGATTTCCTTTGTAAATGGGGTTACCGTTGACATTCGAACGTTTGAGGTCACATCCGTCGCTGGTTTAGTAAATGTTCCACCAATATCTCTCATCTCGATGCCCTTGGTGTGGTTTCCAATAGGGTTTCCGCTCGGGTCATCAGTCGTGGCCTCGTCTTCGTCTGGGAGCTTTCCATCGTGGCATGTATTGAACAAGCCCCTTGTTATTGCACTCTTATTTGCATTTGCCTTGTTCTCGGCCAACCTCTTTTCGATGAACGCCAATGCTCGAGCCTTTTGGGCCGGGGTCATTTCGTCGACCTCGTCGTCTTCCACGTTATGGTCCACGACGACCATGGTTTCCTCTCCTGCGATCTCCTTTCCTAGTCGATGGTTCACCTCTGTGGCTACACCATCGCCTAGGGTCGTGCCCTGGTCGGTGTTAGACATGAGTGACATTCCAAATTGAGGGTTAGTAACGGGGGTTGTGGTGTTGTTGGGGTCGGGCATTCTAGATGATTGTTTTTTAGGACCTTTGTGTTAGGTTCCCACAGACGACGGTGCCAATTGTTTCGGCTATAAATACATTATTCTTAAAGTACAATTATACACGTGACTAATGAATGATTATGTTATGCTAATCTGGTCCGATGACTTGATTTTGTGTGGACATGAGGTCCCTGCGATACTTCTCATCTCTTCGCCAACACTTGAAATAGAAAGCAAACCTAATATCGAAGGGTTTCGTAGAGAGTCCCTCTGATACCTAAGTCAGATTTTTACTTCCCACTTGGCCCGACTAAGTTCCTCGCGATGAGTCACTTTGAGCCGAGCTTATGTAGTGAGAGAAAGTATTAGCTTAGAGAGTTGGAGATTAAATACCTCTTAGGATGAATAGTGATCCTTATTTATAAGGGATAACTTTTATTGATTGAAGACGTCCACGTGGACGCGTCCCTACTGATGATCTGCCACGGAGCTGGGCCCTTGTAGGGCGGCCACGGCAAGGCATTCCAAGCTCGGCTCGGCACTGCATTATTGGTACACGGAGGACATTGGCACCGAGCAGGTGTTATCCCTTGGGGACATATTATGCTTTTGGTTTGGAGGTCATGGGGTGATCCGCACTCATACTTGGTCTGTACAAGCCTAATTTGTGTGTCACGTCACCTTTAATTAAAACATTGCTCACAGAGAATATAAAAAGTAACCAAATAACCAAGACAAAATGGAGTATTTACAAGTAAAGGTGGATAGGTGGGTGAAACTAATCGTGCGGAGGGATATAGCTGGTCGGGTCAAGCTAACATTAAGCTAATCCGCGAATCGATATAGGGAGGTTGAATAAGACAGACTGGATCAATTTTAGTTTAAACGTTTCCGAAGAATTAGGTCCATGCCGAGTGGGAAAACTCAACCCCAACTCTCCAAATAAAGAACCGTTGTCCTAAATTTCGAATCATGCGAGTCGGGGTGGTCACGACTCGATGGCGAACGGCGAACCGAGTTCGCCACCTCTACTTACAAGTGTCACAACGATTTGTTTTTTCTCTCAGAGATCTGACCACTCAGGACCCACTTTATCCTTACCGTAGAAATGTCAACAAACTGCAGATATTCTTTTTTTTTGACAATAAAAATGCAGATATTCAGTAATCATCATTCATCAAATCAGATATTCCAAATGCATTAAACAAGAGCAACTAGACTAAAACAGACATGCCTCCCACTCCCATATTCTCTCAATTCTAATTCAGCCGCTTATAATGCAGTTTACGTCCTACATTCATATAATCAATCATAATTAATCACTACTTTGTCGTACAAATCATATATAAAATCACATAAAAACACTCTCCATAAACCTCAAAAGTCATGACCCCATCATTCCATTAACCAAAACCGTCCACTGAATGCGCTAACATGTTCTTTTATTTATTTTTAATTTTTAATTTTACAACTACTATAAATTCCATTCTTTTTACTACCCATAAATTTTTTTAGCAAATTCTTCTCTCTTTTATGTTATATCTGAGAAAATCTCTGTTTTTTTTATGATCTTTAAATAATTTTTTCAACCAAATTGTTCAAAAATTGTGTTCTGAAGGGGAAAAAAACGTAATATAATTGCATGTTGTGTTACAGACATCCTCATCGGGTAGGATATTCCATCCGTCTCAATCATTTATTTATTTTTCCCGTTCATTTGTTTAGTTTTTATGTTACAGATAAAAAAATATTGGAACGAACGGGCCCAATAAAAGTATTAGGAATTTTGAGAGTGTTTTTTTTTTTTCTCATTTTGTGATTTATTTTGGAATAATTTTTGTTGGGTTTGGTGTTTTTTCAGAAACGGATGCCCGGTGATTCAAAGATGAGTTTCTTAAAGCTTGATGATTCTCCTATGTTCAGGACTCAGGTTTTTTGTTGCTTGAATTTCCTGTTTGTTTATTTCCTTGATTTGTGTACGGAAATGTTACATTATTGTGGTTTAAGGGAAAGTTGATTAGAATAAGGCGATTTAAGACTTTACCGGCTAAACTAGTTGACGCTTCTCATTGCTTTCCTTTGTGGAGTAACAATAGGCTTAGTTGTAACCTGGTATCGGGAACAGCCGGGGTATCAAATATGTGGATCAATGTCTGTTCTATTATATCGGGAACAGCCTGTAAGGCTGCGTACATCCAACCCCCTCTCCCCCCACTCAACCTGCAATTTACGGGAGCCCTTGAGGCACTGGAGTAATGTTGTTGATTGTTAACATGGGTAAGGCTGCGTACGCCTAACCCCTATTGCTACTCCTTATTGCCAATGGTTTTAAGATAGAATGTTGCCCAACCTACATACATACCAAGCCTTTACTCCTCCTCGGGCTGCCTTCCCCAACAGTAAAAATTTAATGGTAGGTTATGCATTGCTTTAACCCCGTGTTGCTCAAGACTCGTTTAAGGTTTCTGACACAAGTGGGGTTTAAGAGAGCATAAACTCGCATAAAAATAAATTAGTAGTTAGGCTCTAAGCTTCATTGAGGGTCCAGCTGGTTTTCTTGTACTGTGGAGCAATAGCCGGATGATGCAATACTCGATGCCATTATGGGGTTCTTCAGAAACTGCTCTCTGAGTTTTCTAATATAAGAGTAACACTGCTTACATTGACCACTTATCCCGCAGTAGGAGGAAACCCTTGACAAACTGGGGGGGGGGTGGAGGTTGTAACTTGTAAGCTTCATTTAGAGTCACCTAGAGTCCTAGAGTGTCTCTTGTTGGAGTGTCATTTCCGTCTCAGGTTTCCTTGGGGTAAGATGTGTTGGAATAATGGAAGTCTAAACTTCGTGCAGCGGGGGAAGTTGGACGACCTGACCTTTATTGATGCTCTTTTCTGAGGTCTTTATAGTTTGTAATTTTTTGTTGAATGATCACATTCTGCGTCCTTTTTACTGAGCAAGCTACTGAATTATATTACGACGTGGTGCAACAGCTTCAATGTTTAGAAGATAGTGCCGAATTGCTGAAGGATAGAAGTTTAAGATTCTACAAGGGATGTCACAAGTACACGTGAGTCGATTTCTCTACACTTACCCAGCTTTTAGTATAGAATTGTGTAATGTGATCTGGCTAGACTGCTTCTTTAACAAGTTCTGTCTCTTTGTCTCATGGTTGAACAACAAGCTGTTTTAGACATGCATTTTTCTTCTTCTGTACAAATTTACTGCCTACATCATTCTGATTTGCTAAACAAACTTCTTTTGAATTAAGAATATCTTCCACTCTTCTCACATTATTTATCTGGCTATGACAAATTGACAAGCAATAGAGTTCTGTTTCACTTGTTCATACAAACTTCTGCTGTCATTATAACTCAGGGAAGGACTTGGAGAGGGTTATGACGGAGATATTGGTTTTGCAAGTGCTCTTGAAGCATTTGGAGGAGGAAACAATGATCCTTTAGGTGTTTCTTTTGGAGGTAACTGATTCATAATTTTTTTTCCCTTTGGTTCGGAATTCAAAAACTCACCTAAAACCCCATTTGATGTTTGTCATATGTATTGGGTTTGTCATGGTTTAAAAATTCCCCCATTATCTAGGGATTTCCAGCCGCTGTTATCCAATGTACTGTTATATGAGGCCCTGGAAATAATGTCGATATCTAAGCCGCCTCATCCAGTATTACAAAATAATCACCATTACTTTGCAGAGAAAAGATAGGCTAGAGCCTGCAAACATGGATAATATTCTAAATTTAAGATCTAATGAAGTGAAGATTTACACGTTTGTTAAACATTTTTGAAATAATATTCGTATTGGTCGCCACCGTTTTGTTAGATCTGCAACATCCTGATACAAATATTTGTGACTGTTACTGCAATGCAACCAATTTCGCATTTTGATACCACGGATTCTGTCCAGGAACTAGGAATAAACTCTGTAATGGTAGACTATATCTAGAACATTGACTCAAGTCACATTATTTGTATATCTAGAAGTATTATACTTTTACTTTATATGATCCAACTCAAATATAATTCCAGGCCCTGTTATGACAAAGTTTACAATTGCTTTGAGAGAAATTGCTACATACAAGGAGGTTCTTCGATCCCAGGTACTGCTACTTCCTACTTCTATCACTACTTCCCATCGTTTTTTCCAAAACATGTTCTATCAAAGTCTGTATGATTTTCTGTTTCACGTGTTGTCTACCAAACATTATACTTCCATAATACATGGAAAGCAACAACATCAACCTAGTGACTCAAAGGCCTGCTGTAGGTTGGGCAATGGAGTGGGTGTGGGGGGATGTCTGCAGTCTTACATGGTTACCCCTCTGACTCAATGAAAATTGTGTTGTAAATTGTATCGATAGACAATTATTTCACAAATCTTAGAAGCACAAGCCGTTTAATGAATCAGTTTGCTTTATTCCATCAATACCGTCATATTCGTGAAGCAATCTTGGTCGCAGAGAACAATGACTATTCTTTGGAGAACAGTGCGTTGCCATATTAGTAAAGATGTTACTCTGATGCGATGGCATTAAGATCATTGCAGTTTTCATAATTACTGATGTTGTTTATTGGCTTCATTAGGTGGAGAATCTATTAAATGTTAAGCTGCTGCAGTTTGTCAATGTCGACTTACATGATGTCAAGGTACTTAACGGTATTTACCATATCTGCCCTATCAGCTCTCTCCATGTCTTTAATATAAGATTGGTGAATGTAATGTATTTCTGAATGATGATAATTACAGTGAATGCTAATCTATTTATACAAAAACCTAGCATCTAATTTAGGCTAATATAGGTGTCTTGTGTAAGAATACATCCTATAGTTACAATATATGCAATACTCTAAAATATAAGTTGCTCTTTATGTTGAGATATCTTTGGAGGTGGAAGATATGGAGGATATTGGAGATATTCTCGTTAATACGCCCCAAGATGGACGTTGCGAGAGAGGAGTCCAATCTTGTCTCGTAGTTCATTGAAGCGATGCTTGGGAAGTGGTTTGGTTAGAGCATCGGCCAGTTGGTCTTTGCTAGCAATATGTTGTATACGAATGCGACCAAGTTGAAGCTGTTCCCGAACAAAGTGAAAAGAGAGTGCCATATGCTTCATTCTGGAGTGGAAAACCGGATTTTTGGCGTAGAGTGTGGCCGACATATTGTCACAATATAGCGCAGGTGCTTTAGTGATTACAATGTTGAGTTCAGTGAGGAGATTGCGAAGCCAGAGTGTTTCAGTTGTAACAGCTGCGACGGCTCGAAATTCGGCTTCTGTCGTAGAGAGTGCAAGGCCACGTTGTTTTTTGGATGACCAGGAGATGGGATTACGACCAAGGTAGATGATGTATCCAGAGGTGGAGAGATAATTGTCTTTGTCACCTGCAAAGTCGGCATCGCAGTATGCATGTAAACACATGGGAGAGAGGCGATGTAGTTGAATGCCATAGGTCTGGGTACCCTGGAGATAACGTAGTAGGCGTTTCAAAGTAGACCAGTGGGTTGAGGTTGGATGATGAAGGAATTGTGCAAGCCTATTGACGGTGAAAGCAATGTCCGGTCTGGTGAGGGAGAGATATTGGAGACTACCAACAATAGCTCGATAGTCGGAGTGGTTGTTAATTGGTTTATTGTCTTCACGAATGAGGTGTGTGTCAGCAGCCATAGGGGTTGTGATAGGTTTGGTATTAGACATGTTATATTTAAGTAAAAGATCATGAACATATTTAGACTGATTTAGATGAAGTCCAAGATGGTTGGGTGTGACTTCAATACCGAGAAAATAAGAGAGTGGTCCAAGGTCTTTAATGGAGAAGCGGTTTGCTAAATGTGTGACAAATTGTTGGAGGTGGGTATTGTCAGGTCCTGTAACTATGATGTCGTCAACATAGACTAGCATATAGATACGAGTGGTATGTGTTTGTAAAATAAATAATGACGAGTCAGAGATCGATTGTTTGAAACCATAGGAAGTGAGATATGTTTTGAGTTCAGTATGCCAAGCTCGAGGAGCTTGTTTTAGTCCATAAATAGCTTTATTTAGCTTACAAACATAGTCTGGTTTGGATTCATCAATAAATCCCTGCGGTTGGGCCATATAGACATTGTCGGTTAATGTGCCTTGTAGGAAGGCATTATTAACGTCGAGTTGGCGTAGGGACCATGAATGAGTTACAGCGAGAGATAGAATTAGCCGAACGGTGGTGGGCTTGACTACTGGACTAAATGTTTCAGTGTAATCAACACCTGGACGTTGGTGAAAGCCTTTGGCAACGAGACGAGCTTTGTGCTGTTTGAGGGACCCATCGGGGTTATACTTTATGCGATAGACCCATTTGCAGCCAACTACATTTTGAGATTGATGACGAGGAACAAGAGACCAGGTATTGTTCTTGATAAGAGCTTGGAATTCGTCTTCCATTGCTTGTCGCCATTGCGAGGAAACAAGGGCTTGTTTGACGGTGTTTGGTAAGGATGTCGGTGTGACTAAAGCTTGAGCGAGATTGGCATATCGTGGGTTGGGCTTACGAATGCCATGGTCCAGCCGTGTGACAACAGTGCGAGTGGGAACCGTAGAGGGTGTTGGAGTGGGGGGCGACATGGGAGAAGTGGAGATGGAGGTGGGGGATGGAGGTTGGGTGTCGGGAGTGGGTTCGGTGGGCGGTAGAGTGGATGGTGACGGTTGGATAGTGGGCTTTCGACGGGTATATACTTGGGTTATAGGAGGTCTTGGATGAGGAGAAGGTATAGAGGGTTCAGTAGTAGGAGGAGGTGGAATTGGAGGTAGTATTATGTGACACCAATCATCGATGGTTGTGTTGTCGGGTGGTGGCGGATTTTGGGATAGAAGACGGGTATATGGGTATTCTTCTTCAACAAATTTGACATGTCTTGAGGTGTAGAGTCGGTTTGTTTTTGGTTCAAGACAGTGATAAGCACTTTGGGTCGAAGAATACCCAACAAAGATACATGGAGTAGAGCGGTATTCGAGTTTATGTTTGGTATAGGGTCGTAACCATGGATAACATAAACAACCAAAATTATGTAATTTGGAGTAGTCGGGTTTTATATTGTGTAATTGAAAAAATGGAGTAGAGTTATGAAGAGTGGTGGTAGGCAAACGATTGATCAAGTAAGTTGCCGTACTAAACGCGAACGGCCAAAGAGTGGTGGGAAGCCGAGCATGTGCTAGCAAGGCGAGTCCGGTTTCAACAATATGACGGTGTCTCCTCTCGGCGTATCCATTATGTTCCGGAGTGTGAGGAGGAGATGTATAATGACTAATACCATTGTCGAGAAGATGGTGCGTCAGTTTTTGAAATTCTCCACCATTGTCGGAGAAGAAACGTCGAATTGGTTTGTTAAAATATTTTTCAACAAGTGCTTTGAACCGAATAAAAACTTGGGTTGTTTCGGATTTTTGCCTAAGCGGGAATAACCATACATATTTACTAAAGTGGTCAACGAATATGACATAGTATTTATATTTTTCTCTAGATAGGACGGGGCTAGTCCATAGGTCCGAGAATATTAAATCAAGCGGTGCCGTGGTTTTAAATGACGATGTCGCAAAAGGTAATTTGGTGCTTTTGCTTATTAAACATGAATCACAGTGAGAAAAATTGTTTAAACGAAATTGGAAATCTTTATTAATTAATCTCATTACATCATAAGTAGGGTGCCCTAATTTGTGATGCCATGAGTTCGGAGTTGAGCCGGGTTGTGTTGAGTAAACGGTTTTGGGCTTCGGGCTCAGGTCATAAATGCCGTTTTTAGCCTGGCCTGCAGCAAGATTGTTCCTGTCTTCAAGTCCTTAACACAAAAATTGGAAGCAGAGAACAAAACGTAAGCATTGTTATCTTTGCATAACTGTGAAATTGAAATTATATTTCTAGATATTTTCGGAAGGTAGTGAGGGTTGGGTATTGGTGCGGCTGGGGTTGTGGCGGTGTGAGCCTGAGGTGCGGCCTGGTGTTGGCGAGTGGGGGGTGCAGGAAATATGATGGTGGGGAAGAGTTTGCGGAAAAGGGGACAGTCTGCGATGACATGACCGACCCGCCGCACCGTTTCGCGCGGCCTTTGAAGGGCGTGGGGTGGGGTTGTTGTTTTTGGGTTTGGCGGTGGTGTTGTGGTTGTTTTGGTGGCGGTCATTGTGACGGTAGTGGTTGTTGTGTCGATAATTGAGGTTTGCAGTAGGTTGAAAAGGGTCGATTGTGGGGTTTTGTTTATTGAGCAGTTCATGTTGAAGCAACTTCTCGTGAAGTGCTTCAAATGCAATTGGTGTGTCTCGTGCTCTAATTACGTCAATGACGGGTTTGAAGACGTTATAGTCAAGGCCCTTGAGAACCTTGGCAATGACATCTTCAGGATCTAATATTTTGCCCATAAGGGCTAATTGATCGACACATGCCTTGATGGCGTGCATATATTCGGTGATATTTTGGTCTGCGGTTTTAACTATTGAATCGAGTCGATCCTTTAGTTGTAAAATGTGTATGCGGGACGGGTTGGCATACGTTTGTGCAAGGATGTCCCACGCCTCTTTCGAGGTGGTTGCGCGGACTATCAATGCTTGAATGGTTGGTGATAGGGTGCCCATAAGAGCACCAAGTAATAGGCCATCCTGCTTAAGCCATGTATAATAAGCAGGATTGGGTTTTTCGGATTTATCGTCCGAGGTAATTGTGGGTGACGGCTGAGGGTGAGATCCATCAAGAAAACCCAAAAGACTAAAACCAAAGAGGATGTTAGTCAGTTGGAATCTCCAAGAGGTGTAATTAACAGAGGTTAATTTCACACAGTGATTCAAATTGATCGATGTGAGCGGGTGAGTTGCATCATGTGGGTTAGGGATGGAGTTTTCAGTTGGTGACATATTGAGGCGAGGTTGAGAGGTTTGGATGGTGGTGGAGGTGCGTTTGAATGCAGCGGCGCGCGGATAGAGGTTGTAGGAAGGTTTTTTTGTGGATCGATGGGGACTGTGTGATACCATATAAGATTGGTGAATGTAATGTATTTCTGAATGATGATAATTACAGTGAATGCTAATCTATTTATACAAAAACCTAGCATCTAATTTAGGCTAATATAGGTGTCTTGTGTAAGAATACATCCTATAGTTACAATATATGCAATACTCTAAAATATAAGTTGCTCTTTATGTTGAGATATCTTTGGAGGTGGAAGATATGGAGGATATTGGAGATATTCTGTTAATATTTAATACCTTCAAATGGAAAAACATTGTTTTTTGTGCCCTGGCACAATTACGGAGTACCGTTTTTTCGTTGGAACACCCAGAGTCAGATCAAGCTTCATTCTTGAACAAGTCACAAAATTATTTCCAAAAAACTGCAATACATTATTAGGTGTAGCCAAGGCCCTATTTGTCTGCTTTTTCTGATAAATGCTTAAAAAATTGGACTATCTCACATGACCGGTTAGCTGGCTATACTATAATAATATTCTTGCTTATTTGTCTACTTTTTATGGTTTCCTGCAGGAGGCTCGAAAGCGCTTTGACAAGGCCGCCATTATGTATGATCAGGCGAGTTTCTTAGTTTTTTAAGTTAATTATATGCTGTATCGTGCTTGTTCTTACATACTTTGCCTCATGTTGTCCTTTTGCCTGATCCATGGTATATTTGTCTGTAACAATCCTGAAATGATATTTTCCGGTATTGTTAGTTATTGAGCCATTTTGCTTTGTTTCATCATAATTCTAACCTCAGAGTAGTGAGTCCTTGATTCCATTTGAAAATTTCAGAATCACTAAAAAAATAAAATCTAAATAACATTGGAAATCTTTACCCCTTTTCATTTGATACTCATAATAACTTCCATGCGGTGCTCCAGGCTCGTGAAAGATTTTTATCACTGAAGAAAAATGCCAGGAAGGATACAGTTGCCCTTGTTGAAGAGGTAGGGGACTTTTTTTTTTTTTATATTTTTTTTGTAATGAGTATCTCTGATGATATTAGATAGTCTAACTATTGTCAAGAATCAGTATTTCGCATATTATAATTTATTGGAGATACATTCCAGGAACTTCATTCTGCGCGAGCTTTGTATGATCAAGCCCGTTTCAATTTGGTATTCCTCTACATTTCCCCAAGAGTGAATTTTTCCAAATCAATTTGGCTGACAATACAAATTCGACAGTTGTTTATTGGAGTACAACTCTTGCTTTTTAGGTCACTACCCTATCAAATGTTGAGGCCAAAAAACGTTATGAGTTCCTAGAAGCTGTTAGTCGTGCAATGGATGCTCACCTCCATTACTTTAAACAGGTCCATAGTGCATTGATTATTGATCAGACGCATATGATGTCTTCATCGTGTGCAGTGCTTTGACAATCATATTTGTTTTGCTTCCAGGGATATGAACTATTACATCAAATGGAGCCTTATATAAAACAGGTTCGCTTAGTTGTCTTTTTGGCCTATTTGGATTATGTGTTTTCTAATTTGCCTGTTACATAGTGAATTATACATGGCTGTTCATTGGAAACTATTTATACTTCAAAGAATTTGGTCGATAGTGGCGGCAATAAGCTGAAAAGCTAGAGAGTAATCTGGAAAAGCATTTCATAGTGTTATACATGGTTTAGCTCTATTGAAAGCTGTTGCCTGCTAGAATCAGCAGATACCATAATTTGGCTCGTTTTGAGATAGTAAAAAATTTGATGGAACGAAATCTATACTTTTTCTATCAACTTAGTAGTAAAACAAGACAGCTGCATTGAGTGCCTTTCTCTTAGTGGAACTTTTGAAGCTAAAGACATATGCTTTACAATCATAAGGTTCTCCTCTTAAAAGATTTACATATTCGCCACGCCAATTATTGTCATTTGGAGAGGAAGTAAAACTGGATGATAAAAACAAACATAACGATAATGGTATACTTTTTATGTGACACGGTAGGACAGAAGGTCAGAAGGTGGATAGCAAGAATGTATTCCTGTGCACTGTAGAATATAATGGTCCAGCAGATGCCAGCTTAGCTTAGCTTAGCTTTGAGGGTAGGTACTCATGACCTCAGTTTGAAATCAGTCAGCATCAAAATCAAAACTGCGTTGTGGTTCCTTGACAGTTTATTCCAAAAGGCGATAACAATAGCCTAGATTATATTCGTTTCTAATATTGCTGCTTGATTTTGTTGGAACTAACTGGACACAATTTTTTCTTCTTTGTATCAGCAGTTTTGTTATTGAATGTCGAAAGCCCGCAAGTTTTATCATATGGACTATACATGATAACTCAACTCCATTTATCTGCTATATAATACATTATTTTTTTATCAAGTGATGCTAATGAGATAGCGTATTCCTTGCAGGTTTTGACATATTCAGAGGAATCAAAGCAAAGTTCCATCAATGAGCTCACGTCTCTTAGTGAAAAGATGAAACAATACAAAAGGCAAATAGAACAACAAAGTAGGCAATCTGTTAATGGATCCCGTCATTTTCCTCTAGATGATTGTCCACAACCTTTTTCTAAAGGCACTGATAAGAGTATAGAAGAAGTTATGCAGACTTCTGTAAATGGGAAGGTAAATTCACCTAAATCTCATTGATTATGCTCAATTGCCACTGCTTTCTGTCTTTTTCGTGGTGTTCTAGTTAAGTGTACTTACTTGGCATATTCCAGGTCCAAATCATCCGACAAGGGTATCTTTTCAAGCGTTCTACTAATTTGAGAGGTGATTGGAAAAGAAGGTTTTTTGTGCTTGATAGTCGTGGCATGTTGTATTATTATCGCAAGCCACGAAGCAAAGCATCTGTAAGTCCTATAAAAGAAACCTTTTCTGTCAGGTTCTTACTGCGACTCAACTTATTGGTTTTTTTATGTGTTCAGAACAGTAAGTTATCAGGTCCCTTGACTGGCTCTGACCCTGCGTCAGGAGTGCTTGGTCGATGGCTTTCTTCTCATTACCATACTGTTTCCAATCACGAAGAGAAGTCTGTGGCTCGTCATACTGTCAACCTATTAACATCAACGATAAAGCCTGATGCAGAGCAGTCAGATATGAGGTTTTGCTTCCGGATCATATCACCAGTGAAGACTTATACGTTACAGGTATTTTTTTTTAAATCAATACAATAACTGCTCTTCTAAAGTGGCTGCGCTTCTTTCTTTTGTGAAGTAGCGGTCCTTCGATGCAGTTCTCGACGCAATTTTCATCTTGGGTCATTCGGAAACAGCCTCCTTGTGTTGCTAACGCAAGGGTAAGGCTGCGTACATCCGACCCCCCCTTACCCCGCAATTTGCGGGAGCCATTGAGGCACTGGGGTAATGTTGTTGTTGTAATACAATAACTGCTCTGTAATTGATGGGGAATATGCAAACTCGGGCCCTCCTTTTTTTGGAATTGTATTTTTTCCATTTGTTGCCAGAGACGTGGTTCTTTGGTTTTGTATAATGATTGAATGTAGCAAATGGCTTGCTAAAGTGGCTACAGTTTTGCTCAATTTTAAATTTGATGTAGCATAGCGAAATTTACATTATGGATCATCCAGAAACAGTCTTTGTGCGTTGCTAACGCAGGGGTTAGACTACATATATACAACTCCTCTTGAGGCACTGGGGTAATTTTGTAGTAAGCCAGACTAAAGCCATAATCAAAAGCTAATGTGAGTATTACTTTCTGAGAACTGCAGGCTGAGAATACAGCAGATCAGATGGACTGGATTGAGAAGATAAGGGGGGTAATTGCTTCGTTACTGACCTCGCAGGCCATTGAAGGGGTATATTACTATACATATACTCTCTATTTTGTAGTCTTATTTTCATCATAGATATCTGCCAATTTTCTTGCAATGACGTGAACAAAATTGCATCTCAGCGTGTTTCGACGTGGCTCGATCATAGGGGTCCAGCCAGTGTGACCGATAGTGGTGGTTCTGAATGCTCTGCTGTTATTGATCCGTCAGTAGCAGAAGGTTTATCAAACTTCTCTGGACCTATCAGTTTCCAGCAGCAACGACAGAGTGTGAGAGTTGATAAACCTATTGACCTATTAAGAAAGGTGCCTGGTAATGACAAATGCGCTGATTGTGGTGCTCCAGGACCGGACTGGGCTTCCTTAAACCTCGGAATTCTCATTTGCATTGAATGTTCTGGTGTCCATCGCAATCTTGGTGTTCATATATCAAAGGTTAGTTACAAAAATAGTATGATTTGCATCTTACTTAAACCTTTTGTGCTCTAGGTTCGGCAGTGACTTAACAAGGTGAGAGTCTGAGAGACTTTGCTAATAGGAAGAAGTTGAAGTAATTTTGGCATAACCACTGTTAATTTGCTCTGGTTTTGGCTAGCCATTCCTCGGCCAAGCTTCCAATATGGAACAAATGTTGTTTGCAAACTAGATTCTGTCGATGAAGTTAGCATTGTTCTACCCATTCAAACCCGTTCCCTGATTCCAGTGGCGGAGCCGGGATTCAATGTTTGATGGGCTAACCTGTAGATTAAAATTTTTGGGGGACAATTATTAATTCTTTTGGGTGACGGGTTGGCGGTAACCCTTGCTAGTCCCCTTTGCTCTGCCAGTCTGCCACTGTCCAAATCAAATCGAATTCCGAACCTTGAAATAGTGGATATAGTACTTTCTAGTCATAACCGTCCTACCCTAATGTCTCCAAAGTGGCTCCCGCAAAAGTTAATGGAATATGGAATAAGCAGCAAAGTGTACATCCTAAGGAGAGTCCTTCAACTCCATTGATTCTTTATCACCTCCTGCTCCTTGTTTCTAAGTAGCTATGAGAGTGTCATTTAGGAATTCATCTAGCCTTTCTTACTTACCCTGCGAATTAAGTTGTGCTAACTTGCCAGCATTAGCATACTACGTTCCTGCGGCAGTAGCCAGGTTATTTTGTTCAATTTGATTGAAACAAAATGACCTGCTTTTTCGGTTTAAAACAAAAAACATCCGGAAGATTTTAAAAGTCATCTTGATTATTCCATTTTATTCCAACTCCTATAGTACAACGGATTTTCGGCTTTGTTGAAAGACATTTTTAAAATAAGAGAGGTTGATCTTCCTCCCTTACAAGTTATGGATACACACACAATTTAATTCGGCATAAGAAACATAATTCGATTTTTTGCTTAGTCCAGTGGAAGCCCCCCTCCCTTTCCCTTATTGTACCTATTTGATGATGATGCTTATGAACATCGATACAGGTAAGATCTTTGACATTGGATGTAAGAGTGTGGGAGCCTTCAGTCATATCTTTGTTTAAATCTGTGGGTAATGTCTTTGCAAATTCGGTCTGGGAGGAATTTTTGCATGCCCGAAACTTTTCCCAATCAGAAGAACGACCAACAATGTAAGTTAATTTCTACATTGACGTCAATTGAAAGACATGTCTTTCAGCTTGAACCACAATAATTTTTGAGTTTCCCTTTGCAGTTTTCCAAAGTCCGAAAAACATAAACCATCGTTCATGAAAAGGCCCACACATAATGATCCTGTTGCAGTGAAAGAGCTGTTTATTCATGCAAAGGTGTTTCATTTTATTCTCTCTGTCTAAACTTATGTTAGTATTTTAGATGTTGGAAGCTATGTTACTCCTGACTCTTAATGTTGCCTCGAATATCCATGTCCGGCACTTGACGCTCTGACATGGGTAGTGATAGATGAACCAACTCAACCAAAACCTTAAGGTTATGGTTGAGGTCCAACTATTATAAATATTTCTATTACGCTCCCTCACTCAAATGCCCGTTGGGCTTGAAGAGTGGTTAGTTGTGCACCGGCTCCCCCGTACCGTGTGCTGGGTTTCCACTTCGAGTTTTTGAGGAGTTTTGAGGTTGCCAGGATTCGAACCCGTGACCTACGGTCACACTGGCTCTGATACCATGATAGATGAACCAACTCAACCAAAACCTTAAGGTTATGGTTGAGGCCCAACTATTATAAATATTCCTATTAGGTAGGACGCTGCATTTTACACCATAAGCCTGAATTCTTTCAACAAAAATAGCCAACCTTACACTTAAACATGAACTTGTGCTGGATGCTTCTAAGAGTTCTAAGCAAGTCTAAGAAAATATTTTGGGATTTCTCTGTTTACAGTATGAAGAAAAAGTGTTTGTTCGCAAGATGAAGGGGCATCAACATATATTTTCAGTGTCACAACAGATGTGGGAAAGCGTGCGTGCCAATAATAAGAAAGCAGTGTATCGTCTCATTGTATGCTCAGGAGCGGATGTTAATGAGGTGAATCAGCAACCAGCATCTGTCAAATCGTTTATTATGCCTCGTGTCAAACATTTAGAAGAGGCTCCGCTTGTTCACAACTCGACCAGTGGAAGAGCTGTATCCGCTGACCGAGCTGCCTCTAGATCGGTGACCTCACTTAATAAGGGAAAAGGCACTTTTAGGGAAGATTCTGTTGATGGATGTTCATTGCTTCACCTAGCTTGTCAATATGCTGATGTAGGCATGGTTGAGCTACTCCTACAGTATGGTGCAGATATTAATTTTTTGGATCCTGGAGGTCAAACCCCACTTCATTACTGCATTACGGGCCAAAAAGCGGATATAGCAAAAGTGCTTCTCATGAGGTATTTTCGCGTTGACCACTTGCTCATAGCATGGAGAATTCATGTATTTTGTTCAAAACTATACTGCAAAGCATTCACCTAATTACACGGTATTAAATCTCGGTTTGGGAGTTGTTTTCAAAACCGATAGTCCCGGCCTGATCTCGATCCTTGCGTAAATAGATGAGATCGATACTTGAATGCCCATTTAGAACCTTGCACCAACTCAAATTCAATTGTCGGATGCATGTGCATCTTGATGTGGCGGACATGACTTATGTGAAACTTTTTAGTGTTTTTTTACCTTAAGTGTCAATGTAATGTACCATGATGGTCGAGTGTTGTGTCAACATGCAACACGCATGTGTACTGATGTGTATAATCCACATAGCTCAACTACAAGTTAAAGTCGCTTTCTAGATTATGATGGAATAAAACAAAACAGCTCATTAAAACTGGCAGCACTTCGTTTAATTGAGTTAGTTGCAGTTTCCGACTCTATTTTCATCATGCCATTTGGTCGAGCCCTTGCAGGCTGCAGCACAAAGGTAATATTGGTATTGTTGTACAAGCAGCTGGGATAATAAATTCAAACGAATGTCTAATGCTCTATATACTTGTTTGAACCTTCATGAGATATTCTTGTATTACACTGCATGGTTGTTTAAAAGTAGAATGGAGGACTATATTGTCAGGGCAATGGCCGAAAGTATTCAATTTCCTATCCCGTTGTGCGATAAGAATTTCATCTTTATAACTATGTATATTTTTACAGGGGCGCTAGCGCAAAAGCAATGGACAACAAGGGTAAATCTGCAATGCAGCTAGCATTGGATATAGGCCTAAATGATGGTGAGCTTTTGGCACTCCTAAGAGATAATTGCAGATAACATCACAAGCATATATAGAGGTTCATTATAGGATAGCCGATAGCTCTGCCTTGAAGAAATGCACCCTGTTTTTTCCTCGACTGAAGCATGTGCAGGGATCACAAGACCTCGACAATGTTCCTTGTTCACAATCATGTCTCGCAATCTTACTTGAGGAGGAGGTTGGTACATATCATAGTAGTATATAGCTCTGAAGCTTCACAACAACAACAAAAAATCGAGAATTTGTGTCAATAGGTTGCCCTTTTGTAATGTAAACAACGAATCGTCACATTGTGTGTCAAACAATTGTGGCAAGGTAAAGGGAATCACATATAGTCTTTTTCAGGCAAATTGCTTGGAAGTGTATATTCCCCTCATCGTTACACACAAAGGAAGGTCCGGGGACTTGATTTTGTCGATGAACTGCTGTAAAAATTGCTCCTAGGATGGTAGCTTTGCACAATTTTGTTACATATTCGATCATGTAAATGAGAAAAAAAATTGTGTTTTTGTTTGCGCTTGTAAAACTCGCTTCTAATCCCATTGAAAGTGATGTAAAAACATACATGTATTATAGTTCGAGCCAACACCTATTACACATCATTGTCCGTGTGGCGTGGCATATTTGACCAACAATTTCCATCTTAGGAGAGGCTAATTGTTCAAACAAAAGTAGTAGAACCGTCCTAAGAAATTTCAAACACAAGTAAACTCTTTGTTGAATATCAATGTGTTTGGACCATACTCTTAGTCTTATGGGAGTATACCAAAAGAAGAGTACCCTACAATGAAAGGAGTAATGTGGAGTTTTTGGATTAATCCATTTTTGTCTTACCGCCTTAATCTTCTAATAACTCATCATTTTATGATATTTAAATAGTACTTATTTTTAATGTTTAATATGAAGTATGTATTAAATGAAGAGACAGTTGGATATACATGATAAAACGCAAAAATGGAACAGAGAATCCGGACTTGGTAATGAGAGTGATGTGGTGGGATGCATTCACCAGAAGGGGCTCAAGAGAAAGGCAAGTGCAACGCGCATTAACATTTCCTTATCTTCAACTTACCAATATAAACAAGACAGCAATGAAATCAACATTGACAAATCAATGAGCTATATAATGGGACGATTTGGCTTATTAGAGGAAAGTTGGGGATAAAGGCAATTTCAAAGGTAAACTATTGATTTGGAAAATATAACCTTAACCAGGAAAATGGAAATTAAACACATATCAACATTAGTCAAAAGATATGTTTATTTTGTGATTTTTTGGAGTATTTTGATTTTTAAGTGTTGGGTAATTTCAATATAATATTGCACAAATTTAGTAAGTTGACTCGAGAGTTAAGCTATTTTTCGTCTGTGAGTTATGATGACTAAACACGTAAAATAATGACGTTTGGATTTGAGTTTTCTTAGTCTAATTAGTTGTTGTCATTAAGGGAAATTTCTAACAAAGATAACAAATGAACAACACCTAGAAATCTAGAATGTTCCGTATTTTTAACAAAATAAATATTTTATTCTAGTCACGTCAAAAGATATTCATGAAAGCTGAAATTTGACTATGGAGTATCATATTACCAAAATAAGAAAAATTTAAAATCACATACCACAAAACCAAGATCAACCAACCCGTATTCCATCAAACAACATACTTAAACTTCAAAGATACCAAAATCAACCAACCCGACGGACCAATGTCACATTATAAATCTTAAAATGACCTGATCTAAATCACAAATTCTGTTTAAAACTACATCAATGTTAAACTTAAAATATGCCAAAATAATAAATAAGACAAAAGTAAAATATCTAAGAATTAACAAAAAAAAAACATTTTTTCTCAATTAAATTTAAAATAAATATACCCGTTTTAAAATAGACGAACCATAACACAATAGCCCGAAAAGACACTATTTTCAACAAAAAAAAAAAAAAATAGCCCGAAAAGACACTATGTTGTCACTAGACTAGTACTCTACTACTAGTCATAGGTTGTTAGAGTAGAAGTGAACCGGATGTTCCCGGTCAACCCAATGTCCTAAAATAACAACCCTACCGGCTCAACCCCCTCCCCTCATCTTCCTTCTACCTTCAGTTTATCACACCCATATTTACTCACACTTATTTCATTTTTTCCGTTTTTTCCTCTTAAATTATATTCACAAATAATAAATAGTATAATAATCACTATCTTCTTCAATCTCGAAATTCGTGCTGTTTTTTTCGACGATTTTTTTACTCTTTTTTTACTGGATCAAGTGAAAGAGAGAAAGAGAAATTTACAGTGTCTAAAATTTTACCATTTTCTCCAGAAATTCGTCAAAAAGAGGGAATTAATTCAATTCAAGTTACTGATTGGGGTAAAATGAGTTCATCTGAAGTATCATTCAAACAAAATTCCGATTCATTAGGTAAATTATGATTATACAGTAATTATCATCATTGATCATTATTGTTGTTGTTGTTGATAGGAATATGAATATGAATATGTGAGACGGTCTTTTAATAACGTTAATGTGAGACATCTTGTTAGTTAATAGATTTTTTTACGTTTTTATTATTTCGTGAGGCTTGTTTTAATCAAAGGTAAAATATGTGTTTGATAGAATTGTGTGTATAAGTTTATGTATATGTCGTACGACGGTCTTACACGATAATTACTGATAATATTGTTATAATTTGGTGATGTAACAGTGGATCAGGAAACAGTGTTGTATAGGGAGTTATGGCATGCTTGTGCAGGACCTTTGGTGACTGTTCCTCGCTTAAACGACCTCGTTTATTACTTTCCTCAAGGTCATATTGAACAGGTAGCTTTAAATTCTGATATTCTACAATTTTAATACACTCAATAAGGTTTTAGCCTAGTGGTTAAGACGGAGGTATTGTGGCTAGTAGGTCTCAAGTTAGAATCCCCATTCCCCTATATTGTACTGTCCTTGTGGCTTATTTGACGCCAAAAAATAATTATGAAATGGTCAGTTATGGTAATTTATTTATTACTTTGTAATGTAATTGAGTTGCTAAATTGTTTGTTTTTTTGGGGGGTTTTGAAATTAATTAGGTGGAAGCTTCGACTAATCAAGTAGCTGATCAGCAAATGCCTGTTTATGATCTCCCATGGAAGATTCTTTGCCGTGTTATCGACGTACAATTAAAGGTTTTGTATCGAATTTTGGATTATGGGACAGTTTTTGTTTGGTTTATAATGATAATTAAAGTCAAGGTTTATGGGTTTTGTTGGTTTATTATGATTTGTTCTAAACTTGTAGGCTGAACCGGATACTGATGAGGTATATGCTCAAGTAATGTTGGTGCCACAGGTAAGTACGGACGTGAGATTTTTATTTATTATTATTATTATTATTATTATTATTATTATTATTATTATTATTATTATTATTATTATTATGGAATATGGGGTGTAATGAAATTTCGTTGAAGAAAATTCATTGCCCATGTCACCCCATGTGGACTTAAAAGTTGTGGCACTTTTATTGTCTGGCAGAAAGAGGAGGGATCTGTGGAGAAGGAGGTACCGACGCCACCTCAGCCTCGGTTTCAGGTGCACTCATTTTGTAAGACGTTGACTGCCTCTGATACAAGCACTCATGGGGGATTCTCTGTACTAAGACGACATGCTGATGAATGCCTCCCTCCACTGGTGAGTGGAAATTAGGGGAAATAAGGTTCATTCATGTGCATTGCTAGGATGTTGATAGGTTTGGTGGGATTGTCATTAGGTTTGGATTGTTTCGTGATATACATTTCTTTTGCATTTTCCAGGATATGTCGCGGCAACCACCTACACAAGAGTTGGTGGCGAAGGACTTGCATGGAAATGAATGGCGTTTTAGGCATATTTTTAGGGGTGAGTTCCCAATAACATACATTTTGCAACTTGTCTTTTTATTGGTGCGTCATCTCAATATTGTATTTCATGGTTAGTTTTCCTTCATGAGTGTGAAACTCTTCACTCTGCACGCAACTCATTAGAGATTTACATTGTTATATGTGATGTCTTGACCTGGAATTGCTCCCTCTATTCAAAAATAACTTTGATTAGATTAGACTTTTTGCCTTGCAATTCTATGTGCTATTCTGTGAGCTGGAATGTACACAATGTAGAATGCGGGTGTTCTATAGTTGTGTCAATTTCTTGGTAAGTGCTGAAAGAACTTCTTTAAGGGTAGGTTACATGGTTTCACTTCACTTAGTTGTCAAATGGTAATGGTTCTTTCGCATACTGGTTTCATTTGTAATTGCATTTGAAATTCATGTAATTCTTGTGAAATTTTATCTTTTTTCAATCTGTCGTCTTTAGTGTGACATCGTTTAAAGCAACGTGCATCAGGCTCCTTAATATCAATATGAATGTTATTATTTAGATCTTTTAGTTCAAGTTTGGATTTTGAATTGTCTTGCATATATATATGATTGTAAATATATTATGCTTGCGCGACCATCGTATCTTTCGGGATTACTTATTTCTGATGCTCACTTCATCTACTCAATGACAGGTCAGCCAAGGAGGCACCTGCTTCAAAGTGGTTGGAGTGTATTTGTGAACTCAAAAAGGCTTGTTGCTGGGGATGCCTTTATTTTTCTCAGGTTTTCCATGAATTTTACTCCTAAATTGTAAGTATCCTGACTATGCCATGGAGTTTGTGAGATAAGTTAGTTTTGATTTTAACATGTAGAGGGGAAAATGGGGAATTACGTGTTGGTGTTAGACGTGCCATGAGGCAGCAGGGTGTTGTTCCTTCTTCCGTTATATCTAGCCACAGCATGCACCTTGGCGTTCTGGCGACAGCATGGCATGCAATCTCAACTGGAACTATGTTTAATGTTTACTACAAGCCTAGGTATGTGCCTGATACACCTAACACAGGTTATTCATCTCTTGTTGAATGCTATGTTTCCTTAATATCATGCTACTTGAAATGTAGTAGCTTTTTGTTTTTATTTATCCTTGAGGACTAACAAATTTTTTCCGTTCTTTAACTGAAACGGGGGCTCTTTCATCATTATCAATATGTTTGCTATGTTCTGTTTTTTTGGTCTTCATACTTAATTTGTCATTTGCATTGTTTACCCGATGTTTAACTTGTTGTCGCAAATCTTACCGCACCTAATATATGTATGTTGCTTCATATGAGGCTCATACTATTTCTCTAGTTTGGTATATGGCAGTATGCTCTGTATAGGCTAGAAGTTTTTCATTGGCTCAAAGATGTTATTGGCAGTAGGTTTTTAAAGTAGTGTGCGTCTTTTAATTGTTATAATAATGGGGTTTCTTGCAGGACAAGTCCTGCTCAGTTCATTGTTCCTTATGATCAGTACACTGAGTGTGTGAAGAATCAGTATTCCATTGGGATGAGATTCAAAATGAGGTTTGAAGGGGAAGAATCTCCAGAACAAAGGTATATGCTCTATCAGCAGATACTATCATCCACTAGTTATCTTGCGTTTCTGAGTGATTGAGGTCTTTTCCTGATCTTTACAGTTGGGATGGTTGATGTGATAACTCCTTGTTTTTTCCATTGGGATGGTCTTTTCCTGATCTGTATAGTTAATGCAGATTTTTGTTAAAGATTACAAATGGTTGATGTGATAACTCATTGTTTTTGTGCTTCTTTGTAGGTTTACAGGCACTGTTGTTGGCATTGAAGATGCTGATGCAAAAAGATGGAAAGAATCAAAATGGAGAAGCCTGAAGGTATATCTTCATTCAATTGTGATTTTGTTTGTTCCTAAGCAAAACTTGTATACTTATTTATCAGACATAATGTGCTGACCAAATTTCCTTGTGAATTCTGGTTTTTTTCCCCATTTTTTAAAGGTTCGTTGGGATGAAAATTCTGCTATACCTCGTCCAGATAGGGTCTCACCGTGGCAGATTGAACCTGCAGTGAGTCCCACGCTAAATCCCCTACCAGTGCCCAGAGTAAAAAGGCCTCGTCCGAATGTGACTCAATGTCCAGACTCATCTGTTCTTACAGGTAATGATTACTTTGAGCCACTTTTGTCAGTCTGTGGTAGGTTTGGGTGGATTACATATTGTTTTGTAGAATGCTCTGCTTCTTTCAGCTTATTATCTTTAACTGTGAGCTGATCATTCCGATGCTACTCAGGTTCATCTAAGGTGACTGCTTCACCAACAAGTGGCCTGTCTAGGGTCTTGCAAGGTCAAGAATATCTGACCTTGAAACACAGTCTTGCGCACAGCAATGAATCTGAACCGGTTGAGAAGCCAATTGTGTGCCCGAGTACTATAAATAAGGAAAAAGCTGATTTTGACTCTGCGCCGCGGAAGTATGTCCCTGAAAATTGGGGGCCCGTCAGACCCGAACCAACCTATGCAGACCTGCTGATGGGTTTTGGGTCCCATAATGACCTGGGTGATGGGTTTCATTCAACTTTCCAAACTGCAATGGCTTCACCTATAAAGAAACATTCAGTGGACCAAGACGGCAGATTCAATATTCTTGGGAATCCATGGTCTATGATGCCAGCTGGTCTCTCACTAGATTTGTCTGAAACTAACGTGAAGGTTTCTTCTCAAAATATAAACATGCCTTATCACATCCGAGGGAATGTGAGGTATGGAGGCTTTGGTGAGAACCGTGTGTTTCATGATCACAAAGTTGATGTTGATCACCACAATAGAAGCTGGCTGATGCCTCCACCAGGTCCAGTTCACTTCGATAATCACGCTCATTCAAAAGAGATGACGGCATGTCCCATGCGGATGGAGCAGGAACCTATGACACCTAAAGACGGGAAGTATAAATTATTTGGAATTCCATTATTTAGCAGTCCTACTACACAAGACCGAAATGCCGATGAGTCAGTTAGCGAACAAATATTGCAAAATGGGCAAAATATCGAACGTGATCAAAATTCAGAACAATCAAGGGGTTCTAAACAGACTGATAACATGCCTACTAGCAGTGAACATGAAAAGAAAGAGGCAAAGTCACGAGATTTTCAACAACAATTTCAGGGTGGATCCTCCAGAAGCTGTACAAAGGTACTAGTATTTATTATCTCAGTTCAGCTGTTTCTTTCCGATGTATTGTTTTTGTTTTGTAGTGGCAGCTTTTCTACATTTCTATAATCTTATCTCTTCCTGATTTTAGGTGCACAAACAGGGCATTGCCCTAGGCAGATCCGTTGACCTCTCAAAGTTCAACAATTATGATCAGTTGGTTGAGGAGTTGGATCACATGTTTGATTTTAATGGGGCACTCAAGGTACCCGAGAAGAATTGGCTAATAATCTACACGGATGATGAGGGTGATATGATGTTGGTTGGGGATGACCCATGGCAGTATGTGCTACTTCCTGACTGATGTCACTTTTTTAATTTTGAAAAGCCGAATATTACTATTTAGATTCTTTTGGATCTCAATTTTCATCACTTCGTTAAATTTTCTGGCTGAATTGATTTGATATTATTTTTATCTTGAAACAGGGAATTTTGTGGCATGGTTCGCAAAATTTTGATCTACACTAAGGAGGAAGTACAGAAGATGACCCCAAGGACTTTGAACTCAATTTGTGAAGATAATCATCCAGTCGCTAGAGGTCCTAACTCATCAGAAGCGAATCAATCATCACCCTCGTCAGCATCTAATGCTGAAAGCCATTAGTAGTTAACTTTCTGGTTTTAGGTGAGCAATTTTTGCGTTTAATTTTTTTAAGTTCCCACTTTGTTGAGATGAATAATTACTGAATGACTTGTTCATCAACATTCCTCTTTGTAGGTTATTTGGTGTTGCATCAAGAAGATAGTCACACATATTCGTCGTGATTTAAGCCTGATCATGTTGTATTGAGGCCGTCTTCCAGATGGATGGAATGGTCAGTAAAGTCTGCCCTATATCCCCAGTTTTGGCCATTGTTTATTAGTCTAGTTTGATGTCTGGCCATATATACATAATATATGAATGCCTGAATGCCGTAGCTGCGAAGGGGCGTTATATGTATTTGCCTCTTCACCTGGAATCAATCTTTGTACATAAATCCCATGTTCCACTGACAAAGTGACTTCTTCTTGTAAGCAGCATCCTGCTACCCTATTGGTGTTGGTGTTGCCATTCTATTATCGTTTCTTTTGTTTGACCCTCGAGCCTACCCGTTTCTTTTTTACATTGCTTCTAAACTGGTGGTTACGACTTACGAGTTTGGCTGATCCGTTTCTTGATTCTATTGGGGGTTGATGAAGACCCGTCAAAACGGGAAATGATCAATCTCATCCTTCATGGAAGATATCATTGGACTACATATTATTGTGGGTTCGAACTAGCACCATTGGACTCGATATTATTGGATTGAATCAAAACTCTAGTTGAGAACCACTAAATCACAGATACAATTGTCAAGCTTTTCAGATTCCCTCTATGGCGGATTCGCCGATACAATTGTGAAGCTTTTCTCTAAATTTATTCTCCTTTTTATGTTTTTTTTTTTTTTTTTAACGAAATGCGCACTTAAATTCCATTGGAAACGTAATCAAATGGCCATTGAAATTTAAAACAAACAAAAATCTGAACATATGGGGCCATAGGAAAAATTATCAAGAATGTTCCTAGAGCTTTTTATGGAGAAAGTTAGCATAATCCAAATTAAGGCAATGCTAAAACTAGAAAGGTTTCATTAAAGAAAGAAAAAGAAAAATCAAAGTTGGCGAATGAACAAACCAGAAGAAGCTTGTACATGTTAACTTCGTCAAGGATTTGATAGTTACCAAAAAGGATTCCACGACGACACAATTTAATTTTTTAATAAAAATATATATAATCTCAATAGTAAAATCAATTCAATTTAAAAACTTTAACTATAGATATTTGGATTAATTTAAATTTAATTTTTGTCTTGTCTATTCTATTATAGACGATTCTACAAAAGAGGTACTACTATAATGAACATGGTATGCTTTAACCATCCAATACATTTCTAACGAAGAATAAAATTAAGCTAAAGTCCAAAGATAAAATTAATTGATCTTACTTTTTAGGAATGAGCTAACAACATCAAAACCATTCAATATCAAAATACTATTCCCTCCTATTCTATATGATCTTCCACATCGGTTTTGGACCAATATTTAGTGGAGTGGTAATATGTAGAGGAAAATGAAAGTAGGAGAGAGAATGTGGGGTTACATGTTATATTAACCACAAATGATAGACAAATAAGGAAAGTGGAAGATCTTTGTGAATTTTCCGCTTTAGGAAATGTGGAAGATGTTAATAAATAGGAGGGAGTACTATCAAATGTCCAACCTCAGCCATAAAATCAACTATGTCAACAATTGAAAGCTAATTAATGAAATTATTACATATTAATCATAATAAAACAATTACTGTTTAAGATTGACAAATTCATCTTAAACTCAAATCTAATAAAATTGGATAAGGAGACAAAAGCAAAATCACTAGTAACTAACAAAAAAGTTTTATCTTATTTATGTAAATGGAATCTAACTTATCTAATTATCTCATTTTACTTTTAAAACAGATATATCTATCTCATAACAACATAAAAATAATTCATCTAATTCATCTAAATAATTATCTTGTTTTACTTTTAAATAGATATACATGTCTTAAGACCGACCAAAAATGGGAATTTGTAAGTTTGTAGACCACAACAAATATCTCCCAATCAGCATTCAACAAAGCCCAACCTCATCCTATAATTTAAGCTCTTCCTTCCTTTGCTTCCTCTCACTTAGAAGGTTTTTTTTTACCCCCTCCTCTTTTCTTTTCCTTCTCTTGTTCTTCCTTCACCCACCTTTCTCCCCCATTCTCTCTCTCTTCTTCAGGTATACTTATCTATTTTATCTCTTAATTTATCAAAGTTTGCTAACTTTCTGCAATTTCCTTCTTATTACTATGATTGCTTCAGTTTTAAATTAGGGTTTTCTTCCCCCATTTCTGCTTTTTTTTAGTGTTATAGTTATTGGGATCTCTTTTCTGTGGCATTATACGCGTAATTTCTTATGTGGGTTTGTTTTATTTTGTTATTTAAGATGGGGGTATTTGCTATTTAGTGATTTAGTTGTGTATTTTTAATCTGGGTATGTTGAGGATTTAATAGAAATTAGTGGTTTCTACTTTTTTTTATTAGTTTAAATAAATTGTTTTGGTTGGATGTTTCTTTGGGTTGCAAAGATTGTGGATATGTTGTGGTGGAGATTGGAAGTGTTGGGGAGGATCATTTGTTGAGCTGTAGAACATGAAATAATGAACATTTCTGGATATTTAGCTTGTTAATCTTCGAATTTGGTATTTGAAATAGTAGATTAATGGCGTATTTCGGGTGTCTAGATGATGGATTAAAGCGTGTTATGTGAACTAGGAAATGCCTAAAGGTGTATTTTGGTGTGATAATATGGGTTATCTGGATTGGGTTATTTAGTTCTGATGCAAAGCTTGACACTAACAGAGCGAGATAATGTGGTTTTGGTTTAGAGACGAAGTATTTCATTTGCCTGCTTGTGAAATATGAGTTGAGTTGTGTGCTTGACTGCTTTGAGTGTTTGGGTTGTTTCTTCTTAGTGTTGGTATGCTGTTTTAGAACCTTTAACATAATCGTCGAACCTAATATTCTGCTTGTTGGCTTTGGTTAGTGGTCATTTGATGAACTTTTTTTCTCCAATGGAAAACAAGCGTTACTCATCTTGATTTGTCATATCAATTATTTTGCTTGCTTATGCTAAAGATCGATAACCATCCATGGTTGTGTGTAGTTGAACTGTGAGTTGGTTAGTTTAGGGACAGTGTGCTAAGCTCCCCCTATACTATTTGTGGTTGGGATCAGGTCGGCTTAAATTTGTGTTATAAGTATCATCTGTGATCTTCAATATTTATGGTTATGTTAACAATGGCTTTGTCACTAACTGCAGGTTGATTGGTGTGAGTCATGGCTGGGGCTTTACTACAGTCAACTAATATCCCTGCTACATTTGCCTATCAAAGAAATGGACAATTTCAGAGATCGGGAAAGGGTAGAAAGTCTGTAAAGATGATGGCCACCCTTCAAGCACCTGGATATCGAATGAAAAGTTTCTCAGGGTTGCATGGTGGTAATTCTTTGGATTCCTTGGGATCCACTAACGATTGCTTCTACACCAAAATGAGGGCGGTGATATCTGTACGGAGAGGGAGAGCCAGTCGTGGTGTAGTTAGAGCAATGTTTGAACGTTTCACTGAGAAAGCTATTAAAGTAATTATGCTTGCTCAAGAGGAGGCGAGACGGTTAGGACACAATTTTGTTGGCACGGAGCAAATTCTGCTGGGTCTTATTGGTGAAGGCACCGGTATAGCTGCTAAGGTTTTGAAATCAATGGGAATTAATCTGAAAGATGCCCGTGTTGAAGTTGAGAAGATAATTGGAAGGGGAAGTGGATTTGTAGCTGTTGAGATTCCATTCACTCCCCGTGCCAAGCGCGTGTTGGAACTTTCATTGGAGGAAGCTCGTCAACTTGGTAAGTGAATGTGACCTACAAACTCCAATTATTTTACAGTTTTACACCCTCTATCTTGTTACCATTTGGTTTTGGCGCTCAAATAGTAATCTTTGACCAATACTTTTTCATAGTATACCCTAGTTACAACTGTTTACACATGATTATACGAAAATAGTTATTTTGCTAAATGAAATGAGACAAGTATCGAAGTTAGAGAGATTAATGATCAAAATTCATATCATTATATGGTGACAATATAATGAGGATGGAGGTAAACCCGCCGTCTGGTCAAGTTCTCAGAGATGTCATGCCTTCCCATATTTCAATTGGAGATGTCTTGTCTTCCCATAATTTGGATTTTAATATGATAGTCAAAAACCACAGTATTGATCTTCGGTTCTGAAAAATCAAGTTAGGCAGACAGTTGGTTTTTATCTGACCTTCTTGGCTAATTTTCCTAATTTCTTTTCATCTCTTCTGTTATCTGTTTGTGTATGAACTTCAAATAGGGTTAACTGTCCTTGGATGGGATTTGAACTGATGTTATAATGTGTATGATTCTGTGATTAATGTATTATACATGTACAATATTTATGTTGTTGCTTTATTAATGTAGGTCACAACTATATTGGATCTGAACACTTGCTTCTGGGTCTTCTTCGTGAGGGTGAAGGAGTGGCTGCTCGTGTCCTGGAGAACTTGGGCGCTGATCCAAGTAATATCCGAACACAGGTTCGAAAGTTGTGCTTTGTAACCTGTTTTCTCATTGTTATTTGACTTTCTTAAAAAGCAAAAAAATTTCACTGTTTTCGATAGGTTATTCGTATGGTGGGTGAGAACACAGAAGCTGTTGGTGCTGGTGTTGGTGGAGGCACTTCTGGCAATAAGATGCCAACCTTGGAGGAGTATGGAACAAATCTGACAAAGTTGGCAGAAGAGGTAGGTATTAGGACTCATGTAATAATTGTGCTTTAGCATGAGCATGTAAAAACATTTTCGTTATAGTATTTTCTACTATGTACTCATTGGAAACTTTTCAAATATAACATGGTAACTTGTTTGTTTATTCTTAAGATGGGTAATATTAGAATTAAAGAAAATCACAATGGTAAATCAAAGAAAGTTCAAGTTCATATATTTTTGAAATAGAAAACAATATTCATGATTTGACTTGCTGGTATTTTCATCCTTGAAGGGAAAATTGGATCCTGTTGTTGGAAGGCAGCCACAGATTGAGCGTGTCACCCAGATTCTCGGTAGAAGAACAAAGAACAATCCTTGTCTTATTGGAGAGCCAGGGGTTGGTAAGACAGCAATTGCCGAGGGCCTTGCACAAAGAATTGCAAATGGTGATGTTCCTGAAACAATTGAAGGGAAGAAGGTATCACACTCAACGTCAGCACATGCTAAAGTGCTAAACAACTTTGGTTTCTTTTAGAGTCTATATATATGATACAAAATTACGCTATAACACTTTTTGCTGTAGACATGCTCATGAGAATAATGTGTGTCCCTGAGCAAGTCTGCTGCAGTCATTACAGTCTATGACTGCAAAGATATGGAATTTGCTATATCAGAATTAAGGCAACTGAAGTCTACTTAATCTCTGTTATATATGTTTTTTCATTATTTTACATTATTGTTGGTTTCAAATGTTGATTGATTTTTTTTCCATCACCAAATCATTTTGGAATTGAGACACTATTGTTCAATAGTCGTTTAGTTGCTACTTCAGTCTCATACTAAGGCTTTTAATTTAACTGCTTTAGTGGGACTTTGTTGATTATTCACACAGCATTGAATTTAATTTCAGGTTATAACTCTTGATATGGGTCTTTTGGTGGCTGGAACTAAGTACCGTGGAGAGTTTGAGGAAAGATTGAAGAAGTTAATGGAGGAAATTAAGCAGAGCGACGAGATAATTCTGTTTATTGATGAGGTACACACTTTGATTGGGGCTGGAGCAGCAGAAGGAGCCATTGATGCCGCTAATATCTTAAAACCAGCTCTTGCAAGAGGTGAATTGCAGGTACTTTTTAATTCATTCCTGTTAGCTGACATTGGTTAACACTTTCTTATCAATCTGGCTATATATAAGTATTTGTGGCTTTATATTAATATTATTATATTATGTGAGTTATGAAAATGTCAAATTTTATGTGATTGCTCCTAGTGCATTGGAGCCACCACCCTTGATGAATACAGAAAACACATTGAGAAAGATCCAGCGCTGGAGAGAAGGTTTCAGCCTGTTAAAGTGCCTGAACCCACTGTAGATGAAACCATACAAATTCTGAAAGGCCTTCGTGAACGCTACGAGATACATCATAAACTCCGTTACACGGATGAATCTCTGGAGGCTGCAGCGCGACTTTCTTACCAGTATATCAGGTTTGCCTTGCACTCCCATGACATTGTGTTTAAACAGTGCAGTCTTTATTTCATAAGCTTTCTGTTTGTTAAAAAACCCCAAGTTAAAGAACAATAGTGATAGAAAAGTGTTGCTATGAGAATTTGAACCATATGTCCATATCGTTGATTCCTCCCCAGTGCATAGCTTTAACTTGTGTTTATGTATGTTACTGTGACTTGACTTTTCATAAATCATACTCGTGTACAAAATTGGTGCATACCTTTAGCCTGTGTATATTTGTGTTCTAACATGCTATCCTACTCTGACTCAGTTGGAATGATTTGATACTGATGCATTGTAATTGTTGGACTCGGTAATTGTATGAGTTGTGCCTTTTACATGTACGAGTGGTCGAGTGTCTAGTATTGGACACTAGCATGCGAAATAATGCGAGGAGTGTTTAGTGTGAGACACCGGCATGCAAGATAATTTGGGAGTTGGAGTACCATAACTAATATGCACCACCGTTTTTTACAACATACTATGATATATTTATATATCCCTAATTTCAATAAAAAGCTCAATAAATGACCTAAATACCCAAATTTCCCTCTTTAACAGTTATCACTTTTAATAGGATTATTATCACTTTTAATAGGATTACTCATCCATAATTCGTGGAGCCATCAACATTTTCATGTGATAATTTAGCTTAATTGAGGAATTCATTGAATTCAGGGGTATGAGTTGATTTTGAAATTTGGGGGGCATGTGATAAAATTTGACAAAAAAAAAACAAAAAAACCAAAGATGTACGTAGAAAATTCTAAACATAAAACTGGAAGCTATCAGTAACATGAAACATTAACCAACAGTCAATAGTGTTCTCCATCGAATTTCACTTCACTATATGACACTTTCATATTTTTCAGCAAGCCATGTGATTTTAAATTTCACAAAAATGACGGTCAGTTGAAAAGACACCTTCATAAGAATAAAAACTTGCTATACTTGTACCGCGAACTTGTGAAGTAGCAGATTGTCCATGAATTTTGGACACAAATTTCATTATGAGCAACGCTGAATCAATCTATTTGAGCTTTTAACAAAGTTACGGCTAAATACATTTGAGTTTTGACCCCCTTTACCCCACCACATGCGGGAACCATTGAAGCATATTGGTGTAATGCTGCTTCCGTTGTTGTTACACTATTTTGAGATATATAATGGGACAAAGTGAGTGTTGGGATATGTGAATGCAGCATTCTATAAGAAAAAGGACAGATAATCTACCCAAAAGGGTAGTTTTGTAATTTATAGAGATATAAGTATATAACTACATTAGTCTTCTAAATTATATATCGCCAGTCTCGATATAAACCATTAGCCAGTTTTCTTCTATTACATGTTAGAGAGGGATTTGGTAGCATGATACATGTTTGGTTCTTCTTGAGATGGGTTTATATGATATTTTCTGTATGTAATGATATTGTGGTTATTTTGCTACAGTGATCGTTTCCTGCCTGATAAAGCTATTGACCTTATTGATGAAGCTGGTTCTCGTGTTAGACTGCGCCATGCGCAGGTACGAATTTGTGCTGTGTATCCTACTATCTCACATTCACTCTGATTAAGATCCGCCATTTTTCTCACTATTTCAATCCTTTGCAGCTACCAGAAGAAGCTAGGGAGCTTGAAAAAGAACTCCGACAGATTACAAAAGAAAAGAACGAATCTGTCCGAGGCCAAGATTTTGAGAAGGTATTCTTCATTCTTTTTAGGACCCTTCTTTTTATATTAAAGTTACGTAAATACTCTTTCACATACGAGTTTTACTCCATCACATACATTTTTTTCTTGAAATTGACATGTACTAGCCTTCCAATCCTCCCTCTCTAATTTCCACCATTGTTTTGGCGCCTCTTACCTTTTTGAGAACATGCGCTTCTCATTTCCCAAAAGAAATAAACTTCCCCAAAGTTCTGTGGTTTATCTATACAATTAGGAAAAATGGCAAAATACTACCTATTAAAGTTCGGTTTTTTTATTTTACTACATATTATGTTGAAAACTGCGAACTACTACCTATTAAACTACAAATAACCTCTGACTACTACCTAATCGACGGAAAACGCAACTAATTCTACCAATTTCAGGTAAGATTTGCTTTCTTTCAATTTTTCTTTTCTTTCCTCATCCTTTATACCCATATTACCCTTCTCCAATTCACCATAAGCATTCAAAACACAACTCTCCCTCCATTATCAGCTTCTTCTTCTTCTTTAATCCATCTCTTCTCTCCTCCATTAAAGATAAGTTTTATCTCTCTTAAACTTTACACTTATTTCCATTAATTAGGAGGCGTTTGTTTCATCAAAGGACAAGGGAATGAAATCAAGAAAGGGAAAAAAAGGGAATGGAATGATTTTACCCCAAATTTACTTAGTTGTTTGGTTACTTCGTCAAATGAAAGAACATTGAACCCAACAACCACCCATTCTATCTTCAACCACCAACAAACACAAATTTTAAAAAAGACCTCCGCCCATCACACTCAACGGCCACCGACGCCGACGACATTGTTACCGTCGCCGGCGCTCTAGGGTTGTCAAACGTGTCGTACACATCCTAAAATGAATGCTCGTATTAGTTTTGAGGAATCAACACCACTAATTCACCACTCTTGTTTTTGAATCAAAATCCAAAAATTGAAGTGTTGAACAACCAATTAACAGCACCATAAACAACCTCTTATCTTTACAATTATGTACATGTTGCAACAAACAATTGGTTTTGGTTATTATTAGCAATTGCATCACCGTCATTTAGTTTCTCTTT
This sequence comes from Silene latifolia, assembly GCF_048544455.1. NCBI lineage: Eukaryota > Viridiplantae > Streptophyta > Magnoliopsida > Caryophyllales > Caryophyllaceae > Silene > Silene latifolia. Next base: position 26,863,495 of record NC_133529.1, read on the forward strand.
ATTTGGGTTAAGGGTGGTGTTTATGGTGGTGGGGTGCAGTTTTTCAGATGGAGGTAGGGTTTCGCTTGTGGTGTATGTCAGTCACAGGCGGGGTGTTTTGGTAATGGGTGTTAAAGGTGGGGACGGCAGGGCTGCCATGATGGTGGTGGATGTTAGAGGTGGGGATGGTGATGGGAAGTCGGTGGGGGTCTGACTATAGGGTGGCTGTCGGTGGGGTGTTTCAGTTTGACGGTGGTTCGGTGGTGAGATGATTTTTGGTGGATGAATGTCTTTTACAGTGAGATGAGGAGTATGTGAGAAGTTTTAGAGATTGAGTGGTAGAGGTGGGTAATTGAGGGGAGTGTGTTAATTAAGGGTAGACTTGTCATTTAACATGCTCCGGCAAATTATAAGTACCAAATTCGCAAATTCCGTCAACAAAGTAGTATAATATATTTAGTTGTAATGTATTAGATAGTAATTTGCATAATTAGACTTATTAGGTAGTAATTTGAAAATTTTGGAGTTTAATAGGTAGTAGTATGCAAATCAAGTTTCCACTGTTGCATTACATTTAGCATTTCTGCGGGCTTTAAATAAAGTTGACTGTACACTTTGTGATTTACTTCATATTTGTCCAGAAGCATGATGTTTGATGTCAATGCTTTTGTTTCCACTGTAATGTACTCCCTCCTATTCTCTAAGATCTTCCACATTTGCTAAAACGGCAAATTCACAAAGATCTTTCACTTTCCTTATTTGTCTATTATTTGTGGTTATAACAACTTATGACCCCACAATCTCTCTATTACTTTCATTTACATCCACATATCATCATACCACTAAATTTTACCCAAAAATAAAAGTGGCAGAACATAGAGAATAGGAGGGAGTAGCTTTTTAGGGAAATTTGGTTGATTGAATGCATGATTAAAGTGAGAAATTTTCCTCCAAAAATCCTAGAAATCCCCAGAAATTTAATCAATTTTACGATGAAGGTTGTTGACGAGGAGCTGGGGAAAGAGAGGCGGGGATGGGCTAGGGTGGAGCATAGGGAGGGTGTGGGTGGTTGTTTATGGGTGAGTTGTATTGGGTTTTGAGTGGGGTATATCATATATGGGAACGACAAGGGTAAAATTGGGAGACTAAAGTTTGTGTTAGAATTTGGGCAGCGGAAGTATCGTGGACCCAAGAGTCATCAACATAGATCATTTATATAAATTGGATGTGATACACTTCTATAATTGTGGGGGAGGGTGTAAGAGAACTACTCTCATAGGGTGAGAACTTGTAGCTCTCAATGAGAGTACAAGCGCACACAATATAATGCATTGTACATAAGCCTACTGTACAACATACATGATTATAAACTTCTCTTAGCTATTATTGTACATGCTCTCTGTAACTCCCTCCTAGTATAATGACATTTAACATGTACTCTCTCTGTGCCGGTCATTTGTTGTCCTATTCCATTTTGGGGTGCTTCAGTCAATTTTTGTCCTTTGTATTTTAAAAATGAATTTGAAGAGCAATTTGATCATTCACACTCAATCTGGTCCACTTGTCATGTAGTAATTGGTCCCCTCCTCTTCTTTGTGCCAAAACCAAAGGACAACAAATGACCGGGACGGAGGGAGTAATATAATAACAACATAAGTTTAATGTATCTTAAAAGAAGTTAAGTTACACAATTAAGGCCTTGTTTGGTAAGTGTCAAACTCCAACAGTTTGTATGTGAAAAAGCACAAATTATTGTTGTATATTCACTCATTTGGTCCATTGAGGCATTGGGGGTAATGTTGTCGTTTGGTCCATTTTGGCTTCATATTTTGGATATTGCATCATTGCATGTATAAATTGATGATGGAAAATGTTTGTTACGTTAGCTTTGTTCGGTATTCTTTTAGTGTAATGTGTAATTTTCCTGTTTATTGATGACATTTATCTTGGGTAGGCCGGAGAATTGCGGGACCGGGAAATGGACCTTAAGGCCCAAATTAGTGCTCTGATAGATAAGAATAAAGAAATGAGCAAGGCCGAGACAGAAGCAGGCGATGTCGGTCCTGTGGTGACAGAAGTGGACATTCAGCACATTGTCGCCTCTTGGACTGGTATTCCAGTCGATAAAGTCTCTACAGATGAGTCCGACCGTCTGCTCAAAATGGAAGAAACACTCCACAGTAGAGTCATCGGTCAAGATGAGGCTGTCAAAGCCATTAGTCGAGCCATTCGTCGTGCTCGTGTTGGTCTCAAGAACCCAAACCGTCCCATCGCAAGCTTCATATTCTCTGGCCCCACTGGTGTTGGAAAATCTGAGCTTGCAAAAACCCTAGCCGCCTATTACTTTGGGTCTGAGGAAGCCATGATCCGGCTTGATATGAGTGAGTTCATGGAGAGACACACCGTCTCCAAGCTAATTGGGTCACCGCCTGGTTACGTGGGATACACTGAGGGTGGTCAACTCACTGAGGCCGTCCGCCGCCGCCCTTACACCGTGGTCCTTTTCGATGAAATTGAAAAAGCCCATCCGGATGTATTTAACATGATGCTCCAAATACTCGAAGATGGAAGGCTGACGGACAGCAAAGGCCGGACAGTTGACTTTAAGAACACCCTTCTAATCATGACATCAAACGTTGGAAGCAGCGTGATCGAGAAAGGTGGCCGGAAGATAGGATTCGACTTAGACTATGACGAGAAGGACAGTAGCTACAACAGAATAAAGAGCCTGGTGACTGAGGAGTTGAAGCAATACTTCCGTCCTGAGTTCTTGAATAGGTTGGATGAGATGATTGTGTTCAGACAGCTCACAAAGCTGGAGGTGAAGGAAATTGCAGACATAATGTTGAAGGAAGTGTTTGAGAGGTTGAAGAACAAGGAGATAGAACTTCAAGTAACGGAGAGGTTTAGAGACCGAGTGGTGGACGAGGGTTACAACCCAAGTTACGGGGCCAGGCCTTTGAGAAGAGCCATTATGAGACTTCTTGAAGACAGCATGGCTGAAAAAATGCTTTCCCGGGAAATCAAGGAAGGCGACTCTGTGATTGTAGATGTCGACTCGGATGGAAACGTCATCGTTCTTAATGGAAGTAGCGGAGCACCACCAGAGCCCTTACCCGAGGTTATTACTGTGTAAACATAGTCGGTCTCGGCTACTTGGATTTCTGTAGTTTTGTTGTACTGGGAATGTTGATTATAAATGGGGTTTTGCACCCAGGATGTGTAATTTTAAGCACAGCCTTTGAAGCAGACAGAACACAATCAAAGATACAAGTTTTATCAGTGAAGTAAGTTAGAGAAGTTGGAAGATAATGAATTTGTTTTGTTAATTATCTTGTAAAAAGTACTGTAATTTGTTGTTTTTGTTTTGTGGGTACAATGTTTGGACTTGGAAGTCCTTTCTGATGCAAGTTGAGATGATTCTCTGAATTTGGTCCCATCTCTTAACAATGATGTTTCAGAAGACAGTATGGTCACTTTTGATAGGGCTTGTCATTTGTCAGCTGCAATCATTCTCAAAACAGTTTTCAAATGTGCATTATAATTGTACCAACAAATGATACTCCCTCCATTTTTTTATATGACTTTCTCACATTTCGAGACACTCCCTTCTCTCTTCAATATCTCTTAAAATATAAGACTAAATATTATGATATGTATACTTATATGAAAGAGTTTTTCGTAACGAATTTAATGGTACCATTTTTATATTTTTTGAACAAATATATTTTTGTAAATATTAAAGTCAAAGACTTACCTCGTAAATGTAAAACGTCATATATAAAAAAATGGAGGGAGTACCAAATTAAGTCTCCTAATTTTCTAGCCCATAATCTTTTTTGGTGAAATTGTTAGGTGTACCATGATTATTGTCGACCCAAGGCAAAATTTGAATCCAACACAAAATTCTAAACTTTTTTTTTTTTTTTGACAATAATTCTAAACTTTTATACTACAGTATTACTTAGAAATTAGAATCGAAAAGGAGTTTATACCATGTTTATACCATCGATAATTGAGATAGACGTATATTGTCTCGCTATTGGTAATCTAAGTGAACCATTGGATATTTGAATGGGTAGACATTGTGGATAATCAATTTACATTTATAACTCGGAGATTTATATTATGCGACAGGTGATGGAACACTATTGAGATAAGGGAAAAACAAAGTGATAGGGCGTCACCGGGTGACGCTCAAATTGGGTGTCACCCTCTCATAACCATTCTTAATTAAAGGGGTCCTCACTTACCCCATGTGAGAGGGTGGCGCCCTTTCATTTTTCAAAAAAAAAAACCTGTATATAGTTTCGGCGTTGCTTTTTCACATACGGGCTCTTTCACATACATTTTTTTTTTTTATAATATTTCCATACTACCCTTTTTCTAGATCTAAACAAATTAGGTTTTATACATACCTGTTGTCCTAAAATTAAATCTAATTGTTCTAAAGACTTGAACAATGATTACAATTTTTCAAATTCTTCAATTAGTTATGTAGTTATTTTGTTTAGTAGTTATTAAAAATTTGTTTATTAATTATTTTGTCCTAAAATTAGGGTTTATAATTCTTAAAATTCTTCAATTAGGTTAATGACTAATAGTCGAGTATTGCCCTAAGTCCTAACTGGGAATTTTGTTGCAGGACATAATTGACTCTTATGTAGTCCCTTTATATGGATTGAGACGTAATTTAAGGGTAGCTATAAATACACGGGCTATATGTACTTGGACACGGAAGATTATAAAGCTGCCCTTAAATGCGCCCTTATTAACTTTAAGCTGCACAACAGTGGGCCCAACTTGCTTTGTCCATATGCATGAACATCCGTGTCCCAGTATATTCCCACCGTGAATTTATGGGCAATGTTTTTGGGTGTCGTGAATTATTCTTAGAATTCACTAATTTCAGTGTCGCTAATGATCAGTCTCTTTAGATGCTAGTATGTTTGGTTGATGGCGTAAGACATGGTTTGGTTGTTGGACGGTGGTGGTAGGAGCGGGGAGGGAGTGCATGGGGGATGAGGAGCGTAGAGTAAGGGCGGGGAGTGCATGTTCGCCAAGTGGGTATTTGGATGTGGGTGTTGGTGATTTAGTGGTGAAGGGAAAAAAAAAATTAATTGGGTAAGGGATGAAAAATGACAGGGTGACATTGTAAATGACGTATGTGAAAGAGTAAAATTCATATGTGAAAAAGCAATGCCTATAGTTTTTATTACTTTAGAGAAGGCATATGAAAGGCCACTATGAGAAATACTTTGATGGGCTTTGGAGTAGTTCTAACAAAATTAACCCTACCCGAAACCAACCCGCACCCGAAATGAGAACCTGAAACCCGAATTGACCTTCCTTATTTAGCTCGACAAGAATCCTTAACATCTAAAATGTATGAAGTTCCCTCAACTGTTGCTTATGAACACTGCGTCTCTTAGAAAAGATGGGAGCAAAGTGTTTTGTTGGATCTGAGCCCCTCATTCACTTAGTTCCTCAACTCCCATCCAAACCACTCATTCTTATCCTACTCAATCACTTCCTGGTCTCCTTTTCCCCTTTATTCTCCTTTTCTCCTTTCTTGCTTGCCTATCTCCTTCTCTTTTGACGCTTCTTCATTGCCTCCTCATCGGTAAGTTATTTGGTCTCCTACTGCTTAATTGCTCTTGGTTTATGTGTAGTTTTTGGGGGTTTGTCTGATTATTGATTTTCATTTGGTTGAGTATGAATTAGAGATACGAGTTAGTAAACTTCTGTTCGATTTGCAATTTTTTCGCTTGGATTTTTATTGTCTCCTACTGTGGATTTTGGGGTTTGTTTGATTATTATCATGCCTTATTTTGATTTGGTTGAGTATGAATTAGAGATACGAGTTGATAAACTTCTGTTCGTTTTGCACTAAGCTTGATTCAAGTACAATAGCTGCAAGCTTCATGTTAATTAGATTCTAATAACATCTAACTTGCAATATCTACTCCCTTAATATTTTTAAAATTGAATCTATCCTGAATATATACGTTTAAGTTTTCTATGTTTTGATCTACAAGTGTTTCAAACATGGTATTCTTTTCATCAGATGGGGAGTAGTATATTCAGTTTCATCAAATGCTTTGTTTTGGTAAATTTCTACCAATTAGGGTTAAAGCGGTCTTAATGTTAGGTCTGTATTATGATTTGTTTGTTTGTTGTATGATAATTTGAATGCTTGACGTAAATAAATAACACAAGCGATTTTGGTGACACGGAAAAACCAATTTGGGAAACAACCGCGGGGGAGACGGAATCCCACCAAGATTTTCACTATAATTCGTGTGGGAGTACAGTTCGTGTGTTATGCTATGGAGGCTAGGGTATAATTCTTGTATTTTTCGATGGTCTTTCTCCTTGGCATTGATGCCCCTTATATAGTAAAGCTCGCTCAGCTAGGGTTCCTTGCTTTTCTTCCAAGTTATTCCTAATTTGACACAGAATAGGACTTTCCTCCATTGGATATGATAAGTGATAGAGTTTCTGATGAATAGTATTTTAGTGGCTTTTTACCCCGCATTTATACCTTATTCCAACTCGATTTTGTGTGCTTTAACCGTTAAATAGCTCATTTATTAGTTTAATTAGTATTTAATAATTTAATTCTATTTATCGCTAATAAATATATTTATTCGTCGTAGTCGAGCTTTATAACTCGTTTTATTCGTTAATTAGTAATTATAGTTTTATTATAATTTAGTGCGAATAATGGTTATTTGTCAAGTATTTGATACCACTTTATTTTGTTTCAACTTTTATAGGAATAAAGACGGAGAATGGAAAGACAAATGATCAAGACGGGTCAAAGGCGAGTCAAGCAAGATGAAATAAGACGGGGTGGAAAACGTAACCAAATAGCTCAATTGCCAATTACAAATCAAAAGTCAACCAAATCCCCAAGTCAAACTCGTCCTTCATCACCTTCCTCATTCACAAAGAAACACCTTCACCATTTTTAACCATCATCACCATTTACAACTCCCCGCTTCTCCTCCGAATCCGAACCTCGACAAAACAACAAAAGAAGACGCAAAACCCAACATATCATCTTCATCATCTCTGCCTCACCGCTGTCACCATTTTTTGCAGCAACTCAGAACCGCAACCGAGTCCATCACCATTCTCATCACCAACAACTCGACATTCCATCACCACCGCCATAACACCACCATCTCACTACATTCATCATCATCATCTCACTCCAACTCGACATCTCAACCCGAATCAGCAGTAGCCACAACCACCGTGGTTTCCTCCTCATCTCAACCCGTGTCCATCAGCGACTCCAATCACCTTCACCATTAACAACCCCGCATACCCCACTATTCACTAATACCCAGCCACCACTCTTATACACTACTCACCTCGTCATCCTGCCTCCATCACCATAACACCACGCATCACCATTATCAACCATGCCCATTCATCCATCACCATTAACATTCCTTCATTTTCCCCGTCTTCACACCGTCATCATTCCACCATCTCCACCTGCATCATTTCAGCCTTCATCATCATCAATGTCGACAACAACCAACAACTCTACCATCAGAACCGCCATTAACCACCACGCATCACAACACCAGCAGCTGTTATATCATCATTTCGTACCTCAAGCTCGAAACCGAGCTGATTTGAAGCATATGTACTTTCTGCCGGTGCCCCGGCAGTCGACTCCCTCAACCGGCAGAACACACACTTTTTTCCTCCTTTTTGTGAAGGCCTCGCTACCGGCATAGGCACCGGCAGCCGGCCTACCGGCACAACGAACCCAATCTTCATCTCGCATCAACTACTGCTGCTCTCTACCGGTGCCCCGGCAGCAGCTCCATCGGCATAACGCACACCCCATCATTTTTCTGTTCTTTCTTCAATGGCCTCGCTGCCGGTGTCAAGCCCGGCCGCCGGCGGGCCGGCAGGACACTCCCCTGCTGCGTTTTGTCATCTTTTCCCCTTTCCCCTTTTAAATTGTTTGTTTTGTTATGATAGAAGGTGTGTGTCGATGATTTCTCATAGAATTAGAGATATTATTATTATTATTATTATTATTATTATTATTATTATTATTATTATTATTATTATTATTATTATTATTATTATTATTATTATTATTATTATTATTATTATTATTATTAGATTATTAAGATTATTATTATTAGGAGTATTATTAATATTAGGCTAGTAGTATAAAAGACACATCATACCCTACCTCATATTAGACATTACTACCACTACCATAGAATTAGATAGAAATTAGTTTACCTTAGTTTTATTCTCTCTAGTCTCTCTATATTGTAACTCAAGAACCCTAATATTTACTCTCTCCTTTTCATTCAATAAAATTTGCAATCTTTCTTTAATTATTAGTTTAATTCTTCCTTTGTTTATGCAAATTCTTCATCTCTCATTAGTATACAATTAGTATTTTGGGTTGTATTTGAAGATTAGAAGAAATTCATTCTTCCATTATTATTCAAGATTGCTACTTTCCTCTTTGTTGGTACAATTCTCATCTTTTGTTTACATTACTTTCATTAGTTTACATTTCTTATGTTGTTTTATCATTATTCATCTAAAGTAGTAATCTTTATCATGTTTACAATGTTTACTTGTGTTTTGTTGCAATTTATTGTTGAATTCTCACCCATGAACATGTGTGAGTAGTCTTATCTAGGGTCTAGGGGGAATTTGGGTAATTAAGGGGATGAATTTGGGTTGTTAACCTTTTGAATTGGGTGATTATGTGGTTTCTACTCTTAATGCATTTGAAGTGTTTGTGGAAATGCCTCAATGAAAATTGGACATTTCATTAACATGTTTGGCTTACCTTGGTGCATTGTGCTATTAGATAGTTTTAGAAGTGCTTATCGATGAGTTTTAATGAAAGTTAGAACATCTCTTTGATGCATTCGATCCGTCTTGGTGCTCATGCTATTGGGTAGTCTTTATGCTTTATTTGTAGCTAGTTCATCTCGATCAAGTGACAACTTATTGAGGAGCTTAAGGTGACTAAGAAATTAGTCTTAAACCCTTGACCACTATTATTACCCTTCTCTTGTTAGACCTTGTTTCTCCCCCTAATTGCCCTTTGTGAACCCAAAGACCTTAGCCTTTCCTTATTAATTAAAAGTAATTTCATTTAGTTTAAATTTTATACCTTGTTGCATCTTAGTTTATAATTAATCAACTTTATTTTTATTTGACTAAACTAAAGACTTAAACAAACCAAGTATCTAACCCCCGCCATCTTTGTGTTCGACACCCGAATAAATACTACTTTTATTTGGTTCTTTATAAATAGTTTTTTGGTACCGGAAGTGACGGCAAAACCCGGTCATCAAAATGGCGCCATTGCCGGGGATGGCGTTAGGTTATGCTTAGTTAGTTAGAGTCTTAGGCTTAGTCTTTACTTCTTGTTTGCTTGTTTGTGTAGTTTGTGTGCTTCTTGTAGAGTGTGTGTGATTTTTGCCTTACCCTAGTGTGTAAAAGCACTAGGAGTCTTACGGTTTAACAAGTTGTATGCCTAGGAGGAACCACCAAGCTTTGCTCTTTGACTCCGACCCCGAAAGGCTTTTTAGAGCCTTAAGGAATAGGACCATTGCAAGGGTTATAACCTCTTCTCAAGCAACCATAAACCAAGCAAATCCACCCATCCAACCTCTCATTGAAAACACAACTCAACAACAACCAAACAACACAATTGAGCCTTCAATAGAAGATCCATTTCACAACTTCCAATTTTCTAATAGCCCACCTCAAACAACACCCCCTCATATACCAAATCCACCACCACCAATGGCTTTACGTGACCATAACCGTCCTAACCACAATGATGCTTGTGACCCAATTAATTTTGGCACCTTGGCCCCAAACAACTTTGAAATGCATCCCGCCCAAGTCGGGTTGATTGAGAAGGATTTGTTCGGGGGGCATATTGAAGAGGATGCCCATGCTCACCTCCGGAAGTTTAAGAGGAAGATTTCAATGATGAAAAAGAATGGGGTGTCCGAGGACACCTTGAGAATGATGTTGTTTCCGTTTTCATTGACGGGCAAGGCGGACCGGTGGTTGAACATTCACCCCCGGGTACCTTCACGACATGGGATGCCTTGGCTAAAGCATTCATGGCCAAATATTACCCTTAATCAAAGACCGCAATGCTCCGTAATGAGATTCATACATTTCAACAAGAAGACGGGGAGTCTTTAGGTGAAGCTTGGGACCGATATCAAGACTTAATAGCAAGTTGTCCCCATCATGGAATCCCGGAATGGTACATCACTCAAACATTCTTTCAAACGTTGCTACCTAGGACTAAGGAGATGGTAAATGCCTCCGCGGGGGGAGGATTTGATCACTTGAATGATGAAGAAGGCACGACATTGATCAAGAAAATGGTGGACTCCGAGGCAAACTATGGCACAAGAGTGAATGTCTTGAGAAGAAGTAAGCACCCTCCCGAATTCTTAGTGAATGTGGAGACTAATGCTAAGCTTGATATGCTCACCAAGAAGCTTGAAGAGTTGAGTAAGAAGAAGCAAGTGAACCAAGTGAGCCAAACTACCACATCTCATGGACCATCCATGGAGGAAGTGATGCAAAGATCAACATGTGAGTCATGTCGAGGGATGGGTCACACTTATGAAGTATGTGCAAATAACCATTATAACAACTTTGATGGAAACAATGTGCAAGAGGTGAATGCTTTCCAAGCATTTAACAATTTTTTCCAACCGTCCACCTAGGCCCTCATTCAACAACAATCAAGGACCCAACCAAAGTTTTGCCAACCAAACTCAAGCATACCAAGAATATAGAGGTAACCAAGGAAACCAAGGTAATCAAAACTTTTACCAAGGAAACCAAGCCAACCAAGGGTTTGGCCAAGGATTCAATCAATGGAACAACAACAATTGGAACAATCAAGGATACAACAATAATCAAAGGTACAACCAAGGGCAAAACCAAGGGTTCAATAAAGGGTACCAAGGGAACAACCAAAATTCCAACTTTAGAGATCAAGGATATGGCTTTCCTCCTCCAATTTCCAACCAACCTTTCAACCAAGAGCCACCACCCCAAGCAAGCAATACCATGGGAGATGATAAATATGAAAACTTGGTGAAGTTGATAGGGGATTTGGCAAGTAATACCCAACAACAAATCAAGAGTCTTGAAGCTAAAGTGGCTTCCCAAGCTCTCATGAGTTCTCAAAAACCACCGGATGTATTTCTAAGACAAAGGCAAAATCCAAGAGACCCTATGAAGACAAAGGAAGTTAATGCTATCATGGTTGGAGTTGAAGAGGAAAAAGAAGAGTCATTTGATTTGCCAAGTCAAGAGGAGTTATCTTACACTACTCCCTTTTTCATGGCTATGGAAACATTCCAAAAAGTTGACCATGAGCCCGAAAAAGAGTTCATAGAAGATTATGTGCTTGAGCAAATAATGACAATTCATGGTACAAACTTGGATGTTGAAGTTGACCCGGATAAGGGAGAGATGGTTATGACTACACCAACCATTATGAGTAAAGAATTTGTGCTTGAGGAAATTGTGAAAGCACCAAATGTGATGGTAGAAGTTGAGGAGAACCCGGAAAAGGAAGAGATGGTCATGATGGAAGAACACTCTTTGGCCAAGCAAGAAGAAGTCATTTCTAGAAGAGTGGACATTAGTAGCCATGAGCTTGATGCCTCAAGTGAGAAGTACAATGTGGTCAAATCTAAAGAAATCCCCATAAAACTTGATGACCCCGGGAGTTTCTCAATTCCATGTACCGTTGGTGACCAAAAGGTGGATAGTGCTTTATGTGACTTAGGGGCAAGTGTGAGTGTCATACCACTTGCCCTTGTGAAGAGGTTGAATATTTCAAGCTTAGCCCGCACTTCCATTACAATCAAACTTGCCGATGGAACAATCAAATCTCCAAATGGGATTCTTAAGGATATCATGGTTCAAGTTGGTAAGCTTTCAATTCCTACCGATTTTGTTGTATTGGACATCCCTATGGGAAGACGCTCTCGTATCATTCTTGGTAGGCCATTTTTGGCCACGGGAGGAGCTACCATAAATGTCAAAGAGGGACTATTGTCATTCAAAGTTGGGGAGGAAAAAGTTGAATTCAAGCTACCACATGCTTCAAAGAAAACCGTGGTTCAAAACATGTTTGCCGTGGAATCATTAGAACTCCATGAGAATGAAGATGAGAACATGGAGCTCTTAATTTCTTGTGAGCCGAAAGTTGATGATGAGCCACCGGATAAGTTCCTTGAAAAAGAAGTGAATGCTAAAGATAAGTGTTGGGAAACCGAGTTCAATTCTAGCACCAACGCCCCTCCAAAATCAAAACCGGGAATTGAAAAGAAGAAGCCAAAAAGATGGAGGAAGAGATCGAAAGGAAATAGGGTATGTGACCCTAATGTTGACAAAGAGACTAAGGAAAAGTTTGAAGAAGAAATAAACCGAAAATGGCAAGAGATTCAAGATGTCATGAGTAAGTTGCATGATTTGATGATGAAGACCAAGGGTTCGTGTGTTGCTAATTCTTGTGTTGAAGGAGGAAGGTTGGTGGGATCTCGGGATATTGATCCCGGTTGAATGGAGTCTTTGAATGAAGAGGTTTGGTGGAGTTACTTAAGAACCACCGCAATGTATATATTCTTCTTCTCTTTAATTAAGTTTTTACCGCATTTTGCATTTAGTGACATGTTTCGATAAGGAGCTAATCTAAATTAGCTCTCTTTGCATTCATATAGTATAGCTTGCATCGTATTTCAATATTGCATATAGGTTAGATCATGCATTGCATGCTTATTTGAAAATCACTGAAAATTTGAAAAATCAAAAATCAACAAAAACATGTATTTCATTTCCGAATTTCCTCCACACATTTATTTCCATTGAGAATATGTAAATAAATAAGTGTGGGGAGGAAATTCCATCATTTTAAAAATACAAAAACATGTTATTTATTTTCAAATATTCAAAAAAATCCAAAAATATGTTCTTTAATTTCGAAAAATTCAAAAACCACCAAAAATATGTTGTTTATTTTTCCTATTCTCTTCCTATACTTTGTTCCATTGAGGACAATGTAAATTTCAAGTGTGGGGAGGGAAATATCCACTTTGTGAATATTGTCTATATTTGTACATATACATATATACTTGTAAATTTAAGAAAAATTAAGAAAATGCCTAAAAATTGAAAAATTTCTGAAAAATACAAAAATATTGCATTGTATATATATATATGTTTGGCTAACCTTTGACATATGCATCTACCATTTGAGGCAAAAAGGAGCTAGAAGTCGCTTGGTAAACTCGTTCTAATCCCTTACTCCTTTACCGTTCTTTCTTTTTATATCTTGTATATTTGAAGGAGAATGGGATTTTGTGCCTTGGATGTTCCCTTGGGGAACTTGTGGATTGTTGGTGTTGATGTGTTGCTAGGATTAGTCAAAATTGTTGCATGTTTACCTTATGTTCATTTCCATTTCTCGCATGCATTTGTTTCACATGTATATATATGTTGTGTTCCCTTCTTGTTGCATTGAGTTTGTATATAAATTTTTGAACAGAATTTGGTCTAGGAAGGGAGTATGATACCCTCTATGATGATATTGTCTAGGTCGTGTCTTTCCCCTCTTAGTGGCTTGCACCTTGTGACCTCCTTGTTAGGGTGTTTGCTTGCAAATACCCGGGAAATGAGGCTAGACCGGAGAGTTTTGACCACCATGTGAGACCAAGACCGTAGACTAGGCCTAGATTTCGACATAGCTACTTACATGTGAGATTTAGAGCCTCCTTGGGACCGGTACATCCATACCCGGTCTCCCTTAGGTGTGAGTAGGCTCCTTGCGTGACATGTTACATCACGACGCACAAGCATGGCGTCCTTTCCTTTTTAGACCATGAGATGTTCATTTATATGCATATTTTGAAACAATTAGTTGCATTTCTCTTTTGAGCCTCACATTGCCAAATAAGCCTATTTTTCGACCCTTTAGACTAGGTCCTATTTTGCTAACCCCTTTTGAGCTTGAACCTCTCTTTTGGCACCTACAAAACTAGCTACATACCATAAACAACCTTCCCTCATCAAGAAAGTTGCTTACATGTTGTTGGTTGTATGAAGAAGGGTGTTTTTGAGTCCTAGTTGATGATTTGAGTTGAAATAATGGTTCTTATTTTGGTTTGTTGTTGGAATAAGAGGTTTTTGAAATAGAAAAAGAAAAAAATGTAATGAAAAAGAAAAAAATTTGCACAATTACTTTGTTTGATGAGAAAAAGCCAAGCAACACTCCTTCATCAATGGAGTAGAAAAAGGCGTTGCAAGAATAAATGGGCATTTGATGTTTTTCCTAAGTGAGTCGGGTTTACACAATTTTTGCTTGATTTTGGCAAGCCAATTTCTTGTTAGGGTGTGGACGTTACTCATTGGTTGCAATAAGGTGATAATTTTCGTGTTTTTCCAAAGTGAGTCGGGTTTGCACAATGTTTGCATAAATTCGGGAAACCAATTTTTGTTAGGGTGTAGACGTTACTCATTTGTTGTAGTAAAGTGGAAGAAATGGAATTTTGGCAACTTCTTGATGTGTACCTCCACATTTTTCCCAAAATGGTGCTTGCACCAACCCCGTTTCGACCCATCACCTAGCCCCGTTACAACCCTTGTTTATCTTTATGCATGTTTTCCTTTTTTGCATCTCATAAATGGTCTTGTAGGAGAGGATTCCATGTTAGATTGCGGGCATGTCTCACGAGTCCAGTAGTTGAGTGATTTTGGTTACTTTTTGCACAAAAATCACCCGTTCTAAAAAGAAAATGTGAGACCAGTGACAACCGTGAGGAAGTCGGTAGTCTTGGTCCCCTTAGTCATGGGTCAATTTGGTCGAATCTTGTGTGTGTCGTGTAAATCTCGAAGGTTAAGCTTTGCTTCCCCCTTTCCCGCCTTTGAATTTGTTTCATTGGCATTTGGTTGTCTTATTGTGGTTGCTTGAGCCACCACTAGGGCATTGACACCCGCCAAGACTATGAGACGGTATCTCCCGACCAAAACCTTTAATTGTTCAAAGTAAAACGGCCGCTTAGATGAGGAAAGCGGTTTGATTTTTGTGATGCATCTTATATGTTGATTCGTGCTTAAATGTTAGATGTGTCAAGAATTTTCCGCAAGCCCCCACTTGCCTTGCATCGGAATGCATACCTCATTGTGTTTCGGTGTGAGTTGAAGGTACGAAGGAGGCCCGTTAATTGCCTTTCAACGGATATTATTATTTTAGCTAGTCTTTTATATTATGGGTCTCGGTTTAGTTTAAATGAGCTTACTCGAGGACGAGTAAGGTTTAAGTGTGGGGAGGTTGATGAATAGTATTTTAGTGGCTTTTTACCCCGCATTTATACCTTATTCCAACTCGATTTTGTGTGCTTTAACCGTTAAATAGCTCATTTATTAGTTTAATTAATATTTAATAATTTAATTCTATT
Source organism: Silene latifolia (assembly GCF_048544455.1). Lineage (NCBI taxonomy): Eukaryota > Viridiplantae > Streptophyta > Magnoliopsida > Caryophyllales > Caryophyllaceae > Silene > Silene latifolia. The sequence goes on from NC_133529.1 coordinate 26,878,983, forward strand.
TATCGCTAATAAATATATTTATTCGTCGTAGTCTAGCTTTATAACTCGTTTTATTCGTTAATTAGTAATTATAGTTTTATTATAATTTAGTGCGAATAATGGTTATTTGTCAAGTATTTGATACCACTTTATTTTGTTTCAACTTTTATAGGAATAAAGACGGAGAATGGAAAGACAAATGATCAAGACGGGTCAAAGGCGAGTCAAGCAAGATGAAATAAGACGGGGTGGAAAACGTAACCAAATAGCTCAATTGCCAATTACAAATCAAAAGTCAACCAAATCCCCAAGTCAAACTCGTCCTTCATCACCTTCCTCATTCACAGCAAACACCTTCACCATTTTTAACAATCATCACCATTTACAACTCCCCTGCTTCTCCTCTGAATCCGAACCTCGACAAAACAACAAGCAGCAGCACGCCAAAACCCAACATATCATCTTCATCATCTCTGCCTCACCGCTGTCACCATTTTTTGCAGCAACTCAGAACCGCAACCGAGTCCATCACCATTCTCATCACCAACAACTCGACATTCCATCACCACCGCCATTTTCAAACACCACCATCTCACTACATTCATCATCATCATCTCACTCCAACTCGACATCTCAACCCGAATCAGTAGTAGCCACAACCACCGTGGTTTCCTCCTCATCTCAACCCGTGTCCATCAGCGACTCCAATCACCTTCACCATTAACAACCCCGCATACCCCACTATTCACTAATACCCAGCCACCACTCTTATACACTACTCACCTCGTCATCCTGCCTCCATCACCATAACACCACGCATCACCATTATCAACCATGCCCATTCATCCATCACCATTAACATTCCTTCATTTTCCCCGTCTTCACACCGTCATCATTCCACCATCTCCACCTGCATCATTTCAGCCTTCATCATCATCAATGTCGACAACAACCAACAACTCCACCATCAGAACCGCCATTAACCACCACGCATCACAACACCAGCAGCTGATATATCATCATTTCGTACCTCAAGCTCGAAACCGAGCTGATTTGAAGCATATGTACTTTCTGTCGGTGCCCCGGCAGTCGACTCCCTCAACCGGCAGAACACACACTTTTTTCCTCCTTTTTGTGAAGGCCTCGCTACCGGCATAGGCACCGGCAGCCGGCCTACCGGCACAACGAACCCAATCTTCATCTCGCATCAACTACTGCTGCTCTCTACCGGTGCCCCGGCAGCAGCTCCATCGGCATAACGCACACCCCATCATTTTTCTGTTCTTTCTTCAATGGCCTCGCTGCCGGTGTCAAGCCCGGCCGCCGGCGGGCCGGCAGGACACTCCCCTGCTGCGTTTTGTCATCTTTTCCCCTTTCCCCTTTTAAATTGTTTGTTTTGTTATGATAGAAGGTGTGTGTCGATGATTTCTCATAGAATTAGAGATATTATTATTATTATTATTATTATTATTATTATTATTATTATTATTATTATTATTATTATTATTATTATTATTATTATTATTATTATTATTATTATTATTATTATTATTATTATTAATTATTATTATTAATTATTATTATTAGGAGTATTATTAATATTAGGCTAGTAGTATAAAAGACACATCATACCCTACCTCATATTAGACATTACTACCACTACCATAGAATTAGATAGAAATTAGTTTACCTTAGTTTTATTCTCTCTAGTCTCTCTATATTGTAACCCAAGAACCCTAATATTTACTCTCTCCTTTTCATTCAATAAAATTTGCAATCTTTCTTTAATTATTAGTTTAATTCTTCCTTTGTTTATGCAAATTCTTCATCTCTCATTAGTATACAATTAGTATTTTGGGTTGTATTTGAAGATTAGAAGAAATTCATTCTTCCATTATTATTCAAGATTGCTACTTTCCTCTTTGTTGGTACAATTCTCATCTTTTGTTTACATTACTTTCATTAGTTTACATTTCTTATGTTGTTTTATCATTATTCATCTAAAGTAGTAATCTTTATCATGTTTACAATGTTTACTTGTGTTTTGTTGCAATTTATTGTTGAATTCTCACCCATGAACATGTGTGAGTAGTCTTATCTAGGGTCTAGGGGGAATTTGGGTAATTAAGGGGATGAATTTGGGTTGTTAACCTTTTGAATTGGGTGATTATGTGGTTTCTACTCTTAATGCATTTGAAGTGTTTGTGGAAATGCCTCAATGAAAATTGGACATTTCATTAACATGTTTGGCTTACCTTGGTGCATTGTGCTATTAGATAGTTTTAGAAGTGCTTATCGATGAGTTTTAATGAAAGTTAGAACATCTCTTTGATGCATTCGATCCGTCTTGGTGCTCATGCTATTGGGTAGTCTTTATGCTTTATTTGTAGCTAGTTCATCTCGATCAAGTGACAACTTATTGAGGAGCTTAAGGTGACTAAGAAATTAGTCTTAAACCCTTGACCACTATTATTACCCTTCTCTTGTTAGACCTTGTTTCTCCCCCTAATTGCCCTTTATGAACCCAAAGACCTTAGCCTTTCCTTATTAATTAAAAGCAATTTCATTTAGTTTAAATTTTATACCTTGTTGCATCTTAGTTTATAATTAATCAACTTTATTTTTATTTGACTAAACTAAAGACTTAAACAAACCAAGTATCTAACCCCCGCCATCTTTGTGTTCGACACCCGAATAAATACTACTTTTATTTGGTTCTTTATAAATAGTTTTTTGGTACCGGAAGTGACGGCAAAACCCGGTCATCAGTTTCCATATACTTCTTCCATACGGATCCAAAGCCCACGCCTAGCGCTGCACGCTGATGCCGCCACCCTAGCTCCCTGACGCCCTGCGTCCCACACTGCTTCCAGACTCGCTGCCACAGATCAGTCCATATCCAGATTTTGGGCCTAACAGTTTGCCCCTAATTTTCCGCGTAAATCCAACCCTTATTAATTGAGAGGGAAATTGCAGTGTATCGTTGAGTGACTTCTCACATACTCCTTTTCAATTCACATTTTCAAAACTCATCCTTTCAGTCGTCCTTTCACTGTCAGTGCCGTGTCCCTTCGTCTCTTCAGGTACTTTCACTTCTCTCTCCTCATTTATCATGGCCAAAACCCGATTCACATCATTTTCATCCACCACTTTTGACCTCGTCGAGGATGACGACTTCCCTTCGCAGGGAGTCCTCAAAAAACCGCATTCCGGTGACTCCCACTTAACCCAGAAGGACATCCCTAGAATCAAAGCCCTGCTCGGCTTAGGCGACGATGTGGTGATTCACATCCCCAAGCCTGGTCAGAAAGCATATGCTTTTCGTGAGGGGTGGATCTGCCTGTACACCTACCCCTTCGTCCTTGGCCTTAGATTCCCCTTTCCCCTGATGATCTAAGAGTTCATCCGCCTGAACTCCCTTCCCATGACCCAAATTGCCCCTTTTGCATGGAGGATCCTCTTGTCAACTGTTGCTTTGAACAATAGCCTGGACGCCGGAATTGGGTTGTCAGATATGGCCCATAGGTTTGAGTGTCGGTCATTAGGGAAAGGCCAATACACTTTCAGGGCTGTGGAGAAGACTGAAAAATTTCTTCAGTCGGCGGCTAAGGGCAAAGATGACGGGTGGTATGAAGACTTCTTCTACGTCAAGCTTGACTCACTCCCCATCCATGCTGACTATCTGTTCGAGCACTGGGTTTTTGCTAAGAGTAAGTGTATTTGCATGTCTATTTCTGATTGCCCTTGTTACTTACTGTTCTTACTCTTTGATCTAATGCAGAACTCAAGAACCCTGAGAAATCCGAGAACGAGGAAACTTCCGTTGCCAAGCTCTTTTCCATCCTCGAAGACCGCAGTTGTTCCCCATTTCGCTCTCCGGTTTAAACGACTCCCGCTTTGAAGAAACTATGTCCTCTGGTAAATATCCTCTTTTGATTTCCATAAGCTTCCACATCTATTTACCCTTTGTTATGACTTCTTGTATCCTGGCTCCTCCATAGGAAACGTTAGACCCTCTGCTTCCGAGATCCTGATGCGTCAAGCCAGGAAAAGAACTGCTGACTCCTTTACCTCTCCTGCCTCCTCAAGAAAGAGATCCACCTCAAGGCCTGCTCCAGAACCTATCGAAGTGACCCCAATATCACGTGCCCCTGGGTCCCCTGTCCATGCTGATGATCTACTGATGCGCCTCCCTGCTAACTTTGAGGATACTGAACGTGCCAACTACTAGCCTGCATTAGAGCGGCTCCTGACTCCGGCTTGCTCCAGAGCATTTGACGAGACTGCCCCCCAGGAGATGGCTGACTTGGCTGCTAAACACTGCTTCCTTGTGAGTCTTCTTTTTACTGGCTCCTTTCTTTCTTTGCCCCTGTGCTTCCCTGACTAGTGGTTTTCTTCATTGCAGGCTCTTCAATCATCCCTCTATCTCCGTAAGATGCTACAGAGGGCCAAAGTTGAGTGCCTGGCTTCCGTGGGGAAGAACAAGGAACTCACGACTACTGTGCCAAGCAAACCGAGGAGCAGACTTCATGCGGCCAAAAAGGAAAAGGAGGCAGCTAAAGACCAGCTGGCGAGGACGCAGGAGGCCAACTGCGCTCTGACTTCTGGGCTGACAAAGGCATAAGCCCGTGCTGAGGAGATGGCAGAGCTGACTGCATTCATGCCTATACTGAGGGGAGGCACACATCCTGGAACCTGGAGGAAGAGCTGGCTGAGTTTGCCCGTGTCTTTCCCAATGGTTTGGACCTGAGCGCCCTGTTCCCTCCTGATGCTGAGGCTGCAAGCCTGGAGCCTGAATTCACAGCCATGGACATCTCTGGGGCTATCTGTGGGACTAACGCTATAGAGGAGATCCTGGCTGAGGAGACTGGTGACGGTGCTGCTGCAACCCCTGAGGCTGTTCAGGTACCTGCAACAGAGAAACAAATGGAGCACGGGGAGCAGAGTATTGGTCAGGATGCAGTTGTTGAGAGGATTGACCTCTCCTAAATTTTAAGTTGTCTGGAGACTTGGCCCCGTGTGGTGCAAGTTTGTATTTATGTTTCAAAAACTCTTTTTTTATTTTGGCTTGTTTTGTGCCTGCTGGTACGCAGGTTTTCAAACTCTGATGGTGCCTGCTATAGATAGCAGGCGCCTTAACTTGAAGTAGTTCCGGGTCTAGGTTTTAGACCCTCCTTTTGTTATACTTGAGTTATTTGCCATTGGTTTCTGGAGTTTTGATTCCACATAGGTATATCTAGGAGGCTGACCTGATTCCAGGTGCACAGCCCTTGTTCCTGGTGACAGGTTTTTGATAACATATTTTACCCATGACGTAAAATATCTTATCACTAGGGTTAGCTAACTAGAGCATACCTTCATTGACTGTTTCTGACTAACAAGGAATGTTGCGTTCCTTGTGGTTCCAGACGTTTGAAATTTCGTGCGTGCACCTTTTGCTCTACGTCATAGCTATGGATTTACTGAGATTAACGTCAAGGTATGGGTGGTCTTAGTATGTCGTACCCTGCGCGCTACCTCGGCGTATGCTCCCCATGTGGCTTGACTTAGTAAATGTCTCGCAGCCTCACATGACAGGGGCTGAACCCTCAGAGTGTTCCTTATCTGACAAGTAACCAACATTAGTATCAAAGCCTTTCTTCGTAGAAGCATGATAAATTCCAAAGTAGTGCAAATTACCTGGTGCTATCTCATGGTGTTCCAGAGCAATAGCTGGATCCAGGAAGCCACAATATGGACTACTTAGTTTAAAAATGACTCGATTTGGTTTAAAAAAAAAAAAGAAAAACTAGGGAAAACAAATAAAAGAAAAAAGTTTTCTAAAACACACCAGTACCTAAAGCATATACTAACCCCCACCCTTTTTTTTTTGCTTCACGGACTTTTGAAAGGTCTTTTGTACACTAAAGTTTTGGCACCTTGTCAGACAAAGTACCGTTTCAAGTGACGAATGTTCCAGGGTTTATCCAGGATTTGACCGTGCATGGTCATCAACCTGTATGCCCCATTCTTAATAATGCTCTCGACCTGATACGGTCCTTCCCATTTGTAGGCAAACTTGCCTGCCTTGTGATTCTTGGTATTTTCGAATACCCTTCTGAGTACGAGGTCCCCTACTGCGAGGGTTCTGATTTTGACGTTCTTGTTATATGTCTTGGCCACAGATTGCTTATATGATGCCATACGTATGTAAGCGCTTTCTCGCAGTTCATCAACCGTATCCAGACTACTAGTCATTTCGACCTGATTCTGCTCTGCCGTCTGACAACCATACCTATGCGTGGGTATCAGAACCTCTGAGGGTATCACTGCCTCCGCTCCGTATACGAGGCTAAATGGAGTCTGGCCTGTTGCAACTTTCGGTGTTGTTCTGTCTGACCAGAGTACCAACGGTAATTCGTCTGCCCATTTTCCTCCCAATTCCTCCAGCCGTTTTCTGAGATTTTCTACAATTATTTTGTTACTGGACTCGGCTTGGCCGTTGGTCTGTGGATATCTGGGGGCTGACTTTCTTAATGTTATGTTCCATCGCGCACAAAAGCCCTCGGTGTTATCTGATATGAACTGGGATCCATTGTCGCATATGATTTCGGATGGTATCCCAAACCTGCTTATGATGTTACGTTTTATGAAAGAGATCACCTGCCGTTCTTTTACTTCCGTCATTGCCTCTGCTTCAATCCACTTTGAAAAATAATCAGTCATGACTAGCATATACACCCTGTTTCCTGGGGCTCTAGGCAGCTTACCCACTATATCCATGCCCCACCATGAATGGCCATGGAGAGATAATTAGATGCATTGGCTCCGCCGCCTGGTAGATTGCTAGGGCCGCCTTTTGACATGATTCACGTCGTTTGGCATGGTTAACGGCATCTGCACGCATGGTGGGCCAGAAATATCCCTGTCTCAAAATTTTGTTAGACAGACTTCGTCCACCGGCGTGGTTCCTACATTCTCCACCATGTACGTCATGCAGCACTGTCCCTGCCTCCTTTCTGCTCAAGCACCTGAGGCATGGTCCTGCCAGTGATTTCCCAAAAAGAATGTTATCGATTAAGATATACCTGGAGGCTTTTATCCTGAAACTTTGCGCTTCCTTTCTATCCTCGGGGAGCGTTCCATCCCTTAGCCAATTTATGTACGGCACTCTCCAATCTGGATCCTGCTGTTCTTCACTGGAAACCAGTGGTCCTGGCCTCCCGCGCATATTGTACGTGTATCGCTTCATCACACGGATCCTGGTCTGGCTCCTTCTGAATGGCCGGGGTCAACACATGGGTGATAGGTATATTTGATAACTCTGTGGGCTGGAAGGTGGCCCCTAACGTGGCTAGGGCATCTGCTTCTACGTTCTAATCTCGTGGAACCTGAGTTATTTTGAACGACCTAAACTTTGATTTTTGCTCTGTGGCTATCTTCAGGTAAGCCACCATCTTTGAATCACGTGCCACGTATTCGTTGTTTACATGATTCACCACAAGTAAGGAATCGCTAAACACCCTCAGGTTCCTCACCTTAAGCCCCAGCGCCATCTGCATCCCTAGTATTAGGGCTTCATACTCGGCTTCGTTGTTGGTTGCTTTGAACTCACATCTGACAGCTTGCACTATCATATCACCTTTAGGTGATCGCAGGACTAAACCTACACCAGCCCCTCTCGCGTTTGAGGCTACATCGATGTATAAGGTCCATATTCCACTATCCTGATTCCCCATTATTGTCAGCATTCCCTTTTCTGCCTCCCCACGGGTATCAGGGCAGAAGTCGGAAACGAAATCTGCTAAGGCTTGAGACTTTGTCGCCGTTCTGGGTTCGAATTGCAAGTCATACCCACTAAGATGTACCGACCATTTAGTCATTCTCCCTGAGAGTTCGGGCTTCCTCATGATAGTTTTTAGCGGGTAATTGGTTATGACGTGGATGATGTGATATTCAAAGTATGGTCGCAGTTTATAGGAAGCAGTAACCAAAGCCAATGCTAGTTTCTCGAAGGAAGTGTACCTAGTTTCTGCAGGAAGCAGAGATTTGCTGATGTAATACACAGGATATTGTACTCCTTCTTATTCTTTGACCAAGACCGCGCTTACAGCTACTTCCGTAACTGATAGATATAGCAATAGAGGCTCCCCTTGCTCTGGCTTCACGAGTAATGGTGGCGTGCTTAGATAGTTTTTAAGTTCCGTGAATGCTTTCTCGTGTTCCTTGGTCCATTCGAATTTTTGACTCTTTCTCAGTATATCATAGAACAGCTTGCATCTATCCGAAGCCCTTGATATGAACTTGTTTAGGGCCGCCACCTTCCCTTCTAGCCTTTGCACATCTTTTGGTTTCTGCGGTGATTCCAGCTGGAGTATTGCTTTTATCTGCTCATTGCTTGCTTCAATTTCTCTATGGGTCACCATGTATCCTAAGAATTTTCCTGAGGATACTCCAAACGAACACTTGGACGGATTAAGCTTCATTTTAAACTCCCTTAATGTCTGGAAGGTGTCTGCCAAGTGTTCCATATGCATTCCTGCTTTTTTGGACTTTACTACCATGTCATCTATGTATACTTCCATTGTCTTCCCTATTTGTTGCTTGAACATTTTATTTACCAACCGTTGGTAAGTGGACCCGGCTTTCTTTAGGCCAAAGGACATGACGTTGTAACAATATATACCTCTTTCTGACATGAATGCCGTTTTTTCTTGATCTTGTGGATGCATCTTGATCTGATTTTAACCGCTCCAGGCGTCAAGAAAAGTAAGTACTTCGTGTCCAGCGGTGGCATCTACCATTGTTGTTGGAGCTTGTGTCCTCCACAAATTATTGTGATAACATTTGTAAATCTCTTACAGGTTCACAAGGGTATACTTCGTATTTTAATCAGTTGATTAACGATTACCTAATAACGGTTGGCTTGCTAGAAAGTTTGACATTATTATCATACAGATGACGGTGATCAACTGGTCCCTAAAGGTCACACCTATAGGATGTGTTTGAGAGATGTGAATATAATCACATTGATGCCTTATATGACTAAACAGTTAGTCAATGTGTTGATGAGACAATTATTTAATGAAGATTAAATAATATTAGTTGAAACGAATTAACTGTCAATTCGTAAATTGAATATAATAAGTTATATTTAATTAAATGTATGTAATGTTAGCTTGGACGAATTAATCTGTTAATTCGTAATTAAATGTAATCGGTTATATTTAATATCAACAAGATGAATGTGTCATAGTGGTAATAGTGAGGGTACTCAAACCAAGAGGTCATGGGTTCGATCCTCACTAGATGACAATTTACACATTTTATACATTTTTGGAATAACCGAAAATAAGAGAAATAACTCTCTTAATTTCGGTAAATTGGGCCAAAATTATGGAAAAGAAAATCCACGCTATTTCTCCATATACTCGGTTGTTATAAGGGGAGATGAGTGAATTTTCTTAACCTAATTCTTTTCCCAATTCTTGCCTCCTCTCATCGGAAGTACACAAAAAAAAAAACCTAAAAATTAATCAGTGATTTTTGGATCGATTCTAGCAAAATCAAAGGGCATTTCGCATATCGTCTTGGGTGCAACTGATAGGCGAATATCAACTTTGATATTGTTCTTAGGCCGTTTTTGCTAGGACCAAAGGTTATTTCTTAATCTTTTACAATATTGTTTATGCAATTTAATTTTATGACTAGCTTTCATCATCTTATAAATTCATTATAGTCCTTAAATTAAAGGGATGCATACAGATAAATCCCACAATTGCATCGATATGCAGTAGTGGGAATGGGTCTTTGGGACAAGCTTTGTTCAAATCTGTGAAGTCTACGCATACTCTCCATTTTCCGTTTTTCTTGGGCACAACTACCACATTAGAAAGCCATTCAGGGTAGCTAACTTCTCTAATTTTACCTGCTACCAAGAGACTGTCTACTTCTTTGTTAATGACTTCGTTTCATTTTGCCGCGAACTTTCTTCTTTTCTGCTGTACCGGGGTGCAGCCTGGGTTCACGCTTAACTTGTGCAAAATAACGGATGGATCTATACCTACCATATCGTCGTGGGACCAAGCAAAACAGTCCATGTTGGTTTTCAGAAATTGAGTCAGCTGGCTGCGTAGCTTTTCACTGCAAGTTTCTCCAATTAATACTGTCCTGTCCGGGTGCTCCTCGTCCAGGTGGACCTGGTCTAGTTCCTCTGAGGGAGGCTCCTTGTATTCTTTCGAGGTGCCTCGGTCCTGTAATTGCTATGAGAGAAGCCTGGTTGTAGCTTTGAGGGCTTGAGCGTAGCAGTTCCTGGATTCCTCTCGATCCCCTTTTACTGTGACCGTACCCCATGGTGTTGAGAACTTGAGACACTGATGATATGTTGAGGGCACCACCTTCATCTGATGCAGCCATGGTCTTCCTAGTATCACGTTGTAAGTGGTTGGACCCTCAATGACTAAGTATCTTACCAGTTTGTTAACTCCTTCAATATACGTTGGGATGGTTATCTCACCTACCGAATGTGCAGTCTCACCACTGAATCCCACCAGGGGTACAGATTTCTTTATCAGGTTCTATTTATCAAAACCCATGGTTGGTTTCCAGTATAATGACGTTCACAGAACTCCCTGTATCCACTAATGATTTTCGTGCGGTGCAATTGCCAATGGATAACGTTATAGTTAGGGCATCGTCATGTTGCTCTGCGCCGCTTTCTATGTCGGTTTCGTCGAAAGTTACCGGGGGTAAATTGCTCTGGCTTACCCTGTATGAAGTTTCTTGATGATTTCCTTTACTTTCGGTGGCTTTCCTCTTAGCGGCGGAATATGTCAAACCCGATAGCTCGGATCCGTCTGTTATCACGTTAATAATTTTCGTGCATATGGGTGGGGCAGAAGGAAGCACCTGGTTCGCTGCTTCTCTCATGTCCTGCTTGCCCCCACGTGATAACAGGTGGTCCAAGTTTCCCCTGCGTATCTGGAACTTAACTTCCATGCGCAGCCTGTAGCAGTCTTCTGTCCTGTGCCCTATGTCCTGATGCCATTCACATCTCTTGATGCTGTCTCTGTCGTCGTTGGGTCGATTCTGAGTGGGAGGCTTTGGCCACCTCACCTGATCACCTAAGCCTCTTAGTGCTTTCAGCAACCCTTCCATTCCCGTGTTGAATCCGTACTCAGATAGCTTAGGAGGATGCTGGGAGTCGTCCACTTGCTGGGTTTTTTATGCTACTCTGCTAATATTGGGTCTGCGGTATGGCTTAGCTCGTTCGTCTTTCTTCTCTATTGAGATTTTCCTGATAGGTTTGTCGAAGTTTGTTATTCCCTTTCTAGCTTGTATGTCTTCTTCCAACCTTAATGCCGCTGTAGCTCTCTGCTGGACTTCTTCGAATCTCTCACAAGGGTACATCGTTAATTCTTTGTAGAGGTCCGATTCCTTATCCAAGCCCTGCCTGAAGGCCTTGATGGCCGTGGACGTGTCGCAGCCTCGTATTGAGACTTTCTCTGCGTTGAACCTTGTGACATAATCTTTGATTGATTCACCTATTTCCTGAACAATCCTATACAGATCGCTTGGCTGCTTTGGTGTTCTCCGGCTGCTGGAGAACTGCTGATTGAAGGCGTTGACCAAATCGGTGAATGATGATATGGTTCCGTTAGGCAAGCCAACGAACCATTGTAGTGCTGCTCCGGTTAGGGTTGAACCAAATCCTTTACACATGCATGCCTCCTTCGAGGCTCCTGTGGCAGTGGTAACCATCATCTTTTGCTTAAATTGGCTAATATGATCGCAGGGGTCTGTGGTTCCATCGAAGAGGGTCATTGTTGGGACGTTAAATCCTTTTGGTAAGGCCACTGTAGCTATATCGTCAGTAAAAGGTGAGTCAACGTAGCTTTCCGGTGCAGCCATCTCCATAGGCAGCGGCATTCTTGGGACCCTCCGGAGGAGGCTTCGTAGTTCCTGGTATTGCTGTTCTATATATGTCTATCTCCCGGCGGGTCGCAGATGCTCCTGTGACTGACGTTCTGCCACTCGTATGAAGTTCTGTTGTCCTAAGACTACCGGTTGGTGCATTTGTGATGCTGCTGCAGCCGGGCCGCTTTCCCAGGTATACTCAGCTTGATTTGTAACTTAAGCCCTTATCGCCGGGATCGCAGCTGCCGCTCTGCTCTGCTGGCGTCCTTCTGCATCCGACGTGGGTGTTGGCTCATGGCTTGCTGGCTCATCGTCTGGTGTCAATGTTCCTAGTCCTGTTGGGACCAGGCCTCCTCTTGGCTGCGGTGTTATGTCCATATCCAATCTAAGTGCTACATCGCGTGGCAGCACCCGCGTCTGCCTCCGATCCCTATTTTCTCCTGGTGATCCCCTGGATCTATCTTCCTGCATCCAAGGGGCTGAATTAGTGGCATGGCTTCTTAACTCGTTGATCTGTGCTCGGAGGAGATTGTTGTCCTCTTCCATCTGGGATCTCATGCTCCTGTTCTCGTTTTGCATTGCTCGGATTGTCTTTGCTAAAGTGTCCAATCCGCTTATCATGATGCTGGTGGGACTCGGAGGAGCGTGAGTTTGTTGTCTGGAGTGTCCCTCTTTCTCAGGTTGCGGGATTCCTTGCCGTCCCTGGACTGCTCCTTATTCTTTATCCTGGGTTCTCTCTGACGACGGGTTTGCTGCCGCCTGGGAGCTTTGACTCTGCTTGACGGCTGGTATCTGGACGGCACTGGTGGGCTGAATCGGGTTCGCGCCTGCTGCTGCTGCCGAGGGAGATGGTGCCCGTGTTGCTGCCGAGGGGGATGGTGCCCGTGTTGCTGGGGCACCGTTGGTGTTGCTTGAGTTGGTTTCTTGGTGTCCGGACATGTTATGCTTGCTGTGTAGACTGGCTAACGAAGACGAACACTATGCCCCACGGTGGGCGCCAAACTGTTTTGGTAAATTTCTACCAATTAGGGTTAAAGCGGTCTTAATGTTAGGTCTGTATTATGATTTGTTTGTTTGTTGTATGATAATTTGAATGTGTGACGTAAATAAATAACACAAGCGATTTTGGTGACGCGGAAAACCCAATTTGGGAAACAACCGCGGTGGGAGACGGAATCCCACCAAGATTTTCACTATAATTCGTGTGGGAGTACAGTTCGTGTGTTATGCTATGGAGGCTAGGGTATAATTCTCGTATTTTTCGATGGTCTTTCTCCTTGGCATTGATGCCCTTTATATAGTGAAGCTCGCTCAGCTAGGGTTCCTTGCTTTTCTTCCAAGTTATTCCTAATTTGACACAGAATAGGATTTTCCTCCATTGGATATGATAAGTGATAGAGTTTCCATATACTTCTTCCATACGGATCCAAAGCCCACACCTTGCGCTGCACGCTGATGCCGCCACCCTAGCTCCCTGACGCCCTGCGTCCCACACTGCTTCCAGACTCGCTACCCCAGATCAGCCCATATCCAGATTTTGGGCCTAACATGCTTCCACTTTTATCTAATCTCAATAATTCAGAGTTAATTATTTAGAGGATATTCACAAACTAATTTTAATCATCCTATCTTCTATTATATGAAAAAAGACTTTCGAGACACTTGACTCATTGAGATGGTCTACACAACTTGCTCTTACATATTTACATTCATTATCTTTGGGCTCTAAGTTATAGTTGAGTAAAGCAACATTGCTTTGATTTATATATTCTCCTACTCCTTATTTTATCTAATATGGGGTTGTGTCTTATGTGCGTAATTGAGATGCATCTTTGCACTATGCTCTTTCCAGGGCTCTTAGTTGTTTGTGTTGTGGTCTGCTAATTTCGTTTCGCTTATTGATGATGTAAAGGTGTGCTGCGACTACACAAGATGGACAAGAACGCGTCTGTGGTTCGAGAATAGAAGAAAAAATGGGTCAAATCGTGGAGGATGCTCCAAAACTATTGGCCCGTTTACATATTGTCATGCCATGAACCGCTCTGTGCGTCCTATTGTGTGAAAGAACCTGTCCTCCGACTTCTATGACCTCTCTACTTCAATAATCCAAGCCCATTTTCGGCTCCGATTTTTAAATGGGGTCGTTTCAAATAGTAGGTTCCAATCTATTTCTGCTACTAATTGTTAATTGTTACGCTACTTATTCCTTACAGATGCCAGTTGTTTAATGCAATCGTATGTTTCAAATGCTGTTGTAGTAGTAGAGGTTAAACAGAAGGAGCTCAAACGGTTGACTGAAGAGGTGGTCATGCTATTTGAAAGGATCTGGAATGTCCTGGACTGGAATCTGGTTTACGATATCTGTCGAGCGCATGGAAGGGTTGTGGTTCTACCCCAAGAACAACACCTGTCTCTCAGAATTCTTCACGTTTATTGTGATCATTTAGATGTGCTTTATCAAGGACTTAAAGAAGAGATACTTCGAGAGCTTGACTCTTCACCTTCTTCTTATGACAGTTATAGTCGTTGAGTTAGTTCACTAAGGGGGTGTTCTTCATGTCCGACTAGGAATTGTCCTGGTTTCAGTTGCAAGTGTCTCTCCCTTCGTCTCATGGTTTTCGGTGTTATTGTAAAAAGTCAAGTCCTTTTAGATAACTTGGACCTCCTGCTTAGGTAATGTGTTAGTTAATGTGTTTTACTTCCCATGGTATTTCCTTTCTAAATATAGCGACTTGGGTTTAATATAGGCATTAAGATGGCGTCTACAGTTGTCAAGTTTCAATACATATTTAGTTTCAGGCCATTCAAATACTACCTCAAAGCCCAGGGAGAGAAATGTTTGTTTAATAGGGAAGTTCACCGTCAATCATGGGAACCGGTTGAACGGGCCATGGCGTGGCGGCTACTGTTCACATAGGTAGCACAGGCACTCCTCCTAATCGGCCTCCCCGTGTCGGACCCACGTCAAAACGTATAAATTACAAATGTCTGTTTAATAGCAGTAAGAGGATTATGCATCTGATGTATTACCTCCAATTCTATAGTTTTTGAGTATTCTAATCAAGTTTTTGAGTTTTATTTTAAAGTTTTTGAGTTTTACTATAAAGTTTCAGAGTTTATTCACTTAAAAATTAAGCTCTAAAAAATTACAATAAAACTCAAAAATATTACATATTAGTTTAGTTAAATTTGAGTTTTGACGGAAAAAATATTAAAATCTAACTTATAAACTTTAATATGCTCAAAGAAATATACATATGCTCAAAAACAAATAAAGTTTGAGGCAATAAGCTCAAAAAAAAATACATATATGCTCAAAAAATAAAAAAGTTGGATGTAGTACATCCGATGTATGTTCCTTTTTAGGGAGAGGCAGGTTATTGGATTCACAAAATATAAATTAGAAGAGGGATTTTGTTTCTTTAATGAAGTTCGGCTCAATAGTTCTGTATCAGATTGATCACTCAACCCTTAAATTCGATTCTGTAGCACATAGTCAACTTGATTTATTCAAAGAGAAGAAGAAAAAGGTGCAAATTGTCAAAGGAGTTAAAGAGAGCATTGGAGTTGGAAGAGGCGAAGAAGGGTCCAAGGAACTCTGATATTGTGAAAACGCAGCGGACTTGGAAAGCGAACACTGACAGGACGATAAGATGCAAGTGCACGATAATCCCAGTCTGCTCCACAGAGTTTAGATATAGATAGGTTGTTGGAGACTACTGAAAACCTTAAGAAGGCAAGATATGGGAAGAGGAAGGTTAATCGTCGCCAAGTAAGGTTTGTTATTGAGTTCTTTGAACTGATGTTTAAGTTACTACTACTATTTTACTTCTCACTGTTGTAATTGAGATTGTGGGGCGGCGCTTTCCAGACGAATAAGCGAATGAAGAGAGTGAAACTATATGATGTAAATGTTATTTGTCAACAAGTGGGTCATTCGATAGTAGAAACCTTTGGACATGGTGGTAGACAAGCATCACAAATCGCCTCTTTCGTGATCTCAATTACAGGTTATAGATTTAATCACTTGAAAAGTTAGCTTGAAAAAAAAACCGATTATTTGAATAAATTTGTGGTAATTTGTAGCTCTGCAATTGAATACCAAGTAAAGCTCAAACCATGGCTGTCGAAGGAGATATGGTGGGTCTTGGTCTAAAGTTTAGATTTATGTTTCGACTTTCTGCAGTTGAATAGATTGCGAGATGGCAGTTGGTTAAGTAGATATGTTGGGGCTTCCGGTGGACAGAGAGAAACGACGTGACCAATGCTTGAGTATCATACTGGCTGCTTGCCAGAGCCGGTGGTGGTGAGTGGTGATGCAAGGTGGAACGTAACAGTGGAAGGCTGGAAGCTTAGTTTCAATCTCATGATTTTAATGGTGAGTATTATATGTTGAATTGTGCTAATTTTTCATCCTTGTTATAGTCATTTCACTATAAACTCCAAGATAACAAGCTAAAATGCAGCATGTTGTATTACACTTTCTCTATTGGATTTGGTTGTACGTTTCTTAAAGTCTCCTCACATATTGAACATATACAATCAAATGGAAAGAGGAATGAAGTAACACATATATATGCGGAATTGCAATGCAGAAGCTCCCATTTATTTCTCCATAGAACTTAAGTCTATGTCTATGCAATGTAACACATTTGATTGTATACGTTTCTTAAAGTCTTGGTAGATTAAGCGATGAATTTTCGATCCCATGTCGAAACAACAAGACTTTTCTTATCA
Source organism: Silene latifolia (assembly GCF_048544455.1). Taxonomy (NCBI): domain Eukaryota; kingdom Viridiplantae; phylum Streptophyta; class Magnoliopsida; order Caryophyllales; family Caryophyllaceae; genus Silene; species Silene latifolia. The sequence goes on from NC_133529.1 coordinate 26,895,594, forward strand.
TGTCTCTCCTATTGTTAATAAATTATTGGATAGCTATAAGCTTACTAGCTTTGCATATGGTTAGGTGGGAAATAGGAAAAAAAAAATTATGGAGGCAGAATTAGGAAAAGGTAATTGAATTTTTTTTTTTTGGCTATGGAAAGGAAACTAGGTTGATCGTTCCTATATCATCCTTACTGATGAGAACGGTAAAAGGCAGGCTCAGAGTTCCAAAATACCAGGAAAACCAAATAAGAGGAAGAAGAACATGAAGGGCCAGAGCAAAGTGACTCTCAAAAGAGAAAGTCTAAAACACAACCCACATGAAAAAGTTCCAGAAAACAATGAGAGTTAAATTAGAGCACAAAAACATATATAGATCTAAAGATTTAAACTAAACATTACAAGAACAATATAAATAAGCCAAAAGACTGCACCTCAACAAAAGCAAAAGATAAAAAACTTCAAAGGTTCTGAGAATGGAATAGATTCCACAACCATTAAAAATCAGAAGAAAGAAGCACAAATTTCAAATCTTCATTTATTAACATCATTAAATTGGAAGGGAGGTAGCTGTGTAGTGTGTTTGTTGGAATTGCTGGATTTCCTTTGTTTGTTCACATAATTATGTTGCCAACCCCATAATTATGCAGATTTGTGCCTGAGTGGAAGGTCAAATTTAGAAAATGTCCCATAGAAATCGTTGTTTATCGTTGAATAATGAACACAAGATGCCTGCATTTTCCTGCTCACCTAGCTCATTTTATGCAGAGTATCTACTCATCTTTAGTCGTGAAATGGGTTAATTTGTAGATATGAAAACGACCAGAATCAAGAGGCCACCAGGATCAAATCAGTGCGACTTCGGTTCATTACTGGTACTGAATATTGCTACTGCTCCTGCTCGCTCTAACAATCTCAGGTGCGTTGTCTTCAGGTTTTCTGTGCACTTCCGTCTAACAGTAGGAGAATAACGGACGGACTTACGGTTCATGTTTGAGACAAAATTAGTAGTAAAATGATGTTTTTAAAGGATTGTTAGGGAGAATGGTGACCCTAATTGAAAAATCGTACTATTGTATTTTTGTAGCTTATTTAGGTGAGGAAGAAGATATTCAATTTGCTAAGGAGAATGGTCGAAATTTATGTTTCAGTACTTTCTTTTGTAAATTTTTGTAAATTTTAATTTAATCTGATTCTAAAAATGTTCGTGCTTGAAGGCAAATGTACTCCTCGAGCCGTTGAACCGTCTACAGTAAGGCCAAAGGAGAACATGCCAAGGAATGAAGTGAAAGATGATAGTGACAAAGATGTAGATCACTCTAATTAACTATGATGGTGAATCTGCTGAACATGTTTTATTTTATTTTGTTTTACTTGGTGGGTTGTAACTTGTATACCTCCTTGGGTCATCTATGGTGTAATTTATATAGGAAGGAATGACGAGGTTACACGGTTACACATTTAAAGCATAATTAGCTTATTGTTATTTTTCATAACTGAGACTTGTTTTTCCAAAGTCAAATTACTCTCTTTAATCCTATCATTTGTTTAACTATTCCATTTTAGGATGTCTCCGTCATTTGTTTACCTTCAATATTAGGAAGATTTTTATAGCCACTTGTCATTCATTATAAACAATCACAAATGGTCCCATCCCCTTTCCTTAGTTTTTGTGCTAACACCTAAAAGTAAACAATTAACCAAGAGAGAGGGAGTATTTTATAAGAATAGGCAAACGACTGTCATTTGAATTGTCGATAGAATGAAAAAGCTGCCTAGCGCAAATACAATTGCCGCTTGTAGAAATGCGTGCTTGTCCAGAAACTTATATAGTTATATGTAGTGGTTGATGGGGATTCATGTGTTATGGATGGACAAGGGGGTTTGGAAAATGGAGATGCCACACATGGATTCAATATGTAGGCTTTAAAATATCACAAAATCTCATTGACAACGGGCGATATCCGTCACAAGCTTGTGACGGATACCGTTTTCTCTCACAAAATACCCATTGAGAGGTAAGTGGGAAGCACATGGGGGTGCCCCACCTTGTCCCCTTTCCCTTTTTGTGAGAGGTCTTCAGCTTGTGATGGGATTAGCCCGTCACAAGCAAGACGCTTTGTTAAAATATATACTTTAATAGTAAGCAGTTAGCAAAGCGCTAGCTTTGTTGACATTGCTTAACACAATAAGATTATTATTTTAAAAGTCAAATTCAATAATTAATATAATCGGAGATGAACATAACTAATTTGCAACATCATACATAATCTTCATTTAGATTATTAGTTAATCTAACCTTAGACGATTACTCTTTTTGTGTCGTTCATTTACTTACCTTTTTCGTTTTAAGATTATATTTTTACTATTAATAACTCTATCAATTTTCTGCTACTCTTTCACCAAAAAAAAAAAACTCTATCAATTTTGGGTGTTCTTCTGTATAGTTTTTTAAAAGGGAAAACTGCTTCCAAACATTGCTGCAAATAGAACTGCTATATTAATATTTTAGGGTTCCAACACTGCCCATTCCTATAACTGCTCACGAGTAATTCTACCGTCCTCCCGGAGGACGGGCGGTAGAATTTTTGAACTGCTCACTATGTCACTGGCATGGCATAACCTTTCAAACAATATTTATTTTGCTCATATTTTAATAGTTGTGTAACTGTGTTCGTCTGTTATGTAACTATATGAACTTGGTTTGTTCTTCTTAACGAAAGGTGAGCCAATTAATCACAACCGGAATCTGTTATGTACAACATAAAGCTACTTACATGTATGAAAAAACAATCAGGCATGAAACATCTTCGAAAACCAAAAGAATACCGCGCCCGGTAGGGTGCGGACCACCAACTAGTGTTAATAAAGACATACTCACAGTTACCCTCAGTTCCTCACATAACTTGATAACAACCCACCCGATAATAATTCGAAATGACGCGACCCGACCCAGCTTGAATTCTTCCAAACTTGGAGAACCGAACCCAAATTAACCTGATCCAAACCCAACCTGATTGGCCAGTTGTCATTTAGTAATTGGCCCCTCATCTTTCCTTAGTCTTTGTGCCAAAACCAAAGGACAATAATTGACCGGGATGGAGGGAGTAGAAGAATAATTCTAGCGCACAACAATTAGAGCCGCACTATTATACGGATCTGAGTGTTAGGTCATGATTCATGAATCATTATCATGTTCAAAAGATGAATATGGCGTAGATGCTTATGTTAAGGTGGATGTGCGACTATATAAGGAATGATTGACTTAGAAATGAGTTGATTGGGGAGAAGATGAAAGTGGCGCCAATAGAGGACAGGATGATGGAGAATATGCTAAGATCGTTTTGCCATGTGAGACCTGAGAAGGAGCCATATTGATTCAATCTTAGGAACATAAAAGGTTGTCCGGGGTAGAGGAACACCCCAAAATAAAAAAATGGGACGAAGGTGACTGAAAATGATGTGAAATTCTTTGGGATTAAAAGATGACGGAGAGAACACTATGAAGGTAAATGATTCATTTGGATGATGGAGTGAGATTTTTTTACTTGTTTTTTAGTATTGACTATTTATTTAAACTACTTATCCATTTTTAAATATTAATGCTTATATAATCAGTTACCGATAGTATTTCGATCTGGAGATAGTCCTTATTTCGCAGAAGTTATTTTGGCTCGAGTTCTTGTCAGTTATTGATAGTCTTCCTAAAAAGAGCATATGTAAATTTTATATCTACATTCTACACTAAACATACATTTACAATTTAAATGAAAGTTAATATCTAGTCTTACAACAAGAGCATGATAAAGAATTAAATAGTTTATATACAATTAAAAAAGTCTAAACCTCATGGTAGCACGAAACTTTCCCTAAAATTTTTTACCATGGAGGAATAAAGGACGAAAAATGGAGAATAAGGGAGACATCACAGAAGAGAATCACAATCTTTTATGTCAAAATACACACTCCTTTTATTATTCCTTTTGTACAAAACTTTTTTAAACACAAGACAATAGATGATGCACGCCTTTGATGAGCACCCAACCCAACACACACACACACATTAATTCTCACAAACAACTAATTCCAAAACTACCTTTCCTTCTTGCTTTTCCTTTCTTGAAAAGCCTCTTAAAAGGCCTTTGATTTTTGATGTTCCCTTTAACCTAACACACAACATCATCAACAACCTCAACCTGAACCTCAACCACCACTTTACATTTTACCATTGTCAACTCGGAAAATGACTCTATAATCTTTTTAAATGGAATTGAATGAAATGCATGTACTATTCGCGACTATGTTAAAACATCTCGGGAAGTGGTCTGCTTTCCAAGAATGACTTGAATAACACTAGCGACCGCTCTGGTTGTGAGAAGGGTACTTCGTGTGATGCCCCTCTTATGGTCGCGAATGACAATATATCACCATATGCTTCCGTCCATCCACCAACCTGTCATGTCACAACACATTGTAATTCTCTAGATTAGGCACATTATAATACGAAGCCAGAAAACTTAGGAACACCATTTCGCTTATTTCATCATATTCCGAGTATGTGGAATGACTGAATTTTACCTGTTTACAGTCACAAATTCAGCATACAAAAACTATGCTTGTTTACCTGTTGGCCAGCAAACCAAACTCTGTATGGAACGGTAGCGTTGAGTTTAAGCTCTTGAGCTAGTCGATTCACGAGTGTGCGACTTCCAGTCAGTGGAATGACTGAATCTTGATCCCCACTGTTTCGAATCATCCAAAACAGTCAGTATGCATTTACAGTCCTAGTAAGATACAACTGTTAGGCTAGAAAGCTTGTGTCTTTACCTGTACACCAAGACGGGGATTCTGTTCTTCACAAGTGAACCCACTATGGTGATTGTGGGTATCTGCACATCAAGGAGTTTATAGTCCAGAACACTGTCGATACAAAGATAATACAATATCATCAGTATCGTAACTATATTGCATAGCAGTTCACCCATTACTGCATCATGCTTCACTTTCAGAGCATGTACTAAGTAACAGCCGTTTTTAGTTTCTTCGAATTAGAAATTTACAAGTCACATAGTTTGGTAAGAGAAAGACAAACATTGAGTTTCGACTAATCCACGGTGGATATTGGTGTTAAATATTGGTTTCTTTCTTGATCTCAGAATAGGAGTACAGAATAAAAAAATTACTTGCTGCAAACTTCCCATCGTCGAACATTTACAAGCCGAGCATGGAGGGCCTTCTTCACATCTGGTCGATTCAAGTAGCTTACGGTCTCATCTTCTATACATACATCAACACTCTCACCAGTTTGCTGCAATTTGTAGCAAGCTCGTTAGTTATTATATAAATACTCAGGAAGCACAATTCTGAAGTCTGAACTGATTTTATGATAGAAAATGTTATACCTCCTGAGGGCTAATAATCTTCGATTGAGATAGCACTGAAGATATACAGACGTCGAGAGTGACATCATATTTGTCAACGAACCTGCTTGTTTCAGTCCCAACTTGCCTCATAACTTTGGAGCATATAGGAGATACAGACCCACTGTAATACTCTGTCACATATCGTGAATAATTGCAGGCCTTGGTGAATATGTTGTACGTTGAATCTGATATCAATCCATGAGACCAGAAGTATTCTGCCCTCGAGTTAAAATCTGTAGCGTATTCCAAAACTGGGTTCCCTAGCTGCGATACATTAAACCCTCGTCAACTTGTAATACTACACCAACTGAAATACATCACATACTAACTAACATGAGCTTTAACTAACCGATTGAGCTTCAATAGTTACCTTTACGAATATTATAGCCACAATACTATTAAAGCTGATACCTTAACTTCTAAGTCGCCTCACAATAACCAAATGTCCTAACTCGAGAAGAAGCCAAAGTCTCAACATGAATTGAGCCAACCAGCCAACTTGAATATGACTCCACCCAAAATGACATGACTACATTGAAACAATGACGTAACTAGCTAAGAACCGAAACAACCCCATACTGACCAGATTGACCTATAACAAACCCAAGCTCTAAGTCTCTAACTGACTAGAAGCGCAACAATACATGGAACGCGTTTGTCACATATGTTATTTATCACCTGCAAAATCTAAGTTCAGCTGAAAAAAAATCTACTCAATATCCTGGTGAATGAATGGTACTCCGTATACAGTAGCTTTCAAAATATGAAATTCTAGTAAATTCGATACTTACAGCAATCCCTTTGAGGTTGAACAACTTCTCCTTTTTGTTAAATTCCACTATGAGTTTTGCAAGTTGAGGAATATAATGGCCTGAGAAATGATAACCAGTCAGATGAATACCCTATGTTTACAAGTATAATTGTACTATATACTTTCACATGAAAGAGTTAGTCAACTAGTTTAGTAATGCACCTACTAAACATTACCTGCATAACTTTCCCCAGTTATGAAGAAATCTCTGTGTTTATACTGTGGAAACTTCTTAAACCATCTTTGTAAGAATATCAGATTGTCCCTGGCTACACACCGAAAACACCATACACAACTTAAAACATTAAGAATGATCATACTTTCACTCTAAGCTCCTATATAAGTGCTATGTTACTCCCACACATCAGTTTGGTTGTGTGTCGAGTATCTGAGGCAAAACACGATAGTTTGACACTTCATTTTAGACCAAAACGTTTACTATTTCCCACGAAATAAACGTGTCGGACACTTGGAGCCGAGTCAGGGTAACATAAGCTATAACTGACATTATTAATTACCTGTAACAGCATCACTGACTGAATCATAGCCAGTTATATCAGCTGAATAAGAGTAACCAACTCCCACAGGAGTCTCCAAATACAACATATTTGCTTCTGAAATAACAAAATTATATCAACAAAAGGTTAATTATTTCTGTAATAATTAATTAACATTAATTTAATAAGTAAACCCAAAAAGAACATTGCATTTTTGTAAAACTTTTTACCTTTGTTCCAACTATACTCATTTTTCACCAGCACATTTCTTTTTGGCCTGAATGGTCCATTCTCAGAAAATGCACCAACCCCAAGGGAAGAACAACCAGGACCTACTCCACAAAATATAATTAAAAATTTAATCTTTATATTGACAAACAAAAAGGAATATTTTTCTGAATTTCAGCTTTCTTCATAGACCTTTCTATGTAAAAACAACTAAAGTAACATTACTTAATAAGCTGAATATCCCCAATCCCAGAATTATTCATAATCAAACCTTTCTATGCCAAATATTCACATTCGAAACCGGCTTAGGCTTAAGGCGATCTTTTCCATGTTATATGGTTCATTATTTAATGATACTTACATTAAATATATGAAAATTGGATAGTTAGCCAGAATGAAAACTATAAAATTTTGCAAATTCTATTGTACCACTTTAAATGTGACCACTTTTTGATAAGGGTAAATAGTACTCCTTCCGTCCCGGTCAATTGTTGTCCTTTCGTTTTGGCACAAAGAACAAGAAATGAAGAAAAGGCCAATAATTAAATGACAAGTGGAATAAATTGAATGAGAATGATCAAATTGCTCATCAAGTTCATTCTTAAAATAGAAAGGATAACAAATGACCGAGACACCCAAAAATGGAAAAGGAGAACAAATGACTGGGAGTACTAAGTAGTGAACACTTTTTATGAGTCTTACTTTTTGCAAAACAAAAAAAAAAAAAAACACGGTAAAGCCCATCGTACAGGAAAATTGCTGATAAAAAAAATTTGTGCAAGACTTTTGAACCGTCTTAAAGCTCAAGAAAGCTTTTTCCATACGTTGCTCAGTGATTGATATTTATGATGAGTACGTTGAATAAGACGGTTTTAAGCAAGACTAACTGAAATTCAAAAAAGATAAAACTGAAAATTGAATAGCATTCAAACCTCCATTTAACCAAAGAACCAAGGGTTTAGTTTGAGGATCAACCTCAGCTTCAACAAAGTAGTAAAAGAGAGACTTATGCTTCTTATAATCCACACTAACATAACCAGCAAACTGTTGAAACCCAACTTGTGGTTGACCAGGTAAAACAGTAATTTTATCACTTACACTACTACTTACACATACTACATTAACAGTAAACAACCATAATCCCAGTAACAAAACAACCTTAGCAACTCCAACAACCATGTTTTTTTTAAAAAAATTCTAGAGAGATAATGAGAAGGGGTTTAGAGAGAGAATGAAGGAAGGAGGTGAAGTGGGTTGGGAAAATGTAGGAAGGAAGGATGAAGTTAAAAAATGAAGAAAGGTGTTGTCTTTTGTTATGATTACAGGGATAACTTTTTTTGAGAAGAGGAGTGGCAGGCCTAAGCAATGGAGTGAAGAAGGAATAGAGTTATTGGGTACAGTGTGAATTGTGGGGAGGTGGGTCACTCTACTCTTATGGTACCACACTTTCTATAGTAGGACGGTTTTACAGCGTGAGACGGTTTATCCGATTTAAGGAATAACGAGTATATAAATATTTCATTTATTGATACCGTGTATTAATACTCAATACGTAATTAGTATTTAGGTCATGTATGTTCTTTTTGCCTTAATTTCAACTCATTTTAGGTCAGCTTAACTCTATCAGTTTAGCCTCTTTTCATTACAAATTAAACTCTTAATCCCTTATAAGCTTTATTAGTTCAATTCAACACCATTTAATTCAGTTTAACTTCTAGAAGCAAAAAAGAACGGGGTTTAGATGGTCTCATATTGATAAGGTGTACAGTATATGGTTTGTCTAGCTGGAATTTATGAGTAAAGCATGTGGGTTCCTTTTGGGGTTTGTTTCTGAAAATGAAATGAGAGTGTTGTTCTTGTTGCTTTGGAAATATCACCATATCATCATTTTATTTTGATATCAAATTTTATTTATGTAGGGGAGTGGCCGGCCTGGTGGTGTTGTGTGCTTTACGCATAATTCATTGACCGACTGATTTATGGTAAAGTCTTGTTGTCTGATTTATTATTTACTTGGTCAAGTCTACTAATGTGACACAAATACAATCTGCCTTTTGAAATTGTCTAATCTTTGGTTCTCAATTTATGAGGTATATTGTATATACGGATTTGGAAGGATTAGTGTGAAGAGAGAATATGGCTTCTAGAGTATGAGATTTCAATCAAGGAAAAATTGACACGCCATCGAGTAATATTGACTTCTTCAAGTAGTAATATTGAGTTTAAGTACTCTCTAATCCTTTCACATTCATGGCTAAGTCTTAAACAATCATCTATCTCTCCATTACGTAGGGTCAATGTGAGTCAGAGATATGTGCATAGGGCTTCACACGAGCAGCTGTTGTCATCCTAGCAACCTCAGCACAGCAAACTCCATTTATCATTGAAGATATTTTCCATAGAAGCCTCTAGAAGATGTCATAACAAACTTGTAACAACCTGTAACTGATTTGACTTTCTCTAACAAACTTTGACTGTAGCTGACTAGGACATGACTAGGATTAGTTAGTTAGCTCCATATATAGATGCTCATGTACTCATATCAGATTAAATTAATACAAATCACAAATTCTATTTACATTTGTTGTTCATATCAAATACTTCAATATTACTTAAAAGCTTGAGTTAGTATCAATGGCGTCCATCTATGTTGCTGATGATTCTCATCATCTGACACCATTTCACATGGTATCAGAGCAGGAGTAACTTCCTGTTTCTGCATATCAGATTCTTATTTCCTCCGCAAGCACTCTGTGTTTCTTTCTGGTTCATTTTTCTTTTCTCAATTGTTTACATTTTGCTTTATACAAAAACTCACAAAATCATAATTTCACAACAAAATGACGAATTCTGAACAAATTCCTACAGCTGATGCTTCCTATAGCAATCCGTATGATGATCCTCTTTTTTTGTCAAATTCAGATCATGCTAGCATGATTCTGACAGCTACTCTTTGTTGGAGCCGTGTCCTCCAGTTAGTGCGGATAACGTTATTGCACATACACTTGTACGGACAAGTGGGAGCTTGTTGGGGCTGGTGTCCTCTACAGTTAGTGCAATGACATATAAATCTCTAAAAGGATCAAAGGGTATACTTTTGTATTATTATCAGTTGGTCCACGTTTATCAATAACGGTTGGCTTGCTAGATAAGTTTGACGTTATTGTCATACCGATGTGGTGATCAACCTGGTCCCTAAAAGTCACACCTATAGGATACGTTTGAGAGATGTGACGGTATGAAAATACTGTCATGTTGATGCCTAATTTGACTAAGAAGATTAATCGGAGTTATTGACTAATAATTAGTCAAACGCGATGTTGAGATAATTATTTAATACGGATTAAATAATAATGGCTAAGACGAATTAAGCGGTTAATTCGTAAATTGAATATAAACGATTATATTTAATTGATGTATATTGAATTAATTATACAATATTGTCTTTGTCGGACATGTATTAATATATCGACTGAGTCATGTTACTAGTTGATATTTTAATAACCGATAACCGATGACGATTTATAATAAAATCCCGTCATATACATTTAGCGAAAATCGAGTCGGACCATGAGTTAAAAAATAAGGAGAAAGTGAAAGCCCACTCTCTCCCATTTGAAACCCACACTAAACAACAAAAAGGGGAGCTTCTCTCCTTTTGTGACCTAATCATCTCATTTGCAAAGAAATTAGGGTTTCGGGGCAATTTTCTCTGAAATTCTAGATCTCACATCGAAAAACCTCACAACAACTCTCTCAATATTGCAAGTCAATTAGAGGGTATTTCTAGCACAAGTGGCATAGTCTCAGACGGTCTTGGGTGCAACGATTAGGAGGAAATCTACTTTGATTTCTGTTCTTAGGCCGCATTTCAAAGGACCCGAGGTTGATTCTTGTTCTTTATCGTTTCTCTATTGTTTTTCGTTTATGACCATAAATCGCATGTTAAATTTACGTTATAGTCCTAAAATTTAAGGGTTTTATACGGATATTACCCCACAAGTGGTATCAGAACGAGGCCACGTAAATTTTTCTTTGTGATTTTCATCAAACGAATTTGAATCGATAATTTTTATTGTATAAAAAAAAAACCGTGCGGCTGTTTTTTTTTGTCTCAGCAGTTTTTTTTTTTGCACGGCTTGTTTTTTTTGTGCCTTGGAAACCGTGCCTTTTGGCTTTTGTCTGATCAGACGATGTTTTGTTTTCAATTTGTTCTTTACATATTGTTATTTTAAACGATAATCATAGCAATATGTTGAAGTATTATCAATTGTAGTTTCAATTCTATACGGATTAGGTTAAATTGCAATTGGTTTTTAACAAATCGATTTTGTTTTGGTTTGTTGAGGCTCACGGTTTTGAGTCTTTGGAATTTTTTTTTTTGTTTTGTCTTTGACTTGTTCACGGTTCGCGTGAAGAAAAAAAAAAAAAAATAAAATAAAAAAAAATTTTCGATTTTATTTTTTTTTTCGGCCATGATTTATGCATAATACGGATTTTGTGCATTCGCTTGATAGTGAAACGGTTCACTCACGTACCATTTAGTTATTTTAAAGCGATTTAAAGTAACGGATTATCATGGATTAAAATTAAGTTGATTAAAGCGGTTTTGTCACATAATTTTAATCATTAAAGGTGGTTTGGATAAATTTAACATAATTACGGAATTATGTCACGAATAAATTTTATTTTAGTTGATGCATTTTTATTTATCGTTATTTTGAATGCCTTGAATGTTTTAATTACGTATTTAATTTTTACAAACGGTTGTAACTTAGTGTGGCCTTAGTAGAACGTGTTACCGAAATGATGGAACACGGTCTTGGTTGTATTTTGAGATCTCGCATCTCCATTTTGTTTTTCCTTTTAATTACAGTTTTAATTTAGAATGTAAATAGGTTTATTTTTGTAAATTTTAATTGTAATTTTGAGAAGACCAAAGATGGAGATCGGATGCTCACTCCCACTGCATGGACTAAGATGGAACATCAAGACAAGCTTCTCGGGTCCAACGGTGGATTCCAAAGTTGTATTATGTTCTTTTTACTAGGATAGGCCACACTAAGACTTTTATTTACGTTTTGCATTCTTTTATTTATTTTATCGTAACGATAGTTTGCATCATTTTCCGCCTAAAACCAAACCACCTAATAATTGCATGAAAACTGACTCATATAGAGGTCACGCGTTAGTTTTCTTTGATATACAGATATCACACGTTTTTACAAGCCATCACTTAAATTAATTCATTCACGCAATGCTAGTTTTTCGTTCACTTAAAATGAATTAAAACTAAGTTGATGGGATCTTCCTCGTATAACCAAAAATTGAGAATAGTCTTTATAGGTTAAACTCCAATGAATCCCTTCTTCGTCGGTAGGCATAATATGACCCCTTCTACGTCGGGTAAGTTGGAACTGATTGACCTATTTTATCTCAACACTATGGTCACTCAAATGCGATCCCGTGATTATGGTGGACTATAGATAGGATTTACGGAAATCTATCGACCAAGAGTTCTAACGATAGAACTAGCTAAACAGTTGGCTTATCAATTTACTGAAATTGAGTCTTGGGATCACTTGTATTATTCTTGAGGGAGATCAATTATGCAAGTGCAATGAGTCTACACGATTAAAATGAATTTTAAATAGACTTAAATCACCTCGATGAGTTGCTTATTTCGTTTTGTTTTTCCTTTCTTTTCAATGTAGATCACGATAATTTAAACGCTAATAACATAATGGCTGGCCGTCTTTGACGACCTAATGCCAAGTGTCACATTGGACCGTGAGTCCGGCCGGATCTTCATGAATCGGATGAATCGGTCTACTCGATCAAGAATGATGGATCAAATTTCGCGGACCGGGAGGCGGCATTACGGAATGCCGCCGCCGCTGACGGAAGCTCAAATATCGATCGAGCCCATCCCGCTAAACCCAGGCCCCACGGCTGGAATTAACGAGATCGACAAGTATAACGATTTCGCCATGGAAGCGGGTGCGGTAAAAAACGTACTCATTTTTGCAATGGAACCCAATTTGCAGAAACGCTTCATAGCCCAAGGTGCAAACAAGATTTTCACCACGCTCACTAAGAAATTCTCGAAAGCACCGAGAATCGTGACCTATGAGCATACCACTCGCTTCTTTGATGCGAAACTCCAGAAGGGCCAACCGGTTAGCCCACACATTCTCAGCATGATTGAGAATGTCGAGAAACTGGAGGCGCTTGATTGTAAAATCAGCGAGAACATCGTGATTGACCGCATGCTTCATTCACTCCACGATGGTTTTGCGCTCTTTCGAGCGAATTACTATATGAATGATTTGAAGAAAAGCCCTCATGAACTACACTCCTTTCTCGCATGGGACCGAGAAGGACATGAAGTTTAGTGGGAGCACGAAAACAGGATGTTCTCGTTGTGTCAAACAAGAGCAAGGGTAAGGGCAAAGTTCACCGGGCCTAACAAAAGAGGTAAACCGAAGTTTAAGAAGTCAGGATCAGGTAAGAGTGGGCCTGGTGAGTCGAGCACCTCATCAGGCGCGACAAAGAGCAAGACCGAAAACATGGAATGCCATCACTGCCACAAGACTGAGCATTGGAGGCGTACATGTCCTGTTTACCATGAGGACATAAAAGCAGGTCGCGTTAAACCTGTTGGTATGTCTTCTTCCTCCTCTACTTTTATTCATATGATTGAGATTAACCACGCAAGTTACGGAACTTGGGTACTAGATACTGGTTGTGGTTCTCATCTGTGTAATCATGTGCGGGGGCTCCGAAACATCGAACCCCTCGTAAAGGGTGAGGTGGACTGCGTGTCGGGAATGGAGCACGAGTGGCCGCCGTCTCAAGGGGAACATATGTGATCCAGCTTCCTAGCGGATTTGAGTTATTTTTATATAATTGCTATTATGTACCCAGTCTTTCTAAAAACATTATTTCGGGCCGCACTTGACAAACTTGGTTTTTCATTTGTAATAGAGAATAATACTTGCATTTTCTCATTACACGATATGATTTATGGCAAGGCAGTCTCCATGAATGGAATTTATGTTTTAGATCAGACCACCGAAATATTGCACGTAATGAATAAAAAGTTAAAAGTTGGTGACAAAGATCAAATGTATCTATGGCACTGCCGTATGGGGCACATTAATGAGAAACGCGTAAAACAGTTCATAAAGAATGGAGCTATCTCGGCCTTTGATTTTCAATCATTTGGCACGTGTGAATCATGTCTCATTGGCAAGATGACTCGAATTTCCTTCAAAGGTGTTGGAATGCGCGCTGCTGACCTATTAGGACTCATACATACGGATGTGTGTGGACCTATGTCAATCACCGCACGAGAAGGCTATAGGTATTTCATCACTTTCACGGATGATTTAAGTAGATATGGCTATGTCTACTTAATGAAGCACAAAAGTGAATCCTTTGAGAAATTCAAGGAATACCGAGAATCGGGTACATAACCTCGGGTAGAAAGATTAAAACACTGCGCTCGGCACCGTGGTGGCGAGTATCTTTCTCACGAGTTTGATCAACACCTCAAAGACTGTGGGATTGCCTTGCAGTTAACTCCACCTGGAACACCTCAGTTGAATGGTGTGTCCGAACGGAGAAATCGAACACTACTTGATATGGTTCGATCCATGATGAGTCACACCGTGTTGCCTGACTCATTGTGGGGTTATGCTCTTCGTCATTTGCTCTAATACTTAACCGAAGTCCGTCTAAAGCTGTTGACAAGACTCCATATGAACTATGGAAGGGAACGGTCCCTAACTTGTCCTTTATATGGGTTTGGGGCTGCGAGGCTTATGTCAAGTGGAGACACGAGGATAAGCTCGGCCCGCGATCGGTCAAGACATACTTTATAGGTTATCCTAAAGGAACGCTTGGTCATTACTTTTATTCGCCAACCGAACAACGTGTACTTGTTGCGGCTAGTGCGATATTCTTAGAGAAGGAATTTCTCGAGAATGCAAAGAGTGATAGAACCTTCGAATCGTCGGAGATTCAGGAACAGGATACCGAGCAACCATTGGAGGAACCAGTTCCTTCAATCCCGGCTGCGGTTAATATTCCTGAGGAACCTAGGAGGTCGGGAAGAGTCTCTATTCCTCCGGACAGATACATTGGTATGGTCGAGGAACATGACATAGATGACATTCTACTCTTAACGAGTAGTGAACCCGCGACCTATAAAGGTGCCATGACTAGTTCCGACTCAAAGCTATGGCTTGAGGCCATGCAATCCGAGATGGACTCCATGTATGAGAACAACGTATGGGATCTTGTTGACTTACCTGCTAAGGTTCGTCCCCTTCAATGCAAATGGCTTTACAAGATAAAGCATTCTGTGGAAGGTCAACAAGATATCTATACAAAGACGACTAGTTGCTAAAGGTTTCACCCAAGTGCCAGTCCGCACTACGATGAAATTTTTGCACCCGTAGTCATGCTGCGTTCCATTCGGATTATCTTAGCGATTGCCGCTTTTCATGACTATGAAATTTGGCAGATGGATGTGAAAACCGCCTTCTTAAACGGTTTTTTGGAGGAAGAGTTGTACATGGTACAACCCGAAGGTTTCATCGATCCAGAACATCCTAAGAAAGTGTGCAAGCTTAAGCGTTCCATTTATGGACTTAAGCAAGCTTCTAGGAGTTGGAATCATCGTTTCGACCAAGTGATAAAAGAAAATGGATTTACTCGATCGGTCGAGGAACCATGTCTATATATCAAGTCGAGTGGGAGCAAGATTGTCTTCCTAATATTGTATGTCGATGACATACTCCTAATTGGGAATGACATACCTCTCTTAACTTCGGTAAAAGTATGGTTGAAGAACCATTTCCAGATGAAAGATCTGGGTGAGGCACAAAGAATTTTGGGCATCCGTATCTATCGAGATAGATCACGTCGGATATTATCTCTCGATCGGGAGTCTTACATAGACAAGAGCCTAGAGAGATTCAAAGATGACTAACTCCAAAAAGGGGTTTCTTCCTATGGCTCCAGGGGTGCATTTGAGCAAGTCTCAGGCACCAGAGACACCGGAAGAGAAAGAGCGCATGACCCGGATTCCTTATGCTTCGGCTATAGGATCAATCATGTATGCCATGATATGCACACGTCCGGACGTGGCATATGCATTGAGTATGACGAGTCGATTCCAACAAAGATCCAGGTGAATCACATTGGATGGTCGTCAAGAACATTCTTAAGTACCTACGGAGGACTAAAGATTGGGCATTGACTTATGGAGGCGAACAAAAGCTATTGTGAACGATTTACGCAGATGCTAGCTTCCAAACGGATCGAGATGACTCGAAATCTCGGTCTGGATTCGTTTTTACTCTTAATGGCGCTGCAGTCAGCTGGAAGAGTTCCAAACAAAGTGTTACAAAGAGATTCTACGATCGAGTCCGAGTACTATGCCGCGTCGAAGCTGCAAAGGAAGCGATATGGATGCGTCAATTCTTACAAGGACTATCTGTAGTGCCTAGTTCGAATGACCCGATCACCATCTATTGCGATAATAGAGGTGACATCTTCCAAGCTAAGGAGCCTAAGTCTAGCAACAAGTCTAGACATGTACAACGGAAAGCTCATCTAATCCGAGATTACGTGGAGCAAAAGGAGGTAGTGATAGAAAAGATTGCTACAAATGATAACATAGCAGATTCTCTCACTAAACCATTACGACAAGATAAGCATGAAGGGCATGTTAATTCCATGGGAATTAAACGTGTTCCTGAGTTGTAGTACTCTTTTATGGATTAGATTCATTCTCTTTTGTACTCTATACGACATCATCGTTTTGATATTTATATTTTTTGTTTTTCATGTGGATTTGTACGACAATTTTGAACACCACAAAGTGAACTGAACAAACATTATATTTTTGGTCCTTAATTGCCCACGTGAGTGATAACTCGGCAATTATTTTGTGACGTTGGTTGATGGTGGGTTCAACGAGCCATAAGTCAAAAGGTTGACTGACCAATCACAGAGGCGAGTTATACGGATATCTCGTAGGACACAATTGTGACATCGACATGGAGTCCTAAATGTTTTATAACATTCGGTGTCAGGTCGTGGATAGGACCTCCATGGTGATCCTAAGAGTCGATTCTTTTGACTATCGACTGCCTCTTGAGACTAAGGCAGATTTTGGGTGACTTTGGTTTCTTTCTCACGGTCATCCGTAACAGGGGGCCAAGTAGATTTTTTCTGGGTCATTTCATGTTGTGCTTAGATCGGGAGTCGAGTTGAAGGAAATATTCAGCCTTTATCGTGTACTCGATATTTCTCGGGGCCACTCGAGGAGTCAGAATCGAAATGCATGGCCATGCTCGAATACGAATTCGTTTTATCAGTTAAGTTACTCTCTAGTCGGGGAAACCACTCATGATACAGATCGATTGTAAAATACGACCTTTGCGGATACGGATCTGCAAATTGTTTTACATTGAGTGGGAGAAATTTTAAATGAATATTTAATACGGATTAAATAATAATGGCTAAGACGAATTAAGCGGTTAATTCGTAAATTGAATATAAACGATTATATTTAATTGATGTATATTGAATTAATTATACAATATTGTCTTTGTCGGACATGTATTAATATATCGACTGAGTCATGTTACTAGTTGATATTATGTTACTAGTTGATATTTTAATAACCGATAACCGATGACGATTTATAATAAAATCCCGTCATATACATTTAGCGAAAATCGAGTCGGACCATGAGTTAAAAAATAAGGAGAAAGTGAAAGCCCACTCTCTCCCATTTGAAACCCACTTTAAAAACAACAAAAGGGGAGCTTCTCTCCTTTTGTGACCTAATCATCTCATTTGCAAAGAAATTAGGGTTTCGGGGCAATTTTCTCTGAAATTCTAGATCTCACATCGAAAAACCTCACAACAACTCTCTCAATATTGCAAGTCAATTAGAGGGTATTTCTAGCACAAGTGGCATAGTCTCAGACGGTCTTGGGTGCAACGATTAGGAGGAAATCTACTTTGATTTCTGTTCTTAGGCCGCATTTTAAAGGACCCGAGGTTGATTCTTGTTCTTTATCGTTTCTCTATTGTTTTTCGTTTATGACCATAAATCGCATGTTAAATTTACGTTATAGTCCTAAAATTTAAGGGTTTTATACGGATATTACCCCACACTCTTTTCAATGGTGTTAATTTCATCTCTTGGAGCAAAGGTGTTGCAATGGCGCTCAATTCGAAGAATAATTAAGCTTGGATTTCTTACTGGAGTAATTGCAAATCCTGGTTTAACTTCTCCAAAATATCCTCAATGGTTTAGATGTGATAATATGGTTAGATGTTGGCTTCTGAACTCAATTTCTTCTGGTATTAAGGACGGATTTGTCTCTTGCAAATCTGCGAAGTTGTTGTGGACTGATATCTCTGAGAGATATGGACAGTCAAATGCTCCATTATTGTATCAATTGAAGAAGGAATTGAAGAACATTTTACAAGAGAACTCTTCTGTTGTTGAATATTTCAACAAGCTCAAAAGACATTGGGATGATATTGAGGAGCTTGAAGAAATTCCAGAATGCACTTGTGGAGCTATGGATAAATGTACTTGTCTTTTGTATAAGAAGTTGCTTGAGATTTCTTCTCGTGAGAAGGTGATTAATTTTCTCATGGGATTAAGTGACACCTATGAGGTTTTGCGTACAAATATCCTTTCCATGGATCCTGTTCCTCCAATTAACAAAGCATATTCCATAGTGCAGCAAGTTGAAAGTCAGAAAATGATCACTAATGTGCTTAATTCTGGTCAAGACACTAGTGCTATGAATTCCTACAGATCTGGTGCAGCTGGTAAGCAACCTTTGAATGTTTGGAAAAGAGATGCTCCTAAGAAGTTCAAGGTTAATGATCGTTGGTGTCCTCACTGCAACAAGAGAGGTCATACTTTGGAGACTTGTTTTATCAAAAATCCAGCTCTCAGAGAAAAGTTTATGGCTCGTTTTTCTGGTAATGTTGCACAGGCTCCTGAAGATTCAGTGGCTCAGGCACCAGCACAGTTTGCAGCTTCTACCTCACAGGCTCCTCCTATAGTTCCTGGATACAATTCTGGTTTTAATTCAGGATATACTCCATCTGCTGCTGTTCCTGTTCAGTTTAATCCAGAATTGTTGAGTTCCCTTTATAATCACATGATGCATATGGCTCAGAATCAGCAGGTTCATAATACTCAGCAGGATAATCCTCTTGATGCTTCAGATGTATCTGTGAATTTCGCAGGTACAACTACAACCCATTCTTTTGCACCTGTTCATTCATCTTTTGATTGGATCATAGACTCAGGTGCCACAGATCATATGAGTGGCAATTATACTTTGTTTGCTTGTCTCAAAAAGCTTCAAACACCTATTAAAATAGGTCTTCCTGATGGTTCTATACAAATGGTGACACACTCTGGAAATATACACTTAAATAATGACATTACTCTGCATAATGCATTATATGTGCCAGCATTCAAGCACAATTTGTTGTCTGTTGGTAAATTGCTTGCTTCTACTGGATTATTGATTCATTTTTTTGTTCATCATTGCATTATACAGGACCCTGTTTCTAGCTGTCCAGTGGCAGTTTGATTACAAGAAAAGGGCCTGTACAAGTTGAAGTCTTCCATTAAACAGTCTGTTAAGTCTTCTATGAAACAGTCTGCTAGTCTTAATGACTCTTTTATTCCTAATAATGTTGTAAATAAGACTGCTCAGTATACAGCAGAATGTTGTAATAGCTCTAGTGCTCTTAAGTGTAAGAAACATGCTCATGTGGAGCTTCTTCATGCTAGGCTAGGGCATACATCTTTAGCAAAAATGCAGTGTATTGATGATACTGATTATAAGGATTTAAAATCCTATGTCTGTGATACTTGTTTTAAAGCAAAGATGCATAGGTCACAGTTTCACAGAAGTGACAGTAGAGCTGTTAAATGTTTTGATCTTATTCATGTTGATCTATGGGGCCCATATATACAAAACTCCTTCCATCACTGGTGCTTATTATTTTTTCACCATAGTTGATGATCATTCTAGGGTTACTTAGACATTCTTGCTCAAATACAAAACCCAAGTAACCTCCATATTTGAAGGATTCTTAGCTCAAGTGGTTAATCTTTATCATTCTACTATCAAAACTGTCAGAAGTGACAATGATACTGAAATTGTCCAAGAATATTGTTTACAACTAATGCTCAAAAATGGCATTGTCCATCAAAAGAGTGTACCAAGCACACCCCAACAGAATGGTAGGGTGAAAAGAAAGCATAGGCATCTAGTTGAGACTGCTAGAGCACTCTTATTACATGCTAATTTGCCCAAATCCTTTTGGGGGAAAGCTTGTTGATTGCTACTCATGTTATTAACAAATTACCTACTGCTATTCTTGGATGGAAGTCACCATATGAGATTCTGATGGGAAGAAGTCCTGAGTACAGTGAATTGAGAATTTTTGGATCTCAATGTTATGCTTTGAAATACACACCTCACAAGGATAAGTTTGCATCAAAGGGTAGGATATGTTTGTTTATAGGCTATCCTTATGGACAGAAGGCCTATAAACTGTATGACCTTGACACTCATCAAGTTTTTGTTAGTCGTGATGTGATTTTACAAGAAAATATTTTCCCTTACAAAACACAGTCACTGAATACTCCTCATTCCACCACAGTTTCCATTTTCTCTCATTTTTCACCTGTTGCTGACACAGATGATGAGGGTATTTTGCCTCCTTCTTCTGTGCTTCATGATACCTTGCAATCCCAAAGTTCTGATAGCATTGCTTTAAATAATGATATCCCTACTGTCTTCTTTCCTGATACCTCTCCTAATCCAACCCAAACTCTTACTGATGATGTTATTCTTCCCCATTCTTCCCCTCTCACCACCACTTCTCCTACTACTTCCCATCACCTCAGTCCTCTTAACAACATCCCTCCTGGCTCCAGATGTTCTACTCGACATAGACAGATGTCTTCCAAACTCAAGGATTTTGTTGTCCCTTCTAAAATTCAAACCTTACTTCCTCCTGCTTCAACTGCTTTTAATACTGAATCTCCTTCAGTTGTCAATACTGCCACACACTCTCCTAGTTACTCAGTTTCTTTGAATGTTATGCTTCATACTCTTGAGCCATCTACATATAAGCAAGCACAGAATGGCCCTAACTGGGTAGCAGCTATGGATAAGCAACTTCAAGCCCTAGAGTCCAATGGAACTTGGGAGTTGATGCAACTACCTGTTGGTTTTAAAGCCATAGGGTCTAAATGGGTGTACAAGGTTAAATTTAAACCTGATGGTTCAGTAGAAAGGTATAAGGCCAGGCTTGTAGCCAAAGGTTATAGTCAAGTGGAAGGGAAAGATTACAAGCATACTTTCTCACCTGTAGCCAAATTTGTGACAGTGAGGATATTACTTGCAGTTGCAGCATCAAGACAATGGCCTATCCATCAACTTGACATCAACAATGCCTTCTTACATGGCTTCCTTGATGAAGTTGTTTATATGCAATCCCCAGAAGGCTATACCAAGGCTCAACCAGGAGAAGTGTGCAAATTAAAAAGGTCCTTGTATGGTTTAAAGCAAGCTTCTAGGCAATGGAACAAAGAGCTCACTAAACCTTTCCTTTCTCATGGTTTTGTTCAGTCCAAAAGTGATTACTCACTCTTTGTTAGGACAGTGGATAACCTCACTACCATTGTTTTGGTGTATGTGGATGACTTATTAATAACTGGAAATCACACTACTTTTATTCCCTTCTTAAAACAAGTCTTGGATAAGGCCTTCACAATTAAAGATCTTGGTCTCATTAAATACTTCTTAGGCTTGGAAGTGATGCAGTCAGCTGTAGGTATCTTAGTTAATAAAAGAAAGTATGTGGTGGATATACTTAAGGACACGGGAATGGAAGAGTGTAAAGCTGCACCATTTCCTTTACCCAGGGGTCTCCATTTATCCACAGAACATGGCACCCCACTCCCTGATCCTGAAATTCACAGACGACTAATTGGAAGGTTACTATATTTGAACTTAACCAGGCCAGACCTTTCCTATGCAGTCCAGCACTTAAGTCAGTTCTTAAGCACTCCAAGGGAGACTCATATGTAAGCAGCATTACATACACGTGGTCAGATATCTCAAAGGCACCACAGAAGCAGCCATTTTTTTATCCTACAGACAACACTTTACAGCTTACAGCATTCTGTGATGCTGATTGGGGCTCATGTGCGTTCAGTTGTAGATCTGTCACAGACCATTGCATTTTCTTAGGCAATTCTTTAGTTTCTTGGAAATCTAAAAAACAAAAAACAGTTTCTAAAAGCTCTGCAGAATCAGAGTATCGAGCAATGTCATATACCACATCAGAAATTGTTTGGATACATGCTTTATTACAAGATTTTCAAGTCCCAGTTACTTTGCCTATTGCATTACATTGTGACAACAAGGCTGCACAACACATTGCTGCTAACCCTGTCTTCCATGAGCGCACTAAACACATTAATGTTGATTGTCATCATATCAGGGAAAGACTTGAAGAAGGGTTCTTGTCTACAGTCCATGTTAAATCTCATCTTCAGTTAGCAGACTTGATAACTAAGCCCTTAGGACAACAACAGCATCATTTCTTATCTGCCAAGTTGGGCTTGCATCTTTCTTATTCTTCAGCAGCTCCAACTTGAGCGGGGGTTGTGAGTCGAGATATGTGCACAGGGCTTCACACGAGCAATTGCTGTCATCCCAAAGAACCTCAAAGACAACAAACTCCATTTATCATTGAAGATATTTTCCATAGAAGCCTCTAGAAGATGTCATAACAAACTTGTAACAACCTGTAACTGATTTGACTTTCTCTAACAAACTTTGACTGTAGCTGACTAGGACATGACTAGGATTAGTTAGTTAGCTCCACTTGTATATATAGATGCTCATGTACTCATATCAGATTAAATTAATACAAATCACAAATTCTATTTACATTTGTTGTTCATATCAAATACTTCAATATTACTTGAAAGCTTGAGTTAGTATCAATGGCGTCCATCTATGTTGCTGATGATTCTCATCATCTGACACCATTTCACAGTCAACACTATACCCGGCCAAAATAACGGGACAGTCCAGTCCAACCCGTCTCACGAGTCACATTTGGCACAGCTTGCCAAGCTCGCCGCTAATCGGGGCTAGCTTTGGGGTTTAATTTTCAACCCGACCCCCTTTGGCCCGCCATTTTAGGCGAAAATGAAAAAATAGCAAGGCCCATCGTCGCCCAGGTAACATCCCATGTAGCCCGGCCCGCCTCATTCACGAGACCGTTAAGGGCTCGTTGGGACGAGCAAGGCCCACCCTCGACTCAGCCCGGCGAGGCCCATGGCCTGCTCTAGTCAACAGTATGTCACTACGTGTATGAGAGGAAAGTACACTAGTGACGTCGTGTCATTGTTTAGAGTTGGATATTATCCTTTTTTCTTCCTAAAAGAAATTGAGGGTTCATTGTAAGCCCAGGAAAGTATTGTTTTTCTCATTTTATGTTCTTTTACCTTTATTTTTCGTGATAAAAGTTGAATTGTTAGATCGTTATGAAATGAAATCTACATCGTTGAGATGAAATTGACCCTTCGATGGAGATGATACTAATTGCATTTCATTCACTAATAAATTGTAGGACGACTAATATTAAGTCCTATTCTTTTGGCTTTAATTTTTCTGAACTTATATGAGCTGGAGCGAACTTATAGGAGCTGAATCTAATTATATAGGAGCTTAACTTTCATGAACTGAATTTATAAGTGTTGAATAAAACTTATAGGAGCCGAACTTTTCTGAACTGAACTTATAGAAAAATGGGTTTCAATTGATGTGAACTTTTCTAAACTGAACTTGTAAGACCTGAACTTATAACCTTATAAAAGTTGAACTGAACTTATAGAAGCTGAATTTTTCATAACAGAATTTATAAAAGCTGAACTGAACGTAAAATGAGTGACTTTAAATGTAAAAGAACATAGCCTAACTCCACAATTATGAACTAGGTTCTTCTCTATTTCGTTTGAGGAAATGGAGGATTTATTTATTAATCAAATCAAAAGCCCACGATAAATTAGGTAATAGAGAGAGGAAATAGAAATTGAGTAGATTTACCTAACACTAAATTTTGCCTATTTATTAGTAGGTAATGTAAAAGGTAAATATTGAGAAATGAATGGAAATGATCCCGTCTCCACAACTAGACCTAGACGCCGACTAATGGAGGAGTTCAACTACAATATGAAAAGTACACTTAATAGCGAGAGCTACACGAAAAGAATCTATCTATTTACACACCTTCTCGCAAATGGAATGATAGTCATTAACAAGGTGTATGTAGCGTATACGAATGGAAAATCGGTTCAACCCTAAAATATATGGCAGTAGTATACTAGTATAATGCGTTAAGTTGAAGGTGATCAGTTGCATGGCGATAAATGACTCGCCCCCTCCAAGGTTCCCAGCCAAAGCTCAGCAACCATCAAAACCTGATAAGACTACCTGCTCACCATTTGCCGATAATATCAAATGGATCATAGCCGAGCACATAAGGAGACAAAGCAACAACCACACATGAGTCAGTAACAGTTATTCAACTAAGCACAAGTACAACGATACAACCACATGTAATTCATACAAACAACCAACACAACTCCATCAACTCTGATCTCCATAGTAACCAATGACTCTTATCGCAATGAGTAGTCGGGTTCCCATCGCAACATGTAACTGTTTTGGTAGTTTTTACCGAATTTAGGTTATGCGAGGCCAATGCGGTCTTACTCGTTGTATGTTGTGGAATATTTATGTTAATGCTAAACAAAGAAATAAAGTATGTAAATAGAAGTTGACACGTAAGATTTTGTGACGCGGAAAACCCAATATGGGAAACGACCGCGGGAAGGGACGGTACCCTTCCAAGGATTGCACTAGCTTTTAATGTGAGAATGAGTAAAATGGAGACGGTATGTAAATCTAGCTAGCACAATGTATTGCGTGAGATCTTGAATGCCTTCTTTGCTTGTCTTCTTTGCTATTTATAGGGTAAGAACCCTAGACATATCCTACCTAGTTTATGGTAAGGAATATTAGCTCCATCACAACTCTTTCTATAATCGGATCTCCCTCCTCCCTCCCCCGTTCTCCCTAATATCCCTGAATTCTCCCTAAGATCTCTCTGGCGACTTTCCAAATCCACGAGCTTCCCTTGCCAGCGCGCCTTTCCATTCTCGCGCGCTCCTTGGCCCAAACCTCTAAGCGGATTCCACTTGCTCTTGGGCTCCTTTGGATTGATCTTCTTTCACGGCCCAACTCTTGAGTAGAGACCAAGTGGGCTTGCTCCCATTAGGTTAAGATACAGATTTTAGCCCAAACAGTTTGCCCATAATTCCTTGTGAGGTACGTCTTGCGGCGTCGAATAAGGAATTACGTACACATATTTTTCAAAAGGTCCCGCGCCGTCTTTTGCACACCTTCTTGTGTACTCATCATTGCCTCTCCCTCTTCTCCTCATTTCTTGTACCCACCTTCCCTCTCTCTTCCTTTATAATCTCAACTCCCTTCCCCGCTTCATTAACTTCAAAGAAATTAAAACCCTCCTACCTACTCAAAAACCCTTCTTCTTCCTTCCAACCCTTCGCCGGATTCCGACCCTCGCGCCGCCTTTCTCCCCCAGGTACTTTTCTCTTGCCGTATTTTTGATTCTTTTTTTTCTCCCCTCTCTTTCTTCCAAACATGGGTAAAACCCGACACACCACCTCGACCTCTGCCCCAGTTGACCAAACCCCAGATCCCGTCTTCCCTTCTCGCAACCTCTTTGTCCACCCTCATGACTGTAACTCTTCCTTGACTACCGACGATATCCCTCTGATTAAGGGACTGCTTGGTCTTGGTGACAGGGTCGATATTGCTATCCCGGAGCCGGGTCAAAAGGCGGATGCCGTCCGGCGAGGATGGGTCTGTTTCTATCTTTATCCGTTTAGGTACGGTCTCCGTTTCCCCTTCCCAAGACGCATGCAAGACTTCCTCCGCATCAACAACTTTGCCATGACACAAATTTCTGCCAACATTTGGAGGGTCCTCCTCTACTCCCTGACTGCTAGTCAGAACATCGGCAACTCCATCTCCCTGGGCGATCTGGCCCATATGTACGAAATCAGGTCGCTAGGAAGAGGCCAATTCTCTTTCCGGGGATCGGGTGAGACCCCCTTCAGGCACGTGTCAAAGTCTAGAGATGAGAAGTGGTTTGAGGACTTTTTCTATGTGAGGAAGACTTCCATCCAGCCGCCTGCTGACTACATCTTCGAAGAATGGGTTATTACCTCGAGTAAGTGGTTCCCCTGGCGACTGATTTGTTCCTCTTAATGCTTACTGGCTTACTTTTTGCTTTCATGTAGGTCCCTGCCACCTGACTCGTCTGGGTGACCCAATATTTGCTCGCAACAAGTTATTCTGCATCCCCCAGTCTGAGAGAAAGTTTCCTGATCTGCTACCCGGCTTCTCTCCTGCTTTCTCTTCCAATCCACAGCAATCAGCTCACATCATGTCTTCTGGTAAGCCACTTCGTGCTATCATTCGTGCTATCTCCGTTTGTACGTAATCTTATGATATTATTCGATATTGTGTATATTGTATTCCTTGTCACTCAAGTCATATATATTTCGTCCTAGGAAAGTTAATATTGCCATTGCTTATTCATAGAAATTAGTTACCTAAACCGAAGATATGATAAGATTTTCAGGTTTGTATATATGTATGATCCATCGATTAATAATATATCATTGAGCATTGCTTTCATCCTCCCTGCTTCATAATTTATTAAACGTCGACGGATCTTTTGCAACCCCAAAAATAACCTGGTAATCGCTCATTCGCCAACAGATCTTAAACTTTTGTAACTATAACCTCAACGAAGACCTTTGTACAAATGTACAATCCTGAACAAAGAGCCTAGCTAGCCCTTTTCGTAGCCGTTGAGAGACCATATTATTTAACTATTACTTTAGTTTGAAAGTCTTAGAGATCATTATTAATTAAGATAATGTAGCTCTAATCCAAAAAAAAAAAACTAAAAAAAGATCGATGAGGATGGAAAACAGCAATGGTATAGCTCAGGCAGGCATCATCTCATTTAATTGGCATGACTCTTAGAGATTATCTTTATGTTGTTATGTGAATGAAATGTTGTTCTCTTTGACCTTTATGATAAAGTTATAAAAAAGAAGAGTAGGACCTTATTATAAACTAATGACGCCATTTTCTATTATGCATACCACAAGTGCTCTCATAAAAAGATAAATGGCTGACTAAGAAATTTTC
Organism: Silene latifolia; assembly: GCF_048544455.1. Lineage (NCBI taxonomy): Eukaryota > Viridiplantae > Streptophyta > Magnoliopsida > Caryophyllales > Caryophyllaceae > Silene > Silene latifolia. Next base: position 26,922,934 of record NC_133529.1, read on the forward strand.
CATTTACATGGATAGGTATCGAACCCCTAACTTTATGGTTAATAAATAAAGTGATGAGTAAAATACCACACCAAACTTACTATTGACTTGCATTTTCTATTGTTAGGGGGTGTTTGTTAAACGACATATTGGCCGATTTTTAGCATATTTAAGGGTTTTAGCATCTTTGACCAATCAATATGCTAATTTTAGTGTTTGGTAAACAACATATTGAAACAACATATTTGGGGTCAATATGCTATTTTACAATGAGGGTGTTTGGTAAACGGCGGATTGAGAAATTTTCAGCATATTCAAGGCTTTTAACATGTTTGACTCACCAATCTACTATTTTGAGGAGTGTTTGGTAAATGACATATTGAAAGAGTAGATTGGAGCAATCTACTGTTTTCCAATATGCTGCTCTACCCAGCATATTCACATTATTAGATTGTGAAATATGAATCCGTCAACAATCTACACATAGATACAACAATCTATTAAACAAAATATGCTAATTACCAAACACTTCTACTAAATCTGCTAATTGAAATATACTAGTCAAAGTTATTAATTCAATCTGTCATTTATAATCTGCTTGACCAATATCAATCTACTGATTACCAAACGTGGCCAATATGCTGCTTACCCCAGTATATTGGTTAACATATTGTAAATAGGAAATTTTATTCCATTTTACAAAGAAAATTAACAATCTACTAATCGTAATCCGTCAATTACCAAACACTCCTCAAATTAATTCGACTAATTATAATACGCTAGTCAAACCTTCTGATAAAATCTGCTATTTATAATCTACTTTTACAATCTACTTATGCTGAAATTAATCTTTCCAGTTCAGCTCTTTTAGGGCACATGTCAAGAAAACTTAATAGTAAATTTGGTGATAAATATCATGGAAAATTAAAATAATAAAGCATTTTTTAAGATTCAATATTATATTTATTGTTAAACTTTTGAGTGCAATTCTATTAATATGTGTTTTTAGGGTAATTTTAGAAAAATCGTTTGATATCATGAATGGTTGGTTGATTAACTCACACACCTTAATCATGGCATTCTCTGAAAAATGGTCCCTTAAAACATCTTTTCTTACTCAGAATATTGTAGCATCTTTTGGAAAAGTTAAGTTTCTTTTCTGGTAATTTGATGTAATATCCCCACTTATATTAACTGCCAAATATAAACACAACATAGAACAACTATAAAGTAGTGTACTTGTACATGTATTTCTCATTTCTCATTTATAATTATTCCTGGTAGATGGATAAAGTTGATGTTAAAGTAAGGTCCTACTACAAAAGTTAAACTAAAACCAAGTCAAAACCAAACAAAGTGGAACAAACAATCACTTACCGTTATCAAAAATTTTAGGTTAGTACCATTTTATGCTAGAGAAAACAGCTAGATGGATTCTACTAAATCTTGGAGTTGTGTACTTGTGTTAGTTTGGGTTTGGATTATGTCAGGAAAAGCGAATTTAACTAAGAACTAGCACGGTTCTGAACTTGTGATTAAAACATACTGAACATGATTAATATAGAGATTAAAGTGATCGAGGGCGGTTAAGATCCCTCTCTGACCTTTAAAGGATCCGTCTTTGGTATCGGTCAACATTCATATTTGCGTCCAACTAGACTTTGATTTGTTAATTGCTAATTGCCGATTATGCTGGAGTCGAATTTGATAGGATTATTATTGGATTATGTTATGTATGTTTTAATTGGCTTCTCATCTTATTGAGTGAGTCATTTAGTATTTCGAAAATTTTAGTTAAAAATTCTGAGAGAAAATTTATCTGTTAGTATAACACTCCACATTAATTGAAGAGGTCTAGTGATAGGCTTAAAGGGTTTGGAAATACTACTCATATCAACAAAGTGCACTTTCTTTTATGGTCATCCATGCGAAAGAACTCTAAAGTTAAGCGTGCTTGGCTGAGAGTAGTCTTAGGATGGTGACCTTCTGGGAAGGTTTCCGGGATGCGCATGAGTGAGGACAAAAATGCGCTATAAAGGATCCGTGTTAATCTGTGGGCCATGTACACAACCTGGTGAGCTATCATAAGTAACCGCTCCCAACCCGGTTTGGGCCGGGGTGTTATAGTTAGGGGGGTGGTCGCCTCAGCTGCTAGCCTCCCCTAGCTCCACCACTGACTAACACAGAGTATGATGGAGTATAAAACCATCTACATTTGCATTGTAATCTATCCATCTTTTTAAAACTTAATTTCTAGCTTAGAAAACAATACATAAATGCAAATAATTGGATCAAATATTGTATTTAACCCTAAAAAGTCATAACGGACAATAATTGTTGTTTAAATAGAAGATAACTCCTTATTTCTAATAAAGTTTACCTCTATATACGAAACACCCAAATTCATCATATTTTCTTTTACTTAAGTCATGCTCATAAAAGAAAAAAACATCAAATATTTTTGGAACATGAGAGAGTACGTATTATGAGAAAATATGGTTCAAATTTGAAGTTCATTAACCTCATTCTTTCAGTTGTCTTTTCAATGTTGAGGTAAATTTGTATTAGTGCTCAACACACAAGACCAAGAGCCCTCAATGCTGAGCTGTGAAAGATAATGAGAAACAGAACCAGTCTAACAACATAATGATCGCGAGTCATTTTCAACAAATAAACAATCATTAATCATGTTTTGCTTAATACAGCACGGAAGTAACCACTGGAGAAACTTTATGGTAAATGTGTAATGAAAGCTTAAGTTATGACCAAAATAATCCATGCAGTCAACTAAAATGATCAACTTCAGATGTAATCTAATTATGATTTCCCCATATATATGAATCTGTATATTTAGATTTTGATCTCTTACGTACTTTTTCTTCATTTTACACTTGATTATACACACGCTTACTTTTACAATCTTTAATTTCAATTCCCACAATGTACCGACGTTTGTGGTTTTTATTTATTTATTTAGTACAGTACTGAATTTGGTGGCCTTTTCAATTTCCAACATTAATCGGTCTTCATTGCGTTTGCGGACCATTTTACTTTCATCATTACCCCGTTGACCTAATTAAAACAACGCATGGTAGATGCCACCTACTGTATCTTGCTAAACAAATCTTCTCAAGTACGATACTTGTAGCACTAGGAGTGTTCTTTTATTTCACATTTTAGATTTACTCATCTTAATTATTTTACCAATAATATACTTTCTTCGAGTTTCATTTTATACGTTATTGACAGTCTTTCAACAACTTTGATATTAGTAAATGGCGTCTAACCCTACGGGTTATGTCAAATTCATGTGTAATTGATCTGATGGTCTTACATAAGTACGAGTAGTTTGTCAAATAGGTTAATTATTTTGTAACGAAGTTTCTACTTTAACCGTTCATAACCTTTATTTTATCAATGAATCTATTTCACAATATTGTAATGTTGTATAAAATGACCTTACGTATAAATAAATTAAAAAAAAAAAAAAAAAGTGTCTGTAATTATCTTAATTGTAGTGACTTAAGCAACAAGTCAGCTAGAAAAGTGTTGGTTGTGTCTGAATGGAATATATTAACGACCATGAATACCTGATGCTCACATATTCGATTGATGTAGGCTCTAAAAGTAGTAGCAATCGTAAGTCAAGATGCAGAAAGTTAGTTATAAATCATGGAATTCAGCAACATATAAATAACCACTACCAGTACTTGTCTCTCTATACGACTATGTGTTAGTAATAATGCATTAAATTTAGTTATCATGGAGCAGTTGAGAATGTAATGTACCTAAAAAATGCAGTCAAATATGAGACAATCTTGATATTTTAACGCAGCTTCACGGAAAATTGGCAAACACGCATGATATTAGGTAAGGAGTTGCTCATTTACAGAATTACAGGTGGGTTGCATCTAAACTGTAGTAGCTTACATCCTTCAAATTTAAAAAAATATTACTCCGTAACGGTGCGGATTTAGGGGGTTAGTAGCCCCGCCAAGAAAATCGAATGTTTTAGTTAAAATTTTCGAACTTTTTTCGGGTTTACGTTATGTCACTATTTGTTGACCTCCGCTGAATTTTTTTGTCCCTCTAATTGTAAATTCTGGCTATGCTACTGCTCTGTAAAAGACGCAAGTTTATGCATATTATTTAAAGTTTAATTTGTTTCTTCTTTAAAGATTCTCATCTTTAATTTGTGTTCTATTTAACCAGTTCCAAGACTATACAACTGGATGTACAATGAACATTGTACATCCAAGGTTATTTTAGTCTTTTTTCAAATATTTTTGTAAAAAAAAAGGTAACGTAATTCAATTTTCAATCTAATCCTCATTCTCTCACTAACTGTTTCCATATTTTTCTAACTTCACTTCATCTTCCTCCATCATCCAATTAATGAATCATCTTCTCTCTTAAATTATTATAATTAATTGACTATGCGGAACTGAGCATCATCTTGAAGGAATTTTTTTATCCAAAATTTCTAATGCATGAAAATAGTTGAAGCTCGTATTATTTTTACATTAGCTCGTATTCTTATCTGAATATCTCGTATTGTTATATGCTCGTATTTTAAAGCTCATGATCATTTTAAGCTCGTATTCTTTTTACATTAGCTCGTATTCTTATCTTAATAGCTCGTATTCTTTTGTGCTCGTTTTTTTAAGCTCGTGATCCTTTTAAGCTCGTATTCTTTTTACATTAGCTCGTATTCTTATCTTAATAGCTCGTATTCTTAGGTGCTCATATTTTTTAGTTCGTACTCTTTTAATAATAGTTCGTATGATTGGTGTAGAAATTTACCTCAAAGTATTGTTAGATGCATTTTTCCTTCCTGATGATGATGATATAAATTGCTTCTCGTTCACGAAATATTGTTAAATGCGTTTTTCCTCCTTGATGATGATGTAAATTGCTTTCCTTTCACCATTTTAGAATCAAAATTATGGAGAAAAAAGATTTGTCGACTGTCGTTTAAGAGAAATTTAGAGAAAGGGGAAGAAGAGGGTTTGTCGACTGAATAGAAAATCAGAATTAGGGAAAAAAGAGATGCGTAGAATTTATTGTTATTTTTTTTTGGGCTTAGATAAAAATATATATAATATGGGCCTGTTGTACAATACTACTGTACAACAGGATGTAGGATCCTATTTGTGCTATTTAACTCGTTGTCTTTATTATTACATGCACTGTAATTTGTATATACTCTTAACAGATCACTCAAGTAGTACTTGAGTATCTAAACTACTCCATAATATAGAAAGACTGATGACATGGAGCATTATACTATATCATCACCACTTTTTATTAGATGACTAGTTTTGTGGCCCGTGAAATTTACGGGATGTTTTATTTTGAGTGTGATGTTTCTAGTGTTTTTATTAATTGAAATTTTATAAAATATCAAAACATATAGTAAGCTCACCTTATGAATAATTCATCATTGACTGCGTACTAAGATTACGGGCATTTACATGTTAACATAAAGATCAAAATCGATAAACTAAATAAGCCAAAGTAGGTGAATATTGCTATTTTTTCGAAGGTAAAATGATGGAAAAAAAAAACAAACAAATACCAAAATAAAATATACATTTGAAAAAAAAAAAAAAAAAAAAAAAAAAAAAAAAAAACTATTAGTCATTCACATTGATGTCGTCAATCTTGTAATTAGTCTCCAATATATAGTTATTTAAGCTATCCTAGCATTTTACTTCTTCATATAGTCTTCTTTTTCCAACGAATTGACCCTATAATAAAAAAATTAAAGTAACTCAATAATTAGTCTGAATTAACCAACAAAATTGTGAAATTTGTTTTATACAATATTATCGTTGTTAACTTAAGTTTCCTCTTAAATAGTGAAAGAAAAAGGAAATGAGAATGAAGTCGTAAAGATGTAAGTATATTATCTTTGAATAGCTCAACACCACAAATCTTGATATCCCCTAAATGAGAACAAAACAAACACAAACGATGAAATTGAAAATGTGATGAACATTTTATAACCCAATGGAACTTACATAAAAAGTAAATAAATTAGTTAATAATTTTAAAACTTTAATACACTTGGCTTGATGTTAATAGAATAATAGGAAAGTTTAATGGTACATTTAGTTCTACTGACTATAGAGATAATAAAAAAAATTGGCTTATAAATTTTGTCTTCCATAAAAAATATATAAAGAATTGAGGATGCGTTTTATGACTTTTGAGCATCCTTTTTTCATTATTATCAAAATTAATATAGGCATAAATATCAATCAAGGTTCACGACTTTTGAGCATCATTTTTCATTATTATGAAATTTAATATAAACAATAATAAGGAATAAAGAGAAATGAAATGTAAAAGTTTTGCTTGATTATTATTATTGTTATAATTTATTTTTTTACAAGATCCACTTTACATGAGAATTATTTAAGATGTTGTCTTATTATGTAATTAAAATATGACATGTAAATGATGATAGTTAGTTTTGCTTGCCTTTTAATTAGATTTATATATTTTATATTTAGATTATTGAGTTATAGATTTTTCTCATTATTATGAAATTTAATATAGACATAAATATGGAGGAAAGGAGAAATTGAATGTAAAAGATTTGCTTTATTCATATTCTTTTTTTTTTTTTTTTTTACAAAATCCACTTTGCATAAGAGTGGTTTAGAAATTATCTTATGAAATTTAAAATATGACATTCAGATGATGGTAGATAGTTTGACTTACTTTTTAATTATATATTATAGCTTTATAAATTCAATTATTATTTCATACATGTCATATTGTCAATATAATTAAATAATTAACTAGTTTTGTGGCCCGTGAAATTCACGGGATGTTTTGTTTTGAATGTGATGTTTCTAGTATTTTTATTAGTTGAAATTTTATAAAATATCAAAACATATAGTAAGCTCACCTTATGAATAATTCATCATTGATTGCGTATTAAGATTACGGGCATTTATATGTTAACATAAAGATCAAAGTCGATAAATTAGATAAGCCAAAGTAGGTGAATATTGCTATTTTTTCGAAAGTAAAATGATGGGGAAAAAAAACAAACAAATACCAAAATAAAATATACATTTGAAAAAAAAAGGAAAAAAAAACTATTAGTCATTCACGTTGATGTCGTCAATCTTGTAGTTAGTCTCCAATATATAGTTATTTAAGCTATCCTAGTATTTTACTTCTTCATATAGTCTTCTGTTTTCAACGAATCGACCCTACAATAAAAAAGTAACTCAATAATTAGCCTGAATTAACCAACAAAATAGTGAAATTTGTTTTATACAATATTATCGTTGTTAACTTAAGTTTCCTCTTAAATAATGAAAGAAAAAGGGAATGAGAATGAAGTCGTAGAGATGTATGTATTACATTTGAATAGCTCAACACCACAAATATTGATATCCACTAAATGAGAACAAAACAAACACAAACAATGAAATTGAAAATGTGATGAATATTTCATAACCCAATGGAACTTACATAAAAAGTAAATAAATTAGTTAATAATTTTAAAACCTTAATACACTTGGCTTGATGTTGATAGAATAATAGAAAAGTTTAATGATACATTTAGTTCTACTGACGATAGAGATAAGAAAAATTTTGGCTTATAAATTTTGTCTTCCATCCAAAATATATAAAGAATTGAGGATGCGTTTTATGACTTTTGAGCATCCTTTTTCATTATTATCAAAATTAATATAGGCATAAATATCAATCAAGGTTCACGACTTTTGAGCATCATTTTTCATTATTATGAAATTGAATATAAACATTAATAAGGAATAAAGAGAAATGGAATGTATAAGTTTTGCTTGATTATTATTATTGTTATAATTTTTTTTTTACAAGATCCACTTTACAAGAGAATTATTTAAGATGTTGTCTAATTATGTAATTAAAATATGAAATGTAAATGATGATAGTTAGTTTTATTTGCCTTTTAATTAGATTTATATATTTTATATTTAGATTATTGAGTTATAGATTTTTCTCATTATTATGAAATTTAATATAGACATAAATATGGAGGAAAGGAGAAATGAAATGTAAAAGATTTGCTTTATTCATATTCTTATTTATTTTTTATTTTTTTTACAAAATCCACTTTGCATAAGAGTGGTTAGAAATTATCTTATGAAATTTGAAATATGACATTCAGATGATGGTAGATAGTTTGGCTTACTTTTTAATAATAGATTATAGTTTTATAAATTCAATTATTATTCCATGCATGTCATATTGTCAATATAATTAAATAATCAATAAAAATGAATAAGAATTAATGGGGTGTGAAAAAGTCATGTGAAATGAAATTGAATGTTCTAAGCTATCCTTTTAATTAGATAGTATAGACTTCATGCAGTGTTATTGATAATTGAATATGTCATCTTCCTGAAATTTCAATACAAACACAAAAACAATAACTAAATAACATTTCTTACTATTAATAAATTTAAAACATAATAAGGATAAAAAGTGAAAGAATTCATTTAATTATCTATGTATGTATACTTTACCTACCAACTTTTTGAATACAAATGAAAATTAGGATTGTTATAATAGTTATATAGGAAACTTTTTGTTATTAATTATTGATTAAATTCAACAATTTATTCGAGGGAAGAGGAACGATTTTGTGAATTAAAAGGGACATAAAAAAAATTATGATAACTATAAATTATAATGATGGTGAGGGAAAACCAAAAAACCATCCTATTAAATAAAAGAAATTAAAGGTTAAATAAATAAGTAGATTAATAACCAAATTTATGAGAGGAAAGTAAAAAGTTTGTATTAATTTATTTTTTGTGTTTGCAATTAATTTTTATTTTTATTTTTTTTACTTATAAGCATGTGACAGTTTTAAAGATAATTTTTTAATACATAATCTAGACTTTTATAATATTGTATAAATAAATAATCAAGTAATCAATATAGATAAATTAGCATTTACCAATAAAAAATCGACATGTGGATTAAAAATTAAATGTTTTAAGTAGCCTTTTAACTATATTGTATAGGTACAATTTTTTTTTTCAACTTCATTTATTCTTCTTCGTTCTTAATTTCATGTATTCGATTTTTTTATTTCAAATACATATAATACTACTCCATATGAAATATCTTGAAATTATTAGCTTATAATTAATGCGTATTTTTTTATTGTAGTTTTTTTTAGTTAATTAAGTTTAAAGCTAATGGAATATGGATGAATTTATAAAGAAAATAAGTGAATTAAATTGATGCAATATAATAATAAATTGATAATTCATGTCATATTAGTTTGCCAAGTCACATTGTTATTGCATACGTGGCTTTTTTTCATCCCATGTGGCATTGTCTACGTGGCTTTTTTAGGCTAGCCTTTTAATAATGTTATATAGATAAAAATGAATAAGAATTAATGAGGTGTGAAAATGTCATGTGAAATGAAATTGAATGTTCTAAGCTACCCTTTTAATTAGATAGTATAGATTCCATGCAATGTTATTGATAATTGAGTATGTCATCTTCCTGAAATTTCAATAAAAACAAAAAAACAAAAAAACAATAACTAAATAACATTCTTACTATTAATAAATTTAAAACATAATAAGGATAAAAATCGAAAGAATTCATTTAATTATCTATGTATGTATACTTTACCTGCCAACTTTTTGAATAAAAATGAAAATCAGGATTGTTATAATAGTTAGGGATTACATGCATGGTACCCCTCAACTTTTCGACTTTCTACGTGGTACCCCTACACTTTTTAAAACATACATGGTACTCCTAATTGTTGTCATTACCACTAAGTGTATCCTTAAACTTTATTTTTCGTCAATTAAACTCAGTTTTAGGCGTTAATTGATGACTTGGGCGTGTAATCAAGCTTGCCATTTATCATCCCATGACATATGGACTTTTTGTTATTAATTATTGATTAAATTCAACAATTTATTCGAGGGAAGAGAAACGATTTTGTGAATTAAAAGGTAGATAAAAAAATTATGATAACTACAAATTATAATGATGGTGAGAGAAAACCAAAAAACCATCCTATTAAATAAAAGAAATTAAAAGTTAAATAAATAAGTAGATTAATAACCAAATTTATGAGAGGAAAATAAAGAGTTTGTATTAATTTATTTTTTGTGTTTGCAATTAATATTTTTTTAATTTTTTTTACTTATAAGCATGTGACAATTTTAAAGATAACTTTTTAATATATAATCTAGACTTTTATAATATTGTATAAATAAATAATCAAGTAATCAATGTAGATGAATTAGTATTTACCAATAAAAAATCGACATGTGGATTAAAATTAAATGTTTTAAGTAGCCTTTTAACTATATTGTATAGGTACAATTTTTTTCTTTATTTTCAACTTCAGTTATTCTTCTTCGTTCTTAATTTTATGTATTCGGTTTTTTTTATTTCAAATACATATAATACTACTCCATATAAAATATCTTGAAATTATTAACTTATAATTAATGCGTATTTTTTATTGTAGTTTTTTTTAGTTAATTAAGTTTAAAGCTAATGGAATATGGATGGATTTGTAAAGGAAATAAGTGAATTAAATTAATGCAATATAATAATAAATTGATAATCCATGCCAATTAGTTTGCCAAGTCATATTGTTATTGCATACGTGACTTTTTTTCATCTCATGTGGCATTGTTTACGTGGCTTTTTTAGGCTAGTCTTTTAATAATGTTATATAGATTGATAATCCATGTCATATTAGTTTGCCAAGTCACATTGTTATTGCATACGTGGCTTTTTTTCATCCCATGTGGCATTGTTTACGTGGCTTTTTTAGGCTAGCCTTTTAATAATGTTACTAGTTTCGTGACCCGTGAAATTCACGGGTTGTTCTATTTCTAGTGTAATACTTTAATGATTTAATACAATAACATACTACGATCAATTCAATTTACGGTTTTCATGTTTTAAGGGTTGTATAAATTCAATTAGTCTTTTATACAACAGTTTATCAGAAATTAAAATTTCATACATTAGATATACTAAGATACCCTATCAAAACTAAAGTAACTCAATGCAAGCTAAAATGAATTAATAATATAAGTATTCATATAATCAAATTAAACAAAATTATATTATCAAACAAAGACCCCCAAAGATAGAGCACCCTCACAAATTAGATATCAAAATTTCATCAACAATTATGAAAATAACATAAAACACACAATTAGAAATGTTATGACAAAACTAACATTTAATACTCCCATAAAATTGAAGCTAATACAACAATAAATTGCGGAACTAAAAATTTTAAAGCAGCAACAACTTGAACAACAATTGGATCATTATTGCCGAATACTTCACCTATTAAACAATATTATACAAAAAATGCTATGTCATGCCCTCAAATTTTCCACCTTTTTGTGATATTTCAAAATATATATAATAAATGCTCAAAAAATTATTAATCATCCACGATTCCACGTTGATGTCACCAATCTTTAGTTAGTATGTAAAATATAGTTGTTTAAGCAATCTTAGTATTTCACTTCTCCTTATAATCTTCTTTCTTCAATAAATCATACCTATTAAAAAAAAGTAACACAATAATAGTGGAATTTGTTTTATGGAATATTATCGTTATTAACTTATTAGTTTCATCTTAATTAATGAAAAAAAAGAGGAAATGATAATCAAATCGTAGGGATGTAATTATATTTACCTTGAAAGAGCTTAACACAATAAATAATATTGATAGCACCTAAATGAGAACAAAACAAACACATACGCGAAATTGAAAATGTGATGAACACTTTATTACCCAATGAAACTTCCAATAAAAAAAAAAATTAGTTTATAATATCGGTGACACATAGCATTCTACTAACGATAGAGATAATAAATTTTTTGCTTACAAATTTTGCCTTCCATAAAAAAATATATAAACAATTGAGGATGCGTTTTATGGCTATTAAATATTATTTTTTATTATTATCAAATTTAATATAGGTATAAATAAAGATCAAGTTCATGACTTTTGAGCATCCATTTTTTATTATTATGAAGTTTAATATAAACATAAATATGGAAAAATGAGAAATGGTATGTAAAAGGTTTGCATTATTATTATTATTGTTATTATTATTATTATTATTATTATTATTATTATTATTATTATTATTATTATTATTATTATTATTATTATTATTATTATTATTATTATTATTATTTTTATTATTATTATTATTATTATTATTAATTTTAATTTTTTTCTTACAAACTCCACTTTGCATGAAAGTCATTTAAAAAGTTATCTTATATATGTAATTAATATATGACATATTGATGTTGATAGATATTTTGGTTTTCCTTTTAATTATATTTATAAATTTGTAGATATTAATAGCTTTATAATCCAAATTATTAGATTTTTTATTTACTACATATCAGACCTTTTAGCTACTATCTTTATGGTTAAAGATGAGTTACATGGACAAATTGAATGATTTAAATGATGAGAGTAAATTCTTAATTTATTTTTATAATTTAAATCATGATCTTATGGTTTCCACACAAAAATAAATATTACTAAACCTTATAATGAGTTTTAATAAATTTATTAAAGTAGCCTTAATATTAACAATATAAATTAATAGAATTTAATTATGATAATCCTATATGGCAAAAAAATTAAATGTATTAAGTTGCCTTTTAACTATATAGTTAAAATATGACATATTGATGATGATACATATTTTGGTTTTCCTTTTAATTATATTTATAAATTTGTAGATATTAGTAGCTTTATAATCCAAATTATTAGATTTTTTATTTACTATATAAGACCTTTTAGCTACTATATTTATGATTAAGGAGGAGTTAGATGAACGAATTGAATGATTTAAATGATGAGACTAAATTCTTAATTTATTTTTATAATTTAAATCATGATCTTATAGATTCCACATAAAAAAATATTACTAAACCTTATAATGAATTTTAATAAATTTATTAAAGTAGCCTCAATATTAACAATATAATTAATAGAATTTAATTATGATAATCCTACATGGTAAAAAAAAATTAAATGTATTAAGTTGCCTTTTAACTATATAGTATAGATTATATAGATTTATAGATGTGACATTCGTAATGTACGCGTGGCTTTTTCTTCGCTTATGTGGCTTTTTTTGTTACGTACTTTTTAAGATTACCCTTTTAATATAGTTTTATAGATGTGACAATTTTGGGCTTAATGCTAGGATTGAACCTATTTAATAGCAAAGTGTAGCACTTATTACTGTAAATCTTCAAAAAAAAGGTTAAGTGTGTAGCGATTTTTGCAGTTCAAAATTCTTAAATACAATATGAAGAAAATTCGCTATTTAAAAACTTTTATTTCTAGGTTTGCTCAGTAGCGTACACCAACTCATCACTTTTATCGGTTTATCGTAATACTAACTTGCAAGACAAAAGATCAAGTTAGACATAAGGAAAACAGATATTAGTACAAAGTATTACCCCATAAATAAGGAGTAGCGAGCTCAACTTGTATGGAGATTAACTTAAAATTAAAGAAAAATTTAACAAGCCATTATCGAAACGTACATATATTCGTTACTTATTATTCAACCCTTACGAACTTCTTGTCGTTTTCATAATAATTAGCAAAAAAATTGTATGCTCAATATTAGAGAATATTATTATATTAGAACTATATTGTTATTAGAGATATGATTAGGATTAGAGAATACTCCGGAATTTTAAGAAATATTTTTGGAGTAGCCTCCAAAACACCTTACTATAAATTACTCCCTCTGTCCTGATCATTTGTTGTCTTTTTCTATATTGGGGTGTCTCAGTCAATTGTTGTCCTTTTTATTTTAAGAATGAATTTGATGAGAAATTTGATCATTCACACTTAATTTGTTCCACTTGTCATTAGTAATTGGCTTCTTCCTATTTTCTTGATATTTGTGCCAAAATCAAAGGACAACAATTGACTGAGACGAAGAGAGTATAACCGTTCCTATTAAAATAATCACATCATTATACAATCTTTACCCTCAAGTACGACACTCATTCAAAATGCCATGGACTCGTGAATTGGCAAAATCAAAACTATTTTTGGCTCATACTCCATAGATCATTGGGGCACAAAAACCACCTTTTCTTGCCCTCAAATTAAAATTTTATTCAAATAAGAATAAGAATCCAATTAATCGTGTGTCGTTAGTAAAATGTGTCAGAAAAAAATAATAATGGAAATTTGTTGGTAGAGTAAAAGACTAAAAAGGGATAACCTTGCATTGAAATGAGAAGAACATCATATACACTGTACGATAGTGTTAATTTAATAGCACAAACACCCAAGTATTCACGAAAAAATAGGTAGTAAAAGTATACAGAAAACAAGACAAATGATGAAGCTCCCTCCTGGATTAAATCATGCATCATCAATATAATACTCATCGTATACTCCAATTGACAAAAAGGATGGAAAAAGGTGTACACACCCAAGGCCATGCCTTGTTTACCTGTTTCCTTTTCAGATATAAACCCTCAAGTTAATTGCAAATTTTCGTTCAAGATAGATGTGTCCGTCTCAAATTTAAAATGGGTTAAATAGTATAAATAATATGTGAAATTCAATAGATTTTGGAAGAAGAAGAATTGTTATTCATTCATAATTCATACGGCTGTATACATCATGCATATATCTCAATTATGGTTAAAACAATCTTTGACTATCTTAATTCTACTCCTAGCTACAATTATGTTAACTAATTATATTATATACATATATAACAACAAGATAATATCCTTCCATATCATGTATATCTTGCATATCCGATGTCCTTAATTCAATACTCCCCCTCAAGTTGGAGGACTCGGTAAACCGAGACCCAACTTGTACTGTAGATGGTCAAAGCTTTCTCCGCCTAGTGCCTTGGTAAACAAGTCCGCTATTTGCTCCTTACTTCAGACGTGAAACGTGTTTATGGTATTTGCAATTAAGTGTTGTCTCACAAAATGACAATCTATTTCAATGTGTTTTGTACGATCATGAAACACTGGATTTTTCGCAATATGAATTGCCGCTTGATTGTCACAATACAACTTCATCGGCTTTGTATGAAAGATACCTAACGATGCAAGAAATGATTTTATCCATATCAATTCGCTAGTTACTCCTCCCATTGCCCGATATTCGGCCTCTCTTCGTCGACTTTGCCACCGTTACTTGCTTTTTAGCTCTCCATGATATTGGGGATGCACCTATTGAGACAAAATAACCACTTAAAGACCTCCTGGTAATCGGACACGATGCATAGTCCGAATCACAATAGCCTCGTAATTGATAATCGACTTGCTTCTTGAACGTGATCCCTTTCCCTGGATTCCTTTTTATATATCGCACTACTCGTAATGCCGCATCCCAATGCTCCTTTCTTGGCTCATTTACTTAATTGCGATAAAATATGAACGCATAGACGAGGTCCGCCTTGTTATTGTTAAATACACTAATCGCCCTACTAGCCTTCAGATTTCATAATATCCTTCAATACGTAACCTTTTGCTAGTGATGATTGTGTCTCGGTTGGATTGGAGTATATGCTGTCTTGGCGCCCTTCATTCCACTTTCTTCTATTATGTTCATTGCATACTTCCTTTGGTTTAGAAATAATCCATTTGCTCCTTGGTCTACTTCTATTCCTAGGAAAAATTTCAGCCGCCCCAAATCCTTGATCCCAAATTGTTCATTCAAGAAATGTTTAAAATTTTCACAAGCTCTCTTGTTGTTGGTAACCACAATCATATCATCCACATAAACAAGTACTCCAATGAATACTTCACTTTTATTGAGCGTAAACAGAGAATAGTCAGCTAGAGATTGTATAAAACCGTACCTTTTCATTGCAATCGTAAGTTTAGCAAACCAATTACGAGAAGCTTGCTTCAACCCGTAGATCGACTTCATTAACTTACACACCCTGTTTTCGTCCCTTTTATCAAACCCTTGTGGAATCTTCATGTAAACTTCCTCATCGATGTCTCCGTGCAAGAATGCGTTGTTAACATCCAATTGTTCAATTAACCAACCCTTCATTACTAAGAATCGCTAACATACATCTTACACTCGTCATTTTCGCAACCGGTGCATATGTTTCGTGAAAATCTATTCCTTCCACTTGGGTAAAACCTTGTGCCACGAGTCTCGCCTTATATCTTTCGATCTCTCCATCTGCACGGTACTTGATTTTGTAAACCCACTTGCATCCTATTGCTTTCTTTCCTTCGGGTAAGCTCACTATTTTCCAAGTACCATTTGCTTCCAAAGCATCTATCTCCTTCCGCATTGCCACTCGCCATTCTGGACTTTTCACGGCTTCATGATAATATGTGGGCTCCTTATGCTTATCAATTTTTGCTACAAAACTTTTATGAGAAGATGAAAAACAATCAGTAGTTATATAATTGACTAGCGGATAGCGTGTACCTGACGACGACGAGGATTTGTTTTGTTCGTGATGAGCACGCGACTTTGGGTGTATTATTCTCGTTGATTTGCAATAATAGTCCTTCTTCCAAGACGGCTCGAATTTTTCTCGCGCTCCACGACCCATTCTCTCCTCTGTTCGGTCATTGTCCAATACTTCCTGTTCATTTTCTATCACATGAGCATCAGTACCCGATACTGTATCAGTCGCCTTATTATTTGAGGATGCTGTATTTCCTTCGCATAAAACTTCTACATTCTCCTGTTTTAAATCGCACTGCGATCCTATTTTTAAATGCACTGCACCATGTTTTCGCCCCGCACTGTAGTGCTACTCCCCCTCACAACGTGGGACTCAATTTCTCCAAAGTCAACTATGTTGTGATCCAAAAAAAACGAAGTCTCAGGACTCGTATTATTCGCATCAGCTGCTCCTTGTTGTGCATCTTTCTCATTTGCACAAACTAAATAGGGAAAAACATGCTCATAGAAAATAATGTCCCGCGACACAAAAACCCGCTTCTCCTTCAAATCATACACTTTCCAACCTTTTTTACTGTGTGGGTAACCAATAAAAATGCAACGTTTCCCACGCTCCCCAAACTTATCCCGTGTTCTATCTTTATTATGAACGTAGCACAAGCACCCAAATACTTTAACATTGTCAAAATTTGGTTTCTTGCGATATATAATTTCATACGGGGTTTTTCCATCTAATAATGGTGTAGGTGTACGATTTATAAGGTAAGCGGCAGTTAATACGCACTCTCCCCAAAAATGTAAAGGCAACCCTCCTTCAAAACGTAATGCTCGCGCCTTCTCAAGTATATGACGATGTTTCCTTTCCACTCGACCATTTTGTTGGGGTGTATCGGTATTGCTAGTTTGAAATAAAATTCCATTTTCCTCATAATATCGCTGCATAGGTCCGGATAATAATTCTGTTCCATTATCACTTTGAATAATTTTGACACATGTCTCAAATTGAGTCTTTACCATTTGACAAAAAAATTTCATAAATCCACCCGCTTCACTTTTGTCTTTCATGAGGTAGACCCAAACCCCCCGGCTATGGTCATCGACTATAGTGAGAAAATAATGTCCTCGTGTCAAACTAGCTACTCGATATGGCCCCCATATGTCACAGTGAATAAGCCCAAACAAAACCTCACAACGTTTATTATTTAAATGAAAAGGTGTACGGGTTTGTTTCGCCCTACAACAAGAATCGCAAACCACATCCGAATTCCAACTTAAATTACGTCCAACTAAATCAGAAAAACGAGAAAAAATACTCTTAGAAGGATGTCCAAGCCGTTTATGCCACAATTTCTCTTCCTTAGCTACGGTCATCTGCCCAACATGCTCCAACTGTTCCGCGCTTGTAATAATACACTCCTTGTCGATGCTCACCTCGTCCAATCCTCATCCTCGTAGTCCGGTCCTGCATTTCACAATAGTCAAAATGAAAATTAACTACACAATTGTTTTCACTTATCAACTGTTGAACGGAAATGAGATCGCAAGTAAGTGTGGGAACATATAAAACATCCTTCAAAATGAAATTTTGGCTTAATTCTATTTCTCCATGAATTTCAGCCGTCACTTTCGTACCATCAGGTAGACTCACAGTTGATGACTCCTCACGCCAAATATTTTTAAGTAAATCCTTCTTTCCTGTCATATGATGCGAACAGCCGCTATCTATTAACCACTCGACATCTAAAGTAGCTTTCATGCCTTGTAGTTTTTCATTCCCGTCTGGACTACTATTCAACAGTATGCGCAGCCTTTCAATTTCGTCACTCGTGAAAGGCACATTCTGTTTTCCTGCTTCGCTTGTGCTGCCGCTTGAATTCGAAACAACCGCGTTTGCCTGGTGATTGCTTCTGCCTCGATCGAGTACCACATTTAGATTGGGACTATCCAAAGAATGGAGATATAAGGGTGATGTTATGGGAATGGTCTTTGGACCGCTTCCTCCGATATTTAGTTTCTCGTCTGTACCAGCCATGGTGAATTTCGTATGATGTGATTAAAAAAAAATGGAGAAACGATCTTTGGATCGATCTTTGTGGCTCACGATACCATGTGAAATTCAATAGATTTTGGAAGAAGAAGAATTGTTATTCATTCATAATTCATACGGCTGTATACATCATGCATATATCTCAATTATGGTTAAAACAATCTTTGACTATATTAATTCTACTCCTAGCTACAATTATGTTAACTAATTATATTATATACATATATAACAAGAAGATAATATCCTTCCATATCATGTATATCTTGCATATCCGATGTCCTTAATTCAATATAATATAAAGGTAAAATGCATAAGAAATAGATAGCAAAGGTAATTGTTCCGAGTGTAATTCCGGAGCAGGATTGTGACCACTTAAGCTTGTAGAATGATGTCGTTGCTCGTCTCTTCCTTTCACTCTTTCCTGTCAAGATGAACAAACCGAGGGCTCGGCTTGGGGCCGAACGTACTCACTCCGACGCTCAAGTCAGTAAACTTAGAGAGATAAGTTGTATGTTAACTTGGCAAAGTATATTGTAGAGAGATAAGGGAGTTTATACCAGATTATTCAGTTAGTTTCTCAATGAGAGGTGATGAGTATTTATAGACTTTCACCTTTTGTCACGTAGTGGCCAAGTGGCCAAGTGGCGTAGCGGGTGGAAAGACTGTTCTACCATCGGCCGAGGGACCCATGATGGCGGCGGGCTGGTTGACTCCATGCCGAGGGGACTGGATGTGAGTATGCGGATATGCCTCTCGGTAGAAGCTAGTTGCCGAGCCGAGACCCAAGTGACAGGCCGACAGGTGTTGTCGGTTAGGCTGTTTATATGTTGACTTGCTGTCTTTTAGCTTTGACCTTGCTCAATATGTTGACTCGGTCAGCGGGTGTAGAATATGTCCCATCAGTAATAATATAAGAGTAAATTCTAAATTGTTTTACGTAATAGTCCAAATTTTTAGATAAATAATCGAGTCCTCTAAATTTATCATTTATCTTGCGTACTCTCTTCTATACCTCCTATCAATTTTTTTTAGAATTGTTAATAAATAAAAAAAGGTACTCCGTAATACTTACACTGTATGATCTACTCCGTAATAGATAAATGTCAAACAACAAATTCGATAAGAATTAAATTTAAAATGGAAGATAAGGTTAAAAAGAAATGATTATTATCAACTATTTTATTGTTAAAAACACAAAATAGTCCGGACTTTAGAATGTAACTTGATTGAATTTGCTATTCCCACACAAAGTATATGGAAGTTTTGTGTATCGGAAACAAACTAGATTATATTCATCCATACTTTTTACATGACATAACCTAACTTGTAGATGATCTATGTTGAATACGTCGAACAATTTAGGTGTTTTGTGCTATAGATTATTCGGTCTTTTCGATATGAAACCTTCGACATATTTTTCATGACAATTTTGATTGATCATTATTATTATTATTATTATTATTATTATTATTTTTTAATCTTGGTGTTCAATTGAGACTGACAATCTCAATTTGATATCATTATTTTCTCAGGAGGGACTATCAAATCTCTAAATTACAATTTATATGTTTTAGAAAGATAACCAAACGATCCTTTGTATAAGACATTGATCGATAACTCTAAAATCATTGTCTAAAATGTCACTTAATTAGATTCTATGTCATTTAAATATTAAACAAATAGTTTACCACCGAGTACAATTAAAGCGAGTTAATGTTATCAAAATACTAAGCTTGTCACTATCGGGTGGTTTACCTGATATACGTGGTTTGCAGGCTATCACGTATACCTGAGGATTTACCTAGAGCACAGATAACGGGTCCCTAGTCACAAAAAAATACATGTAAAGAACTAAAGATATTGAGCAGATACTCTTATGAGATATAGATAAAAATAATGGTGTAACTATTCCTACCATTTTTTTTCCCGCATAGTGAGATAACAAAAGTAATATAATACAGATATACAACCAATAAGGGTAAGGTCTTAGGGCATGCCCTTGAGATTAAGAGCCTTTGGTGTATAGTTGCATGCATTATGGGCATTAAGAGGCATGCATATGGGTGAATGGGTGATCCGTGATCTTAAACTAATGCCAGCCCAATATTTGTTGTCTGGTGCCCTTCTAGCACGCGTGGGTTACCGCATCATTTCCTTTTTGACAACTTCTAACATTTTTCGTCTTGTTTTTTTTTTCCCCCTTCTTTCATTTTTTTAAAAAAATTTATACAAATTATTATTTGAAATAATGTTTAAATATAAGAGATGAATATATGGTGGGGTTGGATAAAAATTATTTAGTAAGACGGGATTACTTCATTGATAGTAGCTTTGTCACACTAGCATTATCGAACAAGATTTATACTTCATTGTCCAGTCATTTTGTCATTTTCCATTTTGGGGTGTCTCTGTCAATTGTTGTTCTATCTATTTTAAGAATAAATTTAATGAGCAATTTAATCATTCACACTCAATTTGTTCCACTTGTCATTTGGTAATTGACCATCTACTCTTTCCTTGGTTTTTGTGACAAAACCAAAGAACAACAATTGACCAAAACGGAGGGAGTATAACTCAAAACGAAATTATGTAGTAGCGGTCGAGAGGTCGGTCTATAGGGGAGGTCAAATTGCTAGTCTATATTGAGTCTAGGTCGAAATGGGAGCCAAATAGGGTGATAGTTGAAGCTAAAATTAGAGATTGACTAGATGCAAATAAGATTAAACTAAACTAAAACAAGTAAGAAGATAACGATAACTAATTGATTAACAGAGATAAATATATCTATATGATAAGGCGTGAAGGGGAATACATGGACAAGGGTCTCAAAGCAGTTTTTAGGAGGGTTAAGGGCGGTCTTTAGTCAAACAAAGTGTAAGTCTAATCGAGTAAAGAGGTCTTTTAATCAACTTAACCAATCCCAACAATTACATACATACTTTCATAGTGCAAGTATGTATGTAATTGAGGATTATGGATCACTTCTAAACGTACTGTCGATACAACTCCGGATTTCTCACTCAAGTTGGTAAATAAGGATTAATTATCCTAATTATCACTAGGTCAATTAATTAACTAAATATCCATCACGGGAGTCAATAGAACCTAGGTAATTGGTCAATTAGTGATTTAACATTAACTGATTAACCCACAAACAAAACCCACATCAAGACCTAAATTCCCTAATCTCTAATTAAGATACTACTCACACATCATTTCAACTATGTTATGCAAGACAAATTTGAAAGGGATAATAAATCCTAACATGTTTTAGGGTTAAACTTTGAAACTTTAATTAGAGAGGGAGAAGATCTATCACTAATAACACCAATTAAAGATTAATCTACAATCCTATTCTTGTAATACTTTATTGACTCGAAGATGTTATTTGGATGGGGTACTCCTTTGAAGAGGTCTATTGTCAGGCTTAAATGACTAGTTCTTAAAGAGATTGAAAGCACTACCATATTGTTTGGGCTAAAAATCACATAATGAGAAAGACCCACTTTATAAATAATGGATCATAAGAGAAGGGATAAAGGAAGGGGAGCCCACGGGTGGAGGAAGCACGAAATAGGACGAATGGGCCGACACACGCGTAAAAGGAGACCAAAACCCATTGAAGGAAGCATCTGGGTTTAGGAAAGAGAAGTCAGGGAGAAGCCAGGGAGATTAGGGAGAATTGAGGGAGACGGCCAAACATGGAAAGAGTTATTATGGAAGTTATATTCCCTTTCCATAATCGAAGTAGGGTACATCTAAGGTTCTTACCCTATAAATAGCCAATGAAGCAATCAAAGAAGAACATTCATACACACATTCATTCAAGACCTCGCAATACTACATACTAGAAAGTTTAGCATGACGACTCAATTGTATTCATCCTCCTATTCAAGAATAGTGCAATATTTGGCATGGTACCGTCCCTCCCGCGGTTGTTCCCACATTGGGTTTTCCGCGTCACCAAATCTTACGTGTCAATTTACATTACATGCATTATTTCCTTATTTAAGCATCATCATACAAACAGTTAATCAACTAACCAACGAGTAAGACCGCATTGACCCCAATCAACCAATTCGGTAAAAAAATACCTAAACAGTTTCGCACCCACCGTGGGGCATTGTGGTCGTCAATCGTTGACAATCTAAGTACGCAATGGATAAGCAAACATCAGAAGCTGTGTCGGGAAGCAGGCAACCGTCGCCATCGCCGACTTCTACTCAAAATCCAACATCGACAGTGGCAACACAGGCTCCCGAACATACTTCAAGAACCACACCAACAGCAAAAACCTCTTTGCCTCCTAAAGCTCCTGTTGTCACAACCCAAGCTAGATCAGATAAGGGAGCTGCAAGTTCAAGCCTCACCCCGCCACCTAGTCCCACACAAATCTTGCTCGCTGGCGTATAGAACCTTCAGAAGGCAATGGAAAACATGAGAGAAGACCAGAAAAAAACTGAAGCCGAATCAAGGAAGAGAGACAGAGAGCTCTGGGCGCAGATAGATATCCTAAAACAGCAGTCTGCCACCCCAGCAAGCAGGGCGGGTGAAGGAAGACCTCCGTTAGTAGATCTGACACATGGGGCATCAGGCAGCAGGAATTCACTTCGGCAGATACCAGCTGAACTGGTAACGACGTTGAATCTAGCTACAGTACCATTAGATGGAAGAATAACCTCACAAAGGCTGGGATACCTCACACCGGATAACTGGCCGTCAGCCAGCCGTATGGAAGCACGAACAGGTGGCATCCCTGTCAGCAATTCCGCAACAATTGACCAGACAACTGGAGCAGGATCCGAGTGGAACCAGCAAGTAAACTGGCAGCAGGGAACGATCGTTACTTCAACCCCCTAGCTGCTGGAACACATCAGAACCTTCAAGAGTTTGGGTTAGGAGGCAGCATATTGAACCAGCAAGCGGCTGACAGGCGGACCCCAGATTCAGGTAGCATCACAAATCAACAGTACTTGGAGTTAAGAGAGATGCTAAGTAGGGTCCCAGGACTGTCGCCCCCACTCGAAAAAGCAGCACCTAACAGCTATGTCGACTCACCATTCGTGGACACCATATCCATCACAACCATGCCAAAGGGATTCACAAATCCCAATATGCCTCTCTTTGACGGCACAACAGATCCCTTTGACCATATAAGCCGATCAAGCGTAAGATGATGATGCGATGTGGCAGTAGTAGGGGTGTCAAGGAAGCTTGCATGTGCAAAGGATTTGGATCCACCTTAACAGGCGACTCAGACGGTGGTTTGTAAGCCTACCTAACAAAGTCGATATCCACATTTCTTGAATTGGTAAACGCGTTCACTCAGCAGTTTGCAAGCAGCAGAAAGCCACAAAAGCATGCAGGGGATCTGTACAGAATCGTCCAGGGGCCAGGAGAAACCATTGGAGAATACAATACTAGATTCCACAATGAAAAGGTGGCAGTACGAGAATGTGATATTTCGACAGCAGTAGAAGCCTTCGTGAAGGGCCTCCACCATGATTCGCCTATACAAGCGGTGACTATGCATCCCCGCCACGACTTTGAAGCAGTAAGAAAAAAGTCACCGCAATAAGACTAGAGGAAGACATCCTAGCCGAGCAAGCCTACCTAGTACACCAAGTGTTTCCAGACTTACCTCGGTAGTGGAGAAATCGGAAGAAAGCAAACTACCATTAAAAATATGAGAGGTATAGGCCATATGGAAGGGGAGTCAATAGAATCGAAGAAAATCGCAACTCCCTACGGCAAAGTATGGATTCATTACGGGCACGGAGGAATCTGAAGGCACTCGGGAGATGGGAGACAGGTAAGATGGCCCAAGCCACCAAGTAGAAGAACAGGCATGGCGAAAAGATAGCAAAAAGAAGTGTGAGTTCCATCGTGATATTGGGCATAACATCAAGACGCTACACATACTACGAAGAGAGATCAAGCGCTGCATTTACGAACAAGGTGAATCGAGCCACCTATTACCACGTGGGGGCAAGCAACAGGATAAGGTAGGCTCCGCGAAGCATGCAAATCCACCCACATGCACCAAGATCATAAACGTGATAACAGGCGGCTCAGACATAAGTGGGCTAACATATTCAGCGGCTAAGAGGCATGCCACCGGTACCAAAGGAGATAGACCAGCAAATTCCTGCAGAATTTCTCATAGTGATTTACCATCTGTCACCTTTGATGAAGGGGACACATATGACGAACGGGAACATCACGACGCACTCATTATCACCCTGTTAATGGCTAACTTCACAGTCAGAAAGGTCCTGGTAGATACAAAAGCTCGGTGAATCGATTATCTTTGAAAACTATAGAAAATATGGGATTCGGCGAGAAGGACTTACAGAAGAAAACCATCCCGCTAGTAGGCTTCAGCGGGGAGACAACCAGCTCACTAGGCGAGATAGTCATCCCAACCTACGTGGGAGGAATCAATAAGCATATCAGGTACCTGATCATAGACGGAACCTCCACCTACAATGTTATCCTGGGAGGTCGTGGCTACACCAGATGAAAGCAGTCCCTTCAACGTACCATCAGTG